>NC_140915.1:22759201-23959201 GCF_045865225.1 Trachurus japonicus | reverse complement strand
GATAATAAATTATTCCCAAAATGTGTATTCCACATGTAATTATAGGTTTTAGTCAACTTTAAATATTTTAAGTTTATATCTCTTATAATTTACTGTACTCAATAAAATTTCCACTTTCACACATCATAATAATTGAGTCCAAAAGAACTGAAGAATCTAAATAGTTTAACACGATAAAGAGGAAGACAAAAATTTAACAACAAACAAAAGAATGCAATGTGTGATTAAAAAAAACAAACTCTTTTTATTGTACAAAAATTGAAGTCAAATGTTACTTTTCTTTCAAAGCATTAACTCAATTTACACATAGGCTGAGTAAATCATCTTTACCCAACAAGAAGAAATATTTGTCAGGTTGGGGTGAATTTAAGATGAAACTGGAATGACCAAGTGTGATTTTGAAAACAGCATTAACGTGTAAAGATATTCAAAGCAGTGTGAGTCAAGTTAACACGTTCTTATGCCCACTCTACACATTTATACCAAAAGTGGTATAATCTAAATATCAAAAAAAAAAAAGACGGTCTAATCTCAGCAAAGATCACATAGGTTGCTTGAGTTTCTTCTTTTTGGGCTTGACCATCTGTGGTAGTTGGATTTTGAAGGCAGTCCTAAAAAAAGAAAAAGATTTTGATGGTAATGCTGATTAAGTGAGGGTGAAATCACATTGTATAATTTCAGGTGTACAGTGTAAATGGGATTGGCATTAAACCGTTCTGCTTATTGTATATAGTAAAATAAAATAAAAGACTTACTCGCAAGTTGTGCAGATGGGGCTGAAGTTGCAAAATACTGAAAAAGGAAACAAGAGAAAGCATCAACAAACAAAACAGTGTAACTGCAACTTTTTTTAAAAGTGTTATAAAGACTAGGTATACTCCATGTTGTTTTAGCCGCTGCAACTGATCACTTGTACGTATCAACTGATCGACCCCCAATATTGATCGTTTTTGGCCTGCATGACAGACAACGGTTTAAGCTGACATGATCTATTTTGATGGCCTGTGACGCACCGTGGATGGACCATACTTTTTTAAGCCGCAGACACCGGTGCGTTGACCACAGGTGATCGGTGACAGGCATTAACACAGTCGATCGGTCAGAGCATCCAAACAAAGACTTTCGCCATGCATGCGTTCTTTTGGGCGTGAAATAAACTTACTTGACAGACAAACCGAGCACACGTAACCGATCTCAATAAGGTTACGATGACAAAAACAGGCGGCTCTGTAGTCCACGTGTGCAGGAGGCGGAAGCACCAGCTGTGAGCGCTGCTCCAAGTCAGGCAGGAACACCCACTGTTCAGAAAACACCACCAACAACAACCAACACAAAGTTATCTGTCTTTCATTTTAAACAAGACTCATTGTATTCTTAGAAATGTTTTAAATGCAGTGCACTCACTAAAAGGTATTGTGCCAGGGCAATTTTCTGCGGTATCTTGAGGTACAATCCTCCAGTTATGTCACAAGCCTAAAAAATAAATAGCACATGGTAAAAACAACAACAACTTTCGTATTCACAGGTTAAGACAACCCAGTTAAAAGTATCACATTGTCATCATACCCCTGGCATACCTTATGCTGACGATGATAATATACTGTATTTATACTTCAGGGAATACAGACAAGACAGGGTGGTGAGAGACACTTGATGTCCATCTTGCTTGAATTGTCCTTGTCCTAACAAGTCCGTTAAAGCAGAAGTAAGCGATCCGGTCGTTTTGGCTAATGCTGCGTTCCAGGCAGGCTTTTGAAACCGTAAATTACAGCTTCACGTCACGACTTAAGACTTTGTAGTGTTCCAGGCAACCCACTTGTGTTTTTCCGACCTGTTTTACCTGTGAAAGTCACTATAACGGCCACTCGTAACTTCCGACCCGTGAACTCGTACCAGATCGAACTGGTACGACTTCACAGGTCGGAAAAACACGAGTTACGGGTTGCCTTGAGCACACCATAACGTCTTGTCAGCCGATGGAGTTAGCAGCCCCCGCCCTCGTCATGGATCTCTTGGTCCTCGTCCCTACGTCACCACATTCAGGCGCATCCCTTGGCTGCACATACAGCCCTTCATGCTGTTCTCTCTCCTCATTGGATAAAACTTGTAGGATACAAGAAAAGTTTTCTCCCCGGCTCAGAGCAGAGTGACTGACAGACCTGTGTTTCGGTCCACTCTATGTAAGTGATTGCTGTCGGAAGATATAACTATTTAAGACTTATATTAACACAAACATTCCGCTTACTTCTGCAAAAAGAAAAAGAAAGAAAAAAAGAACCAGTACCTGCTGAAGAAGACCTGAATCTGCGTCCAACACACAGGCGTCTATCAGGATGTTCTGTTATGGAAGAGCAAGTATAGTCACTAAATAAATGAAATACATACTGAAGAAAAAAAAAGGTAAAGTAAGAAATTCATTGTACCTGTTTCTGGGCAGCAAAAATCACATTCATGAAGTTCATGTACTGGAGGGCACAGTCCTCAGCTGCTTTTATCACCTACGTCCAGTCAAATCAGATTTGAGTTGAGTGAATCAAACAAAAGCATTTGTGAAATTATACTGTTTGGGACTTACCAATATTCTTGATTTCACCTCCTGCCCAGCTAAAGAAAACAAAGGGGAAAAAAAGAAGAGCGCTTGTTACCACAACCGCATCCAACATAAGTGGAAGTGAATGGAAGAATGGATGGATGGATTAAACACTTACCTTCCATCTCCTTTGAGACCCTGTTAATATCTTAATATTAAAAAGATTAAGGGAAATTTGTAAAACACCTGAACCACATGCAAAATATGGACCAGCAAAGCAACAGTATGAAACATCACTTCTGTCCTTCAACACAAAATATGAGCAGATTTCAAACATACTGTGCAGTGTGCACACCGTTTGTCAGGAACGATATTATATTATATTCACTGTAAAGAACAGTAGCCTACATAAAACAGAAAACTGACAAAAGGATACAGCAGAGAGCTTTGGCAAGGGATCCAGCCAGCAGAGTATCCGTTGAATTCCCCCTCACTTCAGCTGTAATCACATAAAATGTTCATACATTTTCAGGGATTACCAACAATTGCAAAGACAGTGAAGGTGCCATTTTCACATTTTATGCGAAAATAAATATTCCAACTTATCCACAGGTTTGTCTACAGTTTGTTTAGAAAGCAGGCTGCCATCTGTAAAGAAGCTTGTACTCACTTTTCGACATTACATTCCTGATCTCTTCGGCAATAAGGTTGTTGGCAACAGACAGGAGTTCATATTTCCCATCCCCACTGGAGGACGCATCGTCTCCGCCACTGTCCCCAGCGCTCCAGTTCTTAGTGGGAAACAGGAAGTGGCTGAAACAAAGTAAGTGCAAGAGTTGAGTATTTAGTCAGTAACAGCAGTAAATACATAATATTCAGCCCCACTCACATTGTTGAATCAATGGGTGTATGAACCATTTTACTGTTGTATCTAGTCAAGGTGGAGTCTCTTGGCACGACTGTATACATGTTCTTGGGCTATTGATAATATCTCTGTGGGCCTTAAACAGTTATTTAAATAATCTACTGTTATTTAAATAACCATCTGACAAGTTTATGTCCACAATCACTTGGCTAAAAATGCAAACAACTCACAGGCCCCCAACAAGAACCTGCTTTTTTCTTTTTCTTTTTTACAAGCTTGTCATGTGTTTCTTCATTTAACAATACACTGTGGAGTGCTATACAGTCACCTGTCTTGACAGTGGCTCGCTATGACAGCCAGCTTGTTTGTCCTGGTCATGGCCATGTGTGAGTTCCCCAGCACCATGACAGCGTCCAGGCATTTGGACAGGGTGAACTGGACGGAGACCAGAGGACAGAGGGAGCTGGTCAGAGCCACTCAGCATTTAGAAACCCATGTACATTTCATATTTAATAACACTTTGGCCCACCTGTGGCTCTCGCTGAGCTTGCTGCCCCCACCAGATGGGATTCACATCCACGACGATGACCAGCAGACTGGCTTCCTCCTCTGCAAACAATGCGGAGGCAATAGAACAACACAACTCAGCGCTACTCAGCGACGGAGCTCACAGCTATGTTTTTACTACACAAAACACACAAGTCACAACGTTACCTGTCGCCATCACACAGCAAGGTCTGTGTTTAAAACACAAGAAAAGAAACTTAAAAGTGAAGAAACTGCAGTCTTTTATCTCCTGTTCGCCTCCATCTTTGGCCTCGACTCTGCATATGTAGACAATTTACGCCTTATAATCCGGATATTCTGACAATGTAAATCTGCATTAAAAACTGTGCAAATTTTGAAAAAAAAAAAAAAAAAAAGTCGGTCCAGCTACGTTTATTTCCCAAATCTGGAGCCACACTGCAGTGTTTTGTATCATACAGTGGCTGCGGCCATTTTTATCTTCTTCTACTTCAGATCTGAGCACCACGGGTCGACTGCTGCCGCCTGGCGCCGCCTGGCGCCGCCCGCCCTACACAGCATAATCCACATGTAGCACCTAAAATTCAGTGTAATATAGGTGAAACACGTCAATTAAGGTAAGTCTCTTTTTTGTGTCAAATTTTCATGATATTTATTTGTCACACATAGCGGGTTAAGTTATTGAAAAGATGTCACTAAAACAAAGTAAAAAGTTGTAATGGTCTGGGGCCATTGCATATGGATTCTCCGGCTTCCTCCCAGTCCAAAGACAGGCAGTGGCTATATTGTGAATGTAAGTGTGTGAGGTTGTCTCTCTGTCAGCCCAGTAATAGGATAGATAGCTCTATGTACAGATAAACAGAGTTAATTCCAATGGATGGATATCTGAAGATATAAGTTTATTACATATGGAATGGCCATTGTAAAGGTTTTTTACATGTACATATATGCAAAATATCTTTGATGAATTTTCACATAGAAAACAAAGAACATCACAACATGTTGCAAGCATATAAGCAATGTAATAATAATAATAATAATAATAATACTCAGCTGCAATAAACTGTAGCTGCAATTTATTACCCCCCCCCCCCCAATATCAATTACCTAATTATCTTTCCACATCAATCAATGCATTATTAAAAGAAAAATGTTCTGTCAGAAATCCAGATAGTTACGTATGCATTAAATATTTACTAAAATAAACAATACACATTCTGCATATCCTTCCCTTTACACTTTTCATGTTTCCCTGGAAATAAAAGCCTTTTTGTCGTGCTTTGTATGTTCAATGTATCCTTGAGTATCTATTTTTTGGGCTTGGGTTTTGGCTGGGCCTTGAGTGAGACAGTCCTGTATTCCTCAGTCTGGTATTCGTCTGAGGCAATGGTCTCGGTTGAGTTGTTCAGTGTTACGTACACATCCCCGTTGACTTCAGTGACTTTGTGAATCCTCTGTTTGACTCCCTTTGAGCGCCATTGAGTTTTTAGGGGTTTGGCTGTAGGATCGTCCACGGCTTGGTAAAGCCCTTCCCCCTCCGCGAGTGTGATCTTGTACTTGTGCCATGGACACACGATGCACAGCCGCCCGTTGAACTCCTAATGGTGTAAAGTGGTAAAGAGATTAGACTGTGATCAAACAGCTGTACTGGCAATCTTACAGGAACATTTTGTATTTATCAGCTATTTCACGTATAATGAAGCCAGAAAAAACAACTTCTAACACATCAACTTTGATGCATCGGTGCATTTGTGTCAAAATTTTGTTTCAGTAAACTCATTTTAATAGTCAGAGAAAATAAAACTCACCTCAATGTCTCCATATTGTAATGCACCACCAGAATCTGACAGGAGAAAAAGAAGTGTCATGTTACGCAGCCATTTTTTAATCAGTGTAGTAAACACTGAATTAAACAGTCGTTGCTGAGAATGAGTTCACTCTCAGTCAAAGTGCAGCTTACGGTAGCAGTGCATGTCCATTGCATGAAGCCGCTCCTGGTGGTACAGGACCAGTATGTCTCTGCATCCGTTCACCAGCTTGGTCATGCGCCCCGCTTTGACAATATCCTCCTTCTTCCCGACCAAGTGCGAGTCAGGAGGAGGTGAGCAGGAGGAGGAGGCCTCCTCTTCAGAGGACATGTCCATCACTTCTTACTTCAAGCTTCCTGTTAATTACAGGCATTTTTCTTATTTTATTTGGGGATATTATCATTTGCAAAATGGATAAATTATAACATTAATACACACATAAATAAAACACATGGCACAGACTTTGTGTTATTTTTTCCCCTTTTCCTCCAACTTTTTAATTATCATGTGGCTGATGAATATTTGAATAACGAGATAAAATAAAAGGAGGAAGTAATCAAAATGTTCCCAAGGCATACAGATTAGTATCAGACATTTTCCCTTCCTGTTAATTATTTTACACATGTAGTGTCACTGTACTGGCCTTTCATTTTACCATTTTGAGTAGGGGAGAGTGGGGTAAGTTGAGCATAGGGGCAAGTTGAGCCACCCCATATTGCGAGCAAACCATAAGAAAAAGCAACAGCATGTGACCAAATATTTAGGAGGAAGGCATCATTTTATTGAGTGTCTGTGAAAGTAAGAACCACATGGGTAAAATAGTTTGACATTCATGTCCAAAAAAATGTTTTTCACTCTCGAAAAGTGAATTCAGTCGATCCCAAGTTTCATGAGAATTGTGTTTAGACCAAAATAGATAATTATAAATGAACATGCGTGAAACTGCACCATTTTAGCTGTGTGGACTAACAAAGTCAATATGGTAGCTCTGGGGTAAGTTGAGCCACCTGCCTTAATTATTAAATCAAGACCCTGGATGTTTATGATTACATGTATGTTCCTGAAAACAGGCAAAGATGTTTATGGTGAGCCACGCTTTACTTTTAAAAGAGAAAGATGAGGGATTCTCCCCAAGATGCAGCAGGTCCCAGCTGTTTGTGTTCACTTGCAATCTGGACAGGTGGAAAGAGGGAGGTGGGAGATGGATGGAAGGGAAGGAGGGGGGTGGATCAACTTACGCCGCTCCTATGCTTACCCCATACATGGGGTAAATTGAGCCACGGGACCACTCTTTTTGGAGATACTATAATTTCAAAACAGTTATGTTTACACTCATTCTGTTTGTTAGTAGGGATGCACAACAACCTGAAATGTATATATTATTAATATATATTGTTAGCAAGTAGTAACAAAACAATAATTGTCTTGATGTAGTGATCCTGAATATGAAAAGTGGCTCATCTTACCCCACTCTCCCTTAAGGGGGGGAGAAAAAGAGGGATATAATACTACAGCCCAGTCTAATACAGGAGACACAAACGTGCCAGAGCACGTTCAGCAGTTTCTCTTCTCTAGTGTTTTAATTACCTTATCATCCAAAGTGGACAGTGTAAACGTAAATTAATTTACCTTTCAGTGTCCTCTGGTGGTCACATCTCTGACTGGTCCGTCCCATACAGGTTATGGTCTGTCGGGTGGCATGGCAACAGATTGCTTCTGTTGCTAATTTTAGTCACGCGTCCTGGTGGGGCGGGACACGAGACCTTATCTTGCTAAACAAATTATACACACGAATGCGCTAGTACTTTATCAGTCCTTCTGCATTAATTTGAACATGTGCCAAATGTTAAAAACTTCGTCAGCGTTTCATATCAAGGAAGTCTCTCTCCCCGGTAAAGTGCAAATGTTGTTGTGTGTTACATTTAAATGTGTCCCCAGTGAAACACAGACTGTCAGCACACAGTCTCCTTCCCCTTCATAGCCTGGTGTAGGCAATGTTAATGATTATATATTATATTATATTATATTATATTATATTATATTATATTATTAATTAATGGTGTATGATGGATTTATGGTGGGTTGAGAAATAAAACACAATATAACAATATCATACCAATAAATTATGAAAATTGTCGAGGTAATAATAATTATCAATCACTGATACATAATTTGTAAACACAGATATATTGGCAGTCTATTTCATTCTTGGCACATACGGGCAGTGGGGCAAATGTCTGATGGGGTTAGTCTGAGAAAGGCTTTTTGTCTTAGTGGGTTTGTTGGTGGGCATTAAGCCCCCAGGGGGATTACCTTTGTCTTTTATGCTGATCTGAGCGTTAACTGACCGACTGTCCCTCTGTGTTTCTGCATTCAGCTCCCATTGAACGTCTTAATTTCTGCTCCATCGTGGCTTGTCGGTCTGTCCACGGCTGCACAGGAGCGTGTTGTTTCACTTGCAGCGGGAAACCGTTTTCGTTGTTATGGTGACGCACTGTGTACGGAAATGGTGATCCTACTCAAGCCAGCAACTTTGTGAAAAATTTATGCATGTTGTCAATTCAGTTTGCTTGTTCAGAGAAACCGGTACCGTTTCTCCAGTTGCTTTTTTTTTCAAGCTGAAAAAAAGAAAGAAAGTCTGCAGTGGATTTGGTAAGTTTTCAGTAGATTATTTTATTTATTTATTTATTTGAGGTTTTAGTAGGAAAGTCCTACATGAAAACTATTGCACTGAATCATTTGATGTTGGCAGTCATTTAACCAACTTATTTTAGAGTGTATGGTTATTTTAGCAACATACTTGGACAAGTGTCAACAACATACTTCCTATTTTGTTTACTGCACTGCAGCCATGAGTGTAATTTGAACTCCCATTGCTTGAAGTTGCCTCATGTAACAGAGGAAATATATGAATTCTCAACAGGGATTCACCATTGGATGTATTATTAGTATACATCATGCTCAGCCTAAAAGAAATGTGAATATATAACATTTGCCCTAACTTTTTGTGACATGGTTTGAAGCATAGGGCTGATTCATAAGCACAGTAATGAACAACACTCTCACCTTGTGTATAAATATGAGGAGGGTTTCGCCCAAGTGCCATATGGCAGGGGTATTACAGCTGCAGACGCTAAGGAAGCAACAGTTGCTTGCCTGTGTCTGCTATATTTATCATATTTGCTATGATACAGAAACATGTGACATGACTGCACTGTGCTACCCAGGCTCCATCCTGACCAAGTGTCAAATTTCAACATCATACCAATGTCCTTTGCTTACCACCAGGACGGAGGCAGTGTGGTAGTAATGACACAGTGACCGCCCATTTGTCATCAGTCTGTGACCGAATTCACTGAGGTAAGGATAACAGAAAGGACACACTGCCTTTGGGAAAGTGGTGTGGTTGCAGTATATATTTTGAGTTATTTACTGCTGGCCTGTTATCATACACTGTAATTGCATTAGTTTCTGCATGTCTTTTGTTTTTTAGTGACCAACTGATGGAGAGACTAAACTGGGACGTCCGTCACTTAGGGTATGAGGAGTAAAATAAAATAACAACAGAGGAAAAAAGGAAGGAGGAGAAATGACACCTGGTCTGAATGAGTGCCTTAGAGCAGCTGGGCTACAGCATTGCTATGCTAGGTAAGTACACGCACCCCCAGGATGTATCCAAACACACATATTATGCTGTGTCTTCTTCTCCTATGACCACTATCCCTCTGCCTCTTGTCATTTCAGGTTTACCTCCATGGGAGTTCATCATGCAACCCACCTATCAGCACTGACTATAGAGGATTATCCCATCCTGGGCATCCACACCATGGAGGACAGGACTCGTCTGTTCCATCTGGTCCAAATGGTCAAATCTCTTGATGTTGAAGCTCTTAGATATGCAGATGGCGATGATTATGATTCTGATGGTGGCGATGAAGGATATGCTCTAGTGGATGGTAGTTTTACTTATGGTGGCTGCTATGGAGATCCTGATGAAGATGTAGGCCTATATGATGGTAAGGATGAGAGGCGTGGTACCATAAATGAATTAAATGCAGCCACTTTTACCACATCATCGCGTGTTTGCAGAAGGCTTGATTTCAGTTGCGAAAACACTGATCGTCAACAGAAGCTACTTTCTTATCAAG
Organism: Trachurus japonicus; assembly: GCF_045865225.1. Classification (NCBI taxonomy): domain Eukaryota; kingdom Metazoa; phylum Chordata; class Actinopteri; order Carangiformes; family Carangidae; genus Trachurus; species Trachurus japonicus. The sequence continues at coordinate 23,949,325 of NC_140915.1, read as the reverse complement.
TCGGCTCTGCGCATGGCCGTACAAGTCATGTTAGAGATAATCGAGTCCAAAACAAAGGATCAGCTACACCTCTGCAGAATGACCTCGGCAGTGGAAGTGCTGTTTTATGTAAATACAAACAGAACCACAACTTCAGGAAGGATGGCCACAGTCGTCAGTCAAATCATCACACAGGAGGAAACACCAAGCCAGACCAAATCAGAGGAGGAACTACCATGTACAACTCTGACACGCGATTATCACCAAAGTTTACCTCATTCAACAAACAAAAACCCATGCCTGCAAACATGGCATCACAGAGGTTTGACAGCAAACCAGGTGGACACAAGGACAGGAAAAGAATCTCTAAGAAGGAAATAGGCCATAATGGGGAGATGGGGCACATGGCTAAGCCAACACCTGTTTATGAATCAAAGAGAACAGCTGGCTACAACTATGGAGTACCACAGAGTTTCCCTCCAGCTTCAAACAAAAAGTGAGTGGCAATGGTTTGCATTGTTCTCACTGTGACTGTTTACGCACTATTTACAAATGATTATTTAATGAACATGAAAGACATCTGGCAATTTAACATGGTTGTGTCTTTTTGTATTATGTGTGTGTGCCAGGCAAGAAGGAAATCAGCAAATTAGTGTGTGTGTGAGGAAGAGACCTCTGACACGTGCAGAGAGCAGGAGAGAAGCAGATGTTGTGACCACATCAGGCGAAGAGTGTGTGATTGTCCATGAAAGCAAAGAAGCTGTGGATCTCACACAATACATACTACAGGTAGATGATGATTTCAATGTTATCACCAAAGCTGACAGAATTTCCAATTTAGCACATATCATTAAACTGTGACAACATGTGTTTTTGTCATATGAATGTCAGGGTGGATTTTTATCTCAATGTTATCTTGCTGTTTTGTTCCTTCAGCACAGGTTCTACTTTGACAAGGTTTTCGGAGAGCAGAGCTCCAATGAGGAGGTGTATCAACAAACTGCATATCCTTTGGTGCAGCACATGCTTAATGGGTATGTCAGCACTAATGCCATATGGTATTTGGAGTTTTGAATGTTACTTTAACACCCTGCATTACTTTCTACCCATATGTCTTTTTCAGAGTCATGTTTACAGTTTGAAGTACATTCTTACAGGTGTTTTTGTGTTCCTATGCATCTGCGATGAACTATTTGTAATGTGTGCATCCACAGCGGCAAAGCCACCTGCTTTGCATATGGCCAGACAGGTGCTGGGAAGACTCACACCATGTTGGGCCCCTCCCCCGGGAGACCAGGCTTGTATGCACTAGCAGTCCGGGACATTTTTGCTCACCTGTCCACCACACGCATTTACTCACCCCTGCTGGTATATGTCAGTTTCTTTGAGATATACTGTGGTCAGCTGTATGACCTGCTGGACCACAGGAAAAGGTGTGTGTGAGTTGGAGTGTTTGTGTTTTGTTGTAAAAGAAAAACTAAAAATGATCATTAATAATAGATAAATAATGTAATATTGTCATTGCTTTATACATTTCCTATTGTGACTATTTCCTATATGCCTCTTTATGTAAGTTATTGTGGAATGTGTATTATTTTTATCTACTACTTTTGTCCTCAAGTTTTCTTGGGGATCATGTATTTTTTAGTGGCATTATCATCAGAGAACCATTGTTTCCCTCTTAATCGCTCTCTTTTACTTCCTTCTTCCTTAGGTTATTCGCAAGGGAGGATGGACAGAAGGTGGTTCACATTGCAGGACTGCGCTATGTCCAGGTGGACTCAGTCAACTCACTGTTGGAGGTTCACAACTTTCTTTAAAATTGCTGCATGTCTATACTGTGTAGTCCAGATTTTGTCTCTCTGCTCTGATTAGCACTCTAACGTTAAGTTAAGTGTCCTGCTTTCCAAATTCATGGTCGAAGACTGAAGACTTAGTACCATGTCTAAATCAAACCTCGCCTGTAATATATTTTTGCCTCTTATTATTGACAAAAACAGAGGTGTTGCTTGGTGTTTTTGGTGGAGAGAAACAGTAAATATACATGCAAGTTCAGTACTGGCTAAATCATCTCAGGTTGAATGAGTCTAGGCTCCCGTTCTCACAGATACAACAACCCTTTACTGTATTTAACTTCATTAAATATTACTGGCCAAGAAATAGTTTGAATTACTTCGAATTATAACTTCTGCAGTCACTATTAACATTTCATCTCTCCCTGCCTCCTCCCTTTGCCCTTCCAAAGGTGATTTCACAAGGTACAGAGGAGCGCACACAGGGGATCAGTGGAGTGAATCCACTTTCCTCTCGATCTCACGCGTTGCTTCAGATTCAGCTTAGATGTCCAAACCAGCAGATAGCTGGCAGGTGAGTAACAACAGTAGAAAACAAAGAAAAACACGCACTCTCCAAAAAAAAGTCTCAGGAACAAACTGAAGAGGTGCACGGCCAGAAGATAAACTTAAAGAAACAAAAGAAAGGCCAGCAGCACTCGTGTCCTTCTCATCGTCCTTTATTGCATACTGCGTCGGCGCTTAACATACACAGACCGGTTTCGACACTGAGGAAGACGTGGTCGAAACCGGTCTGTGTATGTTAAGCGCCGACGCAGTATGCAATAAAGGACAATGAGAAGGACACGAGTGCTGCTGGCCTTTCTTTTGTTTCTTTAGGTGAGTAACACCATCCAGTGTGTTTTATTGTATTTTGGGCTTATTATGATGTACATTCTTTCTGATGGTTTTGTGTTATCCTTTTAAGCACTAAGGGAGTTATTGTGTAGTAGATCAAAGACTGAAAGATGCTTGTTTGTGTGTTCCCATAGAATGTGGTTTGTGGACCTGGCAGGAAGTGAGAGGGCATCAGACACCAGAGAACCAGACAGGCAGAGCCGTATGGAGGCAGCTGAGATAAACCAGAGTCTCCTGGCTGTAAGATATACACACACACGCACACACAAAAAGAGATTCCGCATTAAATCAAAAATATTTGTGAATGTATTGTGGAACTTCACACGCTTTCTCATCGGTGTGTTTTTTCACTCAGCTCAAAGAATGTATTCGGTCCCTTGATCAAGAGCAGTCGCACACACCTTTCAGACAAAGCAAACTTACTCAGGTGAGTGAAGTAACATTTTTGTAATGTATGTAAATGTAACCATTTTGAGTATTAATAATGTAATGCAAATCAGATTTTTCCTTTGCCCACTTAAGCTCCCCTGTGTTTTAATATTTGACCACTTTGCTCTCATTCCAGGTTTTGAAAGATTCATTTGTAGGTGACTCAATGACATGCATGATTGCCAACATTTCGCCTGGTCACTTTGCAACTGAACACACGCTTAATACACTGAGATATGCCGATAGGTGAGTGTTTTCATTGTATTTTCTATCAACCTAATTGATGTCATAAGCTTTAAGGAGTAGAAGTCTGACTGGTAGTTGAGATGTCATGTCTACTACTTTTTTACAGGGTGAAGGAGTTGAGGGGACAAGGAGGACTAAGAGGAGGAAGAAGGAGTAAGACAATACCCTCCCCCAAACATAATCTATCCAACAGCAGCGGTAGCAGTGTTAGCACCCGTGGGAAAAGCCCACCTAAAAAACAGAAGTTAGGGAGACAAAGAGAGGCTTTCTCTCCTGCCACACCTAACACAAAGTTGGCCACCAGAGATGCAGTTCTCTGCTCCACACCTAAGAGCAGCAGATGGAAAGCAGAAACAAACACAAGGCACAAAAAAAGGATTGGACTTGAACATATTACACCAATTAGAGGTTGGCTGGGAATGGGTGATAAGAGCCATGGGCAGGAGGAAGCAGGTGAGAGAAAAGACAGGAGAAGAGAAAGTGAAACACATGGAAGAACTAACAGCCACTCTGTATGTGATCAAAACACCACTGACACTGAATTGTGGGGGGCACAAGAGTCTTTTACTCAAAGAGAATCTGGAAAAAACCATAAGGAAAAAGAGAACCAGCATCACGCTGTGAAAATGGAGAGACAGGAGGAAAGAAGATGGAGAAACCAGCTAAGACAAATGGAAAGCAGTAGAGACACATGTAGTGAAGTAGAAAAGCTCAGGGAAAGTGATTGTAAAAAGGCTGTTGAATGGAATAAGGAGAAGCAGAGGCACCTGCAACAGTATCACCTGCAGCTGCAGCAGTTCATTCCCCTTACCGCTTCCTCATCTGTCAGTCCCGTCTCACCCTCTACATGTCCTTCTCTCTCCTCCTCTCGCCAGGCCTCTCTTTCTTCCTATATCTCTCCATTATCCTCTTCTTCTCTCCCACACCCCTCCCATTCCTCAGCTTCTGCCCTCATTTATCATAGTTTGGAAGAGGTTTTAGATACATACAGAGCTGGGGTTGACCACAATAAAAGACAATTGTCTTTTCACCTGCAAACTGAAACCTCTCCAAGCTGCAATAACAGTAACGATGAAGATACCTGTGGTGACTGTGGTGGTGTTGGCGAAGACTGGGGGGTATCTTGGGAAGGAAAAGAGATCAAATTTGGACAAAGAAGTGAAAGTGATAGGAGAAGGTCAGTGGGGACACCAGGTGAAACATTAGTAAGAAAGGAAGAGAGGAGGCCAGCTGCGATGGAAGGGGGAGAGAGGAGGTGGGCCTGGGTGCCAACAACAGAGACAGAGCAAACAGACATGATGACAGGTGCAACACCGACAAATGTAGCGGCACAAGTGTCTCACAGCCGTCATTCAGAAAACAGAGGACATGTGGGTGAGGAAAGGGTGGATTCCTCGGATGTCTCAGCTGATGGAGTGTGGAGTACTGAGCAGGAACGAAGAGCTGAAAGCTACGGTGTGGTGTCCATCCCCGGCAACAATGACCGCAACAGCCTTTTAAACCACCCTCCTTTTGGATCACCCCATCGGCGAGCTCCAGCAGAACGACCCCTCTCCCCAGCCTGTGAACATATCACCGTCCCCCCGATACAAAGTTATCCAGATCATACCCACCGCTCCAAAGCCAATATGTCTGATTTACCTAAAGATGAAACTTCTCCCAGCCACATCATGAGCCCCCTCAGCATGTCCTTGCTTCAAGTTGACCGACATGTCGCAACAGCTTCGTTCCTCACAGGGGAACAGAACACCACCTCACGGTATGAAAGAGGAGAAGGTAACAGGAGGGAAGTAGAAAAAGAGAATCATATGTGTTCAGGAATAGTGGGGCAAGTTGTAGAGGATGAGGACGTAGAATTACGTCTGTCTCTTTTGGAGCTGCCACAACCGAAGACCAACTGCCCTTCTACCTTTGAGGCCGTAACAGCTGTCCATCACACTGAGCAAGGAATAGGTATGTGTTGTGCCATATATGAGAGTGTGTGTACTACTAACTAATGCTTAAAAACATCTATGTTTTTATCTTGACCAGGTAGGATGAAACCTCCTATGCATGGGGTTATGCAGGTCTCACTCCAACACAAAGACAACAGTCAGAAACCCCAAACCATACCTGTCCTCGGCAAGATGAAGTCCATCTCACCCCTTGTCCATGGCTCTGGGGTCACTAATTCATCCAGCTCTATGCCCAGTGGTGCCACACAAATACCAACAAAATATGCATACAAAATGCACAACAAGCCTGCCAAAACTTCCGTTTCAGCATCACAGTCAGAAGATGTCTTGGGCCAGTATCACACTGCACATTCAAACAATTCAAACACCTCACTCCAACCAAAGAGTCCTGCAGAGTCAAATAGTCAAGAAAGCAAGAGCAATCACCAAATTCGACCCATAATCCATCTGTCTGCTTTGGAGGACTTGGACTATGCCCAGTAAGTAGCAGAATTCCTAGTATTAATTGAAAAAGAAAGATACTGAAACTTCACATAATTTAATCCAACAGACATGACAAAAGCAATGAGGGTTAGTTTGAATTAATTTATATCTCTTTTGTTTTCCAATCCAACTTCAGGTGGCATGTTGCCCAGGCCCACTGGGAGCAGCTGGAAGAGATGGAAGATCTACGTCATCGAGAGGGGACCCTTCTTTGTCAGCAGCCTGATATGGTCAGAATAAATGAAGCCCATGATTGTTAGCTAATTTCTTATGTCCTCCTCCTCCCTGTTTAAAGTGACTACAAACTTTTAGTGAATCCTCACTATTTATCTCAATGTCTTGCAGGCATTTGGGGAATATGTCCACAAGCTGGAAGAGATCATGGAGAGAAAAGCTTGTTGTATCCAAAGCATGAGAGCTCACCTGGAGCCATATCTGAAGCCTGCTCATATCCACCAATCACACAACCAAAGTGAATATAATAACAATTGATATACTTGAAGTACCTGAGTTAATCAGCAGGAATGTTTACATTTTTATGTGCAGCCTATACACTGAGGAAATTATATAGTTATGCATGGTCTTTATGTGTTTATAACTGTACAATATGTTTTTCCACTGATAAGACTAAATGCAATGTAAGCAAAATACCATTTAATTTTTATTTTCTAGATGTTAAAGATTTAAGAGTTTGATGGAAGTATCACTTGATGTGTGTGACAAGATGTGTTGCATGAGGTATTATCTCTCTCTCTCTCTCTTAGTGGTGTGTGTTTTGGTTTGTTATTTGTGTTCAGATGTTGGGTAGTTATTTTTCCTCTTCCTCGGTTTTATTTACATGTTGATTTAGATGTCTATATTATTTGATGGAATTCATGCACATTTTGTTATTTGAATAATTATTTAAAGTTAATTTCAAGATTTTTGAATTCCATAAATTAAGTTATTTTAATAGGTGCTATCTATGTACTGTATCCTGCATCATTTATTTAATCTTAAAGCTTGTACTTTCAGTCAACTCTTGGTCTACTCTTTGTGTTGTCTGCAAATGAAAATATTAACTTCACAGACAGCAAACAAAAAGTTTATTGTTTAGTAGCTTCTTCTGCTTTATTAAAGAGTTCCTGAGAAAATGATTACATAATTAGGCGACTCCACCTACAAACTCACATAACCTGTTCAGTTCTGTAAAAAAAAAAAAAAAGACGACTGGAGCATTACCACTTTCAAGATGGATGGCAATTGGACATATATATACCTCATCTCTTTTCAGTAAATAAACCAACGCTGACTCTATGTATAGTTAAAAGTGGATGACACATAAACAGTAAGTAAATCCTGGCTCTCATTTGACACCGGCTTGGAAACCAGCGAGAGACGCTCCAGTGGAACGCGTGCCCGCCCGTACGTGAACGCGTACGTATTGATGATGCGTCGAACCACGTGACCAGCTCGTGTGTTATGATTGGCGGAGTCAACGTCACAACGTTGAACAACGGCGCCGTTGGTCACGTGACAGCATCTGCTGCTGCTGGCTGAGCGAAGCGTGTTAGCAGGTAAAAGAAAGAACAAAAAACATGGAGTTATTGTTATTTTACGATGTTATTGGCCACCCCACGGTCTTATCGAATATTTTTAAAATACGTTTACGAGAGCCCATCGGCCGATTCCGAGGATCCGTTCGTCTTGTTCGGTGGTTAGCAAACTAACTAAGTCGCTAGCTCATCATCGTTGTATCCGGGCTGCAGCGCTGCGTTGTATGCGGACGGGCCGTTCACATGCCGGGTTGGTTAGCATGCTGCTGATAACTTAGCTGTCGTAGCCTCGAAGGGCCACGCGTTTTTCGACAGATTTTGTACCCACGCATCCCTGTAGAAGTCGTAAAATACCAAATACAGGACAACAACCGCTGGAAACACTAACGACGTTTTTCGTTTCGATGTAGTCATGTTAGTATGCTATTGACGACATCTAGGTCTGCCACTCAAGTTAACTGATTAATGTTAGCTTTTCTTTGGTTTACACAAAAGGATACCACTCAGCACGCCTCGCATTTGTTTATTGTTTTGTTTTGTCTTGGTTGGGTTGTAGTTGGGCAGCGGCCCCGGTGACGGCCACATTCACTATTTTTCGCTGCTTTTTAATAAATGTCTGTCCGGTGTAAGTTAATACTTGATGGTGGGAATCACACGGAACAAAGACGAGCGCTAAGTTAGCAAAGCTAAAGCTAACGCAAGCTAAGTTGACCTAGCGCTAATGTGAGCGTTGTTAGCCAGTGCGGCTCATGTTTCCGTTTGAGCTTTGTGTAACGTCCACCAAAATAAGATTACTCCTCATTCGCCATTTACACTGTGAAATGGATGACCGAAAAACAAATGAAAACAACTAACGACATTAGGTAACGTTACACAATACACTATGAACAGTACCTTGTTGTCAGGCAACATACTATTTGGGAGACAATGGCGTTTGTTTTGTTACCATGCGGATAAATTGCCAGTTGGTGGTATTATTGGCTAACGACCAGTTATATTGTATAATTTAATCCAGCGCAGGTGTTTGCCTTTTTACCCCTCAAATGATCGATTATCTTGACTTAAAATCTTATTTTGTTATTGTTTTGGTATTTTACGTCAAATACCAACGGGTTGACGTTGTCCTGGCGTCGTTGGTGGCTGAAAAAACGTATAAATTGGCATTGCCTATAACTGATGCTGGTGGATATTCGCGGTGTTTTTGTGTGGGAGACTGAAGGAGGGCTGTAAATTGACACCCGGACAGTCCCCTCTTGGCTGGCTAAATTTAACCAGGGGAGGTGGGGGCGACAGATGGGGTTATAGTCTTACATGGTATAGTTGACAACAGTGAGCCACGGTCTGCTTATATTCAGAATACTGTACTGGCATTGGACATTCAGTATTATATTTTACTAGTATTTGTAATGCAATGCAATGTAACCAGTCTCCCAGGTGGCTGTCGTTTGATGTGACCTCTCCCCCCCTTTTTTTTCCTTCCAGATTTTTCTATTTTGTACATACATTGTTTTGTATATACTGTATATGATGACTTCAGTGGTCAGCAATCAAGCCCGGGGAACTCGGGACAGAACGCTGCCCACCACCACACAAACAACACAGCCACAGAAACAGATACAGGTGAGTTTTTGCCATTATATGTACAGTATTATTGCATCCAGGCCTACTCAAAAATAATATATAATATAATAGCCTTATTCAGTATTTGATTTTCATAGTGATAAAAAGTGAAATTGAATTAAGGTTTGAATTGCATGCTTTAAAAGCGTTTTTAGAGACTTTTAGGTTCTCCATCCTACATGGTGTACTACCTCACCAGGATTGAAGTGTATTTCACTGAAATGTCACTGTCATGTTGTATTGATTTTAATGCAACTGTGTATTTGCCAGGCCACAGCAGAACAGATTCGTTTAGCCCAAATGATCTATGACAAAAATGATGCTGACTTCGAAGACAAGGTCAAACAGGTAATGTGTATGTGCAAACACACATTTAGACAAATTTACTCAGAATCCCCAGCATAATAATAATAATAATGCCCTTGAAAGCTTGGACATTGGAGCCTTTATTGCATCATGAGCTAACTTTATGCTGTGTGTATTTTTTTTTCTGATTTACCTGAACACAGCTGATTGAAGTAACTGGGAAGACTCAAGATGAGTGCATGGTAGCCCTCCATGATTGCAACGAAGATGTAAACAGAGCCATCAATTTTCTGCTGGAGAGCAACTCTGACACAGTAAGACTCTTTGAATGCACAAATCACATTCATTGATAATGTGCTGCTTGTATACATGTCATATGGAAAGTACTTTGGGCTTTGTGGCGTAGGGACGAGAACCAATAGATCCATGATAAGGGCGGGGGCTGCGAACTCCATCGGCTGACAAAAAGTTAGCCAAAACGACCGGATCGCTTACTTATGCTTTAACTTGCTCTGTTTTAAACTTCCACCAGAACTCCTGGGAGACTGTGGGGAAGAAGCGAAACCTTGGGAAAGAAGGAGGACCCTCAGAGATAAAGGAGAGCAGGGAGAAGAAGGGAGGAGAGAGGGAGGCCAGCCGTGGACGCGGAGGCTCCAACAGGAGGGGCAGAGGCATCAGCAGAGGGCGTGAAGGTAAGACTGGGACAAAAAGAAATGTTAGTCTGTTTATGGGATGAATATCATGAACCCTGGGGATGTATGTTCCTTGCCTATTTTGTCTGTGTTTTGCTGCATCCTTGAAATTGATCATTCGTGTTCAGTTAGCTCATGGACTCACCAGTTCACCTTTTCTATGATTTGCTTCTACTTTAATTTCTCTTTTGATTTAATTTGAAGAAGTTCAGGGTTAGGGTTACTTCTGAACTGTCTTTTCTGCCAGTTCAATAGTAATAAGTAATTGATCCAGAGTCTCACCCCATGTCTCTGTTTTTTTTTTTAAATTCCAGGTCGGCTAGAGGAAAATGGATTTGAGGTTGCTCCTGGAGAGAGGGGTGGGGACCGTGGACGCAGGGGGCGTGGCAGAGGTGAGAACATTTCTTTAATATTTTAGATACATTGTCAACATGTTAGAAATAACACTTTAGCTGACGTGAACGGACATATTCCCAAGAACCCTTGTCCTGTCAATCTAAAGATATTTTAAAGCATTCAAAGCAGGGTGAAATATGAATGGCCAAACAAGCAAGATCATATTGTGTTTATATGTGACTGTGGTAGACTGTGAAAATGTCCACCTTATGGATGTCCTTCATACTAAAACCTCTCAGTCCACCATTTATTCAAGCATCTGCATATAGTAAAGAAAATCCTAATATTGTCGGTTTTTATAATTGATGTTCTTTAGATAGGAACATTATTGTGGATGTTTTGGTGATGTAGCTGGAAACGTATCTATTTGTGTCTGCAGGCATTTAGAGTATTGCTGCAGTGAACATGTGAGGAATGTGCTTAGTCCCTGCAGCTGCTTGAGTGTGAGAGTGTGTTGGGGGGGAGTTGTCGATAGATAACAAGATTGGAGAAGGTGGGAAGGAGGTTTTGTAGAACAATGACTGTGCACTGCATTACTTATTTAGTTGGAATATGCTAAAGCAATGCTAAATCATAAGGGAAAGATAGGTGCAAATACAGGAAGGAAAATAAAACTAGACGCATGTCTGTAGCTATCATTTTAAATGAAAACTGTTTTCTAATAAATGACAAGGGTCAATGTTGTTTTCTCAGAAAACTTGCTGCTGATCTATGGGAGTTTGATGCTTTCGTTAAAAAATGCTTAATGAAGAGTTGAGGCTGAAAGGACCAGTCAGCCAGAGGTCATCTGGTTGTTTTGTTTGTGTCCTCAGGGGCAGGAGTTCGTGGTCGAGGCAGAGCAGCTGCTGGTAACCGGTTCTCCACCCAGGGAATGGGGTAAGAATCTGTGTTTAGTGTAAGTCTGAATGAGAATGAGGAGGTGGTGATGTTGATTACAAGCACATATCTTAAAAACAAATATGTGGAAAAGAACCAAATTTCTGAATCTCCTTTTTAAAGAAATTACAAAATATTTTCCAGTTTCAAGTTGTTGGTCAGAAAACTTTCTCTTAAGTTTACTTTGCTTGCTTTCCCTTTCCTTCCTCTACATTTTCAGCACCTTCAATCCGGCTGACTACACGGCTAACTCTGGAGCCCGCCAGGAGACATGGGAGGGGGATGGCAACGAGCCTGCTGAGGGAACTGGTAAGGAAAATGACAGAATACGCGCGTTTCCAGTGCAGGAACTTCAGGGTAATTTTACGGGGCCAGCCCCGTTGGTGAGTGTCTCCACTGCAGGAACCTCCCCTTTACAGGGCCGAACGGAGTCCCTGCCTGGGGGTAGGTACTCAGATCGGCCCTGAAAAAGTCCTGGTGGGGCTGTCACTCGTCGCCATAAGAGCCCGGTGGGTCCTGTCTGCAGTGGAGACACGGCCACCGAGAGGGCCGAGCGAGAGGACGGTTCCTAGTAGTAGTAGTAGTAGCAGTAGTTTATTTGTCCCCGTAGGGAAATTGAGTTGCAGCAGATCACACTCTTGACATTTCATCTAAAAAAAAAAAAAAACAGCACAGTACAACTTTCACACATAGATTAACACTCATCATCAGTGAGTCAGTTTTATGTTCATCTCAGCCTTAACCTGGTCAGACCAGCTGAGCAGGCTATGAGCTGACCAACACTAACAGTGACTATCGATTATTATTAAGGGATTTAATGGCCTGGGGCACAAAAGAAAATTTTGCTCTGTTTTTAGTAAACAGAGGGGGGCAATATCGTCGCCCGGATGGAAGAGGGTTAAATGAGTGGGCAAGGGGGTGCCTTTGGTCACCTATAATATTCCTTGCCTTTTTCTCTATCCTATCTCTGTAGATGCCTTCCATACATGGCAGAGTGATGCGCATCAATTTACTAGATATGGTTATAATTTCTCTAACCCTCTTTTTCTGTGCCTCTGTGGCATTGCCAAACCAGCAGGTAATACAAAAAGAAAGAATGCTTTCAATGAAGGCACGTTGAAGGTTCCTGTAGAGGTTCCTACCCCCTCCTTTTACCAGGAACTCCTGCAGTGGAAACCTGCCTGTTGAAAGATGTTGTGTTTTGATAATTTCCTGCTTTTGCTATGCAATACCTTAATGAATCATAAGCTTTAGCGTTGTCCAGCTTTCACATATCCAGAGTTGGCAAAATGTTCAAATTTCAGGTTGTTAGGTCCCAAATAAAATCAGAATTCAAGTAGAAATAAACAAATCAAATATTTTCTGCCACCGTCCTTTGGGAAATTGACTGTTGCTGACATTTTTTTCCTTTAGGAACATGGGGAGGCAATCTGGAAGACTGGGCTTCAGAGGACTGGAATGAGGATGTAAGGCAGCACTTTTTAATGATTTGAAATGGCTTCGTACAAAGTTTTGTAATTGGTTTGCTTTAAATCAGCACTGGCCTGGAATGATCGGTGTTGGCTTTTGGTGTTATACCTGTATTTATTTGAATGGCTGTATTTTCCTTTTCTTACAGTTGTCTGAGACCAAAGTATTCACTGCCTCTTCTGCTCCAGCAAGCCACATCACACCTGGACACAAGTAAGACAACCTGCCCGAACTCCAGGCAGTTTACAACAGTACAAGAAATGAGCTGTGTTTTGTAGGGATGGGCAATCATTCAATTAAAAAAAATTAAATAGTTTGAGACTACGTCTTGTCTGAAAAAATGTAGATGTTCCCTTTTTACTATCGCAGAAGGAGGAGAAACATGGAAAGATGACTACAGCCATTGGAAAGTTCTGTGTGGAACTCTGTCAAATAAAAAACAAATGAAACTGAGGTGCAGCTAAAACTCTTCAAGGACTTTGGACAGACTTTGGGTTATAGTTAGTGATTGACAATATTTGAAGAATGGTCGGTTAGTTCCCGGTGATAATCCAATAGTGCTTTTGCTTGAAATGCCCATCCCTAGTATTTTGTAGCGTGACTTAAGATCTGTGCTGTCAATCCTCCTCACCAAACCTGTAACTCCAGTTCTCTTGTCTCTTGCCTCTCTTCAGTGTGGACCTGGCTAGCCTACTGCCAAAGGCAGGGGGTCCCATGGACTCTGACTTGGGGGCAATAGTCGAGGGCCCCTCAGCAGAGGATTTGGCCCAAAGCCTGGTGTTTACCAATTCTCACCACAATGGACGCACTGCAACACACAGCTACGCACACGCCACAGCCAACAGCTATGCCCATGCCGCCTCTGCTAGTACCACCTACGCACACGCTGCACTGGTACAGAAAGCGATGCATACACCCATAAACATTTGCAAGCATCAGCATCCTTTACATATCTTGTACTCCTACACATTTGGGATATGTTATTGGTGTAACCTCTTCTTGCTTTTCTTCTCACCCTCTCAGTCTTCAGTCCTGGGTTCTGGTTTTGGCTCTCTGAACGCACCTAAGCCGACACCTGCCTCTGACATCAGGACATCAGAACAGCTCAACGGGCCTCGGCTTGGTCAAAGAGCCAATCAGACGTTATCCACTGCCGCCAGCAGCAGTACTGTTTCCAAAGACGCAGGGCCACCTCCGATGCAAAGTCCTGCTCCTGCCTCCTCTCCCTCTGTGGACATGAAGGCTCAGCGAGTGGAGAACGGCCCTGTTACTGCCCAACACTGTAAGTTTATCTCAGTAAATGGAAAAATTAAGACAATCAAATTTGAAGTAATTGTTCAGCAGCGCAAGGATACAGTGTACTGTTGTCCAATAAATATTTAAATTGATCCCCAATCTCTTCAGTGGAGATCAAGCTTCAACCAGAGCCATCAGCAGTGCTCAGCCAGTTGGCTCAGAGGCAACAGCAGTCCACCATCCTTTCCACCACAGATCTGGGGCTGTCTCAGTCACATGCACCACAAGTCCCCACACCCCCAGGTAGGACTGCAGAACTGTATCATATTATAGCATTAAAGTTGTCGTGGTCTGCATCATCAATTGAGTTTATTTTATTTTTTGTTGATACTTTATTTAGTATTTTCAAGAAAACAAGTTGACAACAAGATGTCAAGGAAATAAAACAAAATCACAGACAAAAACATGGGGGCTCCTCTGTTGATAATCCTATATTCAATGTCCAGTGTCTTTACTTGTTAATGTGTAGCATCCTAAATTGTTTTGATAAAAGCAGTCCATTTCTCCCATTTCCTGAGAAAGGTCGCTCCTCTAGATCTGAGAGAATGTCGTCTTTTCCATTATTTCCTTCACTCTGTCCATCCATTAGTTAAGGCTTGGACACTCAGTTTTATACTAGCACTTTATACCACAACTTTTGTATTTTACATAGATACCAGTCTTTTTTTCAGTTGATTTTATTTTCATTTTGATGATTGAGTAAATTATGTAAGGATATTGGTAACTGCCAACTAACAAATGTAACCCTTTGTTTATGGACTGTAACCACATTTGAAAAGGAAAGAAAACTTTTTGTCCCGAGTAGTGACACCACTTTAACATCATCTGTACTGTAACATGTTCTGATTGGCAACTCCTGTTTTCACCCTCAATCTCCTTCAGGTCACGAGTCCTCCGTCGCTGCTGTAAGAGACGGAGCTTCTCCAGGGGTGAAGCTGCCAGGCATGGAGCCTCCCATCACAGAACCACCACAGCGGCAGCTTAAGACGCAAAGACGCAGAGTGCCACCTCCCTCGAAGGTACTGCTGTCTTGTCTGAACCTTGTCAGCCAAAAACACATCTTAATCTTCATGGGAAACAAAAGAGCACCGTTACTTGCAGGGCAATAGGTTCTTTACCATGTCTCTGTAACATGTTCGACAGGACAAATATCTTATTTTCTAAAAGATCTTAAGTCCACCTCCATGACTACACCTCTTATAATCAGAAATATAAGCTCAGCAAAGATAAAAGGTGCAAACGTGCAGTCAATTTCCAATTTTACTTCTCATATCTCAACTGTAAGCCATCAAAACATGCTTGCTGCTTAAATTGTGGCTTTTTTTAAAAATAGAAGTTGACTAGTGTGTGGTCAAGTCATTTTTGACTAATATGAAGTGCACACATTATAAATAGTTTGGTTCCTATTATTTATATGATTTACAAACCAAAAACATGTAATTGATTTTACGTATTTGCCTGTTTGTCTACCTCAGATCCCGTCGTCAGCAGTGGAGATGCCCGGCTCAGCAGATATATCTGGCCTGAATGTGCAGTTTGGAGCTCTAGACTTTGGTTCCGAGGCTGCTAGTTCAGCAGTAGACATGGGACAGATGGAGATGACCAGGGAACAAGCCCCCGCTCAGGCTCCAGCACCAGTAGCTCCAGCACCCATGTCTGCCCCTACTGCAGTTCCCACACAGCAGCCACAGAGCAGCCTGTTCTCTAAGCCAGGATCTGTGAGGTGTGTGTGTGTGTGTAGGAGGTGTTTTAAGTTGGAAACATGGGTTTTGTCTGTTTATTTGAGGAATGGGACCATTGCATAAAGCAGAGCATTGACTGCTGCCAGGGGAACAAATTTGTGAATTAGCTAAATGAGTTTAAAGAAAGACTGTTAGAAATTGCATGTGTCATATGTATATTCATGTGTCTCACCCCAAACTACCTTTCTCATGTCATTGAATAGTGACCACATGAGCAACATGCCCAGCTTACCATCAGCTGTGTCGGATCCCAACTTCCCCTCACCATCTTTGGGCTTACCCAGTGCGACGCCCTCACCCTCCATGGGTCTTCCCAGTGCAGCCGCACCACCCTCTTCTGCAGCCCCCACCCCAGCCAGCCGCGTGGAGAGCAGCGGCCCAAGGTCCCTGCCACCACATCTCGGCTTCTCACAGAGCAAAGACGTCTCATCGGCCGCTGGTGGACCCCTCACAGTGAGTATAAACATTATTTTTCTGTTTGTACTCTACATGAAAAAAAGAAAGATGTACACAACTGCTAAAGTTTTGGTGTCATCATAATACCTGACAAAAAGCCAAATGTCAAAGCCTAGATTTTGAAAATTTCGTCTTCTCATAGAACGGCTACAGCGGGATGAAGGCACACAGCACACAGGACAGTAAGTACTCTAAGCGTCATTCAGTTAATAGTAGATATTGATTGTTAAAAGCATCTGGTGGGGAGTGGAAAGAGTCATTTGTGAAAGCTGATGTTTGATAAAGAACTGGACCCACTCAGTGTTGTGTTTTTTTACACTGATTCAACAACTGATTCAATTACATCATTGCATTCCTCCTACCACAAGAATTATTAATGTAATTGATATCTTTTTATTTATTTAAACTAGCTACGTCATCAACTAGGACAGTGAAGACAGGGTCTCCTGTTATGACGAGTGACAGTGGACCTGGTCACCACATCCCTTCCCCTGCAGTCACACCTTCCCACTCGGCTCCCATTCCTTCGCTCAGCAGGTGAGGACTGGTTCAGATCTATATCATAGATATTTTATACTGCTCAGTGATTGTTTTGTTTTCACATGAGCCTTTTGTGTGTCTGGAGATAATGATGGTTACAAGCACATATCCTAATCTTGCAATGTGGAAACATCTTTGACTGAATCTCCCATCCTTGTGTCCATGCTTCCTGGGTGATTTTCTTTTGTGGCTTTGTGAGATTTTTAGCAGACTGACACAATCACTCTTTTTCCATTTTAGTCATGTGACCAGTAGTCACTCATCTGTCTCGGCCCTCACCACAAGTTCATCCCTGACGGTAAGTGTGTGTACGCACATTGAAATAGATACAAAGTTCTTCTGCTGAGGCTTTGGAGAAAATGTATTTTTTGGGAAGACATCCATGCTAGTTCTCCTATCACACACCCTCTATTGTCCTGTATCAACAGATGAGTAACGACGACAGCAGTAGTGGCAGTGGAAACCTCCACGCCTATTCTTCATCGTCCAGCCAAGTTGTCAATCCCAGTCCTTCAATCCCCATGGCTGTCAGCAGCTCAGCCACCAATGGTCTTCACCCATCTGGAGCACCAGGCCTGACTCCTAACGGCACAAACGCCTCGCTCTCGGCCGCAGCCAGCCGCACAGCACCCCTGCTCACCACCACCTCTGGTAGGTCCACAGCTGAGACTTGTGTCACATCTCGGTGAACAACTACATATTGTCTTCAAATCCAACTCCTCATTTTGTTGTACGCTGCCCATCCAAAAAGTCACACTCTCTAATATTTCGTCAGACTGCCTTTAGCTTTGATTATGACACACATTTGCTGTGGCATCGTTTCAATAAGCTTCTGCAAAGTCACAACATTTATTTCCATCCAGAGTTGCATTAATCTTTCAAAGATTCTTCTCAATGGAGTGATGGTCTGGACTCTGTGGTGACATTGGACCGCATTTCTTCCTTGAAGATGATGGTTCTCCATTATCCTTTCAGTTTAATAATGCATTGGACAGTTAACCCAATTTTAGTCTCAGCAATCTCCTTAGATGTTTTATTTTCTTGATGCATGCCAATAATTTGAAACAGATCAACATCTTTTCCACCACTATAAGATGTCTTCCAACATGGTTGTTTAAGAAATGAGACTGCATCAGTTAGGGTTAAATAAGTTTTTGCCAGCTGAAACACGTTTTGGGATGGGCAGTGTTTATTCTTAGAAAATATGTTCAGGCTATTTTGATACTCAACCAAGACTACACAACTCTGTCCATACATACGCAACAAGAAAACTCATCACTGATTGTACACTGAGTTTCTTTCACTCAAGTCTGTTCCTCATTGTTCCCTAGGTAAAGCTCCTCCCAACTTGGCCCAAGGAGTGCCGCCTCTCCTGGCAAACCAGTACATCATGGGCCCTGGTGGCTTGCTCCCTGCCTACCCGGTAAAAAATACATTCCTAATAATTTATTAACCTACTTGTACTTGCCAGTGCTCTGGTTTTGTTTAAGGGAAATGATGGTTGTATTACTAAAAATAGGTGGATGATGGTGTCTGCCTCAAGTGACTAGTTGTGCAATATCTTCATCAAGTCTCCGTGTATAGAAACACTGAGCTGAAGATTTATTGCATTGAGGTCATTGCTCACTCTATACAGCTTTTCCGTGTTGATGATGACTGTGTTTTAGTAGGTTCTGATCAAACATGATATCTGCCAAACATGCTGAGACACTTATTAAAGCTGAGTTTAACTGAACCTGGGTTGAGAATAAAACTAAAATAGAGTTTGCCACATTGATGTGCTTAATAGTGGCTTCATTATGGCACTAAACAATCACTTGTTCTCCCTCCTTTTTGTTTTATTTCAACAGCAGATCTATGGATATGAGGACTTGCAAATGCTGCAGTCTCGCCTTCCTATGGTGAGTTTTCTGTCATATACCCTGCTGCATATTACTTTGATTCTTGTCTTTTTATTAGCACTGAGTTTCGGCTTATCTTAAGTAAAGGGACTAATTGTGATTTCTATGCACTTACCTATTGTATCTAATGTCAGTGTCAATAGAGAACATTGTGTTTAGCGTAGTCATTTTTTATTTATTTTTCCTGCAGGATTATTATGGTGTAACATTCCCCGGTACTACAGCTGCTATGCCTGGAAGAGATGCCCTGGCCAATAATCCGTATTCTGGTAAATCAGTTTCTACATTGAACTGGAGCTTCTGACATTATGCACACTGATCTTGTATTGTGTTTTGAAAAGGACTGTCAAGTGACTCTGATAATCCTTTTACATCAATATTTGCATCTGTTGATGCTGCTTGTATAGCCACTCATGGATTTGAGTATACTAAGTTGATTTATGACAACACAGAAGTCTTTTTCTTAATTCAATGGCTTCTTTACCAAGTCATGTAAACTGTTTGGCAATATTTTTATTTAGATGCACTTTTGCAACTTCAATCTTTTCTTACCCATGTTTTCCATCCAGGAGAGGCAACAAAGTTTGGTAGGAATGACTCTTCGTCTCCAGCTCCACCGACCAGCCTGTCCACTGGTGGAGTGCAGTCACAGCCCCAGCAGGCACCACAGGCAGGGACACAGGGCCAGGGCACGGGTCAGAGCCAGGGTCAGCAGACACAGAACCAGGCCTTCCTAAACCCCCCTCTGCCCCCTGGCTACGGATACACTGGTATGTAAAAGCACAGATCTTGTCCAAATTCCTCTCTGATAAAATCATCCATGCACTTGACACGTCATGCAAATGTAAGCGCCAGATCACAAGCTGTGAAATCTAACTTCAACATTATCGTGTTAAAAGATTTTATTATTATTTACCTTTTTATTTAACCAGTAAATTAGCCTGACAAGCCAGACTATATCATTAAAATATATAGTCTGGCAACGACCGGTAGACCTCGGCTCAATCCAGGGGGCGGAATGAAGGCTGTCTTTCAAACTGCCTCTGCACGCAATAGGGTAGCGCTACGACTAATCGGAGCAAAGAGCAGGATGACGTAGATTAAACTTTTCCCATATCCCGTCGGCAAAACACCAAATACATCCTTCTTCGAAATGACTTCAGTGCAGTTTCTTGCTCAACTAAAGAAAATGACAAGTTTTAATTCTTTCAAAGTTGATGCCAACACCGATTCAAACGATTCCTTTGCCAAAGCCATCTTGTCATGTTTCTAGACCCACCTGCGTGGCAAATATATTTGCTGCCGCTAGGGTGCGTCTAGATTTCTAGGCTACCAGGAAGTCCCATTGAGATCTCTTTTACAGAGACCCCTGGCCAAGGTAGCAGCCATGTAAAATCAGTCCGTACAAGATGTAAAACAAAACTCAGATACTCGCACACAGTTCATACAAGGAAATGATGGTTGTATCACTAAATATAGATGGATGATGGTGTCTGCCTCAAGTGACTACGGTAGTTGTGTAATATCTTCATCAAGCCTCCGTGTATAGAAACACTGAGCTGAAGATTTATTGCACTGAGGTCATTGCTCACTCTATGCAGCTTTTCAGTGTTGATGATGACTGTGTTTTAGTAGGTTCTGATCAAACATGATATCTGCCAAACATGCTGAGACACTGATTAAAGCTGAGTCCCATTGAGATCTCTTTTACAAGAGACCCCTGGCCAAGGTAGCAGCCATGTAAAATCAGTCCATACAAGATATAAAACAAAACTCAGATACTCACACACAGCTCATACAAGAAAAACAATGACACTCTTCCCTCACTGCATTCTTTATAATACACTTGAAGTCACTCATAGGTACAAATGTTTTTAAGTTAAGAACTTTTTGTAAATGATTCCAAGAACATGGTGCATGGTAGGAGAATGATGTTTTGCCAAGGTCTGTCCTGGCCTGGGGTACATCCAAAAGCAACCACTTAATGCACATTTGTATGGCAATTTGTGTTCTTCACACTTGACACCACACTTGACTGACTTACAGGTCTGCCATATGCCTACGCTGGTGTGCCTGGGGTTCCTTCAGCCTTTCAGTATGGTCCCACCGTCTTTGTGCCTCCTGCTTCGGCCAAACAACCTACAATGGGCCTGGCCAACCCTTCCAATCAGTATCACCAACAGCATCAGCCCAGTTACGGACAGCACGCATACGGCGCAGGTAAGAGGAGCATTACACAAGAGGGCTGTGTCTGTCACTGATGGATTTTTGTTGTCAGATGACTAACACGGCACATTTCCTTCAAAGTTACGTGATTGTTAGGAATTTATTTTAACATGAAGGTTATTCCCAGCAGTTTTTACTTCAACTTTTAATTGATTTAAATGGCTTCAGCCTGTG
Source organism: Trachurus japonicus (assembly GCF_045865225.1). NCBI lineage: Eukaryota > Metazoa > Chordata > Actinopteri > Carangiformes > Carangidae > Trachurus > Trachurus japonicus. The sequence goes on along the minus strand of NC_140915.1, from coordinate 23,928,313 downwards.
CGTGTATTTGAAGTGTGACCACAGGTTTGTTTGAGTTACTTTCAAACACACTGCATCAGTATCACAACCTGTCACAAAAAAAACTTGGCATAAAAAGTAGTTTAGAGGGATTCTTGATCAACTTGAAGAGCCTGACAAGATAGGGTGTGTCAAACACAGACGCAGTGCTTTTTGGTGTCTCATGTACCGCAACAGTTTGTCACAGCTGTGTTTTACAAGTACAGGTTTTGGGAGAAAGACATGAGGTGTGCGCACAAAGACTATGGCAGAAATGAGTTTTGATAAATTAAGGAGGCAACAGGGAAATCAACTTTCAACCCTTTATACATGTACACAAATGCTGCATGTGCGTGTGGAGTTGGGCCTGTGTTTTTTGCTTGTGCTGCATGCATAGCTCAAACCCCCTGCTGAAGTTGGACATGGCTCATTATAGACACAGCTGCTATTTTAGTCAGGTTTACCTTACTGCCTCTCTCTCCCATGCCCCCTTCTCTCTTCTATTCCCGACTTCTTTCCTCCTCCTTTTCTTCTCTTAAACCTCATCTGTTACCCCATCTTTCTCTTCCTACCCCCTCCCTCTCTCCTCTGCTCGCTCTGCCTCCTTTCTTCTTCTGTACTTTCCGTCCTTCACCTCCTTCAGCCTTTGATGACCTGTCTCAAGCCCACGCTGGGGAGTACAGTAAGGGAGGGTACGGAGGCTCTGCCCAGTCACAGGCCAAGTCAGCGGGCAGCGGCCCAGGGAAAGGTACACACACAACTCTTGTGCGCACAATCTAACAACACACAGAAAGTCAGTGGGCGTTTTCCTATGGGAAAAACGGATGTACTCACAATTGCAGATGATTCTACCGTCAAGAGTGTTCTGGAGAAAGGTGTGTATATGCATGTTTGTGGTTGCACTCTGACGTGCACATAAATGGATACACGCCAAAAAGCGGAAATAAGTGAGAAACATGCCTCTGCGCCTCCTCACTAAATATGCTTCTTCCTACTGGCCGGCCCCCCTCCTACTAACCGTGGAAATGAACATTCAGTGCCTAATATTCACTCATCAGCAGTGAAGTGACAGAATTGTTCTTCTTCCCTATTAACCCCTTGATTTTCCCCTCTTCTTTATCATTCTTTTTTGCTTTCCTCCCCTCCCTCTTAAATCCCAATCTTTTCCTTTATCCCGTCCTTTTTCCTTCTCTTCATTCTCCTCTCAGCACCAGGACTGTCGGGGTCAGGTACCAGTGGAGCAGTACCTGACATGGGAGGTTCAATCTACAGTAAAACACAGGTGAGAAACTTAGATAAGACTTTGAATCACACTAGAGACACAAGAGACCTCTCCTGCAATTAATTTTCTTAATTAAAACTGTACACATCAACATCAGATCCCCTTGAGTATCACGTTTGCATAGGCAAGAGCTTTTCAGATGTGCATGATTTGTATTGGCTTTATTTCTAAACCTCTTGTGTTTGCTGAATTTAATCTCTTGTCTTCTCTTGGTTCTCCTCATCAGTCATTTGACAAGCAGGGCTTCCACACAGGGACACCGCCTCCCTTCAGCTTACCTTCAGCGCTTGGGGGAACAGGACCCCTGAATCCCGGGGGTGCCCCTGGCTACGCCCCTGCTCCCTTCCTGCACATCCTGCCACCGCACCAACAGCCCCACTCCCAGCTGCTACACCATCACCTCACACAGGACGGACAGGTAGATTGAAGTCTCTATTTATACATCACATCCCATCTATGGTATCACAAAATTAGTGAATTTGATGACCAGTTTGTGTTCCTGCAGTATTTAACACCTATATTGGAATTTATGTTATATTTTAAATGATCTGCTTATCATAACACCTTATTTGGAAATTGCAACAAAGGGGAAAATCATGCAGAATTTAAGTTGTTTCTTTGCTTCCCTGCACCGTGTTTCAATTGCAATACAGTATGTTTAAATGTCATGAAATTGAAAGACACCTCCATGATGAATCATTTCAGTGCTGACAAGCAGCACCCGAGTGAAGGCTGTAAATTGTTAAAGTTCAGTTCCAACCCTAATAATTCCTTGGCTATCAAAAGTAATTCCTAGACAGATAATTGTCAGGAACAGGAACCACACCCAAGAACCAAAACTGGTTCTGTAGGTTCCTGTGGTAGATGTTGTGGCAAAGCTTAGTCACTCAGAAAGTTCTTGGAAAGGTGCCACAGTTGGAAACGGCAATTTAACTTGTTGGAAATGTTTAATTTAAAAAGAAAACTTGCCCCGTTGGTCGTTTATCTTACACATGATTAACAAAAGTGACTTGTTGTTCTTCATAGGGTGGTCCTGGACAGCGCAGTCAGTCCAGCAGCATGCAGCAGAAAACCCAAGGCAGCAAGTCCAGCTATGGCAGCTCTCCCTACTGGGCCAACTGAGGAATGCATCCCACTCCCTCCTCCCCCAAAAGGCTGTGTGTGTGTATGTGTGTGCGCGTGCAGGCGTGTGTGTAAAGCTAAAACAAAAAAAGCAAACCGAAAGACACACTACCCTCACAATGAGCAACCTTGGGCCTCTTTGCCCTGCTCCCCCCACCTCCACAAGTCCTCATAAGTCTTTTGGGTTCTCTCTTCCCCCCTTTTCAAAATTGGTTGTACATGTAAGATATTTATGTATGTATTTATATATATATATACTGTATATGTAATAGTAGAACATGAAATGTGGTTGCTGCATTTTATTTTTGAAGGACTTTTTGTTTACTTTTTTCAAAACTGCAGGAAAAGATGTTACATTAAGACAGAATGAGTTGATGGTGAGAGAGCGAGTGAAGAAGAAAAATGATCAAAAATTTCCTGGAAGAAACCAGAAAAAGGAAAAGGAGAGAGCTATAGCACTGATTGCATTTGAGGACATTTCAGATGGGGGTGGGGTTTATAATAACTAACTGCATCTGTCTCCTTTTTTTTTCTTTTTCCTTTTTATACATCCTGAATGACCGGGTCATCCCTCCAAACTTTATTTTGTAGCGTCCTTTCTTTCCCCTCCTGCCTTTCTCCCTCCCTTCTTCTGTAGGGCTGCCCACTCTCCTTGTGTCACACCTTCCCTTTAACGACAGACCTGTCCATCTAAATTTTATATTTTAATTTAATTTTAACCCTCATTTCCCGCGAAATAAAAGTTCTGAGCAGTTGGAACTCTTGTCTTGACTCTTGTTTTTCTATTTGCACACCCTTTTGACTGTCTTTGAAATTCAATCTGATTTAATGTTTAATTGCAGATAATCATTTATTTATGTTCTCAAACACATTGACAGACCCTCATTTATAATAGAGGTCCAGACATAAACTCATTCCTCTTTTGAGACCAGTTTAAAACAACCATGGTAACATGGGAGATGTAAACAATATCATCCAGTTTTATGTAAAGTTATATTGATGGATGGAACTGATGCCAATAACAACAAAAAAAGGTGATTCAGCAGTTAAATGAAATCTGTATCGTCACTTCTCTCTCCTCCCCGAGGATCCATGGAAAAAACTTTTTTTTTACATAATGTGGTTCTACTGTACATTGTACAAATTTGGAGAAATCAAGCATCTTAGCAACACGAATAAAACAAAAATATTTTGTAATCTGGTTGCGATAACTATTCTCTAGTCATTTAAGCCAGTTGGCCATATGGTGGCCCAGCATGAGTGAGACATACTGTAGGTCTCATTATACTGAATCCATCATAGGATACAATCCCCCCCACCCACCCCCCATGCCATACACATTTTATGATGCTATTAATAAAAACCTAGCAACAAATTAAAAGAAAGAGCAAAACGTTTTTTTAATTAAGTAACATTGCACAGGAAAAGCTGCAAGTTTAACTATGAAAAGAGAAATACAGTTAAGTCGTTTCAATGAGATGCGATGTAACCGTAATCATCCCGTGCATTAAGATATTAAGATATGCATTAATGCAGAATGAGGGTCAATAGATGCAGAAAGACAATGGTATGTTTTTGAAGTTAAACCATGATGTCATCCCATGCTTTGGACTGTCTGAGCCCCATTTTCCATTCTGAAGTAATGCAGGTGGAGTGTGGATGGTGTACACTAATGTCTGGGGAGCTTTCTTGGAATAAGGCTGTTAAATAGTAAACCTAGTTTAATAAAAAATAATGTCAGTGTCATACAACTGAGCACATACAGTACATTCATTGATGCTACTGGTCACATCTTCAGTGATGTTCCTGGATTCATGGAGCGTTTCGGGTCTTTCTACATCACACGCTCTCCTCCCAGCGGCCCAGCTGGGGGTGATCAAGCCCCAGCTTGTGACCAGATGAGGCATCTTGAGCCTCTCTGCTGCTGTGGTGGTATTGTGGATGGTTCCCCTTTTCCTCGCTCCTTCAATGCCCAAATTGCTGAAGGCTCTGGAGGACAGAGGTCGGGCTGCGAATCCACCGCATCCGACCTCTGTTTGGAGACACCTGGCTCTCCACCCAACTGCTGGAAGAGGCCTTTGAGAGTATGCTTGGCAAGCGGTCTTCCTAAGGAACCATTAACTGCAACAAAACCACTTCTTGGTGGACTCAGACAGGAGAACCATACCTGGTCTCAGGGTGGTGGTTGCAATGTAGCTAGGGAACTTCAGTTGTTGCTCGAGGTCCACCAACAATGTCCAGTCCTTCGTGGAGGCCTGCATAGCTGCTGATGTTCTTGCAGCAGATGTTTTTGGCTGTTGACTAGCTAGCTCTATTGGAGGGGTGGGAACGCCTGGCCCACTCAACTTCTTCGCCTGAGGACCTGGTCATGGTGCCATCTGTATTGTAAGGCTTCCATGCTTGGAGCACGGTGGACATGCCGGTGACCCCACCCCACACATGTAGTTTCAAGGGGCTGGGGAACATCATCATACACTGTCTGGATCACTGGGACTCAGCTTTCCACAGTTCAGCCCAAGTCACCCTCCTCCCGACCTCTCCTCCTCTACTGCTGCTCTCACTTCCTCCTGGACTAGGTGACGCATTTCCTTTCCTTTCCTTTGATGGTGCCAAAGTGGGGGAGTTGAAAAGGATCCCAGCCCAGCCTTATGTCAAGACTCCCACCAGCCTGTTGTGGTGCAGTCCTGAATCAGCTTGTTGAACCACCTCCTCTGTGCTCCACACCTCTATGCCAGCCTTGGACACCTTTGGGTTACTTGAATCTTTGTACTGCAGCACCACTCTGGCTTTTCTCACCTTGAACTCCTCTTTCAGAGACTTCATTGGTGGCCCTTGAAGTTTGCTACAGTGGCCATTGAGTGTGATGCTGCTTGGACTCTTTGGTAGTCCCAGCCATCTTCTGAGGTGGCTGCTGCTGACCTTCCTCTCCAAGGTCTCCACTGTCGAGATTGGAACTTAATAGATATGGATAGGCCACAATATCCATGCTGATACAACCATGGTTTAAACTTCCCTGGCAGGCCAGACCAGTCCACTGATTTCAGCCAACCATCCAGCTCAGTGCATGTTGACTGGATGGAAGCTGTATCCCCCAGCATGCTGTCAAACACCTTGCCTAAGCTCTTAACAGGCTTCTCTGTGATGGTTGGGATGGATGTGCCTGCAACACTAAAGCGTAACTTGTCATCCACCTTACCTTTTCTTAGCACCACTGATCTAGATTTGGTTGGGTTGAAGTGCAAACGTGCCAACTTGGCTTCTTGAGTGCATGATCCACCGTCAGCCTGGGACTGACTCAGTAGTGACTGTCAGGTCATCCAGGAACACCCTGATGGATGGCTAGCGTTGAGTTGACTTCATCTTGGACCCCCTGCACACTATTCACAGAGATAGCTCACCCTATGATACTAATTCCATTCTCGGCCGTGTGCCAGCTTGTTGTTAGTGCTCCTGAAGAGGCTCTCATCCTGAAGTTGGTGTAGTGGTCAGTGATGAGATCTGGGGATATGATGTTTTGCCAGTGTGAGCTGCACCAGCTTGTGTGATACAGACCCATATGCATTTGTCAGGATGAGCCATTCTGAAGACGACCGTTGTCATGACTGGGAGCTATGTGGACGTCTCCTGTCCCAGTTGTCTCCACAACTAAACTAAACTTAAACAACTAAAACAACTTCTAAAATATGAAATGGTGAAACCAACAATGAATTGATTGAAATTACGTTGCTTTAAAATTCCTTCCTTTGATCATTATACAGAATCATAATGAAGTTGTTGAAATCCAGATAATGTGTTCAGGAACTAGTTGTTCTTCATCTGCAAAAGTGTGAATACACATGAATCTGAACATAGTAAATGAAAGTACAACCATATGTATAATCTTATTTGTCACCACCAGGTGGCGATATTTTACCATATATAAGTCTTTTGAAGGTATTCAGTACTTCAGTCCATACCTTACTGACTAAATGGGAGACAATATCCCTCCATAATTATATTTCATAAATTGACTGAGGCACTGATGAAATATGCAGTTGTGGATCATGTTTGAGACAGAGAACTTAAGAAAAGACGTAAACACAGGCAGTGAATACATTAATCATAAGAAGACATTGTGTTTGCCTCTGTGTGAAAATGTCTGAACCTGATATAATCAAACCCAACACACTCTGATTTGAGTCATTTTGAGATGTGTTTTAATTGAGAGCAGATAACCAATACCGAGTGAGTACCATGGAAATTAGATTTCACGTAAATCACAGAATAGGACGGGCAAAGTTTAAAGTGACTATGACGCTGTCTAAAGCCCCCTCCTTACATCTCTTTCCACTGAATGTATAGTGTGTGAGACCGTGGACTAGTCTATATAACCTTGGTATGTGGCTGACAAAAGAGGGAGCTTGGAGGGGGAAGAGGAGAAGGGTGGTGATGGGAGGATGGGATGCAGAGGAGAGAGGATGGAAAGTTGATGAGTGGCAGGCGCTATTGTGGCCTAAGTGCAGGAGCCTACAGCAACAAGGTCGAAGGTCAATGTGAAGTTGAAAGGTCAACTTTAACTCCCAGGAAGCCCACCCAGTGAGAGGTACAGATAAGGGCAGTCAGAGAAATAACTGAATGAACAAATAGGGACACGGAGGACAGACAGGAGTAAAAACAAGAGCCCACAATTTAGTGAAAATGAATTAAAAAATAAAAAGCATAAAACAATGCATTCAGGTTAAAAATAATATACAACCAGGGAACACCTGTGAATAGGGAGGGGAAGAAAGTGGTGGAAGAACATGAAGACATGAATGCGTTGTTTTTGTGATCAAATATTTATTGGTCATTTCCATATTAATGGAAGCAATGATACATTTATTTAGCAAAGCAATCTGAAAGTGAGTAAAAAGTAGTACTAAGTAGACAAAGGAAGGTGCTCTTACAGTTACTACAGGGAAGCACATATTATTTGTAGTAGCTTTGACCAACATGAAATATTTTGTGTTTTGGCGTGGTGAAGTCGAGCTGTGGACAACTCCAACTGGGCCATATCTTTGTAGGCAGAGAGCCATTCCCTCACTGACAGTGCATGTGGTGATCATCAGCGACAAACTACGACTCTTTTAGCAGCTGTAAGTCTGGCTAACAAAAGACGTTTTTCATTTATGACTATGACTATGATTTATAACTCTAAGATGGCAGTGTCATTAAGCAACAGCAGGCACTGTGAGTGAAGGACTGCTCTCTCAAAATAAATTTAGACAAGATGCTTGAAATGTTTACCCAAAACCTATTAACCTGCGGGCACTGCCAGACCATGTGGATGAAAGTACCAATTTTATTATCTGAAAAAGTCTCTGAGCTTCATTTGATGAAGTCTTTGAGGAGTGAGATAAGATCTGTGAATAAACTTACAGTGTATCATTTAATGTTTTACATTTGTGGATGGCAGAGATATATTTAACAAGATGGTATGCCAGTCTACATCTGAGGAACAATTAATGTCCTTTCTCCACATATTATTAAGCAGGAGAAATTTATAAGAAGCCTCGGTTTATAAAGGCCAGAGACAATGCCATTGTTTGCCCCATTCTTGCCTAATATCACATGAAGGGGGTGGTTTTCCAAATGTGTGCCCCACGGTACACCATGAGAAAAAAAAAAAGAGAAATGAATGCATTTAAATGCAAGAGGGGCACACATCTCTGATAACACCCCAATTTCTTGGTGGGACAAGAAAATCATGTGGGAGGTTCCCCTCTGGAAGTGTTGGGCTTGATTCTGAAGGAACAAATTAGCTGTGTCCCTGGTGAATGAAGCTGGTTGGCTGCAGTTTCTTACTGGGGCCTTCCATTGTTTTGTATCATGGGGATTGTGCAGTTTTTTTCCCCAAGTTGTGTTTGGCCTAAACACATGATGCACCCTGTTATTTCATTGAAAAGGCACAGGAATGCACACAGGAATGCCCCTCTGAGTATTTGTTGACACTCGTGACTGCTCCGCTCTCAGATGTTGACAAAGACGTTTTGTTGGGGTTCACTCGGTTCACTCCCCCAGAGAAACTCGGGTGGCTTGTGAGGCTGTCACGCAAGATATCGCGACAGTTAAGACCTGAATGGAAATTAGGGGCAGTGATGCTCAAAGCGGCCTCGTGACCTGGATACTTGATTTGGATACTCAAATCAATTTCTGCTGTGTTTCGTCTCCTCTCCTTTTTCGTTAAATTACAAGCCCTTCCATCCAGCTGAATAGAGAACGATCACTGGGTGTTTTTTTTCTTCTTTTCTCCCTTTCATCTCCATCTGGGGGACCATGAGATGTTCTTGTCCCCTGCTTGTTGTGAGATGTGACAGCGGGGTCCATTCAGTGAGAAATTGGCTGCAATTAGTGCAATTATGCTGATTTTCACTTGTGTCCCATGTAGAACAGAGTTTTCGCTGTGCACAGAGACACCCCCGGGAAACTGCTGCAAAACAAAAACCCATCAATCAACAAAGGCCTTGAATGAAAGGCTCAACTGCAGATAATACCAGGCACATTCCATAATGACAGCGTTTAGTCAGCTGTGACCTGTGTTGTGATGGGGGGCATGACATCTAGAGCTTCACTGATTAAGGGGAAATATGCGGTAATGCCAGTATGAAGGGCAGAAGGCCTAATTGGCAGTGGTGGGTGCGTAACCCAGTCACACAGGAAGGTTATCTGTGAGGTTGGTGACAGTGTAACAGTGTTAAACACACACTGAGTTCAGCTCATTCAGTGATGTAGCAGAGGGCAAACTAACTCAGTCAAATTTACCCACGGCTTTTGTATGAAACATTTAAAGTCATCCACTCTGTTCATCAATCGAGTCAGCTACAATGCCAAAAATAATGAAATTGATAAAGTTAAAAGAAATGTGTGTTTCACATAAAAAAAAAGATGGAAAAGCTTTTTTTTTTTTTTTTAAGTCTGTGGCTCTCTCTGGATGATGACTAAAGTAGAGGTCATAGTTTACCCAGCTTTACATTGGTATGTCTATGTCAATATTGCCCAGCCAGGAGACTGACAAGGCCTGCATTCATGGCAGATTTCGAGGTGTAGGAAGGGGGAGTGGTATCCAAAATGTAATGCATCCACTTGTTAATTTGTGGACGTTTTAAAAGGGGATTTAGGGGAGAATAACCACTGCCATTTCTGTACAGAAATGGTTTGTTATAACTTTTAAAATGTGACACAGACGTGTTTATGTCTCTGTCACCTACTAAAAGACTACACAGTTGATTGCAATGAACAGTCCTGGAAACAACACATCTCGCAAACACCCCCTAACCTTCTTCGAGAACAAGAAAGAAAAAAAATTGAAAGATGCTATAATCATCTAGAACTTAATAAGCCTATTTTCAAAGCGCTTTCCTGTTAAATTCTGCACATTTGAAAAAAAAAACATGTAGCACGTTTGATAAACATTTTTACACAGGCTTTCTTATAAATACTGTTTGAACACGACTCTATACCTATTGACGGAAGATGAATGATGTTAGTCCCTGGGTTAAACAGGGTCAGAGCAGGGTCACGGTTAGGGTTATCCTTGACAGTGGCAGCCTACATGTGAACTACAGAATGACAAACTTAACATTTAGAAGTTAAAGTTATTCTTCATGTCACATTTCACGTGTAGGAAACAGTTGAAGCTGGCCCTCCAACCACCACACACACACACACACACACACACACACACACACACACACACACACACACACACACACACACACACACACACACACACACACGCCGGTCAGCGGTGGAACCAAACAGGGTGTCTTTAAGACCCAGCGGAGCTCGGCAGGGAAACCCCGCGGCTTTAGTTGTTTTACTCTCCGGAGTGTCAGCTAGTTATTTGTGGGGAGGCGCTGTAGCCATTTCGCCACATGAATAAGCCCGATAAGCAGAACGACCAACATCTCGGTTGTTCATGGAGAAGAGGAATCGTCTTTGAGGAGCCCCGCGCGCGCGCACACACATACGTACACGAACTCGCGCGCCAAGACGCACGGCGAGCAGACACGCACACTTCCTCCTCCTCCGCCGTGGAAGAAAAAAAAAGACAGAGGGAGAGAGAGAAAGAGAGAGAGAGAGAGAGAGAGAGAGAGAGAGAGAGAGAGAGAGAGAGAGCGCACACACGAAACGCAAACTTCCAACTCTCCCATGTGGAAACCAGCGGTTGGAGGATAAGGTATATTTTCCCTCTGCGGGGCTCAGATCCTTCTCCCCTCTCTCCCTCTCTTTCTCTCTCAGTTGTTTTTGCCCTGAGAGTTCAGTTTCTATGAGAGTCTCGCTCGGTGAGAAGACAAGTTTGGTTGTTTGCCTGGTCGGCTGAGGAGGAGGAGAAGAGTCGGGTTAAAAGTGGGGGAAGAAGATGGTCCGCAACGCCGCTTGGAGAAGAAGCTTGCTGTGCGTCCTGGCGCTCAGTCTCGGCTTTGCGTCCCCGCCGTGCAATGCTCGGATTTACACCAACCACTGGGCAGTGAGGATAGCCGGGGGACCCGATGTGGCCGAGCGGATAGCGGAAAAATATGGCTATAGGAACATGGGACAGGTAGGTCCATCCAAAGTTACCTTTCATTCGTGTGTCTCCCCCCTTTTTTTCTTGTCTGTGTCAGCTCGTAAAAGTGGAGCACACCATTGTGGTTATTGTTCATTTAACAGACAGACAAACGATATGAGGTCAAACGCTAAAGGTCTGAGGTCCAAACCTGTATGCATGTAGCCCGTGAAGCAGTCTGACTCTTCGCACAAGGAGGGAGAAGCTGCGGGGAAACAAAGAAAAACAAGACCAGGAGTAGGATGGTACAACAGGTGCCTCCTCGCTGTGTTTCCGTGGATCGTGTTGAGTTTTGCGGGGCTTGGAGCCACAGGGAGCTCACTACCAGCAGCCTCATGTGCTCGGTCGTCTTGACACACACTCACACACAACCCGAGACAGTTTGGTTGGAGCTGTTGGCATCATCATGGACATCCAAAGCGCCTCTAACAGATTGAAATGTTTCCTCTGCTCACTGCTGTAGTGTTGTACTTGTGCCATTTATTAGGCTATGCGTGTCCTCCTCAGATTTGTCTTCAATTGGAAACATGTCTGTGATTGAACATGTCTCGAACCAAAACTGGTTGTTGTAGTTTTGCACTTTTTCTCTCCATGCTCCACAGTGTTGTTGTCCTCCTGAGTGGGATCTTGACTGGGTTCATAACTAGGCCCACTGGGTCAGCTGCTAGAAAGCAGAACTGCTGAGCTCTGTTTACATGTAGGAATAAATCTCAAGTAGTTTTTTTTTCTCAGCATTCCTACATTGATGGGGTTAAGCTGTTTTCATTAAGAGTTCCTTGAGTGGGCGAATGATGAAGCACCTCTACAAGAGAAAATATTAAAATACGCAGGTCGTATTTTAGGAGAAAGACTGGAGTTAATATTTCACAGCTCTCATTTTGAAAGGCGCCTTAGAATCATTCAGTATTTATTGCATCTGATGCTCAAAGGCCAAGTGCAGGGGCCAGCGCTCGGCAAAGCCCAAAATAAAGTCCAGCCACAGCTGTAAAAATACAGAGAGTAAACACTGATGTGAGATTTGTCAGTTTCTCCTCAAATGATGTCATTTAATCAACAGAGGTCTAAACAGGTTCAGAAGGAGGAGCTCAGCCGGTCACTTGGAAAAGTGTTTTGACAAAGTTTAAAGAGAAATCCTTGTGTTCTTTGTGGATAAAAGAAATACGCCACACACAAACGTGGACCCCACACATACTCCAGAGTGTCACGACCAAAATACGTGGATAGTTCAAGCCTGCACTTGCCAGTGCTCGACCTGAGGACGGCGTGGAACAGAGGGGGGCATTCTGACAGGTTGTTGTGGGGTAGCCTAGTCAACAGCTATTGAACCCCCCCTCCTTCCTCGCCTTATCCAGCCCGCCCACCCACTATACTCCCCAGAGAGCAGGCCTTAATGGCCTCGTTTATCCCCTCTCTTTGACAGGAACTAATGTGTGGAGTCCTCCCCCCCTTTCCATAGGAATTCCCCTGTGGAGTGTAGTGTCGCCCCCAACCCCCACCATTCGCCCTAATTTCCATCTCAATATGGGGCGTTCATTGGACTTTGACACCTCATAGACAAGAGTTTTACTTCACTTCCTGGTTTTGGGGTCAGCTGAAAGCTGCTCCCATGGGAGCGATAACAGCACACTCTGGTTTCCTAATGTGAACTTTGACATCCCTGTCATCAAACCCCACCCTCATTTCAGTCAGCATTGATGTACAAAATAAAATAAAACTTATGAAGTGATCTGAGTCATCACAATTTTCTTTGCAGTTAGTTTGTAGATTGTAAACACTGATTGCCTACACTAGCTACAAGTGCTTTTCAATATATTTATTAAACATGCTTGGACTGTTTATCAGTTTGTGATAAATTATTTGGAGAATATGACTGCAAAGTGAGAAGAGGTGTGAGAAGCAGAGTAGTTGCAGGGAGAAAATGAGTGGGGGGGGGGGGGGGGGCATGTGATGGAGGGACAATATAATCTTCTTGACAGGGGTGGAAAGAGGAGAACAGACAAATATAACCACACACTGAGAGATGGAAGAAGGAGCGGGTGAACGAAGGGATGATAGATGGACGGATGGATGAAAAGAGTTGGCACGGAGTGAGAGAGCACCTCGTTGGGGAATTCTGGGTAATCCTCTTAACCATGGAGCCCCCTTCTCAGACTAAGATACTGGCCCAAATTGAGTCTAAATCAGCTGACAAGGCCTCAGTCGTGGATCTGTGTTCACACTGGAGTTTTGAAGAGACGGGAGAGACTTGGACGCACGGAGCGAGAAGGGAGCGTGGTGATCTGAAGCCAGACCTGGACATGAGGTGGTTGCATCAGTAACAAGTTATGCGATTATTTGTACAGTTTGTACAGTTCTCGCAGGCATCAGTCCAACAGGGTGTTGTTATTGGATGGTGTCAAGTTGAACATTTATCCATGTTTCAACAAATACCTCGCATACTGAACATTTTTATCCAAGAAAATCATCAAGTGTCTGTGGCGACCTATAATCAGTAATTTATTTCCTCTATTTTCTGGTTTGTTGAAGTGTGGGACAGAGTGGAGGATTTTAATTTAATGGGGTGTGGGTTATTGGGGTTCGGAGAGTGGAGATGAAAAACTTGGTGAGGACTATTCATGTGTGTGACACTGTTGAACAGAAAAAAAAAGAGAATTGTTCACGACTTGCCTTCAACTGTCCGCATTCGTATGCAACTACAAATAAGGGGAATTAATATTTTATCAGTGTTGTCCTTTCCTGTCATTTCAACCATGTAGTTGGAGGAAGACTGCAGCCTCTGCATCATGTAGCAAGAAGTTAGAAAACAGTTTTTCTAATCCCAGTCACACTTCTGCAGACAGACTGATGGCAGCGAGAGTCCTCCAGTGTGGTTGTGTATGTGTGATCTCTTATCATCTTATGTCATGCCTGTCTTTGCCCTGTTTAATGTGGAAACAGATGATGACACTGACTGAACCACGCATGTTCAGAAGAACCCACCCGTACGATACGGCAGTCAAAACAACTGTTATGGTTAAAATTGTATCATCTTTTGGCAAACCTGGCAGGATACTATCAAGTGACGCTTCCAGTGGAAAAAAAACAAAAAACTTAACTGTGTCACTGTGAAGTGGTTTGGCTTCACAAATTTGTTACAACATAATTCCCAGCAACCAAGGATTATGCTGAAGCAATGATTCACTATGTCGACTATTGCATCAAAATGTAAGTTCTGTTGATTACAGGAATCTAAACACATGTTGTCATAACTACTACAGTAACAAGTCAAACCATGTTTGCTGACTCATGTTGAGGATAAAATTATGTCAAAAAGTTGCACAGCGACTGTAAGGTGCAGGGTAACCCCAAGAGGGGTCGACGTTGTGATACAGGTTGTGATTTCACTGTGAAATTAGACTTTTTGAAGTCTGTATACCAAGTTCAAAGAAGCACTAGAGGTTTTTTTTAAAAGTGTGTAGAGCTCTTTCAGTAGCTCCATATATACAGGCAGTCCTAGAGGGAAGGGCGCCCTGCTAATGGCAATGTAGGGTGGATTAAATAGGTAGTGGAAGCATGATATGTTGAGACCTGTTTACGCTATGAGAAACGTCCATAGTGGAAGCTTCCTATGATGGAAGCACATTTTGCTAATTTGTTTAATGCTTTATAATCCGATTACCCAGACCCTATGACATCTGCTGCATTTTTAGATAATGTTTGATCTGTCCGGAAGGTACTCCAGCAAGGCTTATTGGCACTTTATGTTTTCTCATTTTATCAGTCTGTAAGTTGCAAATGTGTGTGTGTGTGTGTGTTTGCATTAGCACTGAGCTGAAAGCTGATCTAATGGGCTGTGTAGTGGTGGAGCTCAGCCATGGATCAGTGACACACCACAGGACCCTTGGCAGCCATGATAGTTTGATCATCTGAGGGATTGTATGGTCTTTATCAATTATTAAAACTAATCACCATTCAGAAGCTTGCCGTCTGTCTGTCGTTGTCTGTCTGTGGATCCTCTGGCCTCCTTACCCCTGTCATGTAAAGTCTTGCATCTTATTGTATCTGTTTGTCTGTTTTCATTTGACCCGTCGGCCCTTTTAGACCACGTTCCTTCATCTTTTCTCTGACTGTTTTTAAGAGCACAACAAACATTTCTGTATTAAACATGGACTGTAGAAAAAGAAGTCCCTTTACCACTTTAAGAGACTGAACATCTCAGTAATGACTCTAGTAAGCTCTGTCATGCATACAGTATGTATGATGTGATACATGTCTGATATCTACTTCAGTTGTGGAATGTGAGCATCTCTACGAGAAACGCCAATGTCCAGACACTTTCTACCAACCAGCACAACGCTACTTATCTATTGCAAGGTCAAAGGAAGAATTATGTAATGAAAAGTCTGTATTTGTGTTTTACAGATCGGGGATCTTAAAGACCACTATCACTTCTTCCATAGTCGAACCATCAAACGGTCGACTTTGTCCAGCCGTGGACGCCACAGTTTCATTTCTATGGAGCCCAAGGTAAGCCTCATATACAGTTTTCGTGAGTCAGAGAAGTTCAGAGGATGTGTTTCTTGTGCATTTAAATGATAGCGGTAATGTAATTTGAACTCAAGGTTGACGATGGCATTCAAGCTTTCTATGGACATCTTATGGTATTCATCAGTAGATAAAATGTGTTTTGCTATCATGGACATGGCTCAGTTGTCATCATGTGAGTTAAGTATTGAATTAGGGTGATTACCTGTTATCTTGTGACTAAAGCAAACTACGCCTGCTGATGAATATCATGAGCTCTAGGTAAAGCAAGCAAGTAAGTGGACCTTCATTTAACTTTATTTTATCAAATGAGTAAAAAACGAATGTTGGGCACATACTTAAAGTTTTTCAACCAAGAGACGCAATTAGTGACACGCACATGGAAGGCAGAGAGCCTCTATTCTCCCTGTAACAAGTTAAACCATTTATTAAACCATCACAATTAAAAAAAGTGTAGCAAAGTTAAGCTTCAAATCCTGCATAGTTCCTCTTAAACAACGTAATATAAATATTTGAGTTGTGGCTGACTGTTTGATCAGTTTGGTGCTCATGAGGTGTGACACACCAGTTTAAGCACTGTGCTGATTTTACAATCTGGTCACTACTGTATACAACCCAGAGGCCACCGACTCAGATGACTCTGATTTCATGTCCTTGTTGTCGCAGACAAGACCTGCACACAAATTAGTTATTGCAGGGACAAAATGTTTATGAGAGGAGGAACACAACTACACTGGAGGAAAATCTTAGTTTTCCTGTCATCTCACACTGTGCCGATCACAGTCCTGATAGATGAAGAGTGGCATGTGAGAACCGATCTGTTGCATTTC
The DNA here is from genome assembly GCF_045865225.1 of Trachurus japonicus. NCBI lineage: Eukaryota > Metazoa > Chordata > Actinopteri > Carangiformes > Carangidae > Trachurus > Trachurus japonicus. Next base: position 23,911,992 of record NC_140915.1, on the reverse strand, counting down.
TATTTTACTTAGAATGTAATAGAAAGGTCTAGGTGGGAAATTAAATATTATGTAATATTTTTTTATGGGTTGTGGTTTGACCATGGAGGATATTCATCATCACCGCTCAATGGGTGTAAGACATGTGATACATTCAGCAGATTGGACATGGGATTGGACAGAGACACACCTGTCTATATCAGGTCTCTCTGCTGACGATGCAGATCAGAGCAAATACCAAGACATGAGGTGGAAGGAAGGAACTTCCTGTCGAGCCCAGTGACAGGACTGTGTGAATGCACAGATCCAGGGAAAGATACCAAAAAAAGTATTCTGCTGCACTAACGGTTCCCCACGGATAGATAGATAGATGGATAGATGGCTAGATGGATAGATGGATAGATGGATAGATGGATGGATAAACTTTGGCTGTCACGAATGACAGAAATTCTTCTTTGACAGGCTCGTTTAAAAAACATTACAGACAAACATTAAAAACAAACGTTAAGAAGAACATTGTAAGTGCAATCATGCTATAAAGGAGGAGGGGGCTGTTAAAAGCAGCAAACTGTTCATTTTTGGTTATTCAGGGTGGTTATTGCCAAGGGGGGGATGAAGGTTTTTTATGGATAGATAGACAGCAAATATTTCTCAAATAGAAGAAGTCTGTAACAACCACAACTCTTTCTAGGGCTGACAGAACTGAGCATGTGGGGATAATTGGTCTTGGTAACACTGGTGAATAAGAACCCAACTGGGTGTTTCTCAGCGTTTCTCAGCGACAACAACTTGGAGACTGCTTCATTCAGCTTCCACCTCAACCATGACCAAAGTACAGAGATCTTCTTCGAAACCAGAATCAAATCCAGTGCGCTTACGGCCTAAGAATGGCCAAAGGTTCAACCACCAACAAGACAGTGACCTTAAGAGCCCGAAAGAAACAGCGGTTTTTTTATGGGGGGGGGGGGCGAAAAAAGTATTTTTTTTAAACACGTCCCAGAGTGGGAAAATCTGAAAATGCCACTCCAACGTTTTCGTGTAGACGCCCAAAATGGATCTTTTGTCATCGATCGTCATATTTGCACTGACACAACTCCCAGTCAACATTTAGTTGACTTGTAATGTTTAGAGTTTGAACAGAGCAGGGAAGCTTTCCGTCTTTTCCTCTGCTTTTGGTGTTCATGCGTGGCAGCGTTACAGCGCCACACAGGCTGGGCATAATGTACAACAGTGTTTTGAGTAAATTTGAGTGAATCCGTGTGTATGCAGATATTTCTTGAAATGAACTTTTTTAAAAACGAACAAGAAAAAGATCGTTTGTGTCCGTGTGGACAGAACACAGTTAAGAAGACAATGGAGGTGGCTTAGTGACAATCTTGCAAATGTCCTTGAGTGGCCCAGCCAGAGCCAGAGTTTGAGAGACTGCCTTTTTCCCCCGTGAGAAAAGTGCTCGGTAGACAACTCCTTGTGATGGGCATGGTCGTGTCTTAGAAAAGCAGTCAAATGAAAAATCATGAAAAATCTATATTTTCCATTGTAGCTATGTAGCTCAGAGAGGAGCCATGTTCCTCAAACACAAGTTTACAGAGAGCCTGTGTCTGTCACTAGAGATGTTTATTCCCTTAAATGAATCTAATATGTGGCAGATTAACTTGATCCAAAACAGAGGTACCAGAATGTGTTTCAGACTTTGTTGTGCCACGAAGAGAAAGAAATTGTATTGCACCAAAAGAAAAAAAAGCCACATTGCCTACTATGGCCTTGAGGAATATATGAAAAAAAAAATTTTTTCATTATAATTTCCAGTAATGTCTATTTCACCAAGATTAATAAAAGCTTGTGAAGCATCTTTTTGTCAACCGATTTATTTTTAGTGAACCAGCGCTCCCAACTTCAGTGTGACCCAAGGTAAACCCTCACTCGTGTCTGCCAGTGCTTGTCTCACCACAGCACCAGGTCATGAAACGCTGGCTGCATTATTAATGAAGCCTAAACCTCACACCACTCGGAACTTCATCAAAATACAAAATACAAAGGACAAATTGCTTCCAAGCTCATAGTGTAGCGATTTTCACAAGAATCCTCTCATTATGTGTGTGTATGGCAAGGCAAGACAGTTTGAGGAAATGTCTCATGCCTGGCGCGAGGAAATCTTGTACTCTTGGTAAAGTTTTTGTCATTTGTATCTGACACAAAGTTTACTTGTTGTTGTCTGGCTGTTTGATGGAGTGGGCCATTTTGTCCAACAGAGTGGGACTGGATTTTGGAGAAAACAAGACAAAACTCCACACATCCATTACAGCTGAACTTAAAATAGCCCATTTATGTCAGTTTTTGGAGATTCGGGGTTTGATCCAGCAGCAGTGGCTTTGTGTGTGAGTTTTGAACAGTGGATTCAAGCGCATGTAAGTCTGTTTGTATCTGTGCATGCACATGAATGCATGCTGACTGCTGAGGAATGATAATGATGTATCAGTGTGATTATATAAAGGAGTGAAATGGGAAGAACAGAAAATGTGGAGACAAGAAGAAGAGATAAGACGGTGCCTGTCACCTTCTGTTTTGCACTTATCTTGTTGTCCTCTAGTTCATTGTTAGTTTTAAATTCTCTTCCCTCTCTCTACTTTTTTCAGTCCAGTCAGCAGTTTTTTTTTGTTTCGTCTGCTGTTCTTACCTGTCATCCCTTTTCTTTTCTCTTCCTTGGACTCGCTCTCCCACTTCCTCCCCTCACTGTTGCATTCACCGTGCTCGTCTGTACTCTGTCTTTGGTTCTCTCACTCTCTCTCGGGGCTGACACTGTGCCATGGTGGTGGAAGGTTTGTGTCCTGATGCCAGCTGGCCGAGAGTCTGAGATTTTAGAAGACTAGATCAGAGGAGAGAGGTTAAATGAGAGAAAGGGGGGAAAAGGGGCTATTACAACAGAAGAGAGCGAAGAGCTGGAGAGAGAAAGGAAGAGGGAAAAGATGGATTAGAGAAACCAACTAAAAGAAAAGCAGAGTGGAGAGGAATGGAGCTGTCAGTGTTTTCCCTTTCGTCGCTATCCTTTCAGTGTAATCTGCAGTCCTGTCTGTGGGTTCGGGATCAACATTATGGCGAGCTTGGCACCTTCATAGTCTGGCATACTGCTAATGATGTTTTGCAATCAGGTTTTGTAATAATGACAGCCGTGTGTGTTTGTGTGTGAGTGAGTCAGATGGGTGTAGCGGTGCCATGAAAGGCGCACCCTGCCATCCACAGTACTCATTGGCACGCAAGTTACCATGGTGATGCAGCACAGCACAGATTACTGCTTTATGGCATCCGCCTAAGTGCAGTGTCACTCGCCACTTAGGTCAAAGACCTGAGCAATTTCTCCAGGCCGGTGACGGAGCATGTGTCTTCCCATTGATCACTGCACGTCTCTAACTTTATTATTGATGGAAGTACAAAATGTTTATCCACTTATTGGGTTTATTATTGATAAACCCAATTTTAAACAAGAAATAACAGGAAAAAATGTTTATACTGTTTGTTTAGGTATTGAATTTCTGTAACAGTTGCTTCTTCAATGTACTTTTGAAGTCACATCCCTGTAAATCAATTTGAGACGGACAAAAAAAAGAAATAACCTGTGGCATATAGAAACTTGGTTGATGTATCTGAACTCGTGCTCAGCTTGCACCTTGCACAGCGCTGCTGACGTACGATCGTGACTCATTCATACTGGGAGTACCAAGAGAGTTTGAACAGCCGCAGACATTTTTTTTTTGTAGTGCTGCACTGTTATTAGTTTTTTTTGTGCGACAAGAGTTCAAGCATAGTCGGTCTGCTTTGTTTGAAATCTATTTCCAGCCAGTTCAAGTTTACTGTAAACAACAATTAGGAGTACAGTGGTTATTTCTCCCTTTTATAATGCCCTTTTGAAGCCCGTGCAGAGATTAGTAGAGAGAAACAACTGCTGAACTCCTCGGCGGCTGTCTGTCTGTGACGTTCTGTTGTGGGAGCATGGTGTTTCCAGTCGGTTTCGCTTAGCGAGACTCTTGTTTACTTGAAGCCATTTATCCACACATGTGCAGGAAAACTGAGAGCCAGGTGTGGTCTGCAGCTGAATCCTCTCTGGGATACTCTGATGTGATATTTTATGAGTTGCAGGCTTGCCACATAAGGAAAATATTTTACCACATAGTAAAACTACTCGAGTTAGCTCAAATCTAATTATTAAACTGTTAAAACATTCAAAGTCTGCTCAGTATTTGTCCGCTATTATAGCTCGTACAATTTTCTTATCGCCCAACTGCCTTTGAAGCTCAATGTGTCCATGAGCATGTGTGGAAAACAAGGACACTCAAAGCATCAAGGAGCCGACACAGATGGAGCTTATCCACCTGTCAGGACCTTGGGGGTAATATGGATACGCACAGGTATTATGAGACTCCATATTGTCTCGAGTACAAATTTCCATAAAACCAGGATGCTTTTTAGTGATATTTCACCATAGACTCTGGATTCTGTTTTTTGCCTTAAATTTGTTTAACAGATGAACCATTAAGAGTTGACGCCCTGAGATGAGCACCTACAGCTGGCCAGCACAGCACCCCGGGGCTCAAACCGTCTGTGAAAAGATGCGTGACTGTGAGCTGTGTTTGGGCTGAATTGCACTAAAGAGAGCAGAGGAACTGGCTTCTTGTGTCAGTCCAAAGGTCGTTATGGGTGTTCTGCTACACTAGCCTTTGACCTTTAAAAAAAAAACAAACTCTCAGTTCGTTTGCCTGCAACTCAAACGGCGTCTCAAAAGCAGCAGTGAAAGTGGATCAATTTGTTCCCATTTGTTCTATTGAAGTGAACTCTTCCCCAGTTTTCCCTGGTTACTGACCCAGCCAGCAAGAGCCACCTGCAAACCCTTACACAGAGAGCAAATGAGACAGACTGAGTGAGAGAGAGAGAGAGAGAGGGAGGGAGGGGGAGGAGGAAGGGGGTTGGAGTGGGAATGAGAGAGAAAGACAGGCAATCTCAGAGAAATGGGCATCTGCGAAAGAGAGGGGGCAGACGAGGGAGCGAGAGGAGTAACGTAAAAGAAGGGCAAAGGAGAGGGAGTTGAGGTATGAGAAGAAAGAAAAGGGAAAGTGACAGAAAGGTGCAGGTGCTAGCAGATCATTCCTCTGCCCCACAAAGCTGGAGTTAAAGAAGAGAGCAGATCCAATCATCATGCCCGAGACGAGAGCCTGCCAGCGTATTGGCACTGAAACGACTGCAGTGATACATGAGCAAGTTTTAGGGGCAATAATAGAGGGCAATATCGTCTTTGTTTGGGTAGGGATTGGCAAACGTGAGACAATGGATGCGGATGACTGCAGGCCGTTATCAGTGAGTGATTTTTAGCAAGGACAACAAAGGATGGCATTGCTCTTGATAGGCTCTGCAAAACACTTCAAAACCATTTGTCTCCCTCGGGTCGTCCTACAAATAGAGGACAAACGTGTTTAAAAAAGAATGTAAATCCAAGTAAAGAAACGCAAACCCACCTGTGTATGCAGTAGCAGCGCGAAGATAAAAGATACAGAACCACTTCAAAGGTAAAAAGAAATGTCTCTTTTAGTCTTAATAGTGGCAGAGATGAAACCCATTACACAGGACACTGAACAATGAAATGCACTGTAACCTTTGTGTGGTTCTGGATGATACACCCTTCCTTAGTGAGCAAATACTTTAAGTATATTATAGTGAGACAGAGTTCCCTGTATAATCATGGACTAAGTTGGAAATACTCTTCGTAGCCAGAAAAATCAATATCGGTAAATGATCAGCCCTCCAGAGAGTGAAGTCAGAGTTGTTTATGTATATTAACTCCAGCAAAGGCTTTTTCAACAATCCTCACATTCCCTCTGAAACCTCTGGACTTACTTTTCATTTTTCTGTGCCTTCATACTTGTGTCGACACTGTCGGTCACAGTTCTCTGGAATAATTCAAATAATTTGGTTCGGAAATAAAATAATGTGTCTCGTGTCATGCTTCGTAAAAAGAAAATGTGCAGTTGCGAGGACGAGTAGGTGTGAAAATGATGACATTGATCATGCGTACAGCATCGACTGCTGCACACCTACTGCATCTATGTAGCTGCTGATGAAGACTTTAAGACTTTAAACAGCTAAAAATATGATTCACATCAAGTCACTAAACGGCAACATACGAAGACGCAATACTTTGTACTTCTGTCTCCTCAGCTGCCACCTCAGCGGGAAGGTTAGATGTCTTAATCTGCTACAGAGCAGCACCAAGTCGAGGTGAATTCAATGTCTCAATTCATTCAAAGACACTTAAGGAGGGTGAGCACACGCCTGCAAGTGCACGCATGAAACTTAAGGTTTTTTGGTTGATGTCCTTGTTCATTTGGACCCTGACAGAGACATCCCATTTGACCTCCACACTAATTTCATGTGTAAAGTCTGTGCCCTCTCTCGTCAGTCTGCAGAAGAATTAAGGGCGGCTAGAGAGGATTGGTTGCGACGTGAGAGGCACTGATGCGTTTATTGTCAGATCTCTCTGGAATTACCAAGTTACGGACCAGAGTGGTTAAGAGTGACTCTGCTGATCAAAGATTGCGGTTGTTGCCGTGCTAATGTATGCAAATTGTGATAATACACCAGTGGTTTTGTGCAGACACTTTCACGCACCATTCCTGATGACAGTGGTGTTTTGGGGCTAATGGTGTGTGTAAAGGGTTGCTTTGAAGCTGATGGTCCTGACAAAACTTGGAGTGAAATGAGCTGAGACCTCGGCAGACGGAGGAGCATCAGGACTAAAACGGAACATCTCGCTGTTTTTTTCTCCTCTTTATCTCGTTCACTCTGCCCCGGTTTGCCGTTTGTCAGTTCTTTGCTGCCATATCTCGCTCCCTTTCAAACGGGGAGGTCTACACACTTGAGTTATTAAATCACGTCAGCTACAGAATTTCGTCTCTCCCTTCTTCATGATCTATATGGAGCTACATACTTGAGATATTAAATCAGTGTTATTTATAAAAATCAATTATCCTCCCTTCACTTGCTGTCTTTCAGCCTCTCTTGCTATTTGTTTTCACTTCCCTCCTCTTCCAGCTCTGTCTTTTTTTTTTATCGACTCCCCTGGGACTCGTTCTCTTCAGCTCTTTATCGCCTCTCCTTCTCTCGTCTTATCTTGTCTCGTTGCCTCGCTCTCCAACTCTCTGGAGAGCGAGGCAGATTGTTTCAGTGCATGAGACCAGATAATCACTCTGGAGTCATTATGTCAGCTTTTCTATTCTATTCTTTTTTTTCTCTCCTCTCCTTTCCTCTGTCTGCTGAAACGGTATTGATGTGAAAACATACTTGGACTTTGCAGTTGGACATTGTTCGCTAAAGCCTCAGATTTCTGACAAACTGTGCAACAAAACAAAACACTTTATTTTATTGATAATCTTTTATGAGTGGAATTTCTTTGTCTGTACATCCTGTGTACAGCTAGACACCTTATTTTCACAGTAGATTGTGCAGTGATCAGCAAACACTTTGAAAATCTTCTACGAATAAGCAAAAGCTCCACAACATTTCATCTTTTGCTATTCACAAAGTATACAGATAAAATCCTGTTGTAGTCTTTGTAAAGTGTCACACAACGGTGTGCAAACTTTACTGTATTGTGCCCACTAATATATTTCTTTGAGTTGCCGTCATTGCTGGTACATGTAAACTTCTCATGGAGTCTCTTCAGACAGATGAGGTCTGCAGGACTTCAGCTAGACTAAACACAAGATTTCAGGGTTTTAAAAAGAGTTGACCAGGGCCAAGCATGTGGGTCCAGCCATCTTGTTCAGATCCAACAATGCTGATTTTGAAATCGGAAAATTCCGTCTGAAAGTGGAGCGAGATTCCTGCCAAGGAATGCCTTGTGCCTTGAAGCAAGCCCATAACATTTGAGAGATTGATGTTACCTGAGAGACATTTATGTCTTTGGTGCATATGTGAGTGTGTGCGTGCGTAAAATAATGTCCATTTGACAGACAAGGAGAAGTGAACTGATGGAGAGAGGAAAAAGAACTCAGTCTACAGCAAAGCTCTTGAAGTCCAACACAATGTGTCATGTCTAGAAGGCTAAAAGGACAACACCTGATATAAAGCACTGTTACCGTTAGTAACAGATGATTCATAAGGTGCACGGTGGTCACCTTGCACAGATTATTACTGCAAATATGTAATCTAGGCTCACCTATAACAAAATGCAACTCTTTTATGCTGCTTTGTAATGTTCTACGTGTCTTGGTTGATTAAGCATAACAGTACACTAGCCATATCTGTTGCCTGAAGATAGTGTGTGCCTTTTGAGTTTGTGTTTATTGTTTGTTTATTTATTAGGATCCCCATTAGCCAATACTTCATTATATGAGCAATGGCTTTTCTTCCTGGGGTCCAGCACATACTATTACAGAGAGTAAAAACATACAGAGTAAAAACAAACTGATGTGTTGACATCACATAAGGCAAAGAAGAGAAAATGTAATCTCTGTATCTTTGCTTTTTTTTAAAATTGAAGATGCTACAGATGCTGTTAAAGCTTTTTCCAGCCTAATATGTTTTTCCGAAAAATATTTTTGCAATTTAATTCAACCACTTATTTGATCCCTCCTCAGATTCTGCCATCCCCTGTCTATGTGTGTGTGTTTCAGGTGGAGTGGATACAGCAGCAGGTGGTGAAGAGGAGGATCAAGAGGGATTATAAGCCATCCCCGCCTCTTTCTCTGTCAAGCCCCGCCCACAGCAGCCTGGCCCAGAACAACATATTCTATAATGACGCCAAGTGGAGCAGTATGTGGTACATTGTGAGTAGTACACAAACTCCCTCTTCCTGTTTGTGTTTCCAGTGACAAAACTTTCAAGGAAAATGTAGCTTGTTACAGTGTAAAGGAGTCGATGCTGAGTCCAGAGGGTTGTGTGCTGTTATTTGCACACATTTATCCAGTTTGTGGGTTAAAGGTCAGGTGAGGCCATGGTCCTGATTACTGCAGGTTTAGTGCAACTGAGGGATTTATGTGTGTTTTAATAAACAAAGGAGCAAAAAAGCCTAAACATTTCCCCACCCTCCCCTCTTGAGAAGAGACAATTTAGGGTCAAGGTGAGATATTCTGTTTGTATTGGTCTCACAATTGTCCACATAGATAAAAATAGTTGTTTGTGTATTCCTGTATTTTGAAATCGTTTCCCGGAGATTGACACACGCACACACACGCACACACACACACACGCACACACACACACACACACACACACACACACACACACACACACACACACACACACACACACACACACACACACACACACACACACACACACACGCACACACAGCTTTCCTATTCATCCTGCAGAGATTTGAGGGCTTATCACCAGTGTTTGCAAACACCCTGAGATCATTGCTCCTTTAGTTATGTATTTGTGTGTGTGTGTGTGTGTGTGTGTGTGTGTGTGAGTGTGTGCTAGAGTGTGAGTGTGTGTGTGGCTGAGAGTCCTCACCTCTGTCAATTGTTAACTTACTACAGATAAATCTTAATACTTTGACCAGAGGTTTTTAACTTTTTTCCCCCCAGGACAGAACTCTTTGAACTTGGTAACTTCTGCACATGCTCCCAGGTTTAAAAAGAAAATGCTTCTGAGGCTCATTTCTAGTTAAGCTACCTGAGATAGCCTGTGGCTGAATTTAAAATCAATATGGAGACAGAAGCACAGACTTGCCCTTATTTTAAAATAAAGTAACATGATCTACTATCAGTGATTTTAATACTGAAATCACATTGCTGTAGCTACAAATTGTATTACTCACATTTTATTGCTTTATGAGAAGTCGGTGTCCATAGTAAAAAATTGATAAGAAATACAGTGAGTGAATTGATTAACTTTAGGGTGTTATGTCCCCAAATGTCACATTGCCATTCAAGCAAATAACGGGTTATGGCACACGCACTGTCCTTGAACACAACCATAAATGATGCTGGAATACCGTTATTAAACCTAATCAGGCATGTGATAACACAACAGACACGGGACAACAAGAACATCATTGTTCTGTGGTTTAGGGTAACGTTTACAATGAAGTGCTCATGGACCTGAGAAGAGAAACTTGCTGAGTCAGGACAGGAATGGGTGTTAAAACCTTTCTTCCCACTGTTCTGATCTTATTTTCGCCTTTGCTTATTTTGACGCATTTAACAATTTATCATTTTGCATGAGCACGGACTCTTTATTTGAATAGTGAAATAGGACATAATGTCTTCAGGTCAAAGTAATTTCTTTCAGTGATAACAATGTTATAGTGATCAAAACCATCTGAATTGTACGTAGACCTCTTCAAATAGTCTTGACTTAAACTTGTTTGAACTTGTTTACGGGACATTGTGCCTCTGTATGAGAAGCGGTGATGTTTTTTTCTTGCTCAAAGTTAAGTGGAAAAATGTCATCATGTGGGTACCACTCCTAAACCCTTAAGTACATCTACGTGACCCTGGTGGATTTGTCTCACAGTTTTTTCCGTCTCCTTTATCACCTTCTCCCTCCATCTCTGCAGCACTGTAACGATGACGTCCATAACTGCCAGTCGGACATGAACATCATGGGGGCGTGGAAGAGAGGCTACACGGGGAAAGACGTCGTGGTGACCATACTAGACGACGGAATCGAGAGGAACCACCCAGACCTCTCGCAGAACTACGTGAGTGTGTATGTATGCGCGTGTAGGGCGGCTATGAATAGCTGTGTGTGAGTGTGTGTGTGTGTTTGTGTTATTGTCATCATTGCTGATTAATATACTTGTCATTTGATTCATTCAATTCATGGTGAGATGGAGAAATTGGCCACAGACACGGTGGTCTCATTAATAATCACTTGTTTGACCAACTACCCAAAATCCCTCAAAATATAGCTAGAATATAAGTAATGTAATATAAATAACTTGTACATATCTGTGTGCGCCTGTCACATGCATGACAAGATAACAGTGGTGTGATTACACATATATAAACATTGAGAGAAGGTACTCTGTAAGGTATAAATTCATACAACCATAGGTAGTTGATCAGCTAATCCTGTGTCACTCTTTTACACTTTGAGGGGAAGCTTCCTTAAGTGTGTGGGTGTGCAGGTATGTTGTGAGCACATGTTTATTTTTCTGTGGCTAGCTACATACTTTATTTGCATGCCGAGGTACGTCTGCCTCCGACCAAGGCTAGATAGTTAGAGTAAGTTCTTGGCCTGAGGCAGCAGGTAAGGCTATCAATCAACTGTGCAGATAAAACGATTCACACCCTGTTTGGCAGTGCCTGCGCTGCTGTTATTAGCTACTCTTAATGCCTGGATTTGTTTATGCCGAAGGGTGAGCAGTGTGGCAGATTGAGTTAGCTCTGATTGCATTCGATTTACAAAACTGTTGTGAGTGATGCTAATGTGACCAGTTTGATTGGGTTAGAGAAGCTTCTTGGCGTCGTACAAGTCTATTACGCACACACACACACACACACACACACACACACACACACACACACGGTTGGTGTTGGACCTGCTTTTTTATAATGAATTTTCTTGTTTACCTGATGCTTCCCCTGATCATTTTGGTGTTTGATGTACTTGTTTTGACCTCCTTGTCTCTTCCAGGACCCTCAAGCAAGCTTTGATGTCAACGGCAATGACATGGATCCCATGCCTCGCTATGATGCAACCAACGAAAACAAGTAGGTTTTTTTTATTTTATGGTTTACATTGGGGATCAGGTTAAAACTTATAAATGTTAGTGTTTAGGTGTTTTTCTGATTGATTGATTTCTAGCAGAAGCACTGGGCCTCAACATGTTTGTATTTGCTCAGTTCTGACCTTGTTGTGGGTGCCATGAGTTACATCAGTGCATTTAATTGTGACATTTGTGGGTGGGTTGTGGGTTTTCTGTGTGAAGGAATTGGTGTGTATATATATACATATGTGTGTGTGTGTGTGTGTGTTTGTGTGTTTGTGTTTGCACGCGTGTGTAAGAGGGGAAAAAAAGTAGACAAGCGAGTCCAAGCAGAGTCTTGTGCCAGTTTGGCTTAGTGAGTGATTTTGGTGTGTGTTTGGCTGCAGCAGCCCGAGTGCCTTGGCAGCGGCTCAGTCCCTGCTGGTCATGCATTGTCTTAAAGAGACACGAGGCTTACAGATGCAGCTTAATGAGCTGGGTGGCTTGTAATGCTGAACAGAACAGAACTGTGATTTGCTTTCATATTTACTACGTTTAACACCAAATTCTCCTGTGACATTCATAAGCTGGAGCTCATACCATTTTAATGACAACATGGGGGTATACTGTATGTGTCTCAGCAGAGCTGAATCAATGTGAAAGGTTTGCGTGAGGTGGGGGGACAAGTTAAAACTGGTCATCATGCCCGAAAGGTGAGAGTGAGATTTCTATGGAATAATGCTGACTGGAGCTACATCCTGGCAGACGGCAGATTGTTGTCAAACTTTGTGTTGTATAGCAACAAGAATAACATAGTGCTTGTGGATTTAAATCTACTGTTGTCCGTGTATACAACTGGCTCGAACAGCTACTCTGTGAATTTGAGGAGGGAAATAAAGCAATCATGTCATCACTGCACCGACCTCCCATACAGTTCCCTGTAATGACACATTTGGATGAATCAGCATCTACTGCCTTTTCAGTGAAGTTAAAGGGACAACATGACAGATGAAATTGAAAAAAGCAGTGTTTGAGTCAGATGTCCAATTGCTAAATGAAAGTCAAAAGTGAGAAGTATTTCTCTATCTCTGTGTGTGTGTGTGTGTGTGTGTGTGTGTGTGTGTGATGAACCTTAAATCAATGTTCTCTATAACCTTCCCTTTACTACCACTTACATGAAGTGACTCAAACAAAACGGACATTATTGTTATCTATCTCCATATAGATAGGCACTTAAAACTATCATATTAAAACTTGTGGAGGAAATACAGATTCTTTCAAAAGTCGAACTTCTAGACACACACTGAAAACCACATTTTAAGAGAAGGTTTAATTTCTCAATGCATTTGCACGATGAAACTTGGTTTTGTGGCTCTGCAGACCAGCAGTGACAACAATACAAACAAGATCCAAAATAAGTACAAATAAACATAAATCTATGAAAACTTTCACAAAGAATAAACGCCTATTTGACAGCCAGTTGAAGCAGGGATAAAATAAGCAGTACCATAAGACAAATCGGATGTAGGTATACCATAGAGACTTGTATGTGAGTTTAAGTGACCGTTAGTTTCAGCAAGTTGAAAAGTCTGTGTTTGCATTCGATCAATTATGGTGTGTGAGAACGTATTGCTCCCACTGGCTACATTATCATCTATTGCACAAACGTTATATGGCTCTGGCTGAAACACAAAGGGATCCTTGATGGCTGCGATACAGACGTATAGAAAATGGAAAATACAGACAAACACAAAGAGCGGAAAGACGGCCGGACAGACAATTTTATGGATTAGTGGAGTGAACTGAACTGAGTGAAGGCCGTTGAAGCATTTTAAAGGAGGGAGACAGCAGTTTGGCTCATTAACTGTGATAAAGGGGCCTATCATGGTTTTGCAGCCATAATATGTTATACACAGTTTCATTCATGTTAGCCTTTCTGTAAACCTGTGAGGTCACTGACTCCATAAAGGATGAAAGGAAGGTTTCCACATTGAGACATAATGTGTCTATATATCCAGTATTTAAATTAGATGTGAATTTAGTGGAAATGGATGAGAGGGATGGTGGTTTTTGATTGATGTTGCCAAGCATGGGGGCTTCCATGTAGACCCCAGCTAAGTGAAGCCTCCACAGCTTTTTCAAACCTTTGATCGTGCTGTTAAATAAATGTTGACCAGAAATCATCAGGTTACTGTGAAATTGATTTTTCACTGTCTGAGTGCTTCCCTGGACTTAAAAACTTCCCTGTGTCTTCCCCGGGGGTTTAGATAGCTAGATGCTGGGTTACCATGGCAGCGGTCAGAGCTGTTTCCGGGGGGTGTTGGGATGCAGATGTTCTCTGCAGGAGGTGCGCGTGCGTCTGAGTGTGTTTGAAAGTGGTGTTTTTGTGGAGGAGGAGGAAGAGGGCGCAAACATACTTATGTTTGTTTACGCTGGTCGCTGACCCGGGCCGATTGTCACCACCGCAGTTACTGGTGGAATGTTACCCTGTTGTGTGTGTGTGTGTGTGTGTGTGTGTGTGTGTGTGTGGTGCAAGTAGTCTCATGTACGTATCATTGATCCTGGGCACCGTTTCAGCCATCATTGTTTTTGTGTGTTAACATTTGTGTGTCCCTGGGGAGCACAGTGCACCTATCCAGACAGGAAACCCCCCCCCCTAAAAACTGTAGAAAGTGTTTGTGCTTGCGACATTTGTGACACTCGAAGCCTTGAAACTGTTTTGCTTAGGATTATTTTAACAGGAATGTAGACATCTGTAAAGATGTGTGTTTACGTGTCCTTGTTTTCCACTTCAAGTTATCTGGGAGCTTGTGTGCTCTGCTGCCTGTGTGTACATTTGCCTGTGTTAACCTTGTCCATGACATGCTCTCACCCAGGTTGTGTGTGTGTGTGTTTGTGTTTGGATCTGTGTAATAAGCTGTTGATTCCCATTTCTTTTCCTCAGGCATGGGACACGGTGTGCGGGCGAAGTTGCTGCAGCCGCAAACAACTCCCACTGCATTGTGGGAATTGCCTACAATGCTAGAATAGGAGGTGAGTGACTGGCTATAATGGTCAGTGGGCTGTTGAGTTAACTGGTGTCACAACAGTGGTTCTCAACTTGATTTGTTAGGCCTGTGCGCCTTCACACATGATTCTATTTCTGAAATGGACCAATCGCAGGTCACGTATTTCAGCCAAGAGGATCAGGTTGTTTTAATGGAGAGCTATGAGGAATACAAAAAAGTGATCACAGCCAAAAGCCATACTGTTGCCCCAAATATGGCAATCTATCAACAGTCCTTGACATGTTTCAGTTTACTCAGCAGGGCTACATTATGGCTTGTGTTATAAGTACGTGCACATCAGTGTATCAGGCTTGACAATCACTAATGCCTGACGTCTTAAAAGATGCTGAGAACTACCATGGTACCTGGTGTTAACGCTTATTTCAACCCTAACTCAAACAAACCCTGTTCATTGGTTGATCACAACAATGTTGTGTTTAACATCGTCACATGTGATAGTAGCTTTACTTATACAGATCTCATCCTTACTTGAGAGTAGACAATCCAGACTGTGTTATAGACTGTATATTAAAAAGAAATAACACATTTTTTGTGAACCCTAAATCCTAAATACTTCCTTAAATCGTTCCCAATCAATCACCTGATTAATGATTTAATTTTTTTGTTTTTTGTTTTTAATTGTGGTAATTGCGACAAGAAATCAAGCAGCTTTCAAACTGTAGCTGCTGATGAAACTTTTACAAACTTTTAGACATGCACTAAGTCAACTTGTTTTTTTTAACGCATGTATTACCTCTGTGTTGTTGACCAGGTGTGCGAATGCTGGATGGAGATGTAACAGACATGGTGGAGGCGAAGTCCCTGAGCCTCCAGCCGCAGCACATCGACATCTACAGTGCCAGTTGGGGACCTGATGATGATGGAAAGACGGTGGATGGACCAGCGTCTCTGGCCAGGCAGGCTTTCGAGAATGGCATCCGCATGGTGAGCACATGCACACGTTGCAACTACACACACGCATTTACATACAGATACATGCACCAACAAAAAGTGCTTTACTGTTCAGCCAGGACTTTGACATTGGTATTCATATGGTTGGACAAGGTATAAACACACACAAACACACAGGCAAAGCAGATGTGTGTGTTTCATGCTTATATACTCATAACCTAAACCCCTCTGTGTCCGTCGTTACCTGTGAAAGTCCTCCAGACATTACAGATACCCCCCCCCCCACACCCACACACACACACACACACCCGGTCTATTAGCATATATTTATTTACATATTCATAGCTTATTTTGCATAATGACAAGCTGGCGCTGTGTTGTTGGCCGAGTGGAGTGGAAAAGCTATAACAGAGGTTAACAGGGGTGAAGTCATTTACTGGTCACAACACACACACACACACACACACACACACACACACACACACACACACACACACACACACACACACACACACACTCATCTAAACATTCACAAAGTTATTCACAAAGTTTGCTACAACTGGTTTCCTGCCATTTGGTTAAGCAGATGTAGACCTTGAAGGAGGGGAGAGCGAGGGCTTCTGAGGGAGTCAGTGGTGGTGGTATGGCCTGCTACAAAAAAGAGGACAGGGGAAAGAGAGAAAAGAAGGGACTGACAGGTTGGTAGAGTGAGTAGAAGAGAGTCCCCACTGCTCCTGACAGGGCTGGCCTTTTAAGATGACAGAGGTGAGGGGGATATCTGTCCAGCTGGTACGAGCTGGGCATGTGTATGTGCTTGCAGATCCTCCTCACGCTCCTCTGTGTGTGTGTGAGTGTTTGTGAAGCTGAGTGGGGATGGCATGCTTGTGAGTGTAACATGTACCTATGTGACACTCTGAAGAGACAGTTTATCACAAAGAGCCGAGGTGTTAGAGACACCACTGACAGCTGTGGCGAAGGTTGCACTCTGGCTTGTGTTGCCGTGTGTGTGAAATAGTCAGACAGGATTTTTCTTATGCGTTTCTCATGTTTCCCATGTTTCCCTTGTGTTTCGCAATATATGAAAGGAGATAAATGATGTGTCTTTAAGGCAGAAGTAAGCGGAATGTTTGTGTTAATATAAGTCTTAAATAGTTATATCTTCCGACAGCAATCAATCAGTACGTTTACATGACACTTGAAAAAAACGAATTATTGCCTTAATCCGACTATAACTGGACAACTGAAGTGCATGTAGAGAGAGAGAGAGGAAGCCTGTCCTATTCTCAGCGTGAATCCGGCCCAGACTGGCGCGTCTGGTCGGGAACTGCAGTTGAGAATTTATTATTAAGCTTACTAAGTTGTTTATATTCAGTTTTTTACGAGGTGACAGAAAAGTCAACAGGACTGCGGGGCGTATTAACCCGCTGAAACAACAGGTGACGGCGCACAAGGGGGCGGGCCCCGTCAGTTATTCGATTTTCTCAGTTGCATGTATATTGAGACAAGGACAGAAGTCCGACTTGACGCCAAAATAGAATTTTGAGCATAGCTCGATTAAGCTCTGCATGTAAACGTACTGACTTATATAGAGTGTTTGGTCTGAAACACGGGTCTGTCAGTCACTCTGCTCTGCTGTAAGCCGAGGAGAAAACTTTCCTTGTATCCTACAACCTTTATCCAAAGAGGAGAGAGAACGGCATAAAGGGGCGGTCCTCTCTGTGTGTGCAGCCAAGGGATGCGCGTGAATGTGGTGACGTAGGGACGAGGACCAATAGATCCATGACGAGGGCGGGGACTGCTAACTCCATCAGCTGACAAGAAGTTAGCCAAAACGACTGGATCGCTTACTTCTGCTTTAAATTTCTTATGTACATTTACAGGTTGTCAATAACAGTCACATCCATCATAATATTTCTTTAAACTCTATTTTAGATGTAATTCTTCTCTAATGTTTGTGTTCTGGTAAGATTCACTTTACTTTTTAAAGTATAATAGAGAAAATATTCACATTTAAGTGGAGAAGATCAGTGAATGTTTGGCATTTTGCCAGATGAATGACCAACACTGAATCAATCACTTTGATGTAGATTAATACTCTGACAGTTGATAAATTCATTAATCCCACTCTCTCCTTTGTGACTCCACTCACTCTGTCCTCCTTTTTCTTTATGTCCTTTCTTTTGCTAACTGCTCTTCAAAGCACTCTCCATCACTCTCATCTGTCAACGTTTGCTCCTCTCTGATCCTTCTCTCACTCAGAGGGGCTCCACTTGCTTATCGCTGCCTGACAGAGGCCCCCTTTTGAAGAACTGCAAACTATCTTTTATTCCCGTATATCTGTGTGTGTGTGTGTGTGTGTGTGTGTGTGTGCGCGTGCATGCGCGTGCGCTTGCATGTGTGTCAGTCAACTTGTCAGATATATTTTTTGCTGACTCCTGGCTGAACTTTGCCTTCCTAACTCGGTCGATCATCACCAGCACAGTGACTCCCCCTGTCTCTGCAGGGCTCAGGTTTTAGATCATTTTCAGCTTTTGCCAATTCTTGAAATACAACGTCAAACGGCATTTGGACTTGTATGTGTCCAATGAAAGTTAATTGAGACTTAATACTGTATTAACTGTCTTTATTCACACGTTGAGTCATGAAAACTCACTCTGAGCTGGCCGCAGCCTCACCATTAGCGAGAGCTTCCAAATACATCTGGAGTGAAACTTTCTTTTAGTACTGCGTAACCTCTTCTGGAAACCCTAGATTTGAATATTAAACAGCTGCCTGGCTGCACATGTAATGAGACTAAGTTATAACAAACATCCATATGTGTGCACTGTCTAGCCAAACCTTGATGAAATGCAAGACATGCACATGAAAAGTTTGCAAAAGCTCTTTAAAGTCTTATTTGCTCTTAAAAGTACACCAAATATGTTTGCTTCATGTATGTTGTTTAAAATATTTCTTTGTTGTTTTTATTTGTCATACTTGTGGCTTCTTTTCATGAATTTGCGCAATTAGGTTAAGTCTAAAGCTGACTGTGTGTGGTCCTTTTTCATGTTTTTCTTTCATTCTTCAAATATTGATGATACAATAGCGCTTTTAAAAAAATGAAGTCATAAAAAGACTGCACAAAACACCACCACTGATATTTATAGAGCTGATACAGAATAGTGAAACAAAAGGGAGCATAGTAAACAGAGAATACCAACTACCAAAGATGCAACAAAATTAAAATGTGGAATGAATTAAGCACCAAGAATCAATGATTGCTGCTTATTATGTAAGCATTGTAAGTGTTACAGTGTTAAAAATACATTTTGCCCATGTAACTCTTTAATCCTAGAGGAGTAACATCAGTAAAGTTGCCTCTAGTTGCATAAATATGACTCCCATGCTGTAATATCTCCCGTGAGAATAAATAGTTTGTGAACTTACTAGTTGAAAGTGACTTCATTTGAATTCTCCCTACTGTAAAAAAGCCTCTGAAAATACACTGGATGTGTTCCAGGAAAAAGTTTGGATAGATTTTGGATTGTCTGCACATGCAGCCTTTTTGGATATATTTTTTTAAACTGGCTTACTACTAATTAATAAGAAAGTATTTATTTGGTTGCAGAAATAGACCAAGCCTGATGTCACATAGTAAATGAACTTCTCCGTTTTTTGTAGTGATGTCAGGAGGAGCAGAAATTCACCTCACACAGTCCAACAAGGCAAAAAAAAAAAAAAAAAAAAACCTCAATAACTCAGCATGGCACTCAGCAATGGGCAACGGTTCAAAGGAAAAACCTCCACTATATTTTGGCCAGTTAAAACATTATGATTACTAGACTTGGATCAAATCGTATCAGATCCGATGCCAGGACTTACACTGTCTGGCTGCCTACTGATTTTTTTTTTTTTTTGGAACATTTTTTGTTGCTGCTATTGATCTTTCATTCTTGGGGCACTGGATGCAGAACCTCATGGTAGTGTCCATCAGGCTCACTGTCTAATTTCCTCTACAACCTAAAACAAATCTTTCAGCTCTTAATGTATCCTCTCTGCTTCTTGTCATGTCAGGGGAGGAAAGGCCGTGGCTCCATCTTTGTGTGGGCTTCAGGCAACGGTGGGCGCAGCAGAGACCACTGCTCCTGTGACGGCTACACCAACTCCATCTACACCATCTCCATCTCCAGCACAGCGGAGAGCGGGAGGAAGCCCTGGTACCTGGAGGAATGCTCGTCCACGCTGACCACCACCTACAGCAGCGGAGAGAACTACGACCGAAAGATTGTAAGGACTGGTGTGTGTGTGTGTGTGTGTGTGGGTATGTCAGTATTCTAATCCCATAATTCTGGCCTAATTTTATGGCAGAAATGGAGGGCTTTTTGTGTTCCTCATTGTCTCTGCAAATCCAAGTTGATCCTAACCGAATTCTGGACAAGATTTTTAATTCATCGTTCATTTACACTGGAACATCTTCCTCGTTTTGAGTTGGAACTTGAACTTTCCATAAAGAATATACAATTGCATTCAAGAATACTGCATGATGATACAACATGCCATTAACTGCCATTAACTAAATGTGCATGCACTTGTGGGCCCAGTTTTGTGACCTGGATCGACCCACTGCGATGGACAGTGACAGTTGGCCGCTGTCGGCTAGCTTGTCTGGCAGTATTTTGCTACATTCCTTGTACCGTTGCTACAGACAGAGACACACACACACACACACACACACACACACACACACACACACACACACACACACACACACACACACGTGCATTCTTTGTGGTTTCTGTCTGACTTTGTACACACAGCAGAACGTCACACATCTGAAAGTAAGTCTAATATATTGGAGGACATACTGTCCTGTCTACTCGAATGCTATTGGACTACTTTCACTTCTTACTGAACCATTTCAGATTCTTTGTATGTAGGCTGTGTGTGTATGTGTGTGTGTGTGTGTGTCTTCAGGTAGTCCCTCAAACCCTTCAGCCCTGGAAAGGTCCTTTGATGAGGGCTCAGACTGGAACTTAGTTAAGCTTCTGTTGGCTGACGAACTGTCAAGCTGTTTGACTAGTTGGCCGTCTAAAGTCCATACAATCAAAGCAAACATACAGCCCTTTAAAAATACCCTTTACTACCTCTTACTGCCTCTCACCCTTCGTCCTTTGTTTCTCCTTGTCCATTGATTCCTCGGGAGAAAAGGAGTTTTGGGGAAACTGGTGGTTTTTGCACTAGTGTGTGAGTGTCTGTGTGTGTTGTTATCTCTAACGAGGCAGTGTATCAAAGCTGGAATGTGAGCTTCAGGTGTGTCTAAATCCTTCCTGATCCCCATGACTTCAATCTCTCTTTGTCTGTTTCTCTCTCTCCCTCTTCTCCTGCCATCATCATTACATTCTGCTCCTCCTCTCCCTCCACTTCCTCTGTTACGCTCTTCTCTTCTCCTTCATCCATTTACTTATGGCTTCCTTATTTATGAAACCTCTCCCTTTTCATCTTTGACTTTGACTCCTGTCCTGTGTCATTCCCTCCTCTTTCCTCTTACGTCTCACTTATTTCTTTCTTATTTTGTCTTCATCCCTCTTTCATCCCATTCTGACTTTCTCATCTTCTCCTCTGTCTGCAGATCACAACAGACCTGAGACATCGGTGTACAGACAGTCACACGGGGACATCGGCCTCGGCTCCTATGGCTGCTGCCATTGTTGCTCTGGCCCTGGAGGCGAAGTAAGATCCATTTAACCTCATCGCTAGACTTCATCTTCTTGCCTCTCGCTCACCTTTTAATGCTGTCTTGTCCTCTGGCTCCATTGATCTATATAAGGGGAACACGTGAAGCTTCTTCCACAAATGCATCATTGTCATGTTAGTGGTGGAGATGCATTTAACTACTTGGAAAAGCTCTTTGATTTAATCGGTTAATCCCATCCCAGGTGCGTGCAGAGACACGTTGATGGTGTACAGAGGTGCATCAGGTTTCAGGGTGTGTCTGAGCTATAGGGTACGGTAGCTGGAGTATACAGTACATAAACACTCACGCAAGACACATACCCGCATATCAAGCACGGCTGGGGCAAGAGCAGTGTGGTGTAAATATACATCTGGATGAAGGACGTGACAGAGAACATAATGATTAACGCAACGCAATGTAATGTTCGTTTTTTTTTTTTTAATGTTTATTATTTCATTTGGTCGATTAAAAAAAGAAGAGACTGACAAAATGCATAGATTGGTCAGGCTGAAGCAATAGCTTATTGAGTCTACCCTTTGTACATAAGTTTTCCATTTACATAGTGAAAATAAAGAGTATTAAAGGGAAGGCAAGGCAATTTTATTTGTATAGCCCGTTTTTACAAACAGTTTGTCTCAAAGGGCGTAAAGACAAGCAACCAACTAACAGCAAAACATAGTGAAAATAAAGAGCATTAAAATAAAAGCAAACAAAAGACGAACAAACAATGGTAAGGCAAGGGAATTTTATTTGTATAGCCCGTTTTTACAAACAGTTTGTCTCAAAGGGCTTCGATGTAAATAATGTAAATGTAATACATTATGCACCTGCTTCCTCTCAGTTCAGTGTTTCAGAACTTAAATACAATTAACCTGCCTCTGTGTAGTGATAAAGTCAATTATTGCTTTGTATCTGCTGCAGCTTAGTACCGGCAGCAGAGATGCCTTGTGTTAAACGTCTTGGATCTCCTGTTGGTCCTAACAAAGCAGGTTTGACTGTGTTTTCATTGCTATAGTATGTGGGATCAGGTGAGTTAGAAAGCCCATTGAAAGCGGTTATCAGCTGATGATGCTCACCGCTTTTTTCTTGCCCCCCAGTACAACAATAACAGTGACTTTGATATCCAGCACTGGGAAAGAGTGAGTTTTCAGTGTGTTGGGCACATTTTAAAGTAGAGGTGCACAGTGCTGAGTCCTTTTTTTCTGTAAACAATAAGATTAAGTACAGGGGTGTTCTACTTTGATAGTCCAGTTACGGTACCTGCCTGCCTATGGATTTCCATCACTCTTTTTCAGTGGTGTGAACTGTGCTTGACATTTAACAAGATTAAACTCTCCATTGAGAAGTCACAACCATGTGTAGCTGCGGCGGTGTGTATACATACTGTCTTGCCTATGACTGTGCCAACTTATTTGACATAACAGCACACTGTGAGCCAGTCCCTTGTGATCCATTATGAATGCACTGGCACAAATATCACAATCGCAGTCTTGGGATCCTCGGGCAAGAGAGAGTGTTTCTCTGCTTTATGGCAGATATTTGAACTCTGAGCTCTTCTGCTTTGTGGCGGTTCAGCCTTCTGTCCGTTTATGGCCATTTTCAAATTTGAATGATCACATGTGTTCATGCTGCGGTATGTATGTGTGTGTGTGTGTGTGCTGAGAAAAGTATATTAAGCGCACTTTGGTACACCATGTTCCATCTCAGCTATATAAAACTGCAGACTCCCCACGATGTAGGAAGTAGATGTAGAATATGAATTCTACACACATACTGTAGCAGATGGTTTTCTGAAAACACACTGCTCGATATAATTGTAATAGTGGGCAAAGTATTAGCATATTGTTGTATACTGATTCACACTCTTGTGCATCTGCAAATACGTGCAGAACTGTAGGTTTTACTTGATTTTAAAATCTCTGCAATAAGCAGAAGTACACACAGACTTTTTTTCTTGGCCAGATGCTTTTATGTCAAACCAGAAGGGAGTGGAGTGCCAATATGACAGGAGGATGAGACAGATACTAAAAGAAAGTATTTTCAGTTGGTCTCTCTTGTCTGTATGCCTTCTGTGCATTGCAGTAGCTTTTGTGTAAGTCACAGCAAATGCATGTCCGCTCTTCTTTAAAACCTGTTGAGGTGCTTAATTTGTGATGAATTAATGAATCAGAAAGAGTGCAGAGCAGGTGCAGAGACTCTGAATTGGGCTTTACCTCATCATCACATGTTGAGCAGCTCAGTTAGCTGAGGTCACTTCATTTAACCTGGATAATCCAATCCAAATCCTCCCAGTAGAAAATATTCTCGGTTTCCAGGCAGTGCTGGGCACATAAGCCTGTTTCCTCAACAAGATTATCACACACTGCTTCTTGCCTGCCTGCTTGCTTTCTTCTCTTCTGCTGGCTTCCTCTCTGTCGTGCTTGCTGTGCCTCCACCACTGTCACGACGGTCTTTTTTTTTTCCTCCTCCAAGGAAAACGTTCTTTATTTCTTTCTTTTCTTCTTTTGTTTTCGTTCATTCAGCTTCTCACATGGACATGCATGCACACGCAGAGGAAGAGAAGGGGAAACAATTTAGACAAACTGTGCAGTGCTGATGGTATCTGCTCTTATCTGGTGAATGAAAGCGAGCAAACTTTCTGTGATAAACATGTCAAGATGCCATTACCCTAGACTTCACTAAACTTGTGAGGTCCCTTCCCTTGATATGAGATTGGTTTGGAACATGTTACTACAGAAAAGCACCCCGTGGTCTGTTCTCTGTAGATTTTGCCAAGTTTAAGATGCTTAAAGTCAGCCCATGATTTATATCTTTATGAGATGGAGTCTAGCACGGCAAGGAGCAACATTTTAGGGCTTCACAAACTTTTATTTCTTTCCTCTCTCCCTTTGTCCTTGGAAGTGAAGAAATGGAAAAGTGAGTGAACATGGAGACGGCTGACTTCAGTGAGGAAATTAGGAGGGATAAGCAAGAAATGAGCGAAGATAACCCACCATACGAACCTCGTCTACTGGGAGGTTTCAAGAGACCAAAGCAGGGACAGATGGGCGAGAAGAAATCTTCATTTCTCCTCCATTCATCTGTTTTAGAATTTATGCTGGGGTGGCAGATTTTAGCGAGAAAAATACAGATTATAGTGTGGATAATTTTCCATCACTGGACTAAACCAAGATCAGATTGATATAGACTGTTGAAACATTTCCTTTTGCATCTTCATTTTCATCCTTCGCTCCCCTGTTTCTGCAGTCTCCCTACAGATGAACTGTGTGTGGCTTCATCCGTAATTACACTTGAGAGCAAAACACAGAGAAACCTATATTAGACACTCTGATTTGCTGCTGGTTTCCCCCAGTATGTGAGCTACTCCATTAATTAGTATTGGCTTGTTTATGGGAAGGCTGTCATGGCCTAGATAACGATGCCAAAGTCACTTTTAATTAATGACCATAAAACATTTATGGAACCATAATTACTGAGTGAAAGCTAAGCCTATTAATATTGATCTAAAGATTAATTATTCTGACTTTTCATAGCTCTTTTTTGTGGTGCCATCCTTATATTTTGTCCTTATATTTCGTAGCTTTCTCCTTGATCTTTTATTTTCAGCTAGAGTATTTTTTTTCCACTGGATTTTCGAAATGTGGGCTCAATTAGGCCATTAGTGAGTTTTGAACATATGTAACAGCAATGTTCTTCTTAGCTACCGCTGTTCTGTGGGCATCGTGGGGATGTGATATTTTTGGGTTAAGCACAAGGAGGGCTTCCTATAAAAAGATGAAATCTTCCAATCAAACACTTCCCTTTTCAGTTTGCCTAGAATAAAACACTGATAAGTGAAAAATGTTTGGCTAAACAGTCCATTAATCCAGTTTGATTACTCTTCTTTAAAACCCAATAAGGAATGATGGACAGCCAGTGTAAAAAGTTAACTCCCCCCCCCAGCTTCTTAGTGCGAGTGATTACCAGTCCCCTTTTTACATTTTCCAGGGATTCTCTGCAGGATTGAAACACTGACCATGACTGACTCATGACCAGCAGAGAAGGTCTACAAGATGAGTTGGCACATAATGTCTTGACTTGTATAAAGTAGTACTCTCCTAAGTATTTAGGTTAACAAATAAAACACCACCCAACAACACCAAACCTCCTAAATGCTGCTGGCTGCATACATCTATCTGGAAGTGATACTCAGCATCCACACTTTGGTCTCTCCCAGTCGCACACTGACTAACACACGTGGTGTAACATGTCATATTTACATGTCTTTATCTAATGATTATTAATGCTAACAAGGACCTCTCAACATTTACAACCATAAACAAGAAAATGTGACATTTCTTTTATTCTTATTCTTTACTTTTAAATCACAAGCTATAAAACAAATCACATAGAATAGTTGTCTGTGTTTATAATTGTCAGAAGAACATTCACAGATTAATGTGAATGTGTGAAGGTGGCTTTTGACTGTTATCTGTAAAAGATGTCTCAGCGCCTTGCGTCATACTGGCAGCTCAACAGGGAAAGGCACAGTGTGTTCAGGTCAAAGTCATTTTGCTGCTTGACACTCCTCTTCCACCATACCAGCGTATATTGAATTCAAATATAAAAATATGAATACTGGGCTGCAAAGCTTAAATATTAGTTTTAGGCTGACTGATACTGAGGAGTACTGGATTCTGGAGGTCTCAGATGGCGAGGGAGTGACACGAGGGGCGGGAGAGGAGCATCTGGCCAGCATATGAGATGGAAGGGAATCCCAGGAAACTTGGTGACCCACTTCTTCCTGGTTTTTCCCTTTTTAATGTAGCGTTTGGACATCAAAGGAGTCGGGACACATGGCTGCCATCTCATAATGGATCTCACGTGAGATCTGAGAAACGAGGGACAGATGAACTGGCATCTATGCCCGCCATCTATGGCACTCTTTAATTTTCTCTCTCAGTAATCTTCCACCTACTGTATATTTCCTTTACCTAGTTTTACATTTCATCCTTGTGCTTGCTTCTCATGCTTTCTTTTTCAACCTCCCTCCCCCTTTATCTGAACCTTTTGTATATTGACCTTTTAACCACTTGTTTTCTTGTTTTTTATGCCATGCACTTAATTGCTGTACTTCACTTATTTATTTTATGCTCAGTTATGTCTTCCTGTTGTTGTTGTTGTTGTTGTTGTTGTTGTTGTTATTATTATTATTATTATTATTATTATTATTATTATTATTATTATTATTATTATTATTATTATTATTATTATTTTATTTTATTTATTTATTTTTTTACACAACAACAAATGAATTAATGTTTTGTTTGTGTGTTTTCTTCTGCTAGTCCTCTTCTAACATGGAGAGATGTACAGCACATTATCGTGAAGACCTCTAGAGCTGGGCATCTCAGCGCCCCTGACTGGAAGACCAATGCTGCTGGCTACAATGGTACACACACACACACGCGCGCAAACACAGAACAGACACATACACAGACACAGACAGAATTGATTGAATTGCATCATTGTGTACCAATGTTTTACCCTACCCCTTATTTAACATATTTTAATATGACACAATTTAATCTGATAATACTACATTAAATCTTCAATCCACCAGCAAATCACTAAAATAAACAATCAAGAGAAAAAAAATACGCCTAAAATTAAAGCTTCCCAAAGCATCTCACGCCTGAGGTCTTTTGCCTGATAGAACCTGTCCCAAGCAATGAATAAAATAAAAACTAAATCTCTGTTTTTACAACTTGACACCAATTTGAATGGAGGGCCATAATGTAAATGCTGCTGTGGTTTCAGCTCATTAACACACGTCAGTGTAGCAACCGTTGCATTTGCTGTTTATGCTGGGATATGGTGTTTTTAAAAGTAAAATACAAAACATTATTTTGATTCCTGGATCTTTTTTCTCCAATCAGAAGATAGGAGCTGAGCAGTTTCCAAATTTTTTTTTTCCATCTTGCTAAACTACTGCGCCGCCAGCTGCCATCTGTCAGGCTCCATGTTGTGGTTGCTGTTTTGTAATGTTGTGAGTGCATGTTTAAGTGTGTATGCATACCTGCGTGTGTGTGTGTGTGTGTGTGTGTGTGTGTTTGGTGTGCGTGTGTGTATGAGGGAGAGAAACCAAGAGAGTGAGAACTAAGGGTCAGCCAGGCTGCAGGCCCAGTGTGCCTGGAGAGTTTCCAAGTGACTGTTTTTTCAAAGAGGAACTAAAGAGAAACAGGACTGGGGAGGGGGGAGGGGGGTGGGGGGTGGTAGAAGTATGGAAGGAATTCATATTAGATTAGCTCTACCCATAAACTGAGTGGCTTCCCAACTTTCTCTTTACATTTTTATACAAGTACCTTTCAAAATGCAAAATTTCAGGCCATATTTTGACTTGATAATAATGTACACAGGAATCCAAACAGAGCACAGCACTAGACTCCTTACAGACCTATTCAGGGACGTTTTTGCTGAACCTAACCACTTTTTTTGTATTATTTGTGGAAACAGGATTTTGAAGAGAAAAAGAAAAAACCCAAACAAAACAAACATTATTGCTAAGAGACGCTCTAGACACAGTGATGTGCCGGTCTGTTCAACTGTGACTTCTCACTGTTGCCCACAGTCAGCCACTTGTATGGTTTCGGTCTGATGGACGCTGAAGCGATGGTGAAGGAGGCAGAACGATGGAGGCAGGTCCCTACTCAGCACGTCTGTGTGGAGAACGCAGACCGTCAGATCAGGTAAGATACAGTACAAACGCAGCACCACATCCTTGATGAGCTATATCCTCCCAAGTGGCCAGGCCAATACCACAGACCAGATACATATCACATTCACCTGAAAACACTACATGGCCAAAAGTATGTGGACAGAACACTGAATCGCTGCTGTGACGGCCTCCAGTCTTTCTGAACAGCTTTCATGCCTGATTTGCCCACATAAATGAGGTCAGACACTGATGTTAGTGATGAGGTATTCGCCAACTATTTCTTCACTGTCCTCGAAGGAAAAAAAGCCTTCGACAAGTTGTTGCTGCCAAGTTCGCCAAGTCCTTTGTTCTCTGAAAATATATGCCAGAGCATAAGGATTTCCGTTAACTAGATTAACGGACAGCCTCAAGTATATTAATTGTAGCAGACCCTTGTGATGTGAAGAAATCTGATGCTGTCTAGTGTTTGTATAATGTCCAAGTTTAAAGTGAGCCACGAGACAAGTGAGCTAGCTTTGAAACCGAAAAACCAAAGTGACAAAATGTGGTCGTGCTGATTTTTGAATACAGGCAGAATAATATGGTGGTTTTTGTGCGACTGTCACAACCCCCCTACCCTGCGTCTCTGTCTCAGTCCACTCTGCACTCCCTCAGTTGTACTGTCTTTCTTTTCTCTCTAAATTTTTTTTTCCCTCTCCCTGGTGTTTTATGCAGCGGCATGTGTTTGAGAGTGCGGTTGTGCAAGCTGTACCTTGATAGGGGCCAAGCATTAGTTCTGGCAGGGTGGTTCTCACAGAAGACCTTTACCACATGTGCGTGCGCTCACTCACACATACACACACACAGGGAGAGAGAGAGAGAGAGAGAGAGAGAGAAGAGAGCCAGGGCTTCACAGCTTGTTATTCTTGATGCAGCTGGAAGCCTGAGCACTGTTCTGTGTTAGGCTGGCTGGCTAAACTCTGGCCCTCAACTGGTTTACTTTCAGTCAAAGGCTTGGTGTCCAGCGACTGCAGCATTATCAGTGTCATTCTGTCTGTTCTGCTCCAGTGCACAAGTCAGTCCATATGAGGCTTATGTAAAGTCAAGCCTGTATCACGGGCAGTGGTGCTCAGGCCTCCATACTCATGTAATGTGTGCTGGATTATGGGGAGATTCTCAATGTTGTTGCGCGGAGGAAATAAAAGCAACCGTGTCATTTTGTCCTCCTTTTCCCATGTCGGCTGTCTTTATGGATAGAGATTTGTTAAACGGTCAGTCACACATCTGTCTAGTGGCTGACTGGGAACTGCAGCCGTGTTCATAGAGAAAGCATAAGATTCCTGGAACGTGTTCTGGAGCCGGGCCTATGTGCGTCTCTTCTTTGTTGGTAGATCGCCATGGGCGTGTGTTTTGTACTTCTGCTGAAACTTGCTACGCAAGTGCAGCCATAACCTCACTGCTGTGTTCCCACACACCTTCTGGCTGGCCCCTCTGCTGCGTTCGGTAATGTCTGTCTAAAATCGCTCGCCTCACTCCACTTGGAGCGCACACCAGGAACACTGCCTGATCTGTGTGCAATCAGGCTGGTGGTAATCAGCTGTGCATCTGCTCCGCTCCATCCCATGTGTACGGTTCACTTATCTGTGTTGTGTCATGGAGAAGCCAGAGCTGTGATATCAGCCGTAGACTCCCCAGCCATTTCTGCCGTCCACTTTCCAAACAGTCACTGACTGCTTACAAAAGAGACAATCAGTGTTTTCTTTTTGTTATTCATGTCATCAAGTCTTCTCGAACTCATGCAATTTTCTTTTTGTTTTTTTATTTATTTTAATTGTTTTCATTGGTTTAAATGTAAATTGTTTATATTGGATATTAATCTCTCATGGTCAGTCTAGCATTATGTAAATGATCAGAGATGGAGTCAAACAACAAATGGAGAAATTGGCATAGATTGTTTACCTGTCGGCGTTCTGGGAAAACAATTCACAACACTGTTTTGAATAACAAACTGCTCTCCCTCCTGTCATACTGATGCAATGATTTATAAGAGAGGGGCGAGATGCACTGTTGTTGCCACGTAAACCAATGACGGCAATCGTCACTTTCATCTTTATGGCTAATTTTGACCGTTCATGAACAAATAGTATTTTTTTTTTTACAGTAATTAATAATGAATGAGATGTTTCCACTGTCCACACAGCCACTTTCTCATGATTTCAGATGGTTACAATCAAGCTTAGAGCAATCAACTTAATGCTCAAAGCCAGTATTTATGACTGTAATTGAATATTTTCTGGATCTCAAGAGGCACTACATGGTCTGGATGGTAAAAGAGAACGCTTATTAATCAAATAAGCAATGAGGTTACTCTTTGTCTCAATTAATCTCTGAGCCAAGCGTGAGGAATACGTTCCAAGAAAAGATTGTCTTTACCAGCCGATAATTGTCTTGGGGATGATGAACTTCTGTGTTGTGTCAGTTGGTTCCTAAAAAGTGTCATCACTGTGATTATAACCCTGACGACAGGGAATCTAATAAAATTGTTTCCAATACAGGATCAAACAGCACAAGTCTGGCATTATTTATCTTTCACCTCTCCACCCTGCAAAAATTAATTATCATGAGCCTTTTATGTGTTATTCTGCCAGCAAGTGTAATTCACCGGCTCTGTTTTAGTTTCCAGTGAATAAACTCTGCATGTAATCCAGTGAGTTAATGTGTTGAGTTGGCTCAGCTGCTCCATGTCCAACTGCTGTGCAGCAGCAATGTCTGACTCTTTTTCTCCAAAGCCTCACTCTGGCAAGATGGTATTCATTGTCCAAAGTGCTGGATCTGTCCATGTTTTGACTTTTTTTTGGTATTGTAATGCCATTGTATTAGATCATTCAGCAGATGTTATTGAAGGGGTCATTAGATATTAGATGTATTGACTGTTGGGTGATTTTCCTGCTGCTGATCCGTGCATAGCAGAAATAGCAAATAATGTTCTTTGTCTTTCTTATCATGCCCATGCTTCTTGGTTTCTGTGGCTGCTTGAGGTTTAAGAAATGGAAAACCTTAATATAGACTTGGTGCATGCTCTTTGGTTTTTTTGGATTAGATTAAACCAAAAGAACCATATGAGATTGCTTTCATGGGCGTCTCTGTGTATTGAAACCTGACATTGAGTGTTATTTCAGTCACTAGCAGCATTTTTGGCGAGAGTTGACAGGGCTGAATAGCTCAATGTAGAGAGACGGCAACAGACTCCGGCCGCACAGAGCAAAGAGACTAAACGTCCGTTATCGCTGAGGGCGCACAGTGACATTCAGCAGTAAATCCTGTGATGTGTAGATGATGATGGCCACTTCTGATTAAAGTGGTGAATGTCGCAAAGACTGGATCAAATATTACAGTATAACACTAAGTTTCCTCATCTTTCTTTTTAGAAAGCCATTTTAAGATTATTTGTGTAAATGATCAAATTAACAATAAATGATTTGTTTCTGGCTGTTAGTGTTCGCATTATGGCCACCAGTATCAGCCCAACTGCTGTCTAAAGAAAGATCTTGGTGCTATGTTGCTGGCAGATTAAAACAACCAGTTGTATGAATGAGCTGGCAGGTTTTATTACTTTTTGGATTGAAGGGGTAAATCCCAGTCTCTTCACTGGTCCTCCCTCTAGTCCCAGACTGGGTCCAAGGCTGTGTCTCTGGCCCAGTCAACAAGGCCCTGGGTAGCCCCACACCACCATTTTGCCATTTGTATTACCCAAGGAGAGCTTCCAGGGAAACCAAAGCACCTGTTTTGATGTGTTCCTGTCAGAAGCCCCTCCTTTATGTCATGAATCAAGCCTTCAATTTTATGCGTTGCCTAGTGGCAGAGTGAATTCTGTAGTGACTATTAATAGGGAACTAATTTTAACACAGATGATGTTATTATTTGCAAAGAAGAAGGATATCTGAATTTTAAAGACATGTATAGCCTATACTGTCTCAGACGTCAGCCATATGTATGAATGTGCATCTTATCAGTGCAACAGGATATGTTACTCTGCTCTTACCTGATATTTGCTGATTTGTTGTTTTTAGTTGTAGTTTGTAATATTTGTAAAATTCAGATTTCCCCACTTTTTGTATGTCAAGCTTACTTTGAGTGGATTTTGTTGTTTCTATCAGTGAACTGAAAGTCTTAAAGAATTTGGTGTGTGTTGATTAAAAAAAAACTTGGTGGTAAATTTTCCCTTTGTGGTTCATTAGCTGTCAAATACATAACTGAAACATCAACTTCTGTCACTTATAAACTGTCTCAGTATGTTTTTACCAACCTTTATCCTTTTATTGGTTTCCATCCTGTCCTCTAGAACCATCCGTCCAGAGCACGTGGTTCGGTCGGTGTACAAGGCCACAGGATGCAACGACAACCCCAACCACCATGTGATCTACTTGGAGCACGTGGTTGTACGTATTACAATCACACACCCTCGCCGTGGAGACCTGTCAATCAACCTGACCTCACCCTCAGGGACCAAGTCTCAGCTGCTCGCCAACAGGTAAAAAGATGCCATCAGTTATCTGCAGTGTCATATCACATCACTAATGATCAAATTGACTATTTTATACTGAATTATATAATTTTTTGTATTGTGAGTGTGTATTGAATGTTTTTGTAAATGAATCTATAAGCTGAAGACGGTTCAGTAAAATAGAGTGAAGAGTGATTTCAGTGAAGAGACAAAGTACTTTAAGACAGTTGTCTTGTCGTGGGGTTAAATACTTAGTTAACAAAATATTTATGTATTTATGTATCATTAGTATTTAGCTAATAATGAAATAATGATTAGCTAAATGCTAATCGTCCATGCTTGCTTTAATAACAACAGTTATTGTAATTTGTACAAAAGAAACATATAGAAACCCCCAGGGGTCTGTATAATGGATATAGTGTACACAATGTATGTACATTGGCCACATTCACCTCAAGTAAACCACAGTCCTCTACAATGTTTGTCCACAGTTCATTAGAGGCTGTGATTGTACAGAGTT
The DNA here is from genome assembly GCF_045865225.1 of Trachurus japonicus. Taxonomy (NCBI): domain Eukaryota; kingdom Metazoa; phylum Chordata; class Actinopteri; order Carangiformes; family Carangidae; genus Trachurus; species Trachurus japonicus. The sequence goes on along the minus strand of NC_140915.1, from coordinate 23,878,958 downwards.
GAGTGGTTGAGACTGTTTGTTCTGGCTTTTGCAGCACTTGAGTTGTTTCCTCATCTGATATCATTGTATGTTTTCCGTGTGTGTACATGTGTGTGTGTATTCCTGATATGCAGGTTGTTTGATCACTCCATGGAGGGTTTTAAGAACTGGGAGTTCATGACCACCCACTGCTGGGGAGAGAAGGCAGCAGGCGACTGGGTCCTAGAGATCTATGACTCACCTTCTCAGCTTCGCAGCCAGAAAGTACCGGGTATGAAAGTGATGACGATTTCTGTAATTGATTTTTTTTTTAAACAAACAAAAAGAATCACAAGTTCAGATAACCAATTTCCACTTTCAGTGTTACTTACAGATATGGTGTAAGTAGAAAAGAGGGAGGTTTTGTGTGGAGTTGAGTGCAGGACTAGCAGAACACACACACACACACACACACACACACACACACACACACACACACACACACACACACACACACACACACACACATACACATACACACACACACACGCTCAGGAGGCAGTGAACTTAGCTTAACTGAAATGACCCACTAACTTAACAACATAATAAAGTCTCAAATGGAGAGTAGCAGTTGTTATGTGAATCGCTGTAGTGTCGGCTGACTTGTGCCTCGTTGTAGTGGATGTCTCTACACGTTATGTGATCTGTGTGAACAAATGGTGAAAAATGCATATCAGTAGAAGAATAAACATGCACAACTGCATGACAAAAAAAAACTGGATCATAATGATAGTGCTACATATGAAATAAGAAAAAAAGAAACAGCATCACATACTCATCTGCTCACTACCAGGACCGATTGAAGTGTTGCTGTGTCTGTAGAGTGACTCTTGCTGTGCTTGTGTTTCCTCAGGCAAACTGAAGGAGTGGTCACTGGTGCTGTATGGCACCTCTGTGCACCCATACTCATCCTCATCCCCACCTCTGCGCAATGAAAGGACTCGCTCCACAGACATGCTGACGCCCACCGATGAGGAGTTCACAGAGGAGTACAATGGTAAGTAATAAATCTCAGACAGGTTAGCCGCAGCAGAAGCCATGTTGTCATGTGTTAAAAGGTAACATAATTCTTTTGCAGACCTTTTTTTTTTACTAACCAGTTACTATGGCGAATAGAAATACAGCAACATATGGTTTAAGGGTGCCATCGGAGAGTGTAGTTTACTTTGTGAAGCTGTGATCCTGTGGTTCTTTCTCCTATCACTAAAGTGTTTATTGTGTCTTTGTCTCCAGGCCCCTGTGACTCTGAATGCAATGAGAATGGCTGCGAGGGCCCCGGACCCCATCACTGCATTAACTGCCTCCACTACTTCCTCAAATTTAAGAACAACACCAGGTCAGGCCGCATTTTTTCACACTCAGTGTTGGCTTTGCAGGCAATATTTTTTCTTTCTTGTGTACTTCAAAATTTTACTGAACATATTGACCTGATAGTAAACTTCCACATTATCATTATTTTTATGCCTGAAGTGGCTCACAAATGAGTCAAACTATTAAAAAGTTAGTATATAACAAAGGTGAAATAAGAGACTATGTGACAAGTTATATAAATACTGAGTGTGTTAGGGACAAAACAACAGACTTAATTAACTATGTTTTTGTTTGGATAATTTTAGGTTGCATAATGAAAGTGGCTGAAAATAGACTCATTTTTGTCACTTTAGAGGAATAATTAATAATAATAATAATAATACAAAAAAATTAAATAGCAGCTTGTTCTAACTCCACCAGCGCCACCTTTTTTTCCTTTGAATTTAAAACATGTATTGAGCTAAAACGCTACAGATAGAAGATACATCTGGCCTGTATATTCTTCAAACAACATCTGATTGTTTTGAAATGTGTGGAGTCGTCTAGGAGTCTAGAGACAGTCAAATAAAGAGAGGGATCAATACTAGCTGAGGGGTTCTTAATAAGAAAGTTTTATAAAGTGAATGTTAATGCCTGCCGACCCACGATAACTGGATTTTATCGGCTCGAGGCAAGATTTCCATTAAGTTTACATGCGTCAAAGAAACATTTGTATAAAAGCCTAGTTTGCATGAATGAATTTAATAATCACCCCATCAGCAGGATTTGACCATCTACCTCTTTTTCTCTATGAACACAACAAAGAAGTCAGAGCAGCTGGTGACTTTCTGACAAGTGAAACTGAAAAATAGAAAGAAGAGATGTGAAGGTATTTATTTGGATGAACTCAGCGCACTTGTATTTTAAAGCCTTGTAAAACAGTGTGCATCAGTGTTAAAACTAGTATTGCAGTGGTTAGTGTGGAATTCAACACATTTCCCCTTTCTACACCATGTGAGGTCGTAGTTCCCAGCTCATTTGTCTTGTTTGATGGTCGTATGGTGTGAATAAGGTGAAGAAACAGTTGTGACCGGATTCATTTCACCTTGTCAGGCTGATAACAGAGGTGCTGTTTCCTGTTAGTCATAATATGTTGAGTTTGTCCCACCCCTCTGTTAATTGTGGGTATACATCTGCAAGTGTGTGTGAGAAAGAGAGAGAGAGAGACTGTGTGTTAGACAATGAGTTTGTGCATGTGTGCACATTTGTGTTGCCCTTAGGATCCCATTAGGATCAAAGTTGTAATTGCCTTTGTGTCAGCGGGTCTCTGCACTAATAAAAGGCAAACCGATGCAGGTGCATCAGAATGTGCAAGCTTAGGTCCTGCCTTATCATTAGCCCACTTTAGAGGTGCACTGCCCTTTTCTGCCACCACAGGGAGCAATTGATGAATGACGAGTGGGGGAGTGGTGGGAGGAAATAGGAGGGCCAGAGGTGGTGTTGGTGTTTAATGTTAAGATAATTACATCCTTATATGTGTTTGATGGTCTAGACGGTCTAAAAGGTGGGAACTTTCAGGATTTTTTGTGCACCTCTTTCCAGTTTTACTTCCACAAAAAAATGTTAGTGGGAAGAATTATTTGTTACACTTGTATGCCTAAAACTTTTTCGCCCATAAAATAGGCTTTATGCACAGATCCACTACTTCCTGAAATAAGCCAGCTCCTTTATTTCCTGTCTTACATTAAGGAGCTGGCTTATTTCAGGAAGTAGTGGAGCTGTGCATAAAGCCTATTGTCCAGGATAAGTTGGATAAGTTGTCAAATTTAAACAGCAATATTGTATCTGCTTTGATTTAATTTAGGATGATGTAATGATGATGTAATATAATCATGTGCTGTTTGGGAAAAAAGTAGTGAGGAAATGATCACATCCATAATGTAGCTACAACCCTGATTGTACAATGTGAGAGGTGAGGACTCTCACTGCATTTCAATAACAAGAATGATTGTGAACCATGTGAAAATAAGAGTCACCTTGAGGGAAAAAAACATGACATGTTACTTTAGGACACTTTTACAGCACAATTGTCACAACACAATTTTAAGAACGTGGGTAGCAAAAACCTTGAACTTTGATGTAGATGCTTTCATTCTTTACATAATCATTCCAGCGTAGTAGAGAAATGGTCTTGAAGTTGGAGGACAAACGGATGGTAGTGTGCACGGCACATGTGGATTATGTGTTTCACACGTGCCATATGTGTTTCTTGGCAGAAAAAAGGAGTTGTGTGAATAAGGCTTAAGGAGTGCGTACGTGTGTATTTTGTGCTCCTGAGGATTCTAGAGATTTCCATTTCACCTTAGGAAGGGAGCCTCGGGGTGAAGTGGGGAATGACACAGGCCTGTGAAGTTATCCAACAGATGTTACACCTGTTCACCATATAGCAGCCAGACACACACACACACACACACACAGTCCCTGGACGTCTGTATGTTCCCAAATCATGATGTGCTATTGATCCATGAAAAAGAAGTTGACATTTACATCAGATGATCATAAGCAAACTATTCCTGCTCAACTCTATGAAAGTGTATTTTACTTCAGCTTGAATTTAAAATTGCACACTCTTACAAGAGGCCCATGTTTTACATTTAATTACATAACTTGTCCCTATCCTGCTTCCACCCCTTTAAGGATTTTCAGATTGAACAAGGAAGACCTTCTTGTCTTCCACTTTTGCCCTTAGTGACGCTCCTTTTTACCCCATATGGTTTGGTTTGGTTTATTTATTTAGCACAAAAAAAAATGTGTATAACGCTGCGCAAGGAGAGAACGAAGTCCTAGCGAACTTGTACAAGGTTCCACCCCTGTCAATAATACAAAACAAGAGACAAGCATACAACATACATGAGCTAAACAAAAGACAAAAGATCAAGGTAGGACTTGAAGCAAATAACAGCAAAAAAATATGTGACAAAAGCAGAACAATGACAGAGAAAATATAGTTAATATATCTCTCTTTTCTCTCTCTTCAATCAACTCTCCGCAGGATGTGTGTGTCGGAGTGCCCCAGTGGATTTTTCCGTGATGATAGGAAGCGTTGCAAGAAGTGCTCCTCATTGTGTGAGACCTGTGTTGGTAGCCGTAGTGACCAGTGCACCACATGCAGGGCTGGCTTCCACCTCAACGAGGGCTCCAACACGTGTGTTGCCAACTGTGCCGACAGCTTCTACCTCGATCATGGTATGTTTCACTGCTCACTAAACTGGCTCTACAAAGCACAAACTCCTAACTAATGAGTGCACATGATTGCACTCCATGCATTGAGACTTTGTTTCCATTCTCTTTCTCTTCTTTCATTGTTCCAGCCTGGATTTCTTTTGTGTTTTCTGTCTGTCTGTATCTCTTTTCGTATAACTTGTGTGTAAGTGTTCTCAAAAAGCTGCAGGAAAAAAATGCATCTGTTAACGATAAATCCATCAGTGGCTCAGCCGCAGTTGGCCATTGCGCCCGACCAAGGTCGCTGTCTATCCTGGCAAGTCCATTGTTAATTTGCTGCCCATCGATCAGATTTTCAAGGTCTGAAGACTTGAAGATTAGAGTATAGTGAAATGTATTGTTCCCGGTGGAGGAGGTAATCCATAATCAGGACAATGCCAGTGCACCTGCATCACAAAAAAATAATCACAACTATCAACAGAAGTGCTTCAGTTCACTACCTCAGAATGACGCCATTGTATCCTTGATGTAATGTCTGGCCACTTGTTTATTTTCTATGCACTTACTGAACCGAGCAAAGCTGAAGAGGTCGCTAGTTAGCAGGGTTTTTTTTCTTCACCAGATTATTGTGGAGCAAAACGTGAAACAAAGCAGAACTGCAAGACGATTATCTTTGGATCATGATACGAGGAGTCACCTTGTCTTCTCTGTGTCAACTAAAGCTTTATAATAAATAGAGCGGTGCGTACATATGGAGTGGTAAATGTGTGCATTTACTACCTTGTTTTATGTCAAAGATGTATGTCAGTCTGGATGAAAGTCAACCGGCAATGAGAGACTGGAACTATGTATGTCTTATAATTATATCTATATATTGGTTTGCCGCCAAGACAGTGTGAGTCCTGGCAGCTCAGAGAGTCTCTGGCAGCAGATCTGATGTGATCTGATCCAAGTTCAATCATAACATTTCAGCAGGCCAAGATGTAGCAGATACTTCTTTCCTTCGACTGCTGGCACTGAAGAGGAACACGTTGTGTTAAATGAGCTATCTAGAGTCTATTTTGTCTTTGTTAGTCTGACAGCAAGTCAAGGTGAATTCTTGCCTTTATCAGTGCATAGACACAGGTTTGTGTTTGGTGGGGTATGAACTAACTTTAGTGTTAAATCTACTATTGTGTCCCTAATATCCCTAATAAATGCTCGTATCCAACAGTCTAAAATCTCAACATACTTCAACAGAAAGCAACAAAAGCAGCTTCAAATCTTCAAATTTGAGGTCTTCAGGACTGGTACCTGACTAACTAATTGCTCCATCAACTATATAATTTCAGCACTTATTCTGACCTTCAGATTGCAGCTGAAATAGGAAAGTAATGTCTGGGAGGCAACAGTAAAATATTTTCTACATTTTCTGTCTGTGACTTGTCCATATCCTGCTTCCACCCTTTAAGGATGTTCAGATTCCTGAAAATATGACCATCCCTCACTTACCCTCAGTCTCCTCCTCTAAGCTCTGACCATATGACTTTCCAAACAAAACAAAAGGTTGTGTCAGACATAAACAATGATTTTGCAGAAATAACAGTTTTGATTTATAGTCATACTCCTAAATGGTCTATTGGTTTCCCCTGAATAATAAAACGTGTTATTTACACATGTTTTTGGCAATGCTCATCGCTGCTGAAGGCAGAAGGGTCCATGTGCGTTGTGTCAAAGTGTCATTGCCTTTAGTCTGCCTTTTGAAATATTCATCTACATTCCTTTCGTCCCTCACCAACACTACAATCTTCTTTTTTATCCCTGCAGCTCTAGCCTTTTGACATTTCCGTTCTTCCCCCTCCTCTCTTACCATCTCTTTCCCCCGCCTTTTGTCCTCCTGTTTTGTTAATCTACCCCTTATTTCACTTATTCCCTCTCCTTTCCTCCTCCACTTTTCTCACTGGTCTCTCTCATTCTCTTTACCTCTGCCCCTTCACCACTGTCTTCCTTCTCTGCTCCCGTTCTTTGTTTCAAATGCAACCAGACCTCTGGTTCATATTAGCCACTGTGTATGACTGGCTCACCCTGTGTCTTCCAGACTCCAACATTTGCAGGAGATGTCCAGAGAACTGTAAGAGGTGCAACGCCTCCAATCTCTGCACAGAATGTAAACCTGGGATGAGGTAAGCTGTAATTCACACTAAGCAAAGCCTAACCAGAGTTACTGATTACTTTAGTTGTGACAGTTGTGATTTTAGCGACCTGACAGCATCTGATTTCAGTCTTGCTGTGTTTGCTGCTACATGACTTGTGACTATAACTTGCAGTCTGTTTAGATATTTGGCTGGACCACAACAGCAGGGTCAGCCCTACAGTATAAACAATTCTGTTTTTGACTGAGTGATATAGTTGTGTTAAAACCTGCACTGTTGCCAACCTCCTTATCAATTTTTTTCATTCAAAAAAAAAAGCACTGAGGAACAAATCAAGTGACTTTTTGGACAAACAGCATCTTCTTTTTCTTTTGTCGTCTTCACTGCCCCCTGCTAGCGTCAGACACAGGCCTCTGTGTGTTTACTTAGTTCAAATGGTAGAGAGACATTGCAGAAGCTTGTTACCTAGATGCTGGCTGTGCTTTGGATGAGAGACAATATGAGGAAGACATCCTGCTGCTTCTAAATTTATTTTGAAATGATCATTTCACAGTTAAATATAGACAAAAGGCCATAGCACAGCTTGCAGTCTTAATGGTCTCCTCCTCGGCCCTTGTCCTGTTATCTGACATCAGAAGTTGGAGTGAGAATTCAATTCAGCATCAAATACAGGGTATGTTTGAATACAGAGAGCAAAACTGAAACTGCCTGACAGTAGGCAGACTGCAATGACATCAGTTGTTTACAGCGCTTCCACAACAGTTTTTAGTTTTAATGTCCTCAGTTTTGCACAGAGACCTTATAAGGTCCAGCCACACTATAGGACCTAAGCCAGTCTTGTTACCACAGTAATGCTATAGTTAGAAAAACTGCCTCAGAAATGGTCTGTAGGGTTTGCCTGAACACTACCTTACATCAGAGTTGTACTGTGGCCCCGTTACAACCACATAATCAGTCGACCTCCAAAGATGTCGCCGTGCTTGAAACTGAATGCTTGCAGAATCATTGTTCAATGTCTGAAGCCCGCTCTGCCTGCTCCTTTCTGACATTAGAAATAGAGGTTGCAGTTTCCAGCAATTTTTGCAGCCACTTCACACAGGAAATTTGCCAGGTGCGTGGAAGCGAGACAGTAAGCAAGAGTTGAAAGTCTCTCCGGTTCTCCTTTTTCACATTTTATGCATTTCACTGTCACCACCTGTGTGTGCAAACAAGTGGAGCACTGTGCTAACATCTCAGATCTCACTGTGACATGATCCCAGACATGTTTTTTAAGCTTCCAGTATTGTGCATAATTTTTTTACATTTTCTTATGCTCTGGAAGACTAGACTAAAACTTGGACTTCAATTTTACAATTTGAAATAAAGTCCAGTGAATTTGATCAGTGCTCATCTGCACAACAAAGGTTTATAGTGATGTTCCAGGCATGTGTCCTCTGGCTTCGGAAACTGAACACTAACGCCAACCCAAATTTAACATGTAAACAGCTGAGGGACATTATTTATACTTAATCTTTTTTTAAAATTATTAGCGATTATTTGTCCATGTGGCTGTGTGCTTGGAAAAGTCCCTTAACATGTGATATAGCCCCAAGCATGCTGCCTTCATACCTGCTGGTATAAATCACTGGTAAGGTTTAACATTACAGTCCGTTGCATCTTTTTGCATCTGTTTTACTCGAATATCATTCTTGTGGTTTGAGGGGGAAAAAAATGCTTAAATGCTGTAGGAGCACAGTGTTGCTAATGTAGACCAGCACATTGTGTTACACTGTGGTTTGGGTTCGCAGCATGAACCAATGAAACCAGGGCTTTCCAACCGTTTTCCACTTGGGGCCCAAATTGAGTAAACTGAGTTTCACTCTGCGACCCAGGCTTATTAAAGCCCACATATACTCATGTTATGCGGAGCCACAAGAAGTGAAGCGAACCTCTGATCTAACACATTTACTTATCCATGCAGACATGTTTCACTTCATTTCTGGCCACTTCTGTGACAGCCTTCTTAAACTGCCCCACTACACTGGACCTGACAACGGTTAGGGTGTTTCAGAGTGCTTGAATTCCGGATAGGTCAGGAAGGAAACACTTGTGTGAAGTGTTTAAAACACATTGTGGTCTTGAACCGGGTGTTCAGCGTAGCCAGAGGTGGAGGTGGGGACACTTGTAAGCCATAATTTCCTCTGAAAGCCAGTGAGACCACAGCAAGTCGCATGCTCACACACGTACACACATTCACGCAGAGCTCTCCCTTCTCACATTTAGCTCACCATTCACGGTCGGTTAGGAGCTGAGGAAGAAGAGAGGACCAGGCGCGATCGTTTCTGGGAAACGTTAGCTAACACAGACCAGCTGTTTTTCAGCTCAGTGCAGCAAGCTCACCAACCTGTCCTCACTGTGACTTCACAGGACTGACTGTATAACCTCAACACCTACCTCTTAACTGACCGCTACTCCCAACATCTGGCGTTTCCAAAATCAGTTGTATGTTTTGGTCTAAACATCAAATTCCTTTTGATTTCACTTGAATTCGGGAGACGTCGCATTCCTGTACATCAGTCAGAACGTGAACTAAAGGCCAGATGTTAATGTGTACACCCACTCAAAGCCACGGGTGCTACAGTGTTTTGTTTTTCTTTCTCCCTAAATATTTGAAAATAGTTCATTAGCAGCTGGCTTATGACGCCGCAAATAAATCGATTTGTTGTGCTTGTTTTCTCTGCTTTTATTTTGTTTAACTGACTCGTGATGTTGGCTTCATGTTGTGTTTTAAATGACAAACTTATTTTTTTCCCCAAGCAATTACAGCAATGTAATAAAAATGTATCTATTTTCTCTTTCTCTTTCCAGTCTACAAGCAAACAAGTGTCAGATGACCTGTGACGTAGGGACTTATTACAATGGCCACAGAAGGACTTGTGAACCCTGCCATCGGGCCTGTGCCACTTGTGCAGGTAAGAGGTCAAAAGCCAAAAAATGTTAAAATGCACCACCCCTACTAAAAACTCACTAGGTCAGTGTTAACTTTTTGTTTTGCAGCCATTTTGAACGTTAAGAGACATTTTTTTGGTCGTTTTCTTCTGTTTATCATGTTTTTTTGTTTTTTTTTAATCCCTTACCAACAACCCTGAAACGTGTATTCATGTCTTTGTCAGGCACAGGTATCGAGGCCTGCACTAAGTGTGCAGAGAGCTACTTGCTTGAGGAGTGGCGGTGTGTGTCAACCTGCAGCACTGGCTACTACTTGTCAGAGCAGACCTCAGACAACGGACAGGTGCAGAGGTCTTGTAAGAAGTGAGTCACCCCACACACATCCAAAAAGCTCCACACCACAGAGAAATACGTGTAGGTTTCATTTTTAACCTCGGTTTATTCTTTCCTAGCACTACTTGTTCTCTCTGTAGTGCACAGTAGTCGCAAATGTTGCACTATCCCTTTATTAAAAAACTGTAATTCAAATAGAAATTAAGTAATTTTGCTTGGGGTAAAAAAAAAGGTTAATAAACTGAAGCAAGAGGAAACATACCCAGATAACCTACTACAATGGACTTTGCTGCCATTAAAAGTTTACAATAAGAGCATGCACCTGAGTCAACTTGTATGTACAGTATATGTGAACATTTTTGAAAGGAGCGTACTTCTGTATGCAGTTCTTCTGCTTCACTCTTCACTAATGTGAACCTAGAATGTGTGAAAGAGAAGGGAGAGACCATACTCGCATACTTCTAAACTCATATTCCTATTTTTGATGACTACTTTGACTCTGTGGAGGAGTTTGACTGTGGGTGTGATAGGAGTCAGACATCTTGGCTGCTTTTTTTTTATTATTATTATTATCAGTGCTTAGGTTGACTTGCCTCCCTGTGGATTTTTCCTCTCCAACCTTGATTTTTTTTTTATTGCTCACTTGACCCTTTACCGTACGTGATTACTTCATTCTCTGTTAGCTCCTTCTTGGTCTCAGAAACCGACATCAGATTGTTTCCAATAAATGTTTTGACTCATTTTCACGCTAGCAGGAGGGTAATTGTGATAAGAGTGTTTTCTTGTTGCCTAATTTTTGGTCTTTTGCTCCTCAAGGATTATTTCAGATACTTTCTTATCCTGTTTTTCTTGAGATAACAGTTGTGTTAAAAAAAAAAGATAAGAAAAAAAAGTACTCTCTTACTGTGTGCATGAACAGGTCAAAGAAATAAAGCAAACAAAGTCAGTAGAAGATGGCTGGATTGTCCTTGAAGACGAGTTCCAGCTTTAAATGAGGATATGTGAGCATAGTTCAGAGCTGGAAAGACTAGTATCTAACCCTTCATACAACCATCTGCAGGTGTGACCATAGCTGCTACGAGTGCTTGGGGCCCGGTGAAAGAAACTGCAGCAGCTGTGTCAGTGGGTACAATCTGGAAGCAGGCGCCTGTGTGGTCAGCACCATCTGCAAAGATGGTGAGTTGTCAGCTTTCTTATCTCCTAGATGGTCTTGATGTGTTTATTTGTTGCACTGCACCTCAGAGGGAAAGTTTGGTCAGGTTGCATACTAGTATGATCTGCAGTGAATTTTCTGTAAGGACTAGGACCCCTAGAGCACTTAATTGGACATTCAGAGCATGAAAATGAAAGGTTTTATAATAAATTAGATTCACATCAATGTTTTTTTCAAATTGGGCAAAAGTCCACAAACTATTGTCTAAACAATCCCCAGCTAATCAAAATACCAAAAGCCTCAGAGGTGCAGATTTACATCTCAACTCACTGCCAGTCTGAGCCTATTTTGCATCTGCATTTAAATTAAATTGTGTAATATGCCACAGGGTATAAAACAAATGCAAAACTTTGCTTTATTAAGTCAAAGCTAAGGTTTCAACTGTAGCCTTTTTTTTTTTTTTTTTACATTTTAAAGCTTTGCACTAACTTCTTGAATAAAACCGTTCAAAGGGCACTGTTGTCGCTTCAAAACAGGAAGGCGGTCTGTCCTTGCTTTTTGCCTTTTGTGTTCTCTCTGTTTTGCGTAAAACTAATATAAAAACTCTCTGGGGCTACACACTCATACATGAATCACCCTTTTACTAGTTTTCACCGCACACTGCATGGGCTAAAGAGTTTCTTGAACATCTACTACCTCTTAACACCTTTCCTCATTTTTGACGTGTTCCATATCATGCTGTCCTCTACAGTACTCTACTCTACTGATTTCACTTGTGTCTGTACTTGCTCTCACCATTTTTCCTCTGCTCTGCTTTGTGGTCTTACCTTTTCCAATTAATGCATGTTTTGAGTTATGGATCTTTTAATATAAACATTGCTTTTTTCACTAACTTGAGACTTAGCCTGTGATTTGCTGCTCTTGCCATGACCTTCTAGTCAAAAGGAGCCTGTGGCTGCAAAGTCTCACGGCTTGTGATGAGATAAAGCTCATAGGAGAAAAATGGTCTTTGCTGTGTGACCTTTACACTTTACTCAAAGTGCACACTCAGTCTGTTCACAACCTACCTCACTGCTTCAGTATTGTTTAAACTGATAAGCAGCTGAGAAGTGGCCAGCATGTTTGGATGCTGTTGATAAATGCAGGAACTGGCTGACAGGTTTTTACAGACTGGTGGTCCACTTTATGTTTTCTCTAATGCTGAAAAATGACTCCCGAGTTGTGAATTTAAAAGAGAAAAAAAAAATCGTCAATTTTCTAATTGTGTGACGTTTGTTTTCTCTCTCTCTCTGTTTTTTTTTTCTCCCGAATCTGTTTTCCCTCTCTCCTGACATGGATCCAATCACTCCACTGGACTACAATCATTTTCCACCTCGATGAACATCACCTGTGATTGGATCAAAAAACTCTCCCTGTTACCTGAATCCTCTCCTGACCAATCACATGGCTCTGCCTACCATTCAACCATTTCTAATGGTTCTACCCTGTGTGTGTGTCTGTGTGTGTGCGTGCATCTTTTCCCCTCTCCCCTCCTTCCAAACTCCCCTTGTATCTCCTCTTCCTGGTCTGTGGAAAGCAAATGAAGAATCTTGGGCGGAAGGCAGTTTCTGCGTGCTCGTTAAAAAGAACAATCTTTGCCAGAGGAAAGTGCTGCAGCAACTGTGCTGCAGAACGTGCTCGCAAAAGGGGTGACGGGATGTACTCACTGGGCGTAAAGGGAGTGCAGGGGGGGATGTGGGGGCACAGGGGGCACCCCTCCTTCTCAAGGCCCCCCTGCCCACTCATTCACAGTCACATAATTTATAAGAGAATCTGTGCCTCTTAAAGGGACTGCATTGGAGGTGCGATGACAGGACTACAACAAACCTACCTTTTTTCTGTACTGGGACATACACACGTGGTCAGGGTGTAAAATGACTGGGACTTATTTCAAGAACAAACAAGCAAATGAAAACAAAAGTGAAAACAAACAAAAGAATAAACGTGTCGGTATTTTGTGACCAAAGCATCGATGCCAAAATAATTGAACCTTCTTTTTTGTTGCCAGTGTAGGAAGCATAGCTAAAACAGGAGCCACTCAGCCTGTGAGAACTCTGAATACGTCTGTGTGCATTTTTATTTTGGCTTCTCTTCCTCCTCTCTTTCCAGTGTTAACGATAAACAGATGGAAAGTGAACATACAGTAGGAAAGGCTCTGGTTTTCTGCCTGTAAATATACGTCAGAGGAAAAAAAAAAAAGAGAAGCTCACTCAGTAATGTGAAAATAATGTCTGTCTGGGCTGACTTTGGCTGTTTAGGGGAGGGAGGACAAATTCACACACAGTTATATACACACACATACACGCACACACAGGCAGAGCATAAAGATACATATATACCACACACATACACTTATAAACATGAACTCAGACACATAAATCAGCCGTCACTTGAAGTTACAGAGGCCACAGTGTCACCATATGCCAAGACTGATGCACGTTACTGACCAAAACCACCTCATTTCATTTATTTAAAAACATAAACCTGCCCTCTGAATAGTGTGTGTGAGTGTGTTTGTCTTTATTGGTGTGTGTAGAAGAATGCCATTAATTCCTGATGTAAGCCCAGGCAGCATTGATTCATTCCAGAGGTACTACAAGACGAGTCGATAGTCATTCCTTCCGGAGCTTTCTGCAGGGAAGGCAATGCTGCAGTGAGTTATAATGAATTTGTGGTACCAGGGATGCACCGACGCCCATTTTTCACACATGATGCACATTCTGGACACCAAACTTTGGCCCAAAACCGAGTATCGATTCCATCCATTACTGTGATTGAACAATCTAAAGCTCCACCATTATTTTGTTGTCATCGGATTGAATAATGGAAGTCAAACTTATATTTGTTGCAGGGATCCTCAACTTTTCCATATGTTGGCTTGATTGTCCATGTGCCGTAATGAAACCATGATAAAGACGGTTTGTCCAGTAAGAATAATTGATCTGTATCGGTGCATCCCTTCATGTACTGCTGTCAAATAAAGTAGAGTTTTAGATGTCTCTTCGTCATTCCATTTGAATGGAAATGCCTATCAACTGATACGCATCTGGTATGGTACTGGTATGGCTCTACACTTTCAACACAGAAGGTCAATGATCGGCACAGAAAATATTCTGTTGTTGTCATGTTTCATCTGCAGGTAGAGGTCTCTGACAGGCAGACAGACTGCTGTGGTCCAAATCAGAGCTGTGACATTTTTTTTTACTTTCAGTTATTTTCAAAAAGGGAGTTTATCCAAAATGTAGGTATTGAGACGCATTCGGCCGTAGAAACTTGTTGTTCAGTCAGCCCAAGAAAAATTGGATAACAAACACATAGAGGCAATCAATTTTTTTTCTATTTAACAACAATTTTTTTTTTTCGATTTGTTAAAAACAGAAAGTGAACTGAAAGCATCACAGCAGAACCAGGAATGTGTCAGAAATGTTCATTCATATCGAGTCAAAACTGTACTTGTGTTAAGGCCCGGCGGACTTCAGACGCCTGGTTTCTCATCCTGTCTGTCTCTGAATTTTACCCGATGAAAGTCAAAGGTTATTCTGGTGGTGCTGGTTTCTAATAAAGAACAGCAAAAAAAATAATAATAATGATGTTTAAGGTTCTTACTCTGTGTGGGTCTTCACACCTGCAGCTTGAGCATTTACAGTATTAGATGAATTGTTGTACTGTCAACTGGTTATGGTTCTTGATGATTTGTAATAAAGCTTGATGAATCCCCTGTTTTGGTTAACAAAAAACTTATTCTTGGTCATTGTTTAAGATGACTTGAATTGACTTTTAGATTGTGTGGTAGTAGACACTCACACATACACACACACTCGCACGCACACACTCTCTCTCACACACACACACACACACCCCTCATATAAAAGCTGTTTTTATTGTGTACCTGTGACATATCTGTGACAATGCATTATTAATGTTACTCAAAGTTCTAGTTTTGAAAATTTTTTTTTTTTTTTTTTTTTACTTAAGTGTTCTTATTAAAATGTTTAATCTGTTCTTGTTTTTGTTTTCTTTTCAGTTCTCATTAGTTGTATTTACAGCGTATTCATCAGTATTAATTGATCCCTTCGTCATTTTTGGTAATCTTTTATTCTCACTTCCTTGGCTTTGTTTTCACTTTCCTGTTTGTGTTTCCTTTGGTTTAAAGAAAAATTCATGAAAGGACATAAGACCATTGAAATTCACAACATTACTTTCAAAAACTTCAAGTTTTTCAGCACTTGATCAGAGTAAGTGAGTTCCGCATGCCCCAGGCAGAACACTTGAAGGGAGACGTGTGTGCTCACTGACAATTAGATGGAAGTTAAAAACAGGTCATCAGTGCAAGCTTTTACTGCCTTATTGGGGCAAATCTCTCTGTTTTAGGATTCAATGGAAACCACTTTTACATTCATAGGACAGCTAATACTGTCCTAACTGAATGCGATGCTCGCTCTCGTTGCATTCACTTAGGACACGGTGTTATACAAACCTGGAAATATAACTTATTCTCCTGTTCTATTTTTTTTCCCTATATTGCAGGATTTTTCTTTTAATAGTTTTTTTTAAATAACTCATCAGCTCATTTCTGTCAGAGGAGGGAGTAGATAACAAACCTCTCTGTCATCAGCTACATTTAAACCCATTCAATATTAATTGATAAATAATAGTGCTATTAATATCAACTGTTCCTCAGCCTTGCTTCAACATGTCAATGCTAGTGCGTAGTCCTGACACAACTGTGCATACATACATACATGCACTAAATATATAACATATCTTTGATCACTACCTGTAACCAAACATCCCAGTCAACCCCACGCAGCCATCTGTTGGTATCTGGGGGAGGCACACAAACACACACCAGCTCTGACCAGTAGTATCACAGTTCAGTTCTGACCTAGTTTGTCATGTTGCACAATTTGCTTGGATTCCCCCAAGTGTCATAAAATCAGACAATGTAATAGGTTTTTCCACAGCCAGCGTACAAAGGCTCAGTTATTTAATGATGAAATAAAGTCGGCCAATAAATTTTAATCCTCACCCAGCTCCAAACAAATGTTGCTATTGAAAATATCTCTTGGAAGTCAGAGGTACAGCTCTCTAATTTGCGGACTTAAATAATGTTATAACTCCAATATGTAGTATTATATTTAATATGTCGACAGTCAGGTCATATGAGGAGCCGTGAGAAACCTTAGTAAATCCTGCAGGAACTCACTGGCTCGATGGTTATCACAGTGTGTTTTGTCTTAAGGAGCTTCACGCCTCTAAAGACCCTAAGGTGTAATAGGAAATGAAATCCTGTGGACAAATAATGTCTACCTAAATTCAGGTCAAGAAGCAGTTAATTCACTGTGCTAATAACCAGACAACAAAGAGTGATTGATACTTTCTTGACCTGTTGCAGGGCGCTGAGAATATGTTGCTCTACTTTCTTGGTCCCAGTTTGTGGAGGTGGGGGTGTGAGGAGGATAAGGATGGAGACGCAGGTGTGATATCTGCAAACAGAGTAGACTGTCAGTGTCCTCACAAGGTCAGCCGTGTCCATAACAGCGGAAAAGTTTTACTCCCTTGAGTGACAAGCTCACTTTCTTCTCTCCTCCATTCTTTACCCGTCTGGCAGTGGGAGTCCAAAGTGTCTGCTTTTGCTGAGTGGAGCTGTGCGGCTTTCCATCCCTTGAGAACTTGGCTCCCTGTTTGTTTGTGCGAGTGAGTGAGGGGGACGACAAACAGAAAGACAGGGAGACAGAGACCGTGTGTGTGTGTGTGTGTGAGAGAGAGAGAGAGAGAGGGAGAGTGACGGCGTTTATTAGGGGGCTGTTTGAATGGTTTCAGCAGAGCTCTGCTGAATGGGAAGCCACCGCCTGTTGTGTTTGTACACAAAGAAGCTCTTTTGTTTTGAAAGGAACAATTGAGCTTTTCACAGAAAGCCAGAGAGCACAGGCAACCTCGCCGCTGCCTTGAAGAGCGTTCTCTCTCTCTCTCTCTCTCTCTCTCTCTCTCTCTCTCTCTCTCTCTCCCTCTCTCTTACACACATACACACAGAGAGCTCCATCCTTATGCTTGAGCCAGTGTCTGTCACCTTTGTCTAATACAAAGGTAGGGTAGAAGACAATGTTTATGCCTCTTTTGTTATAGCTCTTTTCAGTGGTGCCAAGTGTGAAGCTGAAGGATTTTTCTCAGTCCTATACTGTAGTAAGACCTGACACAATAGCTTCCATACATATTTTTAGTTTCCTGAGCAAATGTGAGCAAAGTTTACGAAAAAACGTATTCAGGCAAGTGTAAGGATCATGCTTAGTAACTGAACATGTTTTGTAAAATGCATCACATGTTTGGTATTACATGCACAGTAATGTATCTACCTGGAGTGTGATCATGTTTTGATCAGTGCCAGTAACAGTAACTCAGCAATTACATTGCCAGGTGTTGAGATTTCTGGCACCCAAAGGTCAATTTCCAGGCTGAACTCGACAAAAACTTTCCGAACCTACGCACATTTTCAGCGGCGGAGGATGTGACCATGACTCCTTTGGAAGGCACTGAATTCTCAAGTGAAAAATAAACAAATGGCAAGTTGGTATAGTTACAGGATGTTTCTTTATGATGTTGCTCAAATCAAGCGTGCCTCATGTAGCTGAGCCACAGATCTGCTGAGGGTTTCTAAATCTGGTCACTAAAAACACCAAGATGTTTTTTTCCCCCCAACCAATATTTTCTCACTCTGTCCTGTTCATGGTCTCCTTATCTCCTCACACTTTGCTTTACTGAATAGATTCATTTCTTAATACACACCTCAAGGTCTCCTTCTGCACTGAAGCTTTAGCGTTGTCCATCATGTGTAAATTGCTTTGGATAAAAGTGTCTGTTCAATGAGTAAAAAATGTCATAGTATGAGTGTAAAGGCTGCAGTCACTGACTGAGAGTCACCAGCTGTGAGCCAGACAGCATACGATCATGGAGAGAACATGCAAACTGGACACACAAAGGTTTGAATAAAGGTTTTGTAACTTTCTTCTTCTGATTAGAATTAGTTTGCGCAAGTGTGTGTGTGTGTGTGTGTGTGTGTGTGTGTGTGTGTGTGTGTGTGTGTGTGTGTGTGTGTGTGTGTGTGTGTCAACAGTGATGATCTCTGTTTGTTTATCAAGTCTTGGATTTTCCTCTCAGTGGCTTCAAGTTCACAAGGGGCCAAACAAAAATCTCAAGTCCAAATTGTATCTCTGTTTATTGTAAAAGCACTTTGGAAATAGAGAGTACATCGGATTTAACATTGTCAAACACGTTTTTAAATCTGTGAATTGGCATGTAATATAAAAACAAGTCAATCAAGAAAAGAAGAGGCATAGTCGTTATCGTGCAACAGATGTCAGGAATCAAAAGATAATGAGCTGGACCTTCACTGGAATGAATCGGTAACAAATGACTTGTTTATTATAATTGGTGTAAATAAAACACAGATCACAGCATCAACTCAAGTCACTGTAAGTAAGAGAGAGAGAGAAAAAAGAAGTGAGCTCACGCCTAAGCAAAAGGAAGTCAAAGAAAGAGTGTGTAGCATCATGTGTGTGGTCATGTTGTTCATGCCCACTCTCTGTCTGCAGGACAGTACCTGAGTAAACATGGCACATGTCACCTGTGTGATGCGACCTGCCAGCAGTGCACAGGTCCGGAGGCCGAGGACTGCACCAGCTGCCCTGACTCACGGTGAGGACCACTGACACACAAACAACACCACAGTCCACGACTCCAATCCAACCACCTCGCAGACCCCCACAGAGTCAGATTTAAGCTGTCGATTGTAAAAATCCTTGTGAAAGTTATTACTAGAGGATTGTTGTAACACCTTTTGACATTTCTGTTTGTGTCTTGGAGTCATTTAAGCCAGTTAACACAAACTAGTAACATATGTCTGCTATTAAACGGTGTTTTAGTCTCAAACACAAGGAGAAATATGCCACAAATCACCTCATAGTACAGGATAGGGGAAATTATGACCTAAAAACTCAGACATTATTCAACAGTTAAATTACTTCTTAAATATGTTCACATAATTGGTGTGTGTGTGTGTGTGTGTGTGTGTGTTGATTATTGGTGCATCGGTGTGTCTGTAGCCAGGAACCAAACTAATTTACAGCTAAAACAGTAGCACTGACCGCTAACATGAAGAATATCAGCAAAGACCTTATAATTAACATGACATATAATTGAAGAGTTTAACTACAAAGCAGACAGTTTTAAAAGTAAAAATATATATCCCGCATCGAGCGGCCCTTTCCTGCGTGTCATTCCCCCCCCTCTCTGCCTCCCCATTTCCTGTCTCTCTCTCCACTGTGCTTTCAATTGAAGGCCAAAAAGACCCCCCCCCCCCAAAAAAAAATATATATATATATAAAAAAAGTAGAAATATATGAAGTTTATAATATTTATACACTAAATAGTGAGTCCAGAAGTTCTGTATTCAGCTGATAACAAAAACATATCACTGGTGCTTTCATTTTTGTTGTTTTTGTTTTTATTTTAAGGAGGTAAAGAAGTGTTACTCTATAAATATGTATGTTTTACACTGTGGTTAAAGCTGAGTTTGTCCTTTCGTTGTGAAAATCACCTCACTTGCAGGGTCTTTGATGATGGGCGCTGCCCCATTCACTGCCAGACAGGGCGTTTCGCAAAGGGGAGGGAATGCAATCACTGCCACTACACCTGCCACGAGTGTAAAGATGAGGGACCAGACAGCTGCACCAGCTGTAAAGAAGGTAAACTGACCTGCTGGCTTAGGCTTTGAAAAACCTTGACCACAGGTAGCCTTTTTGCAAAGGTTGACTTAGGTATACTTAGAAACTCATCCATCTAGCTGTGACTGGAATGTAAGTGAAATCGTGCTTTTTGATAACATCACATGGATCAAGCTAAGGCTCATTTGTGCCAGACTCCACCAATCAATCCTCTAAAAGTAAATGAAGCTAATTAAAGCAGGAATTCAGCCACGGCCTGCTGATAGATGTGTTAAAAGGGTGAATCACTCATTGGTTTTTGTTGCATCCTTGCGCAGAGGTCACTGCACATCTTGCTCAGACAAACTGAGTCTGGATTTGTTGATTGAAAAAACATACTGTAGCTGTGTAGATTTTAGGATCCAATATCTTCAGCAGCCAATGCAAAGTTCATAAGAAAAAAGAAAGAGACCTAACCCATTTTTCCCAAGAGTAAAAACAATCGTTTTGATAAAACCCGGATGTCATTAGAGTCTCACAGCTGAAGAAATATCAACCTGAAGGTGGTAGTAATAACTGTGTTTATCACGGTGTCACAGACAGTATTATGGCTGTCAGAACGAATGTATTTACACTGGGGAGATTCTGTTACGCACACACCCACCTACACACACTTCAAGACACCAGACAGCCAAGGAGAAGATTAACACCAGATTTCCCCTACACACACATACACACACACACACACACACACACACACACACACACACACACACACACACACACACACACACACACACACACATTCTCACTCTCTCAACATCATGTGTGCACACACACTCTCAATTAGCCGGCAAGTTTGTCAGACTGTGTTTGCAAATGTGGTTCCATTTAATTGCAGGTCTGTCTGAGGCTCAATGAGACATTACAATAATAACATGAAGAGACCCTCCATCTGTCTCTCCCCGTGTCATTTCTCTCTCAAAACAGCCTGTCTTATCTTGGCCGGTCACCCACCCACGCACACGCACACACATGCATACTGGTACTTACTGCGCAGACAGCTCTTGATACTGACCTTTGATAGTAACATGGAGTTTTTACACCCCTGCTGTCTCTGGGAGGCGGCGGTGGTGGTGCTAGGGGTGGGGGTTTGCTAATCAAACATACAAAGGTGTCTATTTCAAAATACTAATACACACAAGCCCAGACCTGCATGAAATCATAGTCCTAGACACTAACACAGAGGTTTGTTTTTCATTTCTGAAGACAGGCTAAAAGGATCGGAATCTTATAAGCAGATGAATACCTAATTATTAAATTCAATCACCATGAAACAATCGATGCTGAAATTTCAATCCTGCAAAATGTTTACGATTTACCTTTGAAATCCATGGATCATTCTCGGCACATGTTGTCTGAATTCCTGAATTTCTGTCTTTAAAAACAGCAAATTCAGGCTCAAGGTCAAGTTCAGTCACGAGATATCAGCAAACTAAAGCTATAGATAAAATTGGACGGGTTAATTCAGACACTAAGATCCAAAACATCCAACAACCAAAACATTCTCTCTAAAAAAAAGACCTGCAGTATAAATGTTGCAGTGTCTGTGTTTCTGTCAATGTGTGTGTGACAGCCTGTCTGAGTTCATCTGTTCCCTACACTGATTCCTTGTCTTTTCTTGCTCCATCCAGATAAATATGATGTGGTTAGGTACTTGTTTGAGGGTCAGTGTCGGGAAGTCTGTCCAGAAGGGTTCTTCCACTCTGTGAGACACCGGTGTGAACCCTGTGCTGCAGATTGCACCATCTGCACAGCAGCAGATCACTGCCTCCACTGCAGCTCAGGATACGAGACCAGAAATGGCCGGTGCGTCCCGTTGAAGTGCAGTCCAGGTAAGAAATGGAGGAGTATCCACACTAGACTTTGAATGATGATGACTTTGTAAACTCTACAGTACACAATGTTGGGAGACACCACTGTGACTATTATCGCATAGTGAGCATAGATAAGACAATTTGTTGTCTAATTCTAAAACTATGCAGCTTTGTTACTGAATTAAAGAAGAGTTCAGGAAGGATTTTTGTAATAGCTGCCACTGTGGCTCAGCACCACCGTCACACAGCTGGCCTGAATTTGGCAACGTCACCTTAGGGAACACACATGTAGCACATTGACCTCATTTTAAACCAAGTATTAAAATTCAAATGCTCAGAAAATATGCCAACACAGAGGGCTCTGAGCCACAGTTAAAAAGAAATACGCACAGAGTGACCAAAGAATTGGAAACTATTCTGGCTCTTTTGAACTCGTACACTATGGAGCTAAAAGCATTAGGATTTCTGTGTCAGCTGTGAAAAATATGCAGTTCACTGGGGGTATTTTAAGCTTCTGAAGATAACAGTCATATTTCATCAAGGTGCTTTTGAAAGTTATAATAACTGAGCTATTGAGCTGATTTTCTGTGGTGCTTCTGACATGTATAAGTTAAGCAATGAAGGAAGATGAAAAACATTAGTACTATGGGACTCTATTCAACAAAGCAAGCATGTGTATTCCTTTAGCTATTGTAGAAAGCAGGACCCTAACTTAGATAATCTATCCAGGTGATCTTTCTTTCTGCTTTCTAGTCCTAATCAACTTAAAAACATCGGCCAAATGTATTTTTTTATCATCAAAGAGAACGTGACAGATGAATACATCACGCCTTATCTCACCCAAAGGGATCAAACATTACTGCCAGCCAGTGCAGGACTCGGGAAAAGTTGAAATGTTTTGAGAGATGTTTTTTTTTTCAGATAAGATGGAGAGATGTGCAGGTGAGGAAGTGAGGAGTGTAACGATGAGTGTTTGTATGTGAGGACATAAACTATACGAGTGGGAGGATGAGATGAAATTCTTATCATATGTGGTAGGCAGGTCTCAACAGGCACAACAGACGGCTTAAACAGAAACATCTGATGGTGTGGACAAGGAGGGATCTGTCTGTTGGGCTAAGATTGTATTTGAATTTGATATTTACATATTTTCTCTTCTCTTCTCTTCTCTTCTCTTCTCTTCTCTTCTCTTCTCTTCTCTTCTCTTCTCTTCTCTTCTCTTCTCTTCTCTTCTCTTCTCTTCTCTTCTCTTCTCTTCTCTTCTATATAAACATAAATAAACATTAACATAAACATTAACATTTAACTAAACCTCATTGTAAGCAACTGTATCATCCAGAAGACGGTTAATGTGAACTCAGAACATTACACATTACGTTACATTTTTCCATTTTAAAATTTCACTGAGGATTCATGGATGTATTATGTCATTTTCAACACCATTTACTTCTGTCTTATGTATTTTTTGATCCACCACTTGTCTATTGTGTTCATCAGGTCAGGTTGCAGACTCAGAGGACTGTCTCCACTGCGACGAGGGCTGCGAGCAATGTAAACTCAGTGAGTAGACATCTTTTTCTCACCCTTCACTTTCTGTTTCTCTTCCTGCCTCTTTCACCTCCTTCAATGATCAAATTATAGAAAATAAAACCGAGTCCACTGTGGCTTCAACAGCAGCCAGGCCTGTATACTTCTGCTGTATGACACACCACAGCATCTTGCTGTCACAGCGACTTAATGAATGAATCTTGCTCTGCTCAATATTTAGACTTTGAGTCTCAGACTTATTGTTTCAGTCGTCAGAAATGAGACTCTGGAGAAACATGACACCTGCCTGCATTTACCAATGCTGCTGCTATTGATTGTTGCTGCACCTCACTCTTAGCTGCAGGCCCTCTATTACCGCATATACATAATCATAAATTAATTTAAAAACAAACAAATTAGTTAAGTTATTAATATGTAAGCTGTTCTGCAATCAGGGAGCATTTTGTTTTCTCCAAATATCTACAATCATTAAAAAAAAACAAAAAAACATTCGAACAAATATAGACTGGCTATCAGATTTCCTTTATTACCACAACTTACCCTACTATAAGAGACCACACTAGTATTTGTTGTCATATAAGGATGTTAGTAATGATGTTGGTAACCCTCTCCAAGAGCATGTGACTGATGTCAGAGGCAGACATTTAGCCAACAAAGGGTTACAAAACCTAGACTCTCCACTCCTGCGTCTGCCAGTATTCATGTGCTGTTTGCTTCCAAATTCTGAATGACGTCTTGATTAAGTTAATTGTTTATTTTTCTCAGCACCGTTAAAAGTTAAGTCCTCCCCTAAGTCTTATTCCCTGTGCTCCTCCGCCTCATCCTGTCAGTACAAGTCACATGAAGATGAGAGCACTTCCACTTCCTTCTCCCAGAGATGATTACTGGCATACCATAGAAAGTTGTTATTGTGCTGGACTCATCTGAGGTGGAGACGCACTGTTATTATGTCATTATGCATTCTGGGTTGAATATCTTTCTTCACTCTCACCCTCACCGCAGCCTCCCTGCCATCCGCCCATTCTCAGTAATCACAGTTCTGCGAGCTAAACAAGTCAGCCGGCAGATTAGAGTTTTGAGATGATTGTCTCTTTGACGCGATGCTACGGGCAAAAGAGAAGACGAAACAGAGCGTGTGGTGTCTGAACCTGGTATCTGATATGTGTGTGTGCATGTTTACACTATGTGTCATCCTGCATTTCTAAGGTTATGAAAACCAATTTCAGACATTTACAGTAATATGAGGACAATGTGAGGTTGTTTTGGTCTGGTTTCACTTTTTTGTGGGGCTGCTTTGGGTGTATGTCCTCAATCAGAACTGGGATCTAGAGACAGGTTAAGTTCAAGACATGTGCTTAGATGCAATAAAATAAACGTTCACAGCAAAATTGTACTATGTACCGGTACTTAAAAAAAAAAAAAGAATGTGTAAACCAGTAAATAGGCTGGTAACTCAAAAGTAAATAAAATGTTCTGAAGCCAAACACTAGTTCTCAAACTGAACTGTGTGTGTTTGTATTTGCATGTTAGTTTGTGATGTGCTGTTGTGAGAGATCTATCACTTTGCTCTTTCCAGCCTGAGTGTGTGTGATAAGATGCAGCTGCTGCTCACCTACTCGAAATGACTTCAGTGCATCTCTTAAACTCATCATCAGATTTATGGCCTTTTAATCCTGTCTGCATGCTCCACTCATTAAATAAAAGTTTGGAAATATTTTTTAATTATATTGGTCATGTTTTGCTCTGTCTTGCCTCTGTGTAATTTCAGGAATGGCACATATTTTCTGTAGTCTAATGACAAAAGCATCTCTCCTAGAAGTTGCCTCTCAGCTGGGATAAAGGAAGGGGTTTGTCTTTGCTCTCCTCCACACATGACTCCAAGGCTTCCTCTGCTCTGTTACTGGGTACTGCCACATCTCCGACTGCTCTTTTTTTCCTTTCTTTTTCCCAAAAAACCCTAAGACCAACAGTCCTGGGCGTCTGGTTGCTTATTTCTTTCATTCCTTGTCTTCAGTATCTGGAGATGGCTTTCAGTTTCAGTGACGAGAGTTGTTTTTCGACCGTCATGAGATTTATTCAGCAGACACGTGAGGCTTCAGGAAAGCTGTGATCCTTCAGCTCCCTTCATGTGCAGCTCGACTCCTTCTGTGCAGAGGCCATTAGCACATTAAAGTTCACTTCACCTTCACCAGTTTTCAGCTGTTTTCATACTCAGCAACCCAGCTGTCAAGCACTTGTTGTTAAATGCACTGTATCACTTCCTTCCCTCTGAAGTTTTTTTTATTTATTTTTTGACTGAGATGAAGTGCAAATCACATAATGCATGTTTGTATGCATGTGAATGACTGTGTATCACATATGTAATACGTAGTTTGTGAGTGTATGTAGAGTGCAAATGTGTGTGTGCTTCCACATTCCACAAGTGCATACTTGGGGATGTGTATGCCAGTTTAAATTCTGTTGAAATCCCCCCTCCCCTGCTTGCACAGTTAATATTTATGCGGGCGCTATTTTCTCTCTTCACATAGACACAGCCTGAGGGCACGATTTCCGGCTCCTCACTCCCTCTCTCTTGTTCTATACCTCTGTCGTCCCTCCCACCTTTCCTTTTCCCCAGTCTCTCTCTCTCTCTCTCTCTCTCTCTCTCTCTCCCTCTCTCCCTCCCTCTATGAGTAATTGCTTTCACAGGTAGTGGCTTGTCGACTGCATTGAAGTGCAAACCAGTGCAGTGTTAAGTTGTGGGTGCTGGAAGGAGATGTAGAGAGGAATGGGGTGTGGGGGTCGATGGAGGCTTTTTTGGAGAGGATGAATGTCCCAAGGGAAAGTCTGCAGAAGGGTTTTTTTTTTTTTTTTTTAGTTATTTCCATTCCTTTCTCTCCCCCTTCTATCTCTACCCCCCCCCCCCCTCCACACCACCACCACCAGCACCACCTCCCTCCCCTCTCTCTTTCTGCTTCCTGTCTGATCCTTCTCTCTCTTCCTCTTGCCCCCCTCTCTTGCTCCCTCTGTCCTGTTTTGACAGGGTTGGACCAAGGGATGACAGCGTGGCTCCTCCTCAGTTACCAGTTGGACTGACAGCGGGAATTAATTAGTCTGGAGGAAAAACTTTGTCCTTTTCTCTGTGTTTTCTCTCTCACACACACCTGAGTTACTTAATAATATC
Source organism: Trachurus japonicus (assembly GCF_045865225.1). Classification (NCBI taxonomy): domain Eukaryota; kingdom Metazoa; phylum Chordata; class Actinopteri; order Carangiformes; family Carangidae; genus Trachurus; species Trachurus japonicus. Next base: position 23,852,556 of record NC_140915.1, on the reverse strand, counting down.
CTCTGCATATGTGATCCAGTCTGCAATAACAGACAAAATAAACAAATGTCCAAGAGTTATACACAACCTGTCACTCACATTATGCTTATTTTTATGCTGTTCAGCAAAAGTACACTTGCAACACAGGCTTAACGGACAACACAGAAAAACACACATATGGATACACAATTCCAACACAGTACGCCACAACAGCAGCAGCATACGAGCTCCTTCTTCTTTAAGATAAGACGAACTGACAGATATTTGCAGACATGAACTGAGATGGCCTCAGAGACTCCCTGACTTTTTCCTGTGTTTGAGCAGCTCAAGGTTAGATTTGTTTGCTTGCTCCCTAATCACGCTCACCAATGATCAATCTGAGAGTGTCATTGAACTCAACACACGTTGTGTGTTGTCAGAGTGCCTCCTGCTGGTTGTGAAAGAAACTGTGTGGAGAAAACAGAGTTCCTTTTGGGAGCATGGTGGAGCACAAACATGGGATTTTCCCCACACTGTCACATGTTAATAACATAAATAATATATATAAAGTGAAAAATATCTACAATGAAACTGACAACGTTATAGGTTGATCCAGTGTGCTGCCTCAGTTTGTCTTGAGATTGAAGACCAGAGGTCATCATTTACATTTATATCTAAGGTTTATTTTAATTTCTGCTCTTTACCACAGAGGGCTCAGGAGAACGGGACCAGAAAACTGTCTGCCTCAAATGTGAAGAAGGTTACTACCAGTAGGTGTCTTCAGCTGAGACTTTCACTCAGTCACACCCCCACATTCATTGGTCCTAATATTGACTCTATCTGTCTTTCTTTCTGTCTGTCAGGTTTGGCTCTGACTGCCATCAGTTCTGTCCAGATCGGACCTACAGCTCAGAAGACACCATGGTTTGTTCTCCATGTGAGGACAAACACTGTGGCAACTGTGACGAGTCCCAGTGCTACTCGTGTGACGAGGGATTCTACATCTTTGGTAGCATTTGACCCATTTATAATTTTGGGCTGGGTTATGGTGTGACTGTCAGCTGATAAACCCCCTAGGGGCAATAGAAGTGACTGAGTGGTTTTTGTATCACTGTGTTGTTTTCTGGATCTGTTCTGGGGAAACTATGATCTGCATCTGGGTTTCATATGAAATACAGTCATTTGGCCAATATTATATTATATTATATTATATTATATTATATTATATTATATTATATTATATTATATTATATTATATTATATTATATTATATATTTATTAAAATGTGTTTTAAGTCCTGTTAATGGTCAACATCACTTGGTTGCTGATGATGGTAAGCATCCAAATACAATGTCAGAGATGACAAATAATTTCAGTAAGTAATACGTTTTACGGTGTTGTGTCCAGATGGCGAGTGTGTGGACAGCTGTAAGGAAGGTTTCTTTGTGGATAAGGAGAATCAGGAATGTGAGCCGTGTCACCGAACCTGTCGTACCTGCGGGGGGCCACTGCATAATGACTGTGACACTTGTGAGGATGGATTCACACTGAACAAGGGGGAGTGTATGGAGGGGAAAAAATCGTCCATCTGCCCTGAGAAACACTTCAGAAACAGTACGGCAAATGTTAATTTTACCTCAATTCTACATGTTGTCCACATGATGAAACTTGAGCTACTGCCGACAACTACTATGTGCATGTGTATGAAGAAGTACCGAAATATACTGTATGTGACACTGCTGCTTCCTTATTCTATACTGATCTTCTTATTCTACTGCTCTGGAGAACAGTGATTTCAGTGTTTTAATTTATTGTTTGTTTTTAGAGATTTTATCATTTTGTAGAGAGTTGCCAAACTACGTTTTTACCAGTTTTTCATCATATCTGCCTAGCTTTAAGATAGTGTAACAATTTATTCCCTGTACCCCACCGCTCTTCTCTGCTATGTCATTCATTTCTCTTTCCCTTTTATCATCAGGTGAGGGCGAATGTGAGCTGTGCCATCAACATTGTAAGACTTGCGCTGGGCCAGGGAGACAGCACTGCTGGAGCTGTGTCTCAGGTTAGACTGTTCCCTCACCGTGCATCTCTTGTTACTACATCTTTAGTGGACTTGGGGGTTTCAGGTGGTGGGGAAAAAAAATTGACCACTGACAACCTTTGTGTCTTCATCCCTTTGTTGTCAGGTCGATTTTTGACTGCTCAGGAGACGTGCGTGTCTCATTGTCCATCTGGTACGTTTGCCAACGAGGTCTCAGGCCAATGTGAGGGCTGCTCACAGGGGTGTGTTTTGTGTCAGGACACAAAGCAATGCCACCGCTGTCGCAGTGAGCTTTACCTGCAAAATGGAGCGTGTGTGCTGGAGTGTGAGAGGTGCTTGTTATCATTTCTCATCCCTTGATTTGTCTTGTGTATGATGAACATGCAGCATCATCTCCTTTCAATCTAGGTTTCCTTTGGGATTAATTAAGTCTTATCTTATCTCATGGCTTCTTTTCCAGAGGGTTTCCTCAAGATGGTAAATGTGAGCCATGTGCCCCAGAGTGTACATCTTGCAAGGAAACTCCGTCTTACTGTCTGAGCTGTGAGAAGCATTACTTACTGCTGGATAACTCTTGCAAGACACACTGTCCAGACGGCTATTATACTGCAGAGGCAAAATGCCATCCCTGTCCAGCTCACTGTAACGAATGCAATCAGGAAGGCCTCTGTAAGAGTAAGTGCAATGGGTGGAGCAGTGTTGGTATTATATAAATAATGATTTTTCATGAATAATGACAAGCAGGTTTTCTTTTATAATCCCAGTGTCCATTGTGTAATTACCACTTGTGCTATTAAATTAGTGTTTAGCTCTTTATGGCATTATGCTGTAGAAGTGGAGTGAGGGCTGACCAAGGGAAAGAGAGAGATTTTAAAATTAGTTTTGACTATAAATTCATCCTACTTTTTAATGTCATTCATTCATTCATTCATTCATTCATTCATTCATTCATTCATTCATCATTTTGCAAACCACAACCATTACTGGGCTGTGTGAGTAAAAAATTCTATATTAAAAGATAAAGAACCAATGTGAAAACAAATAATAAAGCACAAATAAAACTCTACTTTTAATACTAACATATACCGTCATATTTTAAGTCTGTTGAATAATGATAATGAATATGTGATTATTATGATAATGATTGTTAATGTAATGTAATGTAATCACATATCATAGGCTAACAATAATTAGTCCAGATTGTAATAGTAATACTTCTTAGTAATGGATGGTAACTAGATTTTACTACTTGCACTGCTGTGCAAATGATGTAAAATACATTTCTTGTGCTATATTGCTCTTCATCTGCCACTCCCCAGCATGTTCTGATTACTACTTCCTTCATGAGGATAAGTGTGTGGAAGATTGTCCTAAGGGATACTTTGTCAACAAGAAGCAACAGGAGTGTGTGCGTTGCCATGACGATTGTGCCGCGTGTGACGGACCGGGCTTTGATGACTGTGAAGTGTGTCGGAACCCCAAAGCGGTCCGTTATAATGGAGAGTGTCAGGCTGAGTGTCCGAAGAACACGTACTATGATAGGACGACCAATGAATGTGGAGGTAAGCAAAGTGGAAACTCAACCAGCAACAAATCAACCATCACAGGGGTTTCTACTTTTCCCATGATTCCACTTTGCTGTGTCTAATGATGTCTTATTTTCCCAGATTGCGACAGTTCGTGTTTGACCTGCTCCGGCCATGAGCCCTCATCCTGTCTCAGCTGTGGCCCCGACAGGCGTAAAGATGCCAGTGGACACTGTGTGTGGTCCAGTCAGTGCTCTTCCAGCTCATATTTGGACCAGAATGGCGTTTGCCGTCAGTGTCACAAAGTCTGTGGCCGCTGTTCTGGACCAGGCAAAGACGACTGCCTGAACTGCGACAAGCCACACTTCCTACTGAGTAAATAATCCTAGCAAACCAGAAATAATGCTATGATTTCATCATTTATATGCAAACTTCTTTAGTGTATTGACCTTTTGCCTGTGTCCATCAGACAACACGTGTGTACAGGAATGCCCTGTAGGTTACTTTGCCGAGGACAAGGGTGAACGTGTGTGCGAGCCCTGTCACTTCAGCTGTGGGTCGTGTGTTGGCAGCCACAGTGTGCAGTGTCTCACCTGCAAACCTGGATTCTTCTGGCAGGGAATCAGCTGTGTTGAGGCCTGTTCAGAAGGGTAAGACAAACACACAGATAGGCCTACTGATTTACAGAGAGTCTCCTCTTCGCTCCTTTTCCATGGAAGAATAAACTAAACTGATACCCTCTCTCTTTTCAGTCACTTCGGCAACAAAAGCACCATGGTTTGTGAGCACTGTGACCCTTCTTGCAGTCAGTGTTGGGGTCGTGGTAACACAAATTGTCTGAGTTGCCGGGGGGACTATGTGTACCTGAGGCATAAGGGACAGTGCCTGAAGAGTTGCCCTCAAAGCTACTACCAAGACAGCTGGTCTAAGACCTGCCACAGGTGTCACCCAACCTGCAAGACCTGCAAGGGTAAAGATAACCTGTCATGGCTTATTTCTGTCATTGCTGTTTTGTTTTTCCTGATCTTTCTTTTTGATTTTCACATTATTTAACTGTAGACTTCACAAGACTTTGTATTACCGCTCCGTTTACAAACATGTCAGCCTTCTTGAAGTAAACAAACACCTTGGTTGTACTGTATGTTTGAATAGTCATCTGACATTGTCTGTGAGAAAAAAAGTGGTGTGTGATTTAAACAGCCTAAACAGCCTAAGATCCATCGCTGCTGTGGCGATGCGGGGACAGAGAGAACTACTGTAGAACAGGAGATATTAAAAAGGAAATCTTCAGATTCCTTCTTTTAGGCCTAAAATATTAGGAAACTATAGCTTCAGGTTGAATTTGCCTGGAATTGTCCTATAAGTGCATCTAATTTAATGTGATTTCATATTATTTCATGTTTTCATTATATATGTTTTGAATAAATATTAATAATAATAGTAATAAAGTTTATTTGTATAGCACTTTTCACAGACAAAAGTGCTTTACACAAGAAAGAGTCAGGAAAAGCAGTTTTGCAGTCCACAAGACAGACACACGAATAAAGACAGTAGACAATTTACACAAGGACACAATCACAGGAAATAAAGAAAAAAATCCAGAACAGCAAAAATGCAGTTGTTTTCTAAAAGTATCAGTGGAGTTACAGTAACAGACCGTAAGGGTGCAGGGAGTGTGTTCCAGAGTTTGGGTGCTACCGCTTCAAATGCTTAATCTCCACAAAATGTCTACAATCAAAATATAATTTCAGATTATTAACAGTTGAAATATATTGGAATAACTTCACACCCGCTTCAGACCTACAGGGTCGAAACTGCAAATTGACTGGTTGACATAAAGTGCATCTATGTAATGACATGTGACACCGTTTCTTATTGCGTTTCTCTGCCTGTCTCTCCTCTTCCAGGTAAGGGTGCTACATCCTGTAAATCCTGTTATGACGGCTTCAATTTTATGGGTGGCATCTGTAACTCCAAGTGTCTGGTCGGCCTCTATAGTGCTCTACAGGTGACTGACAGTTTTTTCACTTTATTTATTAAGAATGTTTTAGTTTCATCTTTACTTTAACAGGGAAAAAAACATGCATTATAGCCATGACATATTGGTTGGCATGGCTGTGCAGTGATAAATGTATTATAATCAATATTAATATAATCAATATAATTGATACTTCTGTTGCTCCAGGCCTCTGGCTCTGAGAACGATGAGCCAAATTGTAAGCCGTGTGACTCGTCCTGCCTGAACTGCAAAGGTCCCAGCATGTGGAACTGTACTGAATGTCATTCAGCCCATCGCATGTCTGATGATGGCCGCTGCTTGAGTTGCTGCGGAGATGAGATGCGCCATGGTGATAAGCCAATACCCTGGGAGTGCTGTGACTGCCAAAAGCTATCAGGTAAAAAAAAGAAAAGAAAACACACTCAGACTTCATATGTCATCTACCAAAAATGCATATTGCTTTGTTTGATTTCAAAATACATACTTAGATCTGGAAAAATTGTGTTAATGTGTATGTGATTCACCAGTGAGTCTACCAGGGCATCTGCCATTTGTAGCACATGGCCTTTAAAATTAATCTAATCAACAGCATTCCCTCAACATAGACATTAGTTTTGCCTCCACTGCCAAACAGCGGCCTGCAGTATTTTAGAGTGATGCTGAATATGTTTGTTTCCTATTAACAGGAAATTTTCAAGCTTTATGGCCTCTAGTCATCACAGACAAGACTTCATTTCATTGAAATTAGTGTCTTGTAGAACACACTGACTAACGCTGTATACAGACATCAGTATGAAGAAGTCTTATGGTCTCCTCTATCTCCTCCTTCTCAGATGAGTGCATCATGGGAGTGAACTTCGTGTTCGGGGAAGCTAAGGACTTAGAGGCTCAAGGCAGTGCAGCCAAACTCTTCACTACTGTTTGTGTCCTTGTTGCTGTCTCTGTGGGCGGAGTGATCTTCCTCTTCCTCAATGCCCGATCGAAAACTCTCACCATCGCACCCAAAACTAAAGCGGGTGGCTATGAGAAACTGGACACCAATGGAGGTGTCGCCTCAGAGCCCCCCACCTCCTCAATTAGCGACTACAGTGACAGGATTATTGAATGTGAAGAAGATGAGGAAGAAGATGATGATATTGTCATTGTGATGGGAAAAGATGGGACAGTGTATCACAAGCTCAAGTATGGACTCTTGGAGGATGATGAGATTGAGCTTGAGTATGATGATGAAAGCTACTCGTACAGATGAAAACACACACGTGCTCGACTGGAGAGATCTTGTGAAAATTGTTTCTTGTATGGAAAGCACTTGAAATGGAGAGGGGTAGTTTTCAGACACATGATGTTTATTTTAGCTTCTTTTAAAAAAAAGTTGGATCATTTAGCTGGTGGCGCCATCATATGTGGAGGAGAAAAGACACACTGTCTCTTGACCAATGATATTATTAGGAATTGGACAAATGGCCCCAAATGCTGTTTGATGTTTCATCTAAGACAAAACAGAAGATTAGAGGCCTAACACATGGGATGTAGTTGTGCTAATTGTTTCCTGTATTTCCAATGAACCACTAAAATTAAAATTACTCTCTTGTCCAAATGACTTACCACAATAACCATTTTTAAACATCTCCAACCTGGGGTGCTCGTTGGTTGAGTGGTTAAGAGATGTTGGCAATGCCTAATGCAGTGATCGCCGGTTCACCTCCTGACAGTGCCGATCTGTTCTGCATGTCATTCGCCCAGTCTCTCTCTGCTATCGTATCAATTAAAGCCTCCCCCTCCTCCCACAATATCTTTAAAATCTCCGACCTTCTGTCCTGCCACACTTTAGTATTGGGTTTATGTAACAGACAAATTGAAGGAGTCAAACACTTTTCATTTCGTTCAAAGAAATGTTTTGGTTTATTGTTTTCAACAGTACTTAGTGTCTGCTGATATTTCCTGAGGAAAATCTTACACAATGATGTCCAGAAAGAGACTTTAAATCAACAGAACACTGACCTCAGGTTTACTTTGAATTGCAAATTTTATTTTATTTCATTAATTAACACCACGATTCAGTCCTGAGTGCTGATGTAATATACTTCCACTGTTTCTGCATGATCTGTTTTAAAACTGTGGACTGTGTTTTACACTGAAAGTGTCCCGTCTATAAAAAAGAAAGAAAGAAGCAAACTCCATACAAAGCACAATCTGATGTCTAACCTCCTGTGGAAAATTGTCTACTTGGGTCGACCTAAAATATGACAGAAGTGTTTTTTCCCAAAGCCACGCTTTAATGTTTTGACTTCACTGCTTCACGTCTGCCTTGTATCGTCTCATAGAGATAATAGCAGGCGCGACATCTACACAGTGTGAAGGGCAACAAAACACCATTTCTCTCAGTACCTAGTTAAAGTGAAATGTCTTGTGAATAATTGCTCCATAATAAAGTTGGATTTTGATCTGTGTTTTGCCTGTGTGCAGTTACAAATTAACCTATAGCTGTGTTTACTGAGCTTGGTGATATGTTGATATTGGTTCTGGTATGTGATTGAGCTTTGTAAGAAAATCAGAACTATACTAATCTTAAATAAATAAATAATACATTTCTGAGTCTGTTTTGGAAATTGTATGTTTGGTCTTAATTTAACTGGTCCCTGATCTGTGTGAAAGGTAGGTATACACTTACACTGGTAGACATGCTGCATGAAAGTACAACAAACATACTGGTCTTTTTATAATTCAGTATTCTCACACTAACTGGAAACGTAGTCTCTCAGATATGTTGAAACAATAACCTTTACACTAAGTCCCCAGCAAAACAGGTTGAGTCCAGTGTCATATCTCGTACTAGACTGATCAAATAGACGCAACACTGCGTCAGGGACATCTGCCACTGCGGGCTTGACATCAGCTTAATGTTTGCTTTCCCTTCCTGAATCTTATTATGAAAAACCAACGTGTCAAGCCTCAGGGTTTTCTCATGCAGTGACATTGACTCCGATATCGTTGTCATAGTTTTCAACAATCATTTCCTGTTTTTATGCCCTGTGAATATAAATTATATTTCCATTACCGTAAAATGTGACAATAAAATCTACTTAGAAATGTAATTTGATCAAATTATTTATTTGATTAAATTATACAAAACACATGAATGCAAACATATGGAGGTCTTGATCTTTTAACTCTACATACAGTAACCCTGGTCCCTTTGTAAACTACAAAAAGCATCTGCAACAGCCTGGAAAACATCTGACCCATCTGAAAGCTTCCCGCATAAAATCTTTGATAGGTTTGCAACGTGTGGTTAGTGACATTTTTTCTATTGAGTAAGTGCCTTGATCAATAAACATAATGGATTATAGTACACAGTATCAAATTAAAGCTTTAAGTAGGAGGGAAGGGAAGAAGGGATCAGTCAACATTATTTGCTTCAAGGATTTTGGTTCCTTCATCTGAATTTTCTTTTGTAAGGAAACTTGATTGAAAAGATGATCAGACTGACAACAGGAAAGGTTCAGGCAAAAACAGCTTCACTCTTCCTGTGAAACGATCAAAGCCGCTGGTACATGATAAATAACAACATTCATAAAATGCACTCATATAGTTTACTCCTGTGTAACACTTTAATAAAATAAAACGCAGACTTAAAATCTAAAATCACATAGCTGGACTCATAGAAGTCACTAATTTAAAACAATTATTTACAGCAGTTCAAATAATTGTATACACTCAGTGGTTCAATGTTTCACTGTTTCATGTAATGTAAAGGCTTAACAGGTGCAAGCACACACACACACACAGACACTGTAAGAGGTACTCTGTGTACATTTGTCAGGTTTTGAATACATTTTCTCAAACTTCTGAAAGACCCAATGGAATTAATAAATTAAACCGTAATATGTGTTCATAGATATGGAGATCTTAGGCTTTTCTGTTCAAACATCTGCATTAGCGTCCATTTCCAAGTGTGTGGCTCCCTGTAAATATGAGTGCAGCTGTGGATGTCATTTTTCTTCAATTCATCTCACCTATTAATGTTTTACTATCTGCATCAAACCCACTGAGAGGGTCTGAGCATCAGGTAAGATGAAGTTCGAAAAAAAGACAATCTGATCATATAAGTATCTTGAAATTTAAAAATCCCATGTGTAAAACACATTTGAAGCACATTCTCATGACTTCAGCTGCTGCTGGTTATTCAGCCATTCCTACGAGCATTCAGGTTTGTTCTCCATAATGCATCAACAAAAAAAAAGAAAACCATTCAATGTAAGAAGGACATTCATTTGAAGGGCAGTAATAAACAGCACAAGACTGGAAGGGGAAGACATTTCCTCAAGAGGAAAATGAAAGAACAGAGAAAGGATATACCAATCATTTACATGATTATCTAATCTCCCTGTCTACAGGTTGTTTTGCATTTAGTCATATTGCTGCATAAAGCCATCGAACTGTGCAACCCGTGTTTTTGTTACAGATAATAATGCCCAGACTGTCTCTCAAACCATCTGACAGAAATGAATCTAAACAGAAAATCACTCAGACAAACTCACGGCCTTGGCTAGATGAGTGACATGAGTCCACAGACAGAGCGGAGGATATATTTGTGTTGCTCCTAAAAGATTCACATATTAAAAAAAAAAAACTGTTTCTGTTTTCTGGTCACTTTCATCACCACCGTCAACATGATCTGTGTTTTATTGTAGGTAGCGATTCACAAAAGATTCCAAATATACAGCAGGTAGTGTACGCTGTGTGCAGGAGCAGAGTACCGCAATCTGGTGTAAATATAAGTGATCAAACATCATCTATTAGATGACTGTAACCGGGGGAAGAAAAAACAAACTTTTACACTAACAAAGTAAAACAAACAAACAAAAAAACAATAAAAAAGATGGGTGGTTTATGATTATGTGTATGTGCAGCCATGGCGAGAGCTGAGAAATCTCAGAATGAGGCTGTGCATTTTTAACAAGTACTAATACACAAACCTGTGTGTACACAGAAATCTGTGTGTGTTTGTGTGTGCGTGAGCTCATGCGCAAATTGAGGCAGTCACAGCCAGCTGTCAGTGACCATTCATAATGGTCTGTGACGTTGACGCTGTGCTGGAGGGCAGGGCTGACGACGAGCTGGGAGAGCTGGTGAAGAAGTTGTCATCTCTCAGTTTGAGATGCTCTGGTTGCTCCAGCTTGTCTTTGGCCTCCTGAATGTCGTTGTTGATGGCTGCAATGAGGGCTTCTGTTGGGATAGACACATGCAGAATTAATATGTGTGTGTGTGTGTGTGTGATAATGACAATAAACATAATCTTAATTTATAAAGCGCTTATCTGAACAAGATCACAAAGAGGACAAACAACAGCAATAAAACAGTCAAAACTGTCATAATGGTTCAAGGAGGTGAAAAGACAAGAGAGTAGAGAAAAGGGGGTAAGACGGTGGGTGAAGAGGAAAAAACTGTGAAATCAAATCTGGGGGTATGAAGTATGTGTGTGTGTGTGTGTGTGTGTGTGTGTGTGTGTGTGTGTGTGTGACGAGGAGCGGTGTCATACCAAGAGAGTCATAGCTTCTCTCTGGTCGGATGTAGCCCACCATGACAACACTGAGAACCTCCCCATAAAAGTCCTCTTTGAACTTGTGAATCACATGGGTCTCCTAGAATGAAAGAATATTATTTACATTTATTGTCACCAGTGAAATATCAATTAACCTTCCCATATATATGCTGAGAAAAAGCCTGTGTGTACTACTACAAGTGCAGTATAAAACAACATTTGAATAAATTGATGAGATGTTTTAAGCACAAGAACTTACAAAAAGATATCGGATTTTAGTGTGCAGGGTGTAACTCCAAGTGTTAAATTGCTGGCATTAGCTGCTACTTTCTTTTCAACATAAAGGTTTTTATTTTATAATGGTCTTTCCACTTTTGCATGGAGATACCAAACCTCAAACCAGATCCTCTAATTTAGTCTTCTAGTGCCAGCAAAACATAGTTTTCAACAGTTTTCACCACACACAAAGTTGCCATTCTCAATATTTTGTCTCCTTTTCCATCTCAGTGTTTTTCTTCACGATGCTTCTTGAATGCTGTGGAGTTGATCACGAGAGTTATGAACTACTGAAACTACTTAATTTAGTTTGTTCCACTTTTTTTTCTAAATTGGTTCCCTGAAAAGACCAATTCAGACCTCTGGAAAAGCTGAAACATTCTGCAATTAGCATTCAAGTGCAACCATGAATGAACTCACACTTCATTGAATACATGCATTCATTTAGGACTCTGTTTAGATTATGGTAGTACAGGAACTTCAACTTTGGTGATACATTTTTCTTTTGCTATTCAATATTTTCTCCCCCATCTCTTCATCAGACAGTCTGCAGTTAATGCCACCTTTCTTGTACTTACCATGGACTTCTTGGTATTTTTGTAGTAAGGGTTCCAGCCAATGCTCATAACCATTTTGTGGACATCCCCATTGCCCACACAGGCCCAGCCATAGTAGATTCCTGTGCTGATATCTGTTGGAAGATTTTCCACCACTGAGTCTGGGAAGTTGGCTAAGGATCGGAGGGAGAAAGGAAAATCTCAAATCAAATTAGGTCCTTGCTCAAGGGCTCTTTGAAGCAGACGAAACCCACTAGCTGTGCAGATAACCAGGGCTAGAAAACCATGTACACAAAATGTTCTATTATAAAGGGAGAATCAAATTTGTTACAGCTAAATTTTGATGGTTACAAGAGGAAAACGCCTGAAACTACTCTGAAAAGCTTTATTTGGTCTTCCTATATTCAACTGAATTCACTTTTGTTTATTATCTGTTTATTTCGGGGGGGTCTTGTCTGCACTTTGAAAACTTTTCCTGTGCATCAATGTGTGTAGATTATGTTTCAGTATCTTCATCTTCACTGAAATCTGAATTATCATTCTGAACCACAATCTGAAAGGGAAAAAACACACTTTGTGATTCCATCCACTAAGTACTGCTAAATGTTGCATGTCATAGGTAGGTAAATGTCAGGGTCAGGAAAACAAATATTGAAACTGCCTATATTAAGCTAACAATCATCACAACTTTAGATTTGCTTTTCAACTTGTTTAACAAGGGGGTGACATCATAGGATGATTAAATTATTTAATATCAATTGACCTCATATAAGCCGTGAAACAACTGCACAGTCCTGGAACAGCCATGGCTCCTTATTACTTTGGCTAATGGCAGCTCTTTCATAATCTGACAAATATAGTTACTCAAGTGCTACTAGTGATGTATCTCGATTACCTTGCCTTTTATTTAATCTGGCTCCAGGGCAGTGAGTGATTCAGATTAACCTAATGTTACGTACAGAGGTGTTGCAACAGGGCAATCAGGCAATAGCCTAGGGAGGGTCCCCAGCTGGAAGGTGGGGCCCCCTCAAGACAGCTGACATTGGTCCATATCAATGACAACATGATGTTGCCTATGGCTGTATACTGTGCATATTATGCACAATGTTATCGTATGCACAGCATAACTGCATACAGTAAGTTAGTGCTACCAACGCCAAAGTTAATTTCTCCCATCAGCAGTACATTCATGCATTCCTCAAATTCAAATATTGATATCAACATCAACTCTACTGAAAGTCAATCAGCTTGTTCTGTCCAAAATGTTACTAATTTGTATTTGGAAGAGGAAGATATTATATATGGGGTGTGGGGGGGTTAAGGCCTCCAGAGTGTCTAGAAACGCCCCTGGTTACATACATAATATCGACCGTGTTCCTGAAAAGCTCATCCGCATTAATGACAGCTGAACAACTCACCTGTGGGAATCCCCAGTTCCTTGCTCCCTCTCCCGAAGCCTCTGATGACCTCTCCCCGGCAGAAGAAGGGAAGACTCTTCATGACTGCCCGCTGTCACGTAGCCGTCTCGGGTGGACGCTGCAGAATGACCTCGAACCGCACAAGGAAGTCGGACTGGTCGGCTGTGGGCTAACTCCTCTCTGACAGCTAGCACAACACTGAAACGTGACCCTAGTGGACTTCAGAGTCCGTCCTTGTGTTTAGCTGTAGCTTCACCCGCCTGAATCGCCTCCTCTCTCTGGATAAAGTTCAACCTCGGTCAATGAACAGTCAGTGGTAACAGTTCAACAGCTATGCTAGCTAAGCTAGCTGCTGATAGCGTCAACAGATGCTTCCTTTTCCTGAAATGAGGTTTTAACCGAGTGTGTTGATTATACTGTACTTCAAGTGTGACAATCCCCGGTCCTCTAAGGTCCACTTCGCTGTATTACGGTGGGAATGAAGCCCCGGTGCCCGTAGCGAGCCAGTGATGTTACATGTGTAGCAACTCTCCGTCCGCAACGCTTCTGCCGACGTCATTCAACGCGTGACCGGCCGGGGTCACGTGTTGCCTTCAGGTGTTGTAGGAAATGTAGTGATTGCTAAATTCGCCCATGGATCTAATACATCCATGAATTCGCCGACCTACGGAGGGAAAGGTGAAGCAAATTTTGAGATGGATGTACTCACAAAGCCAAAGTTTTCTCCTCGGGCAGATGGGAACTACATGTTATGACCTACAAATAATTTTAGCATTTCGTTTATTTTTCAATGAAGTATATAGGACCTAGGCTACGACCTTTTTTCCAGTCGATAATTTGTCTTATCATAATGATACTAGCCTATTATAATGCTGAATTATCCTTATGTCGATGTAGCCCACTTAACCCTTGATTGATACCTGTGAAGTTTGGTGTTTGACTCTAACCACAAGAGGGTGACATTGACATATCCTTTTCAAGCAACCAAACCATTGCCCAGGAAACAGACGGTGGCCCTTTCAGAGTCGGCCGGTAGAACATCAAAATAAAACATGTCACACACAGGCTTTAGACAAATGAGAAAAAATATGAAAAAATTTATGTCAGTGGAAAAAGAAAACAGAGATAGGCTAAACCACAATAAAGGCATGGGTAGTCAAGGATAATCAAGACCTAATAATTTTTCTTATGTGCATTATTGTGAATGTTGAATTAAGGAAGCAGTAGGCTCATGTTGCCCTTGAAAGCAGCGTGTCAGTGGCAGTTCTCCTGTATTCACCTTAATAGGCCTATATGGTATTCACAGCTTTGAAAGCAAGCTCTCAGGGGCGTTCCTTAGCTATCGTTAGGCCAAACCAGGGGTTCCCAAACGTTCCCATGCCAAGCCCCCCTAACTAGCATCAGCTTCTGGCCAGGGACCCCCATTTGCAAATCCACTGAGTCTGTTCGCAATTCTTTCTTTAACAAAAAACAGGTGGACTGTTAGCGGTCCGTGTACTTCGCGGCCATTGGTTTTCCGTTTCAAACAAAAAACAAAAAAACAAAAATTCAGGCTGGTTTTTTCGTTTTTTGGTTTTTGGTTTTAAAACCAAAAACGAGGAGACCAAAATCAAATAACGGCCAATTTTTAATTTTGATTGTTACAAAATCTCTCTATCCTTTTTTCGTTTTTTGATAATAATTATTAACGCTGATGACAGACCGGAAAAGGGCGTTGGACTTCAAAATAAAAGCCCAGTGCATTGACTTATAGCCAAGAAAAAAAAAAAAAACTTGTTTCCCCCTTGTAATGTTGTGTTTTGAGTTAGGTTTTGAGCATATGCATACATTTACGCAGCTGTTTGCCGCTGATGATACGTGTGTGTGTTTGTTTATAAATATATATTACGATCTGCTTTTTTGCAGTTTTTTTTTTTAAGGCCCACCGCTGGGGGCAGGGTGCATTAGACCTTACTCCTACTCCCGACTCATTTCTGACCCTGAGATTTCTCCAACCCCGGGGCATATTTGGCAGGTGGCAGACCCTTTATGGTTCTTTACCTACTCTTTTCAGCCACAATGAGATCCAGTCCAGACTTCGGTTACAGTCAGGGGAACTAGTGGGAATCACCTACCGCTACGTGCGTAATAGTCGCGCGTAAATGACAGCTCCTCGCCGGATGAATCTACACAGTTTTCCCACTATGTCGGCCCATTTCAAACTCATTCCGGCGCCAGCCATACAATTTTATTAATATTCATTGTTAAGATTACATTCAGTGACAATATTTCTTTCCAGTGTGATGTTTACTGAAACATTATGTGTACAATCCTCTCTCCACACCCCGGGGATCCAATAACAACTTTTATTCTCAATCCATGCTGTGCATTTTACAAAGAATTACCAGCAGGTGTCGCACTGCGACCATACCCTTGGGGGTCGCCCCGTTTTTACCTGTTCAATCTTTTGATGTTTTATCAGAGATGGACAGATGGGCGTACTCGACCCCAGTAGGCTACTTGAGTAAGAGTCAAATACTACTGGTCAAATATCAATCAATATCAATCAATCAATATAAATTGTATGCTGGCGCCGGAATGAGTTTTGAAATGGGGCGTCATTAGTGGGAAAACTGTGTAGATTCATCCGGCGAGGAGCTAGTTCCCTGTCCTGTAAACCTGAGGTCTGGCGGGACTGGATCTCATGTGGCTGAAAAAGAGTAGTAAAGAACCATAAAAGGGTAAGCTGCCACCTGCCAAATATATGCCCGGGGTTGGAGATCTCAAGGGTCAGAATGAGTCGGGAGTAGGAGTATGGTCTATTCAATGCACCCAGCCCGCCAGCGGTGGCCCTGGCAGTACTGCAGCAGATCATATTTATATATATATATATATATATATATATATATATTTTATATTATTATATATATTTTATAAACAAACACAACACGTTATCAGGCGGCAAACAGCTGCGATATTGTATGCACATGCTCAAAACCTGCTCAAAACACAACATTTACAAGGGGGAAACAAGTTTTTTTTTTTTTCTTGGCTATAAGTCAATGCACTGGGCTTTTATTTTGAAGTCCAGACACTTCCGGTCTGTCATCAGCGATAATATTATTATCAAAAACGAAAAGAGAGATTTTGTAACAATCAAAATTAAAAATTTGCCGTTATTTGATTTTGGTCTCCTCGTTTTTTGGTTTTAAAAGCAAAAAAAAACGAAAATAAACGATAAAAAAACCAGAGCCCTGAAGTTTTGTTTTTTTGTTTTTTTGTTTTTGAAAACGGGAAAAACCAAATTACCAGCTTACTTTCGTTTTTTGACAGTTCTGTTTAAAGGAAAAATCGAATGGCCGCGAAGTACACGGACCGTTAGCCAACATAGGTAATTTAACTTTGGAAAGTCTCAACAACTGCGAGAAGTGAGAGGACTCACATCTTCTGCTGACTCTCAGGTAGGGAGCGTTCATCTGCATGGCAACACTGCCCTTCTCTCGTCAGTCTGTGCTGTTCCTGACTGATTGAGGTAATGTAGCTACTAGGCTCCGGAACGGAAAAGTTATATTTGATGAGTTTTAATACTAATTTATCGAAAGAATGTTAATGTAAAACTGTTTGGAGATGTGTTTGTGGTGTTTTCTGTCGAGTAGCATGTTTTAAGAACCGTTTTGAGCAGGAGAGAGAAAGTTATTTTGCCGCGATTTCTCCCTGTACGTGTGTGCGCGTGTGTGTGTGTGTGTGTGCGCGTGCGTGAGTGTGTGTGTGGTGTGCATGTGGTAGTGCGTCCTCCATGTACTTGTCTACTTGCTAAATGTATTTTATTTATTTTGTGGTAGGAGAAGATTCACTCACATCCATTTTGTTTTATGTCGCCATCATACAGGAATAAACCTGAGTGTGAAAAACCCACCCCTGGGTCAGACCACTACAGTGTAGCCGGGGCCTGCAGACCGTCCCGGCTACTACTGCAGCGCTGCAGCTGAAGTCAAGGCATATGCCTTGACATTAAAATTCCACCTGGAAAATTGACATATGATTTATTTTTTTGGTTTTTTAGGACACTCGGTTGTTATTATTATTGTGTTTTTATTTAATTTGTCAGGTTTATAATTGTTTTTTATAATTTCAAATGCATATCATAAAATGTTTGATCTCTGTTTATTTTACCGTGATGTGAAAAAATTATTACATTGTCATGATTGGTGTCTATGACAGTCAGTTTATCTTTCATGATATGGGTTAAATGACAAATAAAAATGCTACCACTTTACTTGAGGTCAGAGAATTTCTTCTTTACACTGTCATAATGGTGTCATGACAGTCAGTTTTGGGTTTATCCTGTCCACATTCCTCGTCAAACAACATTAGACCAAGTGCTAGATGATTTGTTCTGTAACGGAATGCACACATCTAATTTATAATCATTTATGTCAACTCAACAACAATGCACAACAAGAATAATTTTTCATTAATGTCAAGTTGTCATATAATGTCAAGTCCATGACAAGGCCCTTTTCTGGTAATGTCACTTTGAGTAATGTCAAGTTGTCATAATAAGGACATCCCAAACAAATTTAATGTCAAGTTGTCATAATCAAGACAACCAAAATAATGTCAACTTGTCATTACAAAAACGAATGACACTTAATGACAAGTCATAAATGTTTAATGACATTGACTTAATGTTTATGACACGTTTATGACTGTGACATGACACTGTTATGACATTGTCATGTCACTCTTATGACGCTACCTTCAAGTAAAGTGTTACCGATTGTTCTTTTTCGCCTCTCGCCTCTCTGAGTGATGAGAAAATATTTTCTTCACAAACAAATGGACAGGTAGAGTACAGGGACTGCCCACTGTGCAGGTGTCCACATTTATTTGACATTTATTTTATTTGCCTTTTTATTATATTTATATACATTTGTTTGTGGCTTGAAAGATATTAATTAGTTGTAAAGTATGTAAAATGTTTTACCTCATTAAAGATTTGTTCCTCCTCAACAGTCTTTTAAAAAGTATATATCATACACCACACATTGCAGAATTAATTAAACTGAAAGTACCACACCCATGACATTAGCTTTCATTGCAGCAGCAAACCCATCAAGGCTATTCATTGATCCCTTCATTTTAGCAAAAGTTATTTCCTTGTGCCTTGTCTGCTTCCTACTTGTTGCTCCTTGACCTCAATAGAAAAGCCAACAGAAACATTCAGTAGTAGACCTAATATAACTCAGCCAGTGCCTTTTCTCTCAGATACTTCTCCAAGCAGTAGATGGCAATAGGATCAGTGTCCATGTCAAACTTATTGGCAAAGAAATGATGCTGCTCAATCATCCATTTTAAGTCTCCAGGGCCGTATACACAGATTCCCCTGACATGGTTTCCGTTACACTCTGGGTACACTTCCTCCACAGCATCTTCTGACCCCTCATGCCCCTGCCACTTCACCAGCCGTGCTACTGAATGCATGTCTGACATGTCATATTTGGGGTGGGGCCTCGATGAACCAGGAACTCCATTCATTCGCTGAATGGTTGCCCAGAGAAATTCATCTGGACTGTAGGTGTCTTTGGCCCACTCGATCAGAGTCTGTATTCGGCTGTCCTCCAACACACTGTGGATGTAGCCTCGGCTAACCACCATGTAGGCATTTCCTGACAAAATGGGAAGGTTGAAGGGAGGTGGATCCTTTGCCTTTCCTGTCCCCTGAGATGGTTGAAATGCTTATGATCATTTAGGTCAATCTGAATAGAGAGATTTTGCTAGCTAACAAACCAGTAACAATATGTAACTCAGATATTTAAAAAAGACGTTCCTGGGATGTTTCCATTAACTATCTTATGAGGCATTATTTTCACCCTTGACTTCTTCCTATCAGGCATTGTTCCGACTCTAAGCTGTGGCTGCCCGTCAGTGAACGCAGCATCCTCACCATCTCCCTAAAGTTGGGTTTTCAGGGGGAAATCTGGCCACAAAGGTTGATGAAGTATTTCCATTTTGTGCTAGCAATTATACAGGTCAGCCATACAGTTAAGGTTCAGCCTGGACGCGGTGGCCAGGCAGCATAGACCACACTCACAGATTACTGACTCATGAAGAACGTTTGGGAAACAGGAAGAAAGTGGCCATGACAGCCAGAGAAGAACGAGGGCTCTGAACTTTTTTGTCCAACGTTGGATGCAATATAGATTATGAGGAACATAGATGGCCCGCAGCAGTCGCTCAAAGTTCTGCACCTACAGTACATGGAAAAATAAATGATGCCTTTGATTATTCAACTGAATTTAATTTGTGACATTTGTGAATTGCCCATTTAATTGACATTGGTGGCTTCTGTGAAGTATTCAGAGCTACTTCACAGTTTTAACATGTATTTGAATTTAGATTCAGGGTTTAGAATTTACCTTATGATGAATGACTATAGAGTAAGCCAGTGGGAAGTCCTTTTCTTCTTGGCTTAACGAAACTGTTAGGTATTTCCTGCTTAACTTGAATTCCCTGTAAATAAACAACAAGATAAATGAACAATAAGCAAATAGCACAAGGTAGTCATTTCTGTAAAATAAATATTTAACTGTCTTAGACAGCATGTATTAATCGTTTAGAGCAACACACCTGCAGTCTCTGGTTTCATTAATGTAATACTCATTGGGCAAGTGAATGCTCTTGCGAAAGTCTCTAGTGATGCTCAGTAATTTGGCTTTTTCCAGTTCCTCCTCGTCTCCCTTCAGGATCGCTGAACAGTTGCACAATGTGTCTGCGACACCATCAGCATCGGTGTATTCCAACCAGTCATACCCGAAAATGTGAGTAGGAGCCCAGCTTGTCTTTGGGTGAATGAGTAGGGAAAGCATCCATACTGCTCCCGCCACAAGACTGATCTTCAGCATCAGTGGCAGCCAGCCCCCGTTCAATAGATTCATTATTTGAGAATAGAGTCTTAACAAGGAAACTTTAACAGAGTGAGTTCTGTATATAGCCCACGTGCACTCAGATTTAAATATCTTACAAATACTAACTGATTTTCTGTTTCTTCTTATGAAATATTACGTGTCTAAGACCTGCAATCATTACAATAAACTTAGCATTTTTATAATATTTAACAGTGTGTAGAGAAGTTCCTCTCTGGATCCAGGGTGATCAGTTGCTTTGCCAGTTATTGTCCCTGCAAGAAAATAAGAGAAGAGAAGAGATGTGAATGCATCCATTCTATACACACGTTTTAAGGGTAAAATAAAAATGTGGACATACAAACTTCCTGTTGCCATGTAAATGGTTAGTTTTTGTTGTCTTTATATGTCTTTATATGGCCAGTCATTCAAATCAAACAATTAACAAATCAAACTATACTTTTCCATTTTCCAAAGCTGAAATGTATTTCCCTTTTCTTCAACTGTACTTTGTGTATAGTGTCTAGTGAGGCTCTCTGTCCATTAAATTTATGAATGAGCAGTTAGTGTGATGTTATGTATGAATGTTTGCAGGCACAATCGCCTCAAAACTCGTTCATTCATCCCTCTGTCCATTAAATTTATGAATGAGCAGCTTGTGTGATGATATGTATGAATGTTTGCGTGTTGTTTGCAGGCATAATCGCCTCAAAATTTGTTCATCCCTCTGTCCATTAACTTTATGAATGAGCAGTTTGTGTGATGATGTGTATGAATGTTTGCGTGTCCACACATCTGCCACTAGTACTTTTCTGAGGCATATTGCACTTTAATCATTTTATTGTATGTTTTTAGTACTTCTCTGCTGCTTTTCCCCTGTACTGTTTTTGTCTTTGTTGTGACGCAGCACTGCTCTCTGTCCGAGAGACTTTCTCCTTCGGGAGACCAATAAATGATTTTGACTTTTTGACTTTTGACTTTTGACTTGACTTTTTTTTGACTTGAGGCAACATAACAGTGTGTAATGGATGTTTGTTATAATAATCTTAATTTATCATATATATATATACACATATACACACATTTAGGGGTCATCAAGGGTCTAATAAAGTTCTTATCTTAGCTACAAAAAAGAAGAAGAAGCTTGATGATACTGATGAATGCTATATTTTTCTTGTCCTAATTCCTGAACTTTACATCCTTGAGAAGATCAATGCAGATAGGAGAATAGCATTGTTATAACTATACCATTGTACTGATCGAGTAAGTCTTCTAATGTAAATCTTTAAATGAAAGATATATGGGTGATGGAGGCATTCTGCAGTGAGGCGTCCATCCCTTTGTACACACTATCTTTAAAATTAGAGTTAGTTGGTAGCACAGGACTGGCTGAAAGCTGCTGTGTGCATAGGATGCTATACTGTAAGTACAGTACATCCTGCATTTGTTCTGGTCGGGGGATTATGACAAACCAGTTTAAAGATAAATATCTGCAACAAAATCAACCTACCTAAAGTTGACAGAATGTCTGGAACCATTCTTTGTAAACTGCAATAAAGTGCTTGGTGAATAGACAGTAATGAAGTACATTTATGTGAGTACTTACAGTTACAGAGTAGTATGTTTTTTTTTGTTGTTTTTTTTCAAAATTCTGTACTTAAATTGAATATTATTTATTTTGAAAACATATGACTTTTATACATTCACACTTGAAAGATAAATACACTGTTGCCCATAAAGTTGGAATGATTTTGTTTTCAGACACATTCATGTTTTTATTCTTATTTATACACATCAGGGATCACCTTTGACCAGGTGCAATGATTGCATACTGAGTCCCAGTTACCAGTTTTGAGAAAGATATACAATACACTATCAAGAATACATCACATTGTCACAATCATTTCATGAGAAGAGGTATAAACAAAACAAAACAAATATTCCAACTTTATGGTCAACAGTATATAATAACTCCATTACAATTTTACTGCGTATTTGAACGCATTAACCACGAGAGACACATAACACACAAAGCCAACTCCCACATTTTAACTCAACTAAAAAAACTTGGCTCACAACATTTTGGAGTAATATTTGACCAGGAGGTCAGGAGTGACTAAATGAAATGAAATGGAAAATGCGTCCTACCTGTTAATGATTTAAAAGCAGAAGATCCGATTTCATTTCTGTCCTTCCATCATTCCTCTTATTGCTGCCTCATGATTTCTGCCCAGCTGGATAGACTTGTCCTGGTAGAAGGAAAGGTAGGTAAGATGAGACTTCCTGTCAGCATTTTTCAAAGTAAAACCACCAAAAAGAAAAAAAAAATCCAGATATCAGCATGAAAACCCATTTCATCCTTTCAGGACATATTTAAGGCAAGGCAAGGCAGTTTTATTTGTATAGTCCATTTTTACAAACAGTTTGTCTCAAAGGGCTTTACATAGCATCATCCTCTGCCCTTAGACACTCATACTGACTGAGGAAAAACTCCCAAGAAAACCCTACCAGGGAAAAAATTTGAGAAACCTCAGGTTGAGGAACAGAGGAGGGATCCCTCACCCAGGAAGGGCAGACGGTGGTGGTTAGATGTATAAGTAAAAACTTATATGCAACTGAAAATTAAAAGAAAATCTGCATAACAGCTGCTGTTCAACTTTGTGCAAAAATGCAATTTACAAACAGAAAGGGGCACAGACGAAATAAATGAAAATTAAAAATACAAAGTCCACTGCTAATCTGACAAATCCTCTGCATTGGGCCACATGTTCTCATCCACATCACACCTGACATCTTCTTTGCTGTTCTGCTACTTGTTCTTCTCTCCTTTTCTTCTTTTCCCCATACAAGATCAGCCCAAAGATGTCATGTGTTTGAGCCTCAAGTCTCAAGACCTGAGTGTGTTTCCATGAGAATCAGCTGTGATGGATCTATTTTCATAGTGTGTAAAAATAACATTATGGTCAGTGTTACCACATTTTATTTGATTGGAAGGTTTGAAGGTTCTTTTGACATGATTGCTGAGTTTCTCTCCAAAATGATGTTATTTGGAACAACTGTAATTTAAAGAATTGTGATATGACTTAGCTGATTTTTATCTATTTTTTCAGATTTTAAATACTTTGTTGTGACACATAGCAATGTAAAAAATTAAACTCTTCATTCTGCTTCTTTAACATGCGTCAAAATCACACACCCCAGTTCATCTGACAGCCAGCAACTCATCCTCTCTGCTGCTACTGACAGGATTTTCAGAATAAAATAACATACAAAAAACAACAAAAAAAACAACAACTAGGCTACAAAAAAAACAAACAATCGGACCTCCATGCTGTAACAATTTTCTTCTTCTAATTTGTTTTTTAGTGATGTCACAACATTATCGGAGCACTACTTTAGCTACATTTTGGTTTCTCTTCAAAAAGGACCTGTAGGCTATTAGCTTTTGGGGAGTCGCGTTACCACACAAATCAGGCAAAAACTTTTTAATCACTTAAATTTACATCGATTTACACTGGAACTACAGTCCGTGTCGGATTCATCACACAGACTATTGCTGCTGCCATGTCTTACTGTAGCCTACGTCTGTTTTCCCGTCAAGAAGTTTTATTTTATTGTATTTACCTAACCCTAAACCCACATGAACCATGTGTTGTACTTCTTAAATACAAAGAACAATACATCATATAAAACCATTCAGCCTGTGTGTGTGTGTGTGTGTGTGTGTGTGTGTGTGTGTGTGTGTGTGTGTGTGTGTGTGTGTGTGTGTGTGTGTGTGTGTGTGTGTGTGTGTGTGTGCGTGTGTGTCCAGAGGCTGCCTGCTAGTCCGGGCCATGTTTCAGATTGCTTGGGAAAGGTTACCCTCTTGTGGTTGGAGTCAAACTCCAAAGTCAGCTACCAAGAAAGTTGGCTCGACTAAAAAAATTCATGTGACCTGTTGGCTCAAAATCAACACAGGGTGGTAGGGCTAAGCCTCCTCTATGACACACACCTGTTTTTATTGCATTTAAACACATTTAATATTTTATATGAATTCTTAATGTATTTTATACAGTAAATATGAGCATTATAGCTCAATAACTCCCAGGTCATGTGACCTGTTGACTCAAAATCAACACAGGACAGAAGATCTACGTCTCCTCTATGACACATACCTGTTTTTATTGCATTTAAACACATTTACTATTTTATATGAATTTTTAATATATTTTATACTGTAAATATGAGCATTATAGCTCAATAACGCCCAGGTCATGTTACCTGTTGACTCAAAATCAACACAGGATGGTAGGGCTAAGCCTCCTCTATGAGACGCACCTGTTTTTATTGCATTTGAACACATCTTATATTTTCTATGAATTTTTAATGTATTGAGAAGGAGCGAATGTCTGTCAAATATCCAACTTAAAACTAACTTCACTGCGGTCATTTTTGTAACATTTAAGGACTTAAATAATAATGAATACTGAACATTGTTAAAATGTAGAAGTTATACTGACTGAATGAGTCAAACAAACATTTTCATGAAATACTTTTGGGTTTATTCGACATGTCTAACAATCTATTTGAAATTACTGTGTGCTTTTACCTGTCAGACTACACAGGTTAGATGAGCTCGGGGAGCTGAAATGATAGTCAGTGTAAGACAAAAGGTCTTCCCTGGCATAACAATCAGACCTGGATAATTACTTATAGAAACTGCACAAAGTCATGTTCATGCACATTTTTATTTTACAGCAAGATACAGTATAAAAACATCTCATCTTCCGACTTAAAGTTAACTGATGAAAAAAAAATCACTATGCAGTATTTCCCTTTTTATTTCCCAAATCTGTGAAACTGCTAACTATTCAGATTTGCCCCATGTTGAGATTAGAGTAAAATAAATTAAAAGAATAATTGTAGTCGCAGAAGAATTTTTTCTTGTACACAGAGAGTCAAACACATACCTTGAATAACATTGTTAATGTCAGTGCATTTGTAAAAAAAAAAAAAAAAAATGTTATGTCCACTGTAAGTATGCTATGCACAAACAACACATTGTCCGTACCCAACATTACATTACATAAATTATATTTAATTCTGGTTTGCAGACTAGACACACATTAAATTAAGACATACACACAGGGCCCTAGTTTGGTGGCAGCCGGTGTAATTCAAGTTTCGACCAGCGCAGCCTAGCGCAAAGTCAGATTGGCAGATTGGCAGATCGCGCTGCGCTGAGATAGGCGTGGCCGCGCAGCAGGGGGAGGCGTCACAGATTCAGCTTGGTGCAGTGGAAGTTTCGTGCGAAAATGTCCCGCCGAAGGTGCGCTGAAAGCTCGCCACCTCCAACCAGGTCTACTCTCAGCGCAGGGCGGAGCGCAGCAGGTGCAGTGGAAGTTTGGCTGACTGACCTGCAGTGCACACACGTCACCAAGACCTCACAGGCAGATCTCCACAGTTCCAGACACATTTCAAATAACCACTATTTAATGCAACTAACGGAATCAACACGTGAATTTATATCTATATAGATTGTCCTGTGTCAGATCAAAGCAGAGATCAAAGGCTGTCGGCACGCGGAATGGAAACTCCACCTGAATTAACACAGCAGGGACGAACTGGCACTGAAAAGCAGCTGTGGATGTCCCAAGAGCAGGACTATCAGGGTGGATGACTGCATTTTGCTGCCGTGTTGAGACTACGCACTGTGTCGTTGTGATGATCCGCTTTATTTATTTATTTACTTATTAATTTATTAGAGGGCGAGCGACCGCGTCGTCACGCAGCCGTAATGAAAAACAAAACACAAATCATCATCTCTCTTAGCCCACCACAACATCCTCGGTGTCAGATAGTCAGTATATAGCCGATACACAGCATCTTTATCACAGAAAAAAAAGAGAGGAGGACAGAGAGAGAGAGAGAGAGAGAGAGAGAGAGAGAGAGAGAGAGAGAGAGAGTGTGTCCTTTACGCTGATTTCATCCCGCATGGTGTTTGTTTATGTTGTGATTAGTGTACACCTCTCATCTGTCTTACACAGGGTTTGAATAAATGTGAGTTTCTTTATTAGTTTATGAGTTGTTGTTTCTTACACTGGGCAGCGGTTCTCAGTGTATCAGATCAAACCTGATTAAGGATATTAGTAAACTCATTATTCGGCCGGACCAAAACAGCTGTTTCCTCCTGGGAGAGGTTCGGCCTCTGGCGTCGCTGTCTCCTCCGTCCATGTCAAAGTATAAAAAATGACAAACTTGCAGCGCGCAGGCGCAGTTAAAGGTGAGGAGAGGAGCTCATTTGATTGGTGAAGATCCGAATCGGCCTTTCTCTCCTCCCGCCCTCTCTCCTCCCCCTTTGTCGTTTGCGCCGGTAGGAGGGACGAGGGGAGGGCTTGCGCTGGCCTGGATCGGACTGCGCTGCTCACCAAACTTGCGAAATGGACCTGGACACGCCTCGTTGGCGTGGCGAAGCTGCGCTGAGCTTAGACTTCGCTCAGTCTAGGAAACTAGGGCCCTGTCTATAGTTCATATTAGTGCTGGACAGCGTGCAGTGAGTTAACATGCAGTGTTAACCATAGGCTGTAGGTATTAACAGCACACTGCACGCTGTCCATCATTAATATGAACTCTTATTATCAGGAAAACGGTTCAGAGCAGCAGATAAGATTTCGGGCTCTATTTTCGTAAACTAGGTGCAGGCGTGGCGGCTCTGCCCTGCGCTTCGCCTTCGCCTTGCCAACCGGGAGTGTCCAGGAGCAGTTTGCAATTTTCCTGCGAAGCGGGGCGCATCCCGCCTACTTCCCTCCCACCGGCGCAAGTGGCATAGAGGGAGGAGAGAAGGCGTGGAGTGGGTTTGACACAGCCGAGTCAGATCTTCACCAATCAAATGAGCTCCTCTCCTCGCCTTTAAATCCGCCGCGTTCATCTGATGCCGAGGCTGATTGTGGTTTGCTGTGAGAGATGATAGTTTATTTGTTTTCAGCTTTATTTGTTATGGTCGCGTGACGATGCAGCCGCTCGCCCTCAAATAAATTAATAAGTAAATAAATAAATATAGCGGACCATCACAACGGCACAGTGTGTAGTGTCAACACAGCAGCGACCCTCACAGTCCTGCTCTTGGGACATCCACGGCTGCTTTTTTGTCCCAGTCCCTCCCTGGTTTCATCTGTGTTAATTCAGTCAGGCTGAGTTTCCATTACGCAAGCCTTTGATCTGCCAACAGTGTGACGGGACAATCTATATAGATATAGGTGTATGTGCTGATTCAGATAGTTACAATAAATAGGGGTTATTGTGATATTATTATTATTTATTGCATTTAAATGTGCCTGGCTGGAACTGTGGAAACCTGCCTGTGAGGTCTTGGTGACGTGGGCGCACTGCGCGCCGGGCAGTCAAAATACCAGTCCGCTGGCTGCGCTTCGCCTTGTGCTGAGAGTAGACCAGGTTGGAGCTGGCGAGCTTTCGGCGCGGTCTATTGGGAACAAATTGTCACTGCGCCAAGGTGAATCTGTCAACACCTCCCCCTGCTGCACGACCACTCCCATCTCGGCGCACAGCGGTCTACCAATTTATCAAATCCGCTGCGCACGTTGTTGCACTGGAGGAAAATGCCACTGTGCTGGCTGCGCCAGGGCTCGCCTCGCTGCGCCCCCCTGAGTTGTGCCAGGAAAATAGAGCCCGATCTTTGTATATACTGGGTTGTCTTATTATGTTTTGTGAAGCACTTTGCTGAACTTTGTTGTGTTGTCTTATTATGTTTTGTGAAGCACTTTGTGACTTTGTGCTGCGAAAAGTGCTATATAAATAAAGAATTATTATTATTATTATAAGAGCAACAGCTTCAAACTCTCAGTCATCCCCTCATTTATTACACTTATTAATAAGCAGCCTCACTCATAGCTTTACCCCCAGCTCGGACTAAACATCACCTTAGCCTTACAGTAGGTTTTATCCTGATTTACAACTTTCTACCTATTGTTTTAAGGTCCCTTAGTTCTTAGAATCCCTATTTAGTCCTATTTTATGTTGTTGTTTTTTTTTATCTTGTGTTTCAACAAGCTCTGAGCAATACAAAACCAAATACACTTGACACTTTATTTGGTGCCATGACTGATTTTGCTGTTTGTTGTGTTGCCCTGTTTATCTATCGTATAGTGCAGCTATATTTGGCACTTTAAGCCCAAAACAAATTTCCTTCAGGACAATAAAGTTTATCGAATCAAATCTAATCTAATCAAATCTAATCTAATCTAATCTAATCAAATCTAATCTAATCTAATCTAATTTGATACAGGAGCATTCTTAAAAATATTTATTACACTGCTATTAGACCATATTCAGCATCGCCATCTTTCACTCGGGGTGGGTAAACCAACCGTATAACTGCTGCGTTTCTAGCTGCAAGCCATACAAACATTGGGAGTCCAATAAACTGCTTTCCTTTTATCGCTTCACGGTTGATACAGATTTAAGGAAGGTTGTTAACCGGGCCATATTTCAAAGTAAAACGACATTTGGGTTAAATTTGAATTGCCAGCATTAGCTGCAACTGCTAACGTTAACATTAACAGTAATGTTATGTGATGACGTTGAATCTGACAGTATCTATGGAATCTTCCCACCCTGAGTGACAACGTAAGCAAAGATGGCGATGCTGTGATTCGTCAATCGCTGCATTCTACAGTCAGTTTTTTCTGCAGACCGTTGTCAAGTATAACACACCTTTGCTAGGGACGCCGCTCTGATCAGAGGAGCACAGAGGAGATGAAGAGAAATGATGCAGGATATTTACCTGATGTTTCATTTTTACCTTTAATAAACAGCTTTGGACTAATTGTGATATTAGACAAATTACTTGTAACTTGTTACAGGGAGAGTTGTGGTTCCTTCCACATTGTGGCTGAAAACCAAACCTGCATGATCAGAGCCTCTGACCCGGTGTCATAGCTTTTGTCTCAGTGGCCCCCCGTGAGTCTGCAACACAAACGCGCCCAGTAAACTGTAATCCCTTATTTAGACTACACAAATACACACATCGTAACATGTATGATAATCCATCGATCCACTGATTGATTATCAAACGCTTTGTTGAAAACAAATGCACATGACCAGGGGGAAGGTTAGCAAAACAGCGGAGAAGTGACCGGACTTAGGAAGAGTGTTTCAGTAGTGTTTTAGTATTCATAATGATAATTTTTCCTGCTTTGTGCTCTCGCGGCCACCTTAATCGTCATCCCCTCTCTTCACTGACACTTCATAATTCTTCAGTTCAGCTGGTCTGGTCGAGCCAACCCCCACTGAACCAGGACTGTCAGAGAAGTTACTTTTTGATACCATTGTGGTATTTTGTGCTCGTCTGTTACTGTAGTTACTATTATTTTTATTTTTAATCTTTGTTTATTTTCCCGATTGAGAGAGAGAGATTTAAGTGAAAAGGAACCACCTGTTGGTAAGAAACACAATAAAATAGGGTTAAAAATATAGAATTAGAAATAAATTACACAAATTAAAGCAGAAGTAAGTGATCCGGTGGTTTTGGCTAACTTCTTGTCAGCCGATGGAGTTAGCAGTCCCCACTCTCGTCCCTACGTCACCACATTCACGCGCATCCCTTGGCTGCACACAAAGAGAGGACCGCCCCTTTATGCCGTTCTCTCTCCTCATTGGATAAAGGTTGTAGGATACAAGGAATGTTTTCTCCTCGGCTTACAGCAGAGCAGAGTGATTGAATTTGAGCCTCTGGGTCATTAAATTAGTGTAATAGGCCAAACTTTGTGCAAAATTCTATTTTTGAGTAAATCCGGGATGAAAGTGTGTTTTTTTTTCTTTTTCGTATTGGATAATGCAGGCGCACGGATTATACATCAGCCTGCTCACGATTCATCAGCCACTGATATTGGATCCGTCATCCATCATTCAAACGTCTGAGACACGCACACACACACGGAGCTCGGTCTTGCCCCAAGCTTTGAATATCCCGCCTGCTCGATAACGACCAATCAAATTCGTTTTCCTTACTCGGGTAAACTCATGTTGCAGCTACAAACAGGACAAACGGCCATTTCTGTACACCTTTAATAATTAGACACCAAAATTATCTACTTACATGACAGGTGGATTTGTAGTAGACCAAAAGGAAAAGAGGGAAAAGTTTGTTTATTTTGATTTTGTCTTGTAGAGTATGTTGTTGTTGTTGTTATATGTTTAATTGTTATTTGAGAGAGATATTATATATCATTCTGAAAGAAAGAAATAAGAAAAAAAATAAACTGAAAAGAAGAAGACAATTGATTATATTGTGATACATTTACTTTTTTATATAACAGTGACCTCTTGGTTTTTTTTTTTTTTTACTCACACCCATTTCTCCAGAGCAAACTAAATCTTCTGAGGAACTGGTCCACATTTGAGTTTCAATTCTACTTACCTTACTTTAATAAGTGGTTTTGTTCTTTTAACTGGTTTTTACAACAAGCAAGTTTAAAAATAATATCCCTCTTGTTACAGCAGATGGTAAATCCAATTACTTAGATTGTTAGATGTATCTCTTCTTTAAGGAATAGGGATAATTTCTTTGAAATTGAAGGCCTCTCAGGGCGATGCACAATACACATAGTGTGACTCAGCCACTACCTTTTTTCTCAGATATTCCTCCAAGCAGTAGATGGGAATAGGATCAGTGTCCATGTCAAACTTATTGGCAAAGAAATGATGCTGCTCAATCATCCATTTTAAGTCTCCAGGGCCGTATACACAGATTCCCCTGACATGGTTGCCATGACACTCTGGGTACACTGCTTGCACAGCATCTTCTGACCCCTCATGCCCCTGCCACTTCACCAGCCGTGCTACTGAATGCATGTCTGACATGTCATATTTGGGGTGGGGCCTCGATGAACCAGGAACTCCATTCATTCGCTGAATGGTTGCCCAGAGAAATTCATCTGGACTGTAGGTGTCTTTGGCCCACTCGATCAGAGTCTGTATTCGGCTGTCCTCCAACACACTGCGGATGTAGCCTCGGCTAACCACCATGTAGGCATTTCCTGACAAAATGGGAAGGTTGAAGGGAGGTGGATCCTTTGCCCTTCGTGTCCCCTGAGATGGTTGAAAATGCTTATGATCATTTGGGTCAAGGAGATTTTCTGACATTAATTTGTGAAATAATCAGATATTTAAAAGACGTACCTGGATGTTTCCATTAACTATCTTATGAGAATTTTTCACCCTCCACTTCTTCGCATTAGGCATTTGTTCCGACTCTAAGCTGTTGCTGCCCTTCAGTGAACGCAGCATCCTCACCATCTCCAAGTTGGTTTTCAGGGGGAAATCCTGGCCACAAAGGTTGATGAAGTATTTCCATTTTGTGCTAGCATTATACAGGTCAGCCATACAGTTAAGGTCAGCCTGGACGCGTGGCCAGGCAGCATAGACCACACTCACAGGCTTACTGACCATGAAGACATTTGGGAAACAGGAAGTGATGCCCGTGACAGCAGAGAAGAACGAGGGCTCTGACTTTTTGTCCACATGGATGCAATATAGATTATGAGGAACATAGATGGCCCGCAGCAGTTGCTCAAAGTTCTGCACCTACAGTACATGGAAAAATAAATGATGCCTTTGATTATTCAACTGAATTTAATTTGTAACATTTGTGAATTGCCCATTTAATTGACAGTGGTGGCTTCTGTGAAGTATTCAGAGCTACTTCACATTTTTAACATGTATTTGAATTTAGATTCAGGGTTTAGAATTTACCTTATGATGAACGACTATAGAGTAAGCCAGTGGGAAGTCCTCTTCTTCTTGGCTTAACGAAACTGTTAGGTATTTCCTGCTTAATTTGAATTCCCTGTAAATAAACAACATTGAGCAAATAACACAATATAGTAATTTCTGTAAAACTGTCGTTTAACTGAGACAAGTTATGTATTGCAACACACCTACAGTCTCTGGTTGCATTAATGTAATACTCATCAGGGATGAGAACGGTGTGGCGGAAGTTTTTGTCGTCAGTCAGTAATTTGGCTTTTTCCAGTGCCTCCTTGTCTCCCGTCAGGATCGCTGAACAGTTGTAAAATGTGTCTGCGAGACCATCAACATCTGTGTATTCCAACCTCTGTGTACTGGAGTTGTACCTGAAAATTTGAGTAGGAGCCCGGCTTGTGTTTGGTTGTCTGAGTAGGGACAGTACCAAAACTGATCCCACTGCAAGAATGAACAGTAGCAGCCAGCCTCTTCTCATTATTCAGGAGTAAGACCTTAACTAGGAAACTTTAACTGAGTGAATTCTGCATTTACTGTAGTCCACCTGGACTTCAAATTTTCACTGATTTTCTATTATTTGCTGCTGAAACATTATCTGCTTAAAGTCACGAAGGTCTGTCTGAATCATTACAACAAATTCTGTTATTTTCCAGTTACTGCCACACGCAGTCTGAATTTCACAGAGTAATGTTTAACAGTGTGTAGAGAAGTTCCTCTCTGGATCCAGGTTCATCAGTTGATTTGCCTGTTATTGGCCCTGGGAACAAGATGAGAGATATGAATGTATCCACTCTTTGTACACAACCTTTAAGTGTAAATTTCAAAGGTGAACATAAAGCAAACTTCCTCTTGCCCTGTAAATGATTATCTGTTTAGTAGACTTTTTATGGCCAGTCGTTAAAAAATGATACCATCATTGAAAGCATGTGTTTGAATAAAACACAAAGTAAGGGAGACCGGGGACAGTTGCAACACTTTTTACTTTTTTCTCAGTTACTCAGAGACTATTTGGATTACATTCACCAAACTTTTAAATATTAAACTTACATGTGTCTGCTAATTAGCCATACCATTTAAAGATGGTTACATATGACATATCAATCACAATGTCTGTTATGGAAGAATTCAGACGTTGCAACTGACCCCAAACCTGGGGACAGTTGCAACACAGATCAGGGACAATTGCAACATATTAAACACACATTAAATTTAATTTCAAGCTGTTGCAACTGTCCTCACCCTATCAGTCATGAAAAAACATCATGTGCCAGCTAGACACAATGATATTGACACATGCTAACCATATCAATAGTCAACAAAACACTGATTCAAACTTGGTAAGTTTGGATTCATTCATACAAAAGGTTAGAATAGTATAACAAAAATACAGCTCATGAAAAAAGCTATACCCTTAAAACAACTTTGTCTCAGTACAAGCAAGAGCAGATGCTGAATATGCCTTCTCTATTCTTGATGGGCAGAGGGTCTAACTGTGCATGTGCAGTCAGTGTGAGCATCATCACTCTAGCATGTTTCTAATTGGACAAATAAGACTTGTTGCAACTGTCCCCAATCTCCCCTATAATTTCTGCTCTCTAAAATTGAAAGGCTTCCCTTTTCTAGACTTTCTAGACTAAGAAGTCTTGTCAGCTTTATTTAAAAAATATAAAACACTTTGAGAATAGGTCCTAATTTTCTAACCCCAGACAGAAAAAAACCTCGCCTACACGACACAGCAAATGTCTTCATCAAGCTTAGACTTTTAAATGTCTCTGACTGTCATCACTGTTTTACCTGGAGAAATTAACTAAATGACGTACAGGAAAACAAACAATACCTTAGCTGTGATATTTATGCACTACAACAAATGTCAAAAGTAGAAACACATACTGTTATTCTGCTAGATTCATTTTCAACTTTCCGGTGCCCAAGTAAACAGCTTCTTTTTTTTTTTTAATCTATAAATTTCAGAGTCCTAAATTTCTATAAATGCACTGAAGAAGAATACAGTAAAACATAACATAAAAAATGTACTTTGAAAGTCTGGTATATACAGCAGTAATTAACAGCACCTTGACAGCAGACGTTCCCTACCTGTGAATTTACGTGTAGCAGATAAGATTGTTGTCGCTTTCTTTGTCCCATTAATGCCGGCTGATTCTTCCTGACCATCTGGTTCGAAAAGTGCTGGTTATGCGTGTTATGCTGCACGGGGCACAGTACAACAGACACAACAGGCGTCGTAGTCAACTTCCTGTCAGCAATTGAATCTACTGACCGACCTCCTACACCTGGAAAACCCTTGGCTGAGCCCTGGTGTATTTCTCAAGGACTCTCCACTCCAATCACCCATTTATGCCTCCACTCCAAAGTCACAATGTTCTGGCAGTTGTCTGAGTGGGACTTGTGTGTGTCCAATTTGATTGCGCGGGTGAGGGTATAGTGCTGTTCTCCACAGACATCAGATCATCAGTGGTTGTAGTGTACATAGAATTTTGATATAAAACTTTTTTGGTATATATTGTTAAGGAAAACAATGTAGCTGGCAATGTGCTGTAATTTTTTTTAAGGCATTTTCTCATCTCAGTCGAACTTTTAAAAGCACATCTACAGTCTCTGTCTATTAATAAAGACCTGTCTGAATCATTACAACAATCTTAGCGTTTCCAGTCATCGCTACAGTCTGTTGTTTACTGCACTGAATTCCAGTAATATTTAACAGTGTGTAGAGAAGTTACTCTCTGGACTCTGCCTGATCAGTTTTTATTGTCCCAGGAAACAAGATAAGAGAAGAGATATGAGTCCATTACGCATTATGCAATTTGCAAGTGTAAAATATAAATGTGTTTCTTGTACACATATAGTTATACACACCTTTATTTTATTTTTTAAAAAGACTTTAGGTAACACTTTACAATAAAGGTCCCTTAATTAACGTTAATTAGTACATTATTAAGCATTAATATGTAAACTAATGTGTTAATGCTGAGTAGCCTAATGCATACATAATGATAACTAATTACATTATTCAACTTTCAATTTATTAACTAACTTTCAGTAGTAAACATTAATTAACTGCTTACTAATAGGCTACATTCTGCCCTGATGGGATCATCACCTTATCGTGGTGGGGCAGTTTGCATGTCTCCATGACCTCTAGAGCCATGTCGACAGGAGTTTTCCACTCCTGGCAGGGTCACCCATGCCGAACAGGTCGAAGGGTAGAGACCAGACGAAGAATGATCCCACTGGCCCTCCAGGTTGGGGGTTGGGCTGAGGGCTGATAACCCACTCCCAGAAAAACAAGTTATTACAGAAACCAGAAGTGAACCCACGGGACATAGAACTGCTGTCGACCGGGAGAAGTGGAAGCGCTCTGTGGAGGCCCTATGTGCCACCAAGGCACAAAGTGGATAGAGAGAGTGAGAGCGTCCTGTATCATAACTAAATCTCTGCCGTTTGTAACAAACCAAACCGTGTGAAAATCTGGTAAAAATTTGGGGAGTTGCGATTATTGTAGTCGGGGTTTACACCTTCCTCAGTAGAAGTAAATGCACAGGGGCGCATTGGGGACCCAGCCAAGATGGCGGCCGCGCTGATACGTCAGCTACAATAGGCAGCGTCAGTCTATGAGGCGTCTACGTATGTCTGTGGCTCCACATCTGTCTCACACTCTGCGGCGGGCTTACCGAGACTCGGCTCTTCTCCTCTGCCCTGACTCTCCTCTCTCCTCTCACCCACACTTGAGCACCCATCCTGGGCTATAAAGTCAGCCTGCTCCAGTACTCCGCTGTCCTGCTAGAGGCTGTTCTTAGGGATCTTAAATACATTTCCAAAGTAATTTGCCTAAAACTGCTCAGTCTGGAGCCCTGACACGCGAGCTAAGCGTCTTTATGACAATACGCGCTAGAGCTAATGAGAAATGCAGTCTTCATTCCGGCAAAACATGAAAGTTCCTCGGAGGGGCTTTAAAGAAAAAAAAGAGAAATACAAAAGGAAGTGGCAAAGAAGTAAGAAAACCCAAACCCAAACCCAGTCACCTCAGACAATTTGTTGTTGTTGTTGAAACCTCGTATCCTTCCCAGCTCACGCAGATAACAGTTAGGCTACTGCTGATACATGCTTCTGTGATTGAGGAATTGAGAAGGAAGAACAAAAACACAAGAAAACAAAAAGAAAAGCAAGTGCTTGCCAGATCCACCATGGGAAACATAATTAATATAGGCTTCAGGGTTTAAGCTCAGGAAACTCTGGGCTTCTCAAAGAAGAGACAGGCAGTGGTAGCGTAGGCTACTAGCCTACTTGCGAGAAGAAGTTGCTAACAGACGCCATCAAAAACATATACTGGAAATTTCTCTCTGAAAGTACACACCAAGTGTCATACTTTTTCTGCAGCCAAAGGCCATTTTGGGTTGTCGCACCAACTGAAGCTGACAGTGAAACCTGTGAGGACACACAAGAACCTGCAGTTCACATCCAGCAGCCTTTTCAGTTGCGGGCTTGTATCCACCAAAGATATTGAGAAGATGGCAGATACCATTGTCTGTGATCCTAATTTGAAGCCTTCAAATTAGGATCACAGACAAATATAATAATTAGTTTTTTTCAAGTGTCATGTAAACGTACTGAGTGAGTAGAAAATTGGTGAATTATTGATTTTGGGTGAAGTATCCCTCCTGATTTTAACAAACCTTTTAAGATTCAGATGGAAGCGGTGGTTTCTGTCATTATTTTCTCATCTTCGCTGGTGTGGCACAGGACAGGAGTATTGGTTTCGTTTACTGCCTCTGGTAAAGCAAGGATGCTATTAAGAGATTAAAATTCAAACAATGAATTAAAACAAAAAAAGACAAATCTGAGCTTGATGGAGACTTGTAGGCTATTTTCTGTGTTGTGCAGGTGACACCTGCTCTGCGTCTTTTATTGAGCAAACCTGGAAAACAAGAACTAAAGAACTAAACATGATAATATCAGTATAAAGACCTTTACAGTTGTGTCCTAACAATACTACAGGAACATGTCAGTAATCCATGTCAATAATATCTATAAGGAAACATGTTTTATAGCTACTTTTTTTTACACACACACACACACACACACACACACACACACACACACACACACACACACACACACACACACACACACACACAATCAGCATGTAGCAAGAGAACAGATGTGCCTGGGCTTGTTATCTCTGGTTCCCAGAAGCAAGGTGGCACCTGCCAGTTTCATATTTACTTAATGTAAAAATGTGTGTGTTTAGTTGGGGGTCGGGTCACGGGTGGCCACTAGAGTAGGCCAATTTGTTGGTTATGTGTCATACATGGTAGAAGAATGACATTTGTAATCCTGCTTTACACTTAAAGAGAGATAGAACTACTCAGCTGCATTGGCTAAATGATGAAAAATAAATAAATAAAAATGTTCAAAAAAGAAAAAGGGTTAAAAATCACATTAAAAAAGTGAGGTATACGTAATTATTATAACAAACATACATTATTATCAATCATTTGTGTTACCTATACATTTACCGTACACTCCCAGAAAAGAAATTTCAGCTTTGGAAAATAGAAAAGTAAAGTTATTGTTTTGTTAAAGCAGAACTAAGCGGAATGTTTGTGTTAATATAAGTCTTAAATAGTTACTATATCTTCCAACGGGAATCACTTGTATAGAGTGTTTGGTCCGAAACACGGGTCTGTCAGTCAGTCTGCCCCATGGGGTCCCGACCTCAAGGTTGAAAAATGGCTGCATTGACATGGAACATCTTTTGTGTTTCCATTGTTTTCTATGTAGCTGCGTGCCCTGCGCGCGCATTATCCGAAGCAACGCGTATGTGGTGCGACACGCTTTTTTTCGTCTGTCAAATGTCTTCAGCAGTGCTCTTTGGGTTTGTTGTTATGAAGCTTCACCTGTCTCCCATCCTTCATATTATGTCAGGTGATGTGCTGCCCTCCAATATTTTCTTATATACTATATGTTTATAATTTGCAACAATTTTGCCTTTGACTTTTATTCACTTTTTATTTCCCCCCCTCTGTCGGACAGTTCTAACAAAGATTAAATGAAAAATGCCTCCTTAAAGGAATAGATCACCAAATAATGAAATTCATCATTATTATCGACTCACCATCATGCTGATGAATACTCTGGAGTAGTTTTTTATCCCTCAAAGTGCATCTGGAGACCCGGGAGGGTCAAAACTGACATAAAAAACTGACATAAAAAGGTCCATAAAACTACACAAAAACCTTGTAATATTCCTCCTTACTGCTTGTCCGCTGCAATCTAAGTGTCCTGAAGGGATAATAGTCCATAGTTTACTTGAAACAATGTCATTTACAGTAGGACATTTTTAAGGCCTAAACAGTCCTGTTTTGCGCTCTGACGTACATTCAAGCCAGTGAACGTGAGAGCGCACACCAGGCAACTTCAATACAGGACTGTTTCGGCTGTAAAAATATCCTAAATGACGTCCTTTAGAGTAAACTCTGGACTAAATCCCTTCAAGACACTTGGATTGACGAGCAATACGGAATAAATGGTTTTTGTGTAGTTTTATGAACCTTTTTGTGTCTAGTGCTATTGACTCTCATATTAGGATTTCGTTGGACTACAAACCCCCCTCCAGGGTCTCCAGATGCACTTTGAGTAGCCTAGTAAAAAACTACTCCGGAGTATTCATCAGCATGAGGGTGAGTCAATAATGACTGAATTTCATTTTTTGGTGAACTATTCCTTTAACCATTTAAACCCCTGCTCTTACTGTGCACCTAATGAACAAAATATAAGCCTAACAAAAATTAAAAAAAAAAAACTACAAAAGTAAGCCCGGAAGTCAAGCCAGCCCGCACTTTGAAATCCTTGGTCAAGCCAACCCACACGTTGTTTTAAGGTGCGCGCATATACGGCACATTACGGCAAGAGCGAGAAAGTGCCCGTAAAATGAAAGCAATGACCCCGAAACGTCTGATGTGGCATTTCAAAATAAAAGCCAGCCTTTCAAAATAAAAGCCTTGAACACTGCATTTATGTACATTTACAGTATCATTAAAAAAAAACTGCTAGTTATTACTGTACCATTCCACTTCAGACTGATAGTACTCGACCTGAAGATGACACCCAGAAAAAATCAGACCAATCTGATGTGGAATTTCAGAATAAAAGCCCTCTAAACTTGGATATTTTTAAGTATTTTGTGTACATTTACAGTATCATTTTTTTTTTTAACTGCTAGTTATTACTGTACCATTCCACTTCAGACTGATAGTACTCGACCTCAGGATGACACCCAGAAAAAAATCAGGGCGATCTGATGTGGAATTTGTAAATGTACACAAATCACTTAAAAATATTAAAGTTCAGAGGGCTTTTATTCTGAAATTCCACATCAGATTGGTCTGATTTTTTTCTGGCGTCATCTTCAGGTCGAGTACTATCAGTCTGAAGTGGAATGGTACAGTAATAACTAGCAGTTTTTTTTAATTATACTGTAAATGTACACCAAAATATCAAAGTTCAGAGGGCTTTTATTCTGAAATTCCACATCAGATTGGTCTGATTTTTTTCTGGGTGTCATCCTGAGGTCGAGTACTATGAGTCTGAAGTGGAATGGTACAGTAATAACTAGCAGTTTTTAAAAAAATATACTGTAAATGTACACAAAATACTTCAAAATATCAAAGTTCAGAGATTGGTCTGATTTTTTTCTGGGTATCATCTTCAGGTCGAGTACTATCAGTCTGAAGTGGGATGGTACAGTAATAACTAGCAGTTTTTTTTAAATGATACTGTAAATGTACACAAAAATATCAAAGTTCAGAGGGCTTTTATTTTGAAATTCCACATCAGATTGGTCTGATTTTTTTCTGGGTATCATCTTCGGGTCGAGTACTATCAGTCTGAAGTGGAATGGTACAGTAATAACTAGCAGTTTTTTGTTTTTTGTTTTTTTTAATGATACTGTAAATGTAAACAAAAATATCAAAGTTCAGAGGGCTTTTATTCTGAAATCCCACATCAGATTGGTCTGATTTTTTCTGGGTATTTTTAATTATACTGTAAATGTACACCAAAATATCAAAGTTCAGAGGGCTTTTATTCTGAAATTCCACATCAGATTGGTCTGATTTTTTCTGGGTATCATCTTCAGGTCGAGTACTATGAGTCTGAAGTGGAATGGTACAGTAATAACTAGCAGTTTTTCTTAAAATAATACTGTAAATGTACCTCTATGAAATGTACACAAATGCAGTGTTAGGCTTTTATTTTGAAAGGCTGGCTCTTATTTTGAAATGCAACATCAGACGTTTCGGGGGCGTTGCTTTCATTTTACGGGCACTTTCTCGCTCTTGCCGTAATGTGCCGTATGCGCGCACCTTAAAACAACATGTGGGCTGGCTTGACCAAGGATTTCAATGATGTTGCATTTCAAAATAAAAGCCAGCCTTTCAAAATAAAAGCCTTTAACACTGCATTTGTGTACATTTACAGTATTATTTTAAGAAAAACTGCTAGTTAGGGGAGAGTGGGGTAAAGTGAGACACTTTTTACATTTGCTCCCCTCTAAGCGGGCTAAAATGATTTATCAGTAAAATTTACACATTTCCCATTAATTCAAGATGTTTCCTAGCAATGGAAATTATCAGAATGTATTCAGGACGAAGGACAGTGAAAATATGGTTGTTTTAAAAAAAGTGGTCTTGTGTCTCACTTTACCCCAGCGCAGGGGTAAACTGAGACAAACCAGAGAAATCAATGGGGTAAACTGATCCACTTACTTTTTCCACTCTGAAACTACCATAACAACACATGTTGTAGCAGTTAGAATCCTGACAGCTAGCTTGACAACCACACTTCCCAAAACTAATGTCGGACTAGTAGCAGAATCACGGGGATTGGTCAATTAAGCACTTTTTTTTTTCTAAACACAAAGTGACTCAAGAACAAAATCAAATACAACACAAAATGTTTTAATTAACATTCAAATGACAGATAGAACCAGTCAGATAGTCTGGGGGTCAGATTGTAGGCCCCGACAATCGTGACCATTTTGATCAAAAGTCCTCTTGTTTGTGGGGGGAGCCGACAAAGTGGAATGTGACTAAAATTGAATGTAACCAATAAATAAGTGAGCTGACTGAGAGCACATAGCATAACAAAGCAGTGTGGCTACAGATCATGTTTGATCACGCAAGATTTCTGGCTTGGGGGAAGAGATTCTAGTGTAAATGTGTGGTGTGCTCACAGTCTCACTCATGGATTTATTATAATACATCCATGGTCTCACTTTACCCCGCAGCATTTGTCTCACTTTACCCCAACACCCCCATTTTAGAAAAAACGACCTCTCTTAGAAATTCAGGCAAATTTTCAGCCAGCATCATCACATGGTTTTATGTGTTGGTAGTTCATCATCATGTATCATATAAGTTTTTTTTACGTGTATCAATTTGCTTTGGCACAACAGTTGATTAAGTTGACAGCAAGAAAATTTACTTTTACATGCAAAAATCATATTTTTGTGAAAAAAAACATGCTTTCCACAGCATAATGAGGTCCTCTTCTTCATGACCATGGGGAAATGGAAGGGGCTTGAAAACATAATGGTCACATGACCAATGTGTTCCGTTTTCTAGATATAGGGGGTGTCTCACATTACCCGGTGTCTCATTACTGTACCATTCCACTTAAGACTGATAGTACTCAACCTGAAGATGACACCCAGAAAAAATCAGGGCGATCTGATGTAGAATTTCAGAATAAAAGCCCACTGAACTTTGATATTTTTAAGTATTTTGTGTACATTTACAGTATCATTAAAATAAAAATTGCTAGTTATTACTGTACCATTCCACTTCAGACTGATAGTACTCGACCTGAAGATGACACCCAGAAAAAATCAGACCAATCTGATGTGAAATTTAAATGATACTGTAAATGTACACAAAGCACTTAAAAATATTAAAGTTCAGAGGGCTTTTATTCTGAAATTCCACATCAGATTGGTCTGATTTTTTCTGGGTGTCATCTTCAGGTCGAGTACTATCAGTCTGAAGTGGAATGGTACAGTAATAACTAGCAGTTAAAAAAAAAATGATACTGTAAATGTACACAAAATACTTAAAAATATCCAAGTTTAGAGGGCTTTTATTCTGAAATTCCACATCAGATTGGTCTGATTTTTTCTGGGTGTCATCTTCAGGTCGAGTACTATCAGTCTGAAGTGGAATGGTACAGTAATAACTAGCAGTTTTTATTTAAAAAAATGATACTGTAAATGTACATAAATGCAGTGTTCAAGGCTTTTATTTTGAAAGGCTGGCTTTTATTTTGAAATGCCACATCAGACGTTTCGGGGTCATTGCTTTCATTTTACGGGCACTTTCTCGCTCTTGCCGTAATGTGCCGTATATGCGCGCACCTTAAAACAACGTGTGGGCTGGCTTGACCAAGGATTTCAAAGTGTGGGCTGGCTTGACTATATATATATATATATATATATATATATATATATAATATATATATATATATATATATATATATATATATATATATATATATATATATATATATATATATATATATATATATATATATATATCAGATATAAAATATTAATATATATAAAATATTAAATGTGTTTAAATGCAATAAAAACAGGTGTGTGTCATAGAGGAGGCTTAGCCCTACCACCCTGTGTTGATTTTGAGCCAACAGGTCACATGAATTTTTTTAGTCGAGCCAACTTTCTTGGTAGCTGACTTTGGAGTTTGACTCTAACCACAAGAGGGTAACCTTTCCCAATCTGAAACATGGCCCGGACTAGCAGGCAGCCTCTGGACACACACAGGTAAATACAATAAAATAAAACTTCTTGACGGGAAAACAGACGTACAGTAAGACATGGCAGCAGCAATAATCTGTGTGATGAATCCGACACGGACTGTAGTTCCAGTGTAAATCGATGTAAATTTAAGTGATTAAAAAGTTTTTGCCTGATTTGTGTGGTAAGCGACTCCCCAAAATTGAATAGCCTACATTGTAGACTTTGGCTTCTCTATAGTGCTCCGATAATGTTGTGACACCAAAAAACAAATTAGAAGGATAAATTAGCATTTGTTGCTTTGCTCCTCGCATGAGTGGATGAAGAAAATTGTTACAGTATGGAGGTCTGATTGTTTTGGGGGGGGGGTTTTGTCGTATGTTATTTTATTCTGAAAATCCTGTCAGTAGCAGCAGAGAGGATGAGTTGCTGGCTGAGTTTAATTTTTACATTGCTATGTGTCACAACAAAGTATTTCAAATCTGAAAAAATAGATAAAAATCAGGTAAGTCATATCACAATTCCTTAAATTACAGTTGTTCCAAAAAGCATCATTTTGGAGAGAAACTCAGCAATCATGTCAAAAGAACCTTCAAACCTTCCAATCAAATAAAATGTGGCTCATAATGTTATTTTTACACACTATGAAAATAGATCCATCACAGCTGATTCCCATCTAGGAAACACACTCAGGTCTTGATGTGATGTGGCCCAATGCAGAGGACCTGTCAGATTAGCAGTGGACTTTGTATTTTTAATTTTCATTTATTTCGTCTGTGCCCCTTTCTGTTTGTAAATTGTATTTTTGCACAAGGTGAACAGCAGCTGTTATGCAGATTTTCTTTTTTGGCTGTAATTTTCAGTTGCATAGGCTATGCGTTTTTATTTATAACCACCACCAGTGTTATAAACTGTTTTCTTGTCTGTATACAACATCTATTGCACGTCTGCCTGTCCTGGGTGAGGGATATTGCTCAACCTGAGGTTTCTCCAATTTTTGGGGAGTTTTTGCTCAGTCAATGTGAGTGTCTAAGGGCAGAGGATGATGCTCTGTAAAGCCCTTTGAGACAACTGTTTGTAAAAATGGGCTATACAAATAAAACTGCCTTGCCTTGCCTTAAATATGTCCTGAAAGGATGAAATGGGTTTTCATGCTGATATCCGGATTTTTTTTTCTTTTTGGTGGTTTTACTTTGAAAAATGCTGACAGGAAGTCTCATTTTACCTACCTTTAGAGCACTGGAATAAGTAACGACACCTCCATTGACTCCCGTGGTAAGGGTTTTGCGCCCCGAGTGGCAGGATATGGGTATTGCAAAAGCGCCCAGAAAACCCATTCACTCCAATGTATGTGTTGCCCACTTGTTTCTAAATTGATGAAAACGGCCGTGTTTTTGTTTTTAGGTGTCTTGGTCATATCAAATTACACTTATAATTTGTTTATTATAATATGTAGATTGAAACATTCATGTTGAAAACTGTTGTTGTTTTTTTGTTGTTTTTTTACTAGCCTATGTGTTAATGTTTATCTGTAAAGGGTCCTCAATGATGCTATTAACGTGGGTGATCTAGAAATGTCCTTAAATTATTGAAAATATCGCACTTGCTCATTCACCAACAATGCAGAGATGTCAGTTCTTGGGCACTTTTGCAATACCCATGTTCCACCATCAGGTGGCGCTTCCATTGGACCAATGCGTATCGTTACTCTCTTATTCCAGTGCTCTACTTTCCTTCTACCAGGACAAGTCTATCCAGCTGGGCAGAAATCATAAGGCAGCAATAAGGGGAATGATGGAAGGACAGAAATGAAACCGGATATTCTGCTTTTAAATAATTCACAGGTAGGACACATTTTCCATTTCATTTCATTTAGTCACTCCTGACCTCCTGGTCAAATATTACTCCAAAATGTTGTGAGCCAAGTTTTTTGAGTTAAAATGTGGGAGTTGGCTTTGTGTGTTATGTGTCTCTCGAGTTATTATATACTGTTGACCATAAAGTTGGAATATTTGTTTTGTTTTGTTTATACCTCTTCTCATGAAATGATTGTGACAATGTGATTTATTCTTGATAGTATATTGTATTGTATATCTTTCTCAAAACTGGTAACTGGGACTCAGTATGCAATCATTGCACCT
This sequence comes from Trachurus japonicus, assembly GCF_045865225.1. Taxonomy (NCBI): domain Eukaryota; kingdom Metazoa; phylum Chordata; class Actinopteri; order Carangiformes; family Carangidae; genus Trachurus; species Trachurus japonicus. The sequence goes on along the minus strand of NC_140915.1, from coordinate 23,807,626 downwards.
GGTCAAAGGTGATCCCTGATGTGTATAAATAAGAATAAAAAGAGGAATGTATCTGAAATAAAAACTCATTCCAACTTTATGGGCAAAAGTGTATTTATCTTAGGTATAAAATATCTAGGTATAAAAGTCAAAATAAATAATATTCAATTTAAGAACAGAATTTTGAAGAAAAAAAAAACACTGTACTATGTATTTGTAAGTACTCACATAAATGTACTTCATTACTGTCTATTCACCAAGCACTTTATTGGGAACATTGCGCAAATATTAAGTCTGCCAATCATGTGACAGCATCAAATCATGTAGCCTAGACACACGTCAGGGACACGCTCATAACATCAGAAAGGCAAAAAGCTTTCTTGAGTTTACGAAGAATGGTTCCAGACATTCTGTCAACTTGTTTCCAGAACAAATGGTTATTGGAGGCACACAGCAGTTTTCAGCCAGTCCTGTGCTACCAACTAACTCTAATTTTAAAGATAGTGTACAAAGGGACGGACGTCATTAACCGGACGCCTCACTGCAGAATGCCTCCATCACCCTTACATCTTTCATTTAAAGATTTACATTAGAAGACTTACTCAATCGGGACAATGGTATAGTTATAACAATGCTATTCTCTAGTTCAGGAATTAGGACAAGACAAATGTAGCATTCATCAGAATCATCAAGCTTCTTCTTCTTCTTTTTTGTAGCTAAGATAAGAACTTTATTCGACCGTTGATGACCCCTAAATGTGTCGGTGTAATAAAGTTGTTCTTTTAGCTACAAGCGTTTCTAACAACAGTATCGTGGATGATGACCTGTACAGGAAGATCATCAACAGGAAGATGTTCAGTTACTGTAATGTAGGTCAATAATATCAATAAGGAAATGTGTTTTATGGCGACTTTTATGCACACAATCAGCATGTAACAAGAAAGCAGATGTGGCTGTGCTATGACATTTGAATGACTGGCCATATAAAGTCATATAAAGACAACAAAAAACTAACCATTTACATGGCAACAGGAAGTTTGTATGTCCACATTTTTATTTTACCCTTAAAACGTGTGTATAGAATGGATGCATTCACATCTCTTCTCTTCTCTTATTTTCTTGCAGGGACAATAACTGGCAAAGCAACTGATCACCCTGGATCCAGAGAGGAACTTCTAAAAATGCTAAGTTTATTGTAATGATTGCAGGTCTTAGACACGTAATATTTCATAAGAAGAAACAGAAAATCAGTTAGTATTTGTAAGATATTTAAATCTGAGTGCACGTGGGCTATATACAGAACTCACTCTGTTAAAGTTTCCTTGTTAAGACTCTATTCTCAAATAATGAATCTATTGAACGGGGGCTGGCTGCCACTGATGCTGAAGATCAGTCTTGTGGCGGGAGCAGTATGGATGCTTTCCCTACTCATTCACCCAAAGACAAGCTGGGCTCCTACTCACATTTTCGGGTATGACTGGTTGGAATACACCGATGCTGATGGTGTCGCAGACACATTGTGCAACTGTTCAGCGATCCTGAAGGGAGACGAGGAGGAACTGGAAAAAGCCAAATTACTGAGCATCACTAGAGACTTTCGCAAGAGCATTCACTTGCCCAATGAGTATTACATTAATGAAACCAGAGACTGCAGGTGTGTTGCTCTAAACGATTATTACATACTGTATAAGACAGTTAAATATTTATTTTACAGAAATGACTACCTTGTGCTATTTGCTTATTGTTCATTTATCTTGTTGTTTATTTACAGGAAATTCCAGTTAAGCAGGAAATACCTAACAGTTTCGTTAAGCCAAGAAGAAGAGGACTTCCCACTGGCTTACTCTATAGTCATTCATCATAAGGTAAATTCTAAACCCTGAATCTAAATTCAAATACATGTTAAAACTGTGAAGTAGCTCTGAATACTTCACAGAAGCCACCAGTGTCAATTAAATGGGCAATTCACAAATGTTACAAATTAAATTCAGTTGAATAATCAAAGGCATCATTTATTTTTCCATGTACTGTAGGTGCAGAACTTTGAGCGACTGCTGCGGGCCATCTATGTTCCTCATAATCTATATTGCATCCACGTGGACAAAAAGTCAGAGCCCTCGTTCTTCTCTGCTGTCATGGCCATTTCTTCCTGTTTCCCAAATGTCTTCATGGTCAGTAAGCCTGTGAGTGTGGTCTATGCTGCCTGGCCACGCGTCCAGGCTGACCTTAACTGTATGGCTGACCTGTATAATGCTAGCACAAAATGGAAATACTTCATCAACCTTTGTGGCCAGGATTTCCCCCTGAAAACCAACTTGGAGATGGTGAGGATGCTGCGTTCACTGAAGGGCAGCAACAGCTTAGAGTCGGAACAAATGCCTGATAGGAAGAAGTGGAGGGTGAAATATTCTCATAAGATAGTTAATGGAAACATCCAGGTACGTCTTTTGAATATCTGAGTTACATATTGATTACTGTTGTTGCTGCAAAATCTCTCTATTCAGATTGACCTAAATGATCATAAGCATTTCAACCATCTCAGGGGACAGGAAAGGCAAAGGATCCACCTCCCTTCAACCTTCCCATTTTGTCAGGAAATGCCTACATGGTGGTTAGCCGAGGCTACATCCGCAGTGTGTTGGAGGACAGCCGAATACAGACTCTGATCGAGTGGGCCAAAGACACCTACAGTCCAGATGAATTTCTCTGGGCAACCATTCAGCGAATGAATGGAGTTCCTGGTTCATTGAGGCCCCACCCCAAATATGACATGTCAGACATGCATTCAGTAGCACGGCTGGTGAAGTGGCAGGGGCAGGAGGGGTCAGAAGATGCTGTGCAAGCAGTGTACCCAGAGTGTAATGGAAACCATGTCAGGGAAGTCTGTGTATACGGCCCTGGAGACTTAAAATGGATGATTGAGCAGCATCATTTCTTTGCCAATAAGTTTGACATGGACACTGATCCTATTCCCATCTACTGCTTGGAGAAGTATCTGAGACAAAAGGCACTGGCTGAGTAATATTAGGTCTACTACTTTTCTAGCTTTATATTTCCAGTTGTGATAAGTAAAACACAGACATTAGGTCCTGTGCTGCTAATATCGTAACAATCTAATATGCTGTAAGCCTGGAATTTACCTACTGTAAAGGTAGAGTCTGTATAGGGTCTTCCTAAAAAACAAAAGTCTCAATCATTCTTTCGGCTTAATCATCACTTATGGACATCTACTCATGTGGTGGCGACTGTGTCCGCAGAACCTATGCCATTAAAAGTAAAATAGGCCAAGTCTGGTAGAAATGGCCATAAAACCACAATAAGGACAGCTATACAAGCTGTCCGACTAAAAGCCTATATATCTGGAGTTAAACAAACATTTCAAACCTCAACATACAATAAGCTTTTATTTATTTTTTATTATTTCATAAGCAGTGGTGAAGTTTGGTCACAGAAAACATGATTAAAAATTGTAGGAATTTTTTTTATTTCTAAAATCTATGGTCTTAAGAAAAAAGGGTGCTCTGGTGAGGAATCCCCTTGCTTCGTCACTTTCTAACGTAACTATTATTAGGTCACTGCCAGGTTTAAAGGCAGCCAGCACCATGACTGACAAAGCAGGAGCCTGTGATTGATTTTTCAACACTATGATGTCAGGGGACAGAGGAAGTCACTTAGCTACTGCGCACATGAAGATAATTACCTACAACTATTGAGGATCTGATGGCAGAAGGGACATAGTCCTAAGGGATTTTGCAGGACTAGAGGTGGGGCGTCCAGGGTAATGCAATGCAAACAATAAATCAATGTATATACTAATCATGCAGGCTTCTTGGGATAAAAATATTTTAACTCAACACCTGACACTTAACACCTCACACATCAATCCAAATGAGCCACAGTGAGATGATGCTGCCCCCCCTTGATATTTTGCTTATTTAAATTAGATAAATCTGTGTTTTCCACTGTATGAAACTTACTTTTTGTACCTCCTTATCATAGGTTTGACTTATGAACTTAATTACATCATTCATTCAAATAGTTGCGATCTGTAACCAAATACTGGAAAGACTGTCAACTGTGATGTTTCATTTTTGTCTGTTATGCACATACAGTAGCCTCATTCTATTTTATTATTCTATTTTCTGTTACTACTGAATGTTTCTGTTGGCTTTTCTATTGAGGTCAAGGAGCAACAAGTAGGAAGCAGACAAGGCACAAGGAAATAACTTTTGCTAAAATGAAGGGATCAATGAATAGCCTTGATGGGTTTGCTGCTGCAACGGATGTCATGGGTGTGGTACTTTCAGTTTAATTAATTCTGCAATGTGTGGTGTATGATATATACTTTTTAAAAGACTGTTGAGGAGGAACAAATCTTTAATGAGGTAAAACATTTTACATACTTTACAACTAATTAATATCTTTCAAGCCACAAACAAATGTATATAAATATAATAAAAAGGCAAATAAAATAAATGTCAAATAAATGTGGACACCTGCACAGTGGGCAGTCCCTGTACTCTACCTGTCCATTTGTTTGTGAAGAAAATATTTTCTCATCACTCATAGAGAGGCGAGAGGCGAAAAAGAACAATCGGTAACACTTTACTTGAAGGTAGCGTCATAAGAGTGACATGACAATGTCATAACAGTGTCATGTCACAGTCATAAACGTGTCATAAACATTAAGTCAATGTCATTAAACATTTATGACTGTTGTCATTAAGTGTCATTCGTTTTTGTAATGACAAGTTGACATTATTTTGGTTGTCTTGATTATGACACCTTGACATTAATCAAGGTGACATAACCAGAAGTTGTCTGTCATGACAACTTGACATTAAATTTGTTTGGGATGTCCTTATTATGACAACTTGACATTACTCAAAGTGACATTACCAGAAAAGGGCCTTGTCATGACAACTTGACATTAATGAAATATTTTCTGTTTAGTTGACATAATGATTATTAATTAGATGTGCAAGGTTACAGAACAAATCTAGCACATGGTCATTGTTGTTTGACAGGATGTGGACAGGATACCCAAAACTGACTGTCATGACACCATTATGACAGTGTAATGAAGAAATTCTCTGACCTCAAGTAAAGTGGTAGCATTTTTATTTGTCATTAACATATCATGAAGGATAAACTGACTGTCATGACACAATCATGACAATGTAATAATTTTTTCACATCACGTAAAACAGATCAAACATTTTTGAAAGCTTGAAATTATAAAAACAATTATACTGACAATAAATAAAAAACAAATATATAATAACAGTGTCTAAAAACCATAAAAAATAAATCATTCAATTTCCAGGTGGAATTTTATGTCAAGGCATGCCTTGACCTCAGCTGCAGCGCTGCAGTTGTAGCCGGGACGGTCTGCAGGCCCCGGCTACACTGGTTGTGTTCTGACCCAGGGGTGGGTTCACACTCAGGTTTATTCCTGTATGAAGGCGACACAAAACAAAATGGATGTGAGTGAATCTTCTCCTACCACAAAATAAATAAAATACATTTAGCAAGTACACTAGTACATGGAGGACGTACTACCACATGCACACCACACACACACACACGCACACACACACAGACTGAATGGTTTTATATGATGTATTGTTCTATGTATTTAAGAAGTACAACACATGGATGTGGGTTTAGGGTTAGGTAAGGTTAGGTAAATAGCCTAGCCTACAATAAAATAAAACTTCTCAACGGGAAAACAGACGTAGCTAACACATTCCTGGCAGGAGCAATAGTCTGTGTGATAAATCTGACACCGACTGTAGTTCCAGTGTAAATCGATGTAAATTTAAGTGATTAAAACGTTTTTGCCTGATTTGTGTGGTAAGCGACTCCCCAAAAGTGAATAGCCTACATTGTAGACTTTGGCTTCTCTTCAAAAAGGACCTGTAGGCCCTACAGGTCCTTTTTGAAGAGGAGCCAAAATGTAGCTAAAGTATAGTGTTCCGATAATGTTGTGACACCAAAAAACAAATTAGAAGGATAAATTAGCATTTAATGCTTTGCTCCTCGCATGAGTGGATGAAGAAAATTGTTACAGTATGGAGGTCTGATTGTTTTGGGGTTTTTTTTTGTCGTATGTTATTTTATTCTGAAAATCCTGTCAGTAGCAGCAGAGAGGACGAGTTGCTGGCTGAGTTTAATTTTTACATTGCTGTGTCACAACAAAGTATTTCAAATCTGAAAAAATAGATAAAAATCAGGTAAGTCATATCACAATTCCTTAAATTACAGTTGTTCCAAAAAGCATCATTTTGGAGAGAAACTCAGCAATCATGTCAAAAGAACCTTCAAACCTTCCAATCAAATAAAATGTGGCTCATAATGTTATTTTTACACACTATGAAAATAGATCCATCACAGCTGATTCCCATCTAGGAAACACACTCAGGTCTTGATGTGATGTGGCCCAATGCAGATGACCTGTCAGATTAGCAGTGGACTTTGTATTTTTAATTTTCATTTATTTCGTCTGTGCCCCTTTCTGTTTGTAAATTGTATTGTTGCACAAGGTGAACAGCAGCTGTTATGCAGATTTTCTTTTTTGGCTGTATTTTTAGTTGCATAGGCTATGCGTTTTTATTTATAACCACCACCAGTGTTATAAACTGTTTTCTTGTCTGTATACAACATCTATTGCACGTCTGCCTGTCCTGGCTGAGGGATATTGTTCAACCTGAGGTTTCTCCAATTTTTGGGGGAGTTTTTGCTCGGTCAATGTGAGTGTCTAAGGGCAGAGGATGTTGTTACGACGCTCTGTAAAGCCCTTTGAGACAACTGTTTGTAAAAATGGGCTATACAAATAAAACTGCCTTGCCTTGCCTTAAATATGTCCTGAAAGGATGAAATGGGTTTTCATGCTGATATCCGGATTTTTTTTTTTCTTTTTGGTGGTTTTACTTTGAAAAATGCTGACAGGAAGTCTCATTTTACCTCCATTGACTCCCGTGGTAAGGGTTTTGCGCCCCGAGTGGCAGGATATGGGTATTGCAAAAGCGCCCAGAAAACCCATTCACTCCAATGTATGTGTGTTGCCCACTTGCTTCTAAATTGATGAAAACGGCCGTGTTTTTGTTTTTAGGTGTCTTGGTCATATCAAATTACACTTATAATTTGTTTATTATAATATGTAGATTGAAACATTCATGTTGAAAACTGTTGTTGTTTTTTTGTTGTTTTTTTACTAGCCTATGTGTTAATGTTTATCTGTAAAGGGTCCTCAATGATGCTATGTTGCCCGTAGCAACAGCCCCCCCCCCCCCCCCCCCCCCCCCATTAACGTGGGTGATCTAGAAATGTCCTTAAATTATTGAAAATATCGCACTTGCTCATTCACCAACAATGCAGAGATGTCAGTTCTTGGGCACTTTTGCAATACCCATGTTCCACCATCAGGTGGCGCTTCCATTGGACCAATGCGTGTCGTTACTCTCTTATTCCAGTGCTCTACTTTCCTTCTACCAGGACAAGTCCACCCAGCTGGGCAGAAATCATGAGGCAGCAATAAGGGGAATGATGGAAGGACAGAAATGAAACCGGATATTCTGCTTTTAAATAATTCACAGGTAGGACACATTTTCCATTTCATTTCATTTAGTCACTCCTGACCTCCTGGTTAAATATTACTCCAAAATGTTGTGAGCCAAGTTTTTTGAGTTAAAATGTGGGAGTTGGCTTTGTGTGTTATGTGTCTCTCGAGTTATTATATACTGTTGACCATAAAGTTGGAATATTTGTTTTGTTTTGTTTTGTTTTGTTTATACCTCTTCTCATAATGATTGTGACAATGTGATTTATTCTTGATAGTATATTGTATTGTATATCTTTCTCAAAACTGGTAACTGGGACTCAGTATGCAATCATTGCACCTGGTCAAAGGTGATCCCTGATGTGTATAAATAAGAATAAAAAGAGGAATGTATCTGAAAACAAAATCATTCCAACTTTATGGGCAACAGTGTATTTATCTTAGGTATAAAATATCTAGGTATAAAAGTCAAAATAAATAATATTCAATTTAAGAGCAGAATTTTGAAGAAAAAAAAAACACTGTACTATGTATTTGTAAGTACTCACATAAATGTACTTCATTACTGTCTATTCACCAAGCACTTTATTGGGAACATTGCGCAAATATTAAGTCTGCCAATCATGCAGCATCAAATCATGTAGCCTAGACACACGTCAGGGACACGCTCATAACATCAGAAAGGCAAAAAGCTGGTTCCAGACATTCTGTCAACTTTAGGTAGGTTGATTCTGTTGCAGATATTTATCTTTAACCTGATTTGTCATAATCACCCAACCAGAACAAATGGTTATTGGAGGCACACAGCAGTTTTCAGCCAGTCCTGTGCTACCAACTAACTCTAATTTTAAAGATAGTGTACAAAGGGACGGACGTCATTAACCGGACGCCTCACTGCAGAATGCCTCCATCACCCTTACATCTTTCATTTAAAGATTTACATTAGAAGACTTACTCAATCGGGACAATGGTATAGTTATAACAATGCTTTTCTCTAGTTCAGGAATTAGGACAAGACAAATGTAGCATTCATCAGAATCATCAAGCTTCTTCTTCTTCTTTTTTGTAGCTAAGATAAGAACTTTATTCGACCGTTGATGACCCCTAAATGTGTCGGTGTAATAAAGTTGTTCTTTTAGCTACAAGCGTTTCTTTTCTTTTGATTGTGCTTGTGTTTCTAACAACAGTATCGTGGATGATGACCTGTACAGGAAGATCATCAACAGGAAGATGTTCAGTTACTGTAATGTAGGTCAATAATATCAACTAGAAAATTTCCTCTCGGGAAATTTTGAATGGGCCGCGGGAGCTACTGCCGATTTTGCCATCTCTGTCAACATGGGAATCAAACCCACGATCTTAAGCGCAAGACAGAGCTGATCAGACAGACACATGATCATCTTTCTATAAGCACTGATATGGAGGAGCTGTAATCACATTAGGTTACCTGTGTGTGTGTGTGTGTGTGTGTGACACCAACAAGGTTTAACTTTAAAACCAGATTAAATCATGGCTTAAGTTTAAATTCTGTTGCACGTTAACTGTGTTTTAATCACATGAAGGTGTGTGTGTGTTTTTGTGTGTGTGTGTGTGTGTGACTGTAATCACATGAAGGTGTGTGTGTACGTGTGTGTGTGTTTTTGTGTGTGTGTGTGTGTGACTGTAATCACATGAAGCTGGCTCTAGAGTCTGTCTGTGTGTGTGTGTGTGTGTGTGTGACTGACTTGACACATAGTTAGTTAGTAGCTGCATCCTGTGTCAGTCTGATTTAGCTGTGTCTGTGTTTATAAACATTTAAACGAGCGCCAGGTGGATTGTTTATGAAGTTAACGAGCTCTGGCCTGAGGATCAAAGAGGTTACCACGGCGATAGGGGCCCCCGCAGGCTGAGACAGACAGAAACGTGGAGAAAAAGAGCCATTTTCTGCCTCTAAACCGGTCTCACATTTAGGCTTAGCATGACAAAACGGTAACTCCTATCAGAACAAAACACAGATCAACGTTGCTCTAAGGACTTAATGAAAATTTCGGTACGATTTGGTGTTTCTACAGTAAATATTTTGGCGACGCTGGCAGTTTTAAAACATCAGGCCGTTCTGCTCCTCTCAGAAAATATTTGTATTGGACTCAATGAGGAGCAGAGACAGACGTGGCCGCACTCAGAGGCTGATTCTGTCAATTCTGTAAGTCTCTCTGATATTTTGAGCACATGACATGAGAGATAACAAGTTTGTCTTACAAATTCTGAAAAAATTATGTGTGTAGAGTGAAAATTGTGGCCGTGCTGACAGTTTATCCAGAAAAAATACAGAATGTTTCTTCACTCTCTCCCACTCTAACCGATGATGTCACGCACTCTGACACGAACATTCCATGCAATACACACCCATTATAAACTCATAATTTCTCCAAAAATGATCATGGTCATTGATCAGGGATTGATCAAAAACTATATGACCTATCAAAACGTGGAGTAATACGACAATACACAAGACTTGTGTCTACTGTTTAAAGTTTAAATGGAGTCTCTAGGTGAAAGTATGCCTGAGCAGTAGACGTTTGTTAAACTCCAATGATTGGTCTTTTTCGCTCTTTTTTTTCCGCCCGTCCCATTGACTTACATGCAAAATTTTTGCACAGTTTTTCGCGACTACGTCGCGAAAAATTCGTAAACTGTTGAGAAAAGTAATAGCACACCGATCCCGATCAAGACGCACGTTTTGATATATAATATGTCCTGCAACTCTTCGAGTTGCAGGACTAGTAGCGAATCGAAAAAGCGTCCGGAAGAGGACGGAGAATAACTAGAAAAAACATTTCCAAGAATGGAAATGGTGTGAATGCTGGAAGCAATGCTGAATGAGCTGAAGAAATTGTTGAAAGAAAGAAAGAAAGAAAGATTGAAACAAGAGAGAAAAAAGAAAAGGACAGAAAGAAAGAAAGAAAGAAAGAAAGAAAGAATCAAACAAACAAAGAAGTAAAAAGACAGAAATGGAGTGAAAGAAAGAAAGAAAGAAAGAAATGGAGTAAAAACAAAGGAAGAGAAAAGGAGAAGAAAGAAAGAAAGAAAGAAAGAATCAAACAAAGAAGTAAAAAGACAGAAATGGAGTGAAAGAAAGAAAGAAAGAAAGAAAGAAAGAAATGGAGTAAAAACAAAGGAAGAGAAAAGGAATAGAAAGAAAGAAACAATCAAACAAACAAAGAAGTAAAAAGACAGAAATGGAGTGAAAGAAAGAAAGAAAGAAAGAAAGAAATGGAGTAAAAACAAAGGAAGAGAAAAGGAGTAGAAAGAAAGAAAGAAAGAATCAAACAAACAAAGAAGTAAAAAGACAGAAATGGAGTGAAAGAAAGAAAGAAAGAAAGAAAGAAAGAAATGGAGTAAAAACAAAGGAAGAGAAAAGGAATAGAAAGAAAGAAAGAAACAATCAAACAAACAAAGAAGTAAAAAGACAGAAATGGAGTGAAAGAAAGAAAGAAAGAAAGAAAGAAAGAAAGAAAGAAAGAAAGAAAGAAAGAAAGAAAGAAAGAAAGAAGAAAAAGAGAGAGGGGGATGATAGATAGAAAGAGGTAGATGGATGGATGGATGGATGGATGGATGGATAGAGAGGGAAGGATATAAAAAGTTAAGTAAAATACAAATGAAGGAGTAGAAGAAAGAAAGAAAGAAAGAAAGAAAGAAAGAAAGAAAAAAAGGAGACAGAGGGGTTAAAAAATAGGGAGGGGTATAGATAGATAGATAGATAGATAGATAGATAGATAGATAGATAGATAGATAGATAGATAGATAGATAGATAGATAGATACCGTATTTCCTCTAATAGTAGCCGGTATCTATTTAATAGCCGGGTCTGTTATAATGGCCGGGGGCGTGGTTTACACGAACAAATAAAGGCCGGCCCCAAATACAGGCCGGGTCAATGGGAAAAAAACAAACAAACAGAAAAAACCTGAATTTCAGTCACTGTGGATGCACTGGTCTCAGGCGGCCAAACACGGATGCAGTAACCCACAAGTGCCAGCAGATGGCAGTAGCTAGATCTGAAGTGCCACATGAACCCACGCTTCAAGGAAACAGTCACTGACAACTCGACCGAAGAGAGCTTTAGCAGCATGGCGTGTCACTACCCGATTTGCGACGCTACCCGATCTGTGACAAAACTGGTCACTTGTGCTCCAGCGTTTATTAGCCTAATCCTGTCCAGCTGATCGCTGCTGTTGCGGTACCTGCTACAGTAATGTGTAAAAAAATATAATTAATTGTAGGCAGAATGAAAACTGAGCACGGTAACTGTCAAATTTGAGCACCAGCATGAAACAGAGGAAGAAATAATAGCCTCTCTCAAATATAAGCCGGTCTCCAATACAGGCCGGTTCCCCTGGGCAGCTAAAGTAAATAAAGGCCTCGGCCTCTATTAGAGGAAATACGGTAGATAGATAGATAGATAGATAGATAGATAGATAGATAGATAGATAGATAGATAGATAGATAGATAGATAGATAGGACACATGTTAAAAGCTGCATCCTATGTCCTAGGCTCCACCTGTAATTGTACTACTATTAATAGAATTGGAAAGACTAAACGTCTGAACTTAAATTCATGAGAAAAATATAAATTGTTGGAGATGTTTACATCAAAAGTATAAAATAATTGAGAGCCTGATGAATTTGAGCTGAAAACCTGTGTGTGTGTGTGTGTGTGTGAGTCTGACGGTCTCTCTGTCTGCGTGTACATGTGCAGAAAGTAAAACTGTTAAGCGCCACAGAACTCCTCTCTCCCTAATGATCTGATTGATTGGCAGCCTGCCCTCAGAAGTTACCATGGCGACTAACATGCTTACATTTTACTGTGTGGAACAGTGTTGTGTTTGTGTGTTTGTCTGTTTGTGTATGTGTGTGTGTGTGTGACTGTGTGTGAGCGTCTGTGTGTGTCTGTCTGTGTGAGTGTGATGCCTGTGTTTGTGCGTGGACATCCTCTGTCAGTCTGGTTTATCATGTGTGTGTGTGGGGCTGTGTTTAAAAACATCTTAACGAGCAGCCAGGCTGCACCTGACCTGTTCTATTTATAGACTTTGATAACGAGCTGGCCGCTACAGCTGGACCAACTGCACACAGAGCAGAGCAGAGCAGAGAGATTTGAGCTCTGAGCAGCTTCCCAAAACAGCCCATAAAAAGAGAACCGTACCTCTTATTAGAATGTGGTCCTCCTGACCATCTGGGCAAGCAGACCTTCCTGAGCACATTGATGTGCATTAAATGTTTGTAGGGCAAAAACTTTTCTCGGGTCGCAAGGTAGAAAAGGGGGGCATTTCTGCTTTTCTAAAAAAATCAGCTCCTACTTTTATATTGAAGTGGATGAGCCACTGGAGTGGGTCTAGCTGGACAATTAGGCTCACTGAGACAATTCTGTAAGTCTGTCTGCTGTTTTGAGCACATTAAATGAGACACGACAAGTGTGGCTACAAACCGGTGAGGAAATCATGTGTCTAGAGTTTAATTTGTGGCCGTGCTGGCAATTTATCCAGAAAAAATCCTGAATGTTTTTTCGATCCCTCTCACTCTAACGATGATGTCACTCACTCTGACCCAACCCCATACACACTCATTGAAAAGTGTGAAATTTGTCAGAAATCCTCATGTGCTTTTAAAGGATTTATCTCAAAAACGGTGCAAGCTATGAAAAAGTTGTAAATACAGGATGAATACATTAGAAGTTTGTCTACAGCTCAGAATTTGAATGAAGTCTCTAGCTGAAAGTATGTGGACGCTTTAAAGGCTGAAAGAAGTAAGAAGATTTGAAGAGTTTCAAGACTGTTCCAATGCATTCTCTATGGGGAAAAAAAAATCAGAAATAGTTGAATATTGCAAAAAGTATGAATAGTTGAAAAGAGAAAAGACATAGCACACCTGTCCCGAAAAGGCTGAACATTTTGATATTTGAATTGTTGAAATAGCACAAAGTATGAAGGACTAGTTACATGACAAAGAAAGGCAGAAAATGGCCGAACCGAATAACAATAGTGTGAATGCTTCCAGCATTCACACTAACTAGAAAAAACATTTCCAAGAATGGAAATGGTGTGAATGCTTCCAGCAATGCTGAATGAGCTGAAGAAATTGTTGAAAGAAAGAAAGAAAGAAAGAAAGAAAGAAAGAAAGAAAGAAAGAAAGAAAGAAAGAAAGAAAGAAAGAAAGAAAGAAAGAAACAAGAGAGAAAAAAGAAAAGGACAGAAAGAAAGAAAGAAAGAAAGAAAGAAAGAAAGGAAGAAAGAAAGAAAGAAAGAAAGAAAGAAAGAAAGAAAGAAAGGAAGAAAGAAAGAAAGGAAGAAAGGAAGAAAGAATCAAACAAACAAAGAAGTAAAAAGACAGAAATGGAGTGAAAGAAAGAAAGAAAGAAAGAAAGAAAGAAAGAAAGAAAGAAAGAAAGAAAGAAAGAAAGAAAGAAATGGAGTAAAAACAAAGGAAGAGAAAAGGAGTAGAAAGAAAGAAAGAAAGAATCAAACAAACAAAGAAGTAAACAAACAGAAATGGAGTGAAAGAAAGAAAGAAAGAAAGAAATGGAGTAAAAACAAAGGAAGAGAAAAGGAATAGAAAGAAAGAAAGAAAGAAACAATCAAACAAACAAAGAAGTAAAAAGACAGAAATGGAGTGAGTGAAAGAAAGAAGGAAAGAAAGAAAGAAAGAAAGAAAGAAAGAAAGAAAGAAAGAAAGAAAGAAAAAGAGAGAGGGGGATGATAGATAGAAAGAGGTAGATGGATGGATGGATGGATAGAGAGGGAAGGATAGAAAAAGTTACGTAAAATACAAATGAAGGAGTAGAAGAAAGAAAGAAAGAAAAAAAGGAGACAGAGGGGTTAAAAATAGGGAGGGGGATAGATAGATAGATAGATAGATAGATAGATAGATAGATAGATAGATAGATAGATAGATAGATAGATAGATAGATAGATAGATAGATAGATAGATAGATAGATAGATAGATAGGACACATGTTAAAAGCTGCATCCTATGTCCTAGGCTCCACCTGTAATTGTACTACTATTAATAGAGTTGGAAAGACTAAACGTCTGAACTTAAATTCATGAGAAAAAAATTAATTGTTGGAGATGTTTACATCAAAAGTATAAAATAATTGAGAGCCTGATGAATTTGAGCTGAAAACCTGTGTGTGTGTCTGGGTGTGTGAGTCTGACGGTCTCTCTGTCTGCGTGTACATGTGCAGAAAGTAAAACTGTTAAGCGCCACAGAACTCCTCTCTCCCTAATGATCTGATTGATTGGCAGCCTGCCCTCAGAAGTTACCATGGCGACTACCATGCTTACATTTTACTGTGTGGAACAGTGTTGTGTTTGTGTGTTTGTCTGTTTGTGTATGTGTGTGTGTGTGTGACTGTGTCTGTCTGTCTGTGTGAGTGTGATGCCTGTGTTTGTGCGTGGACATCCTCTGTCAGTCTGGTTTATCATGTGTCTGTGTGGGGCTGTGTTTAAAAACATCTTAACGAGCAGCCAGGCTGCACCTGCACTGTTCTATTAATAGACTTTGATAACGAGCTGGCCACTACAGCTGGCCACTGCACACAGAGCAGAGCAGAGCAGAGAGATTTGAGCTCTGAGCAGCTTCCCAAAACAGCCCAGAAAAAGAGAACCGTAACTCTTATCAGAATGTGGTCCTCCTGACCATCTGGGCAAGGAGACCTTCCTGAGCACATTGATGTGCATTAAATGTTTGTAGGGCAAAAACTTTTCTCAGGGTCGCAAGGTAGAAAAGGGGGGCATTTCTGCTTTTCTAAAAAAATCAGCTCCTACTTTTATATTGAAGTGGATGAGCCACTGGAGCGGATCTAGCTGGACAATTAGGCTCATAGAGACAATTCTGTAAGTCTGTCTGCTGTTTTGAGCACATTAAATGAGACACGACAAGTGTGGCTACAAACCGGTGAGGAAATCATGTGTCTAGAGTTTAATTTGTGGCCGTGCTGGCAATTTATCCAGAAAAAATCCTGAATGTTTTTTCGATCCCTCTCACTCTAACGATGATGTCACTCACTCTGACCCAACCCCATACACACTCATTGAAAAGTGTGAAATTTGTCAGAAATCCTCATGTGCTTTTAAAGGATTTATCTCAAAAACGGTACAAGCTATGAAAAAGTTGTAAATACAGGATGAATACATTAGAAGTTTGTCTACAGCTCAGAATTTGAATGAAGTCTCTAGCTGAAAGTATGTGGACGCTTTACAGGCTGAAAGAAGTAAGAAGATTTGAAGAGTTTCAAGACTGTTCCAATGCATTCTCTATGGGGAAAAAAAAATCAGAAATAGTTGAATATTGCAAAAAGTATGAATAGTTGAAAAGAGAAAAGACATAGCACACCTGTCCCGAAAAGGCTGAACATTTTGATATTTGAATTGTTGAAATAGCACAAAGTATGAAGGACTAGTTACATGACGAAGAAAGGCAGAAAATGGCCGAACCGAATAACAATAGTGTGAATGCTTCCAGCATTCACACTAATAAGAAAAAATCCACACAATAACAGTAGTGCCCGGGCTTTGCCCGGGCACTGGTCCCTGCAGCTATCCCTGCAGCTATTTCATAGCTGTTGGGACCAGTGCCCGGTGCGATTGCCCGCGGCCCTAATAAGGAAATGTGTTTTATGGTGACTTTTATGCACACAATCAGCATGTAACAAGAAAGCAGATTTTTATTTCACATCTCTTCTCTTCTCTTATTTTCTTGCAGGGACAATAACTGGCAAAGCAACTGATCACCCTGGATCCAGAGAGGAACTTCTCTACACACTGTTAAATATTATAAAAATGCTAAGTTTATTGTAATGATTGCAGGTCTTCGACACGTAATATTTCATAAGAAGAAACTGAAAATCAGTTAGTATTTGTAAGATATTTAAATCTGAGTGCACGTGGGCTATATACAGAACTCACTCTGTTAAAGTTTCCTTGTTAAGACTCTATTCTCAAATAATGAATCTATTGAACGGGGGCTGGCTGCCACTGATGCTGAAGATCAGTCTTGTGGCGGGATCAGTATGGATGCTTTCCCTACTCATTCACCCAAAGACAAGCTGGGCTCCTACTCACATTTTCGGGTATGACTGGTTGGAATACACCGATGCTGATGGTGTCGCAGACACATTGTGCAACTGTTCAGCGATCCTGAAGGGAGACGAGGAGGAACTGGAAAAAGCCAAATTACTGAGCATCACTAGAGACTTTCGCAAGAGCATTCACTTGCCCAATGAGTATTACATTAATGAAACCAGAGACTGCAGGTGTGTTGCTCTAAACGATTAATACATACTGTATAAGACAGTTAAATATTTATTTTACAGAAATGACTACCTTGTGCTATTTGCTTATTGTTCATTTATCTTGTTGTTTATTTACAGGAAATTCAAATTAAGCAGGAAATACCTAACAGTTTCGTTAAGCCAAGAAGAAGAGGACTTCCCACTGGCTTACTCTATAGTCGTTCATCATAAGGTAAATTCTAAACCCTGAATCTAAATTCAAATACATGTTAAAACTGTGAAGTAGCTCTGAATACTTCACAGAAGCCACCAGTGTCAATTAAATGGGCAATTCACAAATGTCACAAATTAAATTCAGTTGAATAATCAAAGGCATCATTTATTTTTCCATGTACTGTAGGTGCAGAGCTTTGAGCGACTGCTGCGGGCCATCTATGTTCCTCATAATCTATATTGCATCCATGTGGACAAAAAGTCAGAGCCCTCATTCCTCTCTGCTGTCACGGGCATCACTTCCTGTTTCCCAAATGTTTTCATGGTCAGTAAGCCTGTGAGTGTGGTCTATGCTGCCTGGCCACGCGTCCAGGCTGACCTTAACTGTATGGCTGACCTGTATAATGCTAGCACAAAATGGAAATACTTCATCAACCTTTGTGGCCAGGATTTCCCCCTGAAAACCAACTTGGAGATGGTGAGGATGCTGCGTTCACTGAAGGGCAGCAACAGCTTAGAGTCGGAACAAATGCCTGATAGGAAGAAGTGGAGGGTGAAATATTCTCATAAGATAGTTAATGGAAACATCCAGGTACGTCTTTTGAATATCTGAGTTACATATTGATTACTGTTGTTGCTGCAAAATCTCTCTATTCAGATTGACCTAAATGATCATAAGCATTTTCAACCATCTCAGAGGACAGAAAAGGCAAAGGATCCACCTCCCTTCAACCTTCCCATTTTGTCAGGAAGTGCCTACATGGTGGTTAGCCGAGGCTACATCCGCAGTGTGTTGGAGGACAGCCGAATACAGACTCTGATCGAGTGGGCCAACGACACCTACAGTCCAGATGAATTTCTCTGGGCAACCATTCAGCGAATGAATGGAGTTCCTGGTTCATTGAGGCCCCACCCCAAATATGACATGTCAGACATGCATTCAGTAGCACGGCTGGTGAAGTGGCAGGGGCATGAGGGGTCAGAAGATGCTGTGCAAGCAGTGTACCCAGAGTGTAATGGAAACCATGTCAGGGAAGTCTGTGTATACGGCCCTGGAGACTTAAAATGGATGATTGAGCAGCATCATTTCTTTGCCAATAAGTTTGACATGGACACTGATCCTATTCCCATCTACTGCTTGGAGAAGTATCTGAGACAAAAGGCACTGACTGAGTAATATTAGGTCTACTACTTTTCTAGCTTTATATTTCCATTTGTGATAAGTGAAACACAGACATTAGGTCCTGTGCTGCTAATATCGTAACAATCTAATATGCTGTAAGCCTGGAATTTACCTACTGTAAAGGTAGAGTCTGTATAGGGTCTTCCTAAAAAACAAAAGTCTCAATCATTCTTTCGGCTTAATCATCACTTATGGACATCTACTCATGTGGTGGCGACTGTGTCCGCAGAACCTATGCCATTAAAAGTAAAATAGGCCAAGTCTGGTAGAAATGGCCATAAAACCACAATAAGGACAGCTACAAGGTGTCCGACTAAAAGCCTATCTGGAGTTAAACAAATATTTCAAACCTCAACATACAATAAGCTTGTATTTATTCATTATTATTTCATAAGCAGTGGTGAAGTTTGGTCACAGAAAACGTGATTAAAATTTGTAGGATTTTTTTTAAATTTCTAAAATCTATGGTCTTAAGAAAAAAGGGTGCTCTGGTGAGGAATCCCCTTGCTTCGTCACTTTCTAACGTAACTATTATTAGGTCACTGCCAGGTTTAAAGGCAGCCAGGCACAGGAAGTAAGTAACACTAATGTCCTTTTTGCTGATAATAAAATGCGCTCAATTTGCCATTTAATTTAGATACAACTTGGTAAAATCAATATAGTCTAAAACGACATTCCTGCAGTAGACATGAAGGTAGAAAATAGTTGTTAGTTTAACTGTTCAACATCTTGGTCATTTTGGAGGCTGTAGTTGCATTGCTTTGGTATAATATAAAGTGTTCCCAGTATTAAGTCAACTCTTTAAATCCAATGAACAAAATCTGAGAAACAGTCAACAGTCACAACATATTATATAATTTAACAGCACTTATAATCAAATCTACAACACTGTTTTAAGATAGGTGTTCCTAAATAGTACACTGGCAAGTGTAAATACCACTAAATACTGTATAAGGACTGGTAACATTTATCCAAAAAGAGAGCAGGAAACCAAATCATATCATAAAATAGAACTTAAAAATATATACAATAATAATTTATGTGTAACAACCTGTGTATTGTGTAAGTTTAACAAATAACCCAGAGAAAGAAGCCTGAATTCTATACTTCCACGGCCATAAAACCACAATAAGGACAACTATACAAGCTGTCCGACTAAAAGCCTATCTGGAGTTAAACAAACATTTCAAACCTCAACATACAATAAGCTTGTATTTATTCATTATTATTTCATAAGCAGTGGTGAAGTTTGGTCACAGAAAACATGATTAAAATTTGTAGGATTTTTTTTTTATTTCTAAAATCTATGGTCTTAAGAAAAAAGGGTGCTCTGGTGAGGAATCCCCTTGCTTCGTCACTTTCTAACGTAACTATTATTAGGTCACTGCCAGGTTTAAAGGCAGCCAGCACACCATGACTGACAAAGCAGGAGCCTGTGATTGATTTTTCAACACTATGATGTCAGGGGACAGAGGAAGTCATTTAGCTACTGCGCACATGAAGATAATTACCTACAACTATTGAGGATCTGATGGCAGAAGGGACATAGTCCTAAGGGATTTTACAGGACTAGAGGTGGGGCATCCAGGGTAATGCAATGCAAACAATAAATCAATGTATATCATGCAGGCTTCTTGGGATAAAAATATTTTAACTCAACACCTGACACTTAACACCTCACACATCAATCCAAATGAGCCACAGTGAGATGTTGCTGCTCCCCTCTTGACAGTTTGCTCATTTAAATTAGATAAATCTGTGTTTTTCACTGTATGAAACTTACTTTTTGTACCTCCTTATCATAGGTTTGACTTATGAACTTAATAACATCATTTATTCAAATAGTTGCGATCTGTAACCAAATACTGGAAAGACTGTCAACGTGTGATGTTTCATTTTTGTCTGTTATGCACATACAGTAGCCTCATTCTATTTTATTATTCTATTTTCTGTTACTACTGAATGTTTCTGTTGGCTTTTCTATTGAGGTCAAGGAGCAACAAGTAGGAAGCAGACAAGGCACAAGGAAATAACTTTTGCTAAAATGAAGGGATCAATGATTAGCCTTGATGGGTTTGCTGCTGCAACGAGAGCTAATGTCATGGGTGTGGTATATTTCAATTGTTTAATTGTGCAATGTGTGGTGTATGATATATACTTTTTAAAAGACTGCTGAGGAGGAACAAATCTTTAATGAGGTAAAACATTTTACATACTTTACAACTAATTAATATCTTTCAAGCCACAAACAAATGTATATAAATATAATAAAAAGGCAAATAAAATAAATGTCAAATAAATGTGGACACCTGCAGTAGGTAGTCCCTGTACTCTACCTGTCCATTTGTTTGTGAAGAAAATATTTTCTCATCACTCACTCTCTCTTACACACACACACACACACACACACAAAAGCTGACTTACTGCATGACTTAAATTAGTACACAATGCTGCCTTAAACTGTGTTTAAATTGAAAATGCAAATGAAAGCATGCAACACATTACTGCAGCTACTGACGCCTGCTATTTAGCTACATCTCAAGAAATTCACAGTGATATTCAATGTCGATAGAATTACCTACTTGTAGCCTTTTCAAGATCGTATGAGGTGTTGGGTAAGACAGTGACATAATGTAAAAATCCTCTGACAGTTTTTGCCTACACTGTTCTGAGCCATTACAAATCACAGGTTTGAATAACACAAAGGTTTTGTTTTTTTTTCACGTGTGATTGACATTATTGTAAAGCATGACAATCTAAAATTGTCTGTTGACATTATCGTCTGTTGACAGAGCTATAGTACTGTAACATCCCAGAAACATGACAGGGAAGAATTCATGGTTGTAATAAAGCTGGTTAGTAATTCCTCCAAAGTGAAAGAAAGAAGACTCATAGCATTGTTAAAAATTAAAGATGAAATCAAAGAAAACAAAAGCTACCAAATGAGGAACACAATCAAGTGCTGGGTAACATACAGTAGTACAGGATAAAGCAACTATCCTCCAACACAGTGACAGTCTTAGTCACTGTAAATACAGTATTGTGTTCAGCACCCACAGGTTGCTACTTCTCTCACTGAATAAGCAACTGCCTGTTGTTTTGTACCACAGCATAATCCTTTCTGACACATTGTTAGTGCTGGACACATCATGCTACAGGTTTGCTTATATTCAGACATGCTGTGGTAGAATACAGCATATTGCAGGGAGGAGATAGGCAGGCGCCAAGTGTATTCAAACGGCCGAGTTCCCCTTTTTGTCAGCTCTGAGGAAGAGAGAAGACAAACAAAGACAGGGAAAGAACTGTGTTACACCTTTGTCACAGAGGCATTATTATTATTATACATTTAAAACAAAGTGATTGGCCAGTGAGAACGAATAACCATGGTCCATGAGTTACCCCATAAACTAGCCAAGGATTTACATACTATTAAAAGCATTTCCACCATCTCCAATGATACACCGCCATTGAAGTTTTGGGAATCTGTCTCTGAGAGGCAAGCAGACCAGCACAAAGAGCTGAGCGAGGCTTGATAGTCAAAATTGTTAATTGCTCCAATGATGTTAAATTTGTGTAAAACTTTAGTTTCAATAATTTTGATTGATTTTTAGCAGTGAAATTTGTATAAAATTTTAATGCACAGCAGTGTGTCTGTATGCATCTACGCCTTGGGCAATCATCAAGTGGTTTTTCCCGTGTAGAGCCAGGTCATAACAAGATAAGATAAGCTGCTCCAAGTACAAGAAACAATGTCAAGTTCTCAGATATTACATATTGATACAGTGCAGTTAAAGCAATATAACACAACATGTGTAAACTCATTTATCTACATCCAGTTTGCTTGGGCCAGTGATTTCATTAACTTCAAGCTCCTCCTCTTCACCCACAAAGCCCTCCATAACCAGGCCCCTTCCTACCTCACGGACATGCTCCACCACCACACTCCCTGTACCGCAACCTCCGAGATGTACTTTTCATTTATTTTTCTTTCTTTCTCCTTTTTTACTTCTCTCTGCATTGGGCACTTATGTAATTTTTTGTATTTTATTTCCTCTGTATTTGGTTTTATGTAAAGCATCTTTGAGAGTTGTAAAAGCGCTGTATAAACAAAATGTATTTTTTTATTTCCTGTTTGTAAAATATTGGGTCTCTAAAAAGGACAGCAATGATTTTCCGTTTTGGGCTCAGTTGCGTTCACTCACGGTCAGGGGAGATGTCACGCTACTTACTTAGCTGCTGTATCCTGCAACTCTGTATCCAGTCTGGTTTTGCATTGGTTTGGAGGACAAAGAACAAGGATTAGTGGCAACGACAAACATATAACCAGTTCGATCAAACTGTCAGTACTCATGCAGTTGCTGGGGATTAATAGCCTGCTTCAACAGTGCCATAATAATTTGAATGAAGGGAAAGGAAAACAAGCATCAGTGCTCAAAAGTAGGAGAGGAGTTGGAAGATCAGAGAAGTGTGCGACAAAGATGCCCTGCAATGCAAGGTGCAATAGATTTCTGACAATAAAACAGTTACTAGAGCTAATGATTCACCTCTTAACACACACTCTATCACTGGGCGTGGATGTTTGAGGTCTTTTCTGACTTCTGATTCATACCCAGTGACAAGTAAGACACGGCCTCTCGGATAACGGACAAGGTTAAAGGTAAAATAAGACATTTCCACTCCAACACCACTAGAGCACCAAAAAGTGTGTGTTTCATGGAGTCTTATCAGCTACAGACTCTCTGTCTTTTACACAGTAAAGCTGAGTGGAAGCTTCTTAAGGGGTAATCATTACCTCTTACTACAGGGCTATAACAATTCACTATAAAATAAACCAGTGTGACGTTGTTGTGTACTGTAATATATTAGTCCCCATTCCCAGAATCTTTAAGGGGATAGTTCACCCAAAATTCAAATTTCACTAATTTTCTACTCACCCTCATGTTGACTAAGGCCGTTTCAGAGTCCTCCGTGCCTTCTTTGAGTTACGGTGGGGCTCCGTGCAGCACTGCATGTCCATATGACAGTAGCGAACGGGGCTCACTTTTCTTCGTCCAAAAAGACACACCAAAAAACATCCAAATACCTCCATAGTGCTCGTCTGTAATGTCCCTCTTGTATTGAAGCCCCAACATGAGAAATTGTTCCAAACAAAATTATATAAGTCTATATTTTGGACGAAGAAAAGTGATCCCCGTTCGCTACCGTCATATGGACATGCACTGCT
Organism: Trachurus japonicus; assembly: GCF_045865225.1. Lineage (NCBI taxonomy): Eukaryota > Metazoa > Chordata > Actinopteri > Carangiformes > Carangidae > Trachurus > Trachurus japonicus. The sequence continues at coordinate 23,784,197 of NC_140915.1, read as the reverse complement.
GCGCGGACCCCCCCTGTAACTCCAAAAAGGCACGGAGGACTCTGAAACTTCTCCCAACCCATAGTCGACATGAGGGTGAGTAGAAACTGAGTGAAATTTTAATTTTGGGTGAACTATCCCTTTAATTTCTTTATTGCACTTACAGTAAAGTTTATCTCATGTAGCAGGGACCATAAATAGTGAATGGCTGCATTGTGACCAATCAATCACTGAAATCATTACCATCTTATTATCTGATAACTGTTGTATTACCGACAAAAAAAATAATTTGTCCCTTTTCTGCAGCCTGGCACTGGTCAATGGCGCTTTGGTCTTGGGTAGCTTAGGCTATTTGTGTGCCTATATGTTCGTTTGACTTTTGCTGAAATGTTGCAGATGAGAGGTAAAATGAACCAGTTTACATGGTGGGCCACATCACAGACTGGAAAAGGTAAGAAAATCAATGTTGAGCTTGCTTTGTGTTGGATAAGGAGACAGCCAAAGGTCAGTAGGGTTAGTCCTAGCATGACAAAATTCACAGGAGCTTGGAAGGATTTTATGGGGAGACATTTTCACAAACAGTCGATCAACACAGGCCGGTTAAGAGAGTTACCTCATGCATGCAAATCTGTGTATAGGCCTCCCCTTGTCAAACCTTTGGGCAGAGTGAGAGATATATAAGAATGCCTGAACTTTAAAGTGTGTTTCCAGTGTATACTTCTATTGCTTTTTATGTGTTGATTTATGTGATTACATCAGATTTTAACACCTAGAAAAAGCCAAGGCGAACTGCAGCCAAAGATCTAAAAATACTTCAAGATCTTGCTCCAAGATTTGCCATTTGCCTGGTTATGGGAGTTAACAGAATTGCAGAGGAGGATCGGTGTTAGAGCAGTTCATTTGGTAACATGGTTCATATTATGTCACTTTTGCAGACCATGACAGGGCTTGTTATCTTACATAAACGAAAAAGGGTAAATGTCCTGACAGACTGCTATTAGGTGATTTTAAAAACTTTTAAAACAATCACCAAAATACAAACTGTTTACACAAAGGGAGATATTTAAGTGCATATTCATTCATTTAAATAGTAGGACAAGCTGACTTACTTGATGATGCTGGGTGGAATGTGGACATAGTCCATCGGGATAATTTCTCCAAGCTCCTGTAGACTATTTACATACTTGATCTTACTGCTGAACTTGGAGCTGTGGAAACCAGAAATCAGACAGGTTTACTTCACTAATAAATGAACTGATGTAAGCATTGTGATGGGGTATAGAGGCTCCAGTGATAGCAAACAGTCATAAGTAATCAGGGCCATGAGGCCAAGAGTAAAATGTGTGCATTTGTAATGACCTGATGTAGCCTCGTAAACCATCCTCTTCCGGAAATGCATTTCATTTCATTTCCTTTCACTTCATTTCACGGGAGAGTCTGGCCTCATTCATGGCCTGAAACCCTCAGAAGGCCGAGCCAATCAGTGTCACCGCTCAGATTTCTGTGACTGACACAGCACGCTGGTCAATCAGGGACCGACTGGTGCAAAGCCCCGGATGATAACGTCATTACACTGCACGACTCTTACAACAACAAACATGGCGGAGCTATCTAGCAGTAGCAGCCTAAAAACAGCAATTACTACTATTATTATTTTTACTATTATTCTTACTGAAATAGCATCCATTACAGCAATTAAACAAGAGCAAGAGTCAGCGCTTGTTGAGTTTCTTGAAGGAAAAGGCGTTTTTGCTGTTCTTCCAACTGGATGCGGCAAAAGTTTGATATACCAACTTGCTGATTGGCTGAATGGAGTTGTCTGTCAACGCTACTACTCCCTCCCAGCTCCCGCCCACCCCATACGCTTACAGGGGGAATGAGGCCAGACTCTCCCTGTGAAATGAAATGAAATGCATTTCCGGGAGAGGCTGGTTTATGAGGCTAGACCTGATGGGCTTCCTATGGTAAATGTCTGAATATAAAGAACAACAGCAAGACCTTATGAAGGGTCGGGTTATTCCCAGCAAAGTCCTTATGAACCAGGAAGGATGGACAATGATAAACATCTTGAGGTTTTTCTTCAGTCTGTGGGACAAAAGGGGAAGCAGAAGAGGTGTACAAAGAATATAAGCTCCACTCATAAAACTAAAAAGTATTAATCATTACAATGATTAATAATAAGGAATTTCTACCAAGCAACAGAACAGCGTGAGTCAAGTCTGAAATTAGACATTTGAGGAAATAAGCTTTGTGCACATGTAACATTGTGCTGAACATGAAGACAAACTCAGTCTAGTAAAATTGGCAATTGTCCTTGTTGGCGGGCCTATTTCCTTTTTTTTTGTAAAACCCACTTGTACCCACTAACTTTACTGTAAAAAGAAGGTGAAAAATCTCTGGCGCAGCACTATCATATTTATCCCAGGCAGTCAGTCAAGAGGAGAGGTTCAATTCACATTAGGTTTGCTTTGTACGCCCTCTGCTGGCTTACCCGTGAGACTAACAGATAGTAACTAACTTATTACTTTACCTGCCTTTGTTTTTGTGGTGTTAAAGAGGAGCAGCAATCTTCTATGATGCTGGTCTGGAGTTTATTAAAAACATTCAAGTCATCAGGTTATATAAAGTGATAACTAACTGCTACATCTTGGCAAAATATTTAAGTCATGCCACATTGAGTCAGTCATGCTGTAGAAGGGGACCTACAGTATCTCTGATATCGAACAGAAATGGGGTGTGGGTGCTGGTCATTTATTCATTTTATTTTCAAGTCTTCTGAACACACTCAAGATGCTTAGGGTGATCATATAGTTATGTCCCACAGCTTCACCTCCCAGAGTTGCAGTTCACTTTTGCACAAGGAATAAACTGTTGTCACTAGTGTTGTGTCATTCCTCACTTTTTATATGCTGCATCACTGTGTGTATATCTAGTGCGTATCGATACACGTCCTGGCCCCAGAACAAAACAACAGCAAGATTTTCACGGGAGAAAACTTAAAGAAAGCTTAAAGGAGAGGTTATTTTTCAATGTTTGTGTGATGTGTGAATATTACCTTCTGTCTATCATTTGATAGCACTTTTTCATCCAACTAAAACCAGGCATCCTCCTGCGGGGTGTGGCACCATTCAGATAAACAATCATGTAATCCTCTGCCACCATTAGTTCCAAGGTACTTATCACATACCTAGACACAAAAAAATAGATAAAACACTATTAGAATTCAGCATGTCATGATATTTTTATGCTTCCGCGTTGGCAACAGCCACAGCTAGGGGTTTATTATTTTTCCATATATTCAATTCTCATGGACACAATATCTCCAATGGAACTTGTTCAAATTTCTTCAGCACAAATGTTCACTCAGACTCGAAGATGAACTGATAACATTTTAGGGTTTAAGGTCCAGGTTATGATCACCTAGGATTACATGTCTCTAGCCATTACTCAATACATCAAACTTTCATACAAATTACTAATATTTTATGTTACCTGAAACCAGTCTGGGTGGCAGAGGCATACAACCATGAGACTGTGATTATAACGATAATAAAATAGTAACAATCATACATATTTATAATAAGGTTATACAAAAGAGATTGCCTATGTTTTGCATGCTCAAATACATTTGGGGTTACTCACAGAAAAAGGTTTTCCATGACATAATTGTAATTGTCACAGTCGCTGTCCGGTAGGAAACATGCTGCAAACACAATGATCGCATTCTGTTCAGCATAATACCCTGAGAAGATAAAACACAAACACAAAGGTCTCATTTGCAGTTCATATGTGCACTCCTGTGAACATTTTCTACAGTTTGCAATTCTTCTTGTCTTATTTGTCTTGTAAATAACTGTGACCCACTAATTCAAGGCCCAGCAGTACTGTTATTAACATAGCAGGAGTTTATCTTATAGTCTTCGGTTATCGATGACAGTGATTCAGACTATATCAGAATTCACACTGACTCTCTGTCTATGCCAACAGTAACTGAAACTTAGGAGTAGTGAGAGAATCAATCCTCAATACATAGCTAATAGAAACTTCTTCAAAAGAGAATCTATTCAGTGAGATTAGATGAAGTCTGGGAACTGAAAGTCCAAAGAATTCAAGATCTACTCATTTGATATGAAAAACTTTTTTTTAATAGTAGGCTATTTTCTAAAATAGATTTGCAGTGAGTCTAATATGCATATTAAGACAAGAGCTGTTCTAACTCCCTCTGCCCCCCCTTTCACCATGTACATAGTTACTGCTATTGTTGATATTTAGGTTAGAGCTGGGCATTCAAATTCCTGTACCCATTTCAATTCCATGAGGACAGGAATTTTCTGGATTATACAGTAAAGGGCAAAGGTGGAGCCTGGCAGCTATTGTTCAACAATGTCCAGAAAATAGCAGCATTTATAAGTAATTTAGACAGTAAAACTTGATAAAAACAAATTTGTATTTTTCAATACTAAAAAAGTGTTTGCCTTTTAAAAACAATAAGGTCCCTAGCATGAAAACCTCAAGTAAATATATGATTTTTCCAAACAAGGGAGCAAAAACGGGGAGGGCATCAGCAGAGATCAATCGAAAGCCAAGAGCAAAACACACTGGTAGTGATTGTTTACATCCATGTTTTGGATTGTTTGCATTTGTGCTTGCATACCTCCATGAGAAATGACTCTCTTGTATGGCTCAATGCTCTTCATATCAATGCGATGCTCTTGCTCTCCGATCACCACGCTCCTCCACAGTCTGCTATCACTGCTCTCTTCGGCGGATCTATGTCCTGCAGTGGCATCGCTTGAAGCTGCTCCTGCACCCAGAGAAGACTCTTCTGAATCCCCTGTTTGTGACATCAGGGATATGAAAGTTATACAAGATGACATGGCAATAAACAAAATGCATATTAGCATTTGAGGAGAATGACTGGTAAATCCTGACCCGTATCAAATTTACAAAATGATGAATGTCACTACACCAGAGTAAAGCATCTTTGTACAATACAAACAGTATGTGAGTATGTTTATGTGTCTGTCTGTCATCTCCTGTGCACATTTAGACAAGTGTATTTTCATGTGACTGTCTCACCATGTCTGTTAAGGTCCGGTGAGTCAGCCTCATCAGGTGTGTCCAGCTCATCAATGTTGACATCCAGGTCATCTCCGGTATCCAAGGCCTCGTCCTCTGTGTCCAGAGCGTCTTCAGAGAGAAGAGACCCCTCACTGCGGTCCAGTGACACGTTCATTGGTGGAGCTGTCAGCTTTCTCCTTTGATTAGAGCCAGTTGATAGATCTGCTGAGGAGGGTGGGTCTGATCAGACAGAGAAGGTTTGATTTTTTTCTGTAGATCCACTGTAATTTCCCCATATGTGACTGATGCCTTAATCCTCTTAAAATAGATTAAGGTACATTTAGGTTTGACAAATCCAGTAAAAGGGGCCAGTCTGAAAAAACTAGAAAATAATTTGGCATTTATAATATCATATGAGCACCCACCATTTATCGCAACAGAAAGCAGAATAAGCACATTTTATATGAATGAACATATGAAGAGTGTTAAGCCTCTAAAACCTGCATCTATATGGTAAAACATAAATCATAAGCACTAAATACTCAAAGATTTTAAATAACTTGAATAATATATGTTGAGTTATGTCTTGCTGTTTATTTACCTTCTCTGTTATCCATCTCCTCAGCAGCTTCCTCACTGGAGGCCATCTTCATCATCATTCCTGCTCCACTGTCTCTCTGTTGAGAGTGTCTGCTCAGAGGCACAGATAGACAATAATGAGCCACAACATAAATTATCATTGCTATCACTACTGCCACCATAGGCACAGCTATGCATAGTATTGGGCCAAAAAAGCCAAAGATAATCATCTACAGAGAGTACAAATCTAACTTTTCCCATTACATTGAATAAGGAAGAGGTAAAAATCTGTTCATTTGACTCCAGACATGAAAGATTACAGAAGTGACAAAGCAAACGGACAGAAAGCGACTCACTGCTTCATTCCCAGGCTGCACGTGTGGGCTAAGGAAACAATACAGAGCAGTGTTGCTACCTCCCCCCAACCAAAGCCCCACTAACATACTCTGATTTGCATAAGGCCTGATAACAATAGAGAGAGGCAGTACACAGAAACCAGTACACATAATGGACATAAAGAAACACATGAACAGACAAGCTTTCCTCTTTTTTCTCTTTAAAAAATAGCTATTCTAGGAAACTTAGGAAACTTTTCCTGTCTTTTCCCAGCACGAGTGACTGAACCACTCTCTTTCCACATTATCAAATCACATGACCTCTTGATTTTGGAAAAGTCTATTGAGTATGTGCACCAACACACACTCACATAGAATAAGAGACAGGGGAGGGTTATGTGCCCCAAAGAGGGGGCAGGTCATCAGAATTACAAAGTGGGGAAATGCAAATACCACAATGAAACTGCCAACAGGACCCAATTAAACGTCACATTTCACAGAGTACATGTATGTGCACACACATTCTGTATTAAACTGAATACTAAACAAGACTGTTGATGTCTTGGTTGAAACATATGGGGCTATTGAATGTGAAATAACATATAAAAATAAAAATAGCCTGTCAGACTGCGATATCAGACCATAATGCAGCTCAGCAGCATCTCTGGTTTGTACTTCATGGAGTGACAAAAAGCCATGTCTTTCCAACTTCACGCCTACAGGCTGGACTGGAACAAGAGCTGTCACCCTACCAGTGGAAGCTGTGTTAGGAAAATATCTTTAGATAGCTAGTACGGACAGGAAGAACGAGAACAGCAAAAAAGGAAATGTTGAAAACCACGAGTGTGGGAGTAATGTCCCTTCACATGGGGTGGGGTAATACATTTTGAAATCTGTACATCTGCTGTAGACCTATGCAGTGATCTGTGTCAACCTGTGTGTCAAAAAACAGCAGCTCTAACCCTTTGGATAAGCAATGCTGTTCCACTATTTATCTCTCTGTCTTTCACACATTTATAACAGACAGAAAAAAATCAAACTTTTGGGAACAATCAAATATTTCTTTTAATCTATAGATTAACTGTTGAAGATCAAATAATGTATTATCCTAGACAGAACTATAAAAGTACAGTGCTGAACGTGTTGAAAGGTAAAGTGAGTCTGAAGGTGTGAACACCCACCTTGACAGAAGGAAGTGAACGTATCCCTCAGGCACATACCGAGCATGATCTTCCCTCTCAGGGGGGGCATCTGACTGGTAGAAAGGCTGACCATCACACTGGTAATGAACATGGTCTGTCTCATACTGACACTGGTCATCGGCTTGATACTGGGAGCACTGAAGTTCAGATGTGCACATGGAGTTGGGGTCCTCTCGGCTGTGGCTTTGGGCTATGTACTGAAACTTGGAATCTGGATCATCGTAGCTGTACTCAGCATTAACTCCAGCTTCGTAATAGCGCTCAGGCTGCTCAGACCTGTACTGTACGGCTGTGGCATCGCTAGTAAACTCAGCATACACATCTGTGGTGTTTTGATATTGGCTGCTAGATTTGGTATCTCCACAGGCCGAGAGCATGCTCTGGTTTTCAGTTCTTTGGTCGATGTGGTGGTAGTTGTAGCCATACTGGGTTTGTCCCTGAGTTACATTCTGACTTCCTGTCCACTGATATGCAGCATTCTCATTGGTTAGCAGGGACGACAGCTGGCATGGCACATCTTGGTGTCCTCTTCCAGCGGTGTGGGTGGTTGGGGATCAGTGCCATGAGAAAGAGAAATTCATAAAGAATTATGAATACAAATGGAGGAGTAAAGTAAACTTTATCCATCTGCACCTGGGCTATGTATTTATGAAATGCACAAAATAACTGTATTCCAATTAAAATCAGTAAATCAAACACACATTCAGGCCCTGTAAAATGCTCAGTACATTTATATTAAAAAATAAATTAATATATGAAATTATATTTTTTATATTTAAAAAAATCTGTCCAAAGTGATATGAGGAAATGTATTCAACAGAAACCCTAGCACTGTAATATTAACACTGAGTGTAAACAAGAAAACTCCACAGGCCACTATAAATAATGCTCAATTCCAGTGAGAAAAAATCAAATAAGCTTCTGCTTTACAACTAAACAGAAACCTTTTTTTTTTTTTTTTAAACCATACATACAACGCTTCAAACCAAAGCAAATAACACAGACTTAAAAAAAAATTATGTACTCTCTCCTAATGTTAAGTTGAAACTACCTGGACAAACTTTTATTCTCTGATGCACTGGTTATTACCGATGCACACACTCAAACACAGTCTTGCAAGCATACACATACCCGCACCTTGTAAGGGAGCTAGGGGAGCTGTTTCCATTAGCTGTGGTGGGGCTCCAGCTGTAATGAGGCAGGTAATGCATATTCAATGAGGCGTAAACAGATTTATAAACACACACACAGAGCTGCAGATGAAAGCTGGCACCTGAACACATGAAACACACCCATGTGCACAGTTTGTTTTTTTTACTCATTCAAACAAACATATGTGAGCACGCGCGCACACACACACCTTTGGGAGGGCCTACTAGCTTGATATTGACAGTCTGTTCAACATCTCTAATATTCCACTGGCATACAGACTTTATTTAAAAAGCTATAGAGATTCAAATCCCCCAGCAAGAGTACGAAGGGAGCATGAGGGGAGGGGTGGCTGGCACATGTTTTTGAGTGTATGTGCAAGATGGACACGTGTGCATACTTGGTGTGCATGAGAAAATATTTGCATCTCCAGTACCTCAGCCTTTTGAGCCTCTTTTTATGTTATGATAATTACTTCACATGTTATTAGTGTTTACTGTACTGACTTTTGAGTAACAGTAAATGTGACATAACTTAGATTTGAGTAGTGTTGCTTACCTTAAAACATGTGAATAGCTATCTCCAGAAGCATCATGGCTTCCAGTCTGTTGGTCAGTGGACCACTGAGCATGGTCCACAGTCCTCATAGGTTGTCCATCATAATAATCTACTGTACTGTGTAAAGCCCTCTGTGACTGTAGATCAACTGTTTGTAAATCCGGTTGTTGAATTGATTCACTCGGCTCCTCAGTGAAAATTAGCAGATCAGAGGATCCAAATGTGGTTCTCTCACTTTGAACTTCTGAAGTCCATTTTGTCTGAACAATGTGCCCCATATCACTTTCTTCCTCCTGGTCTTCTTCATCATTCTCGTCTTCCATTAAATCTCCAGAAAATGGTAAACCAAGCCCTCTGTCTGCAGAAATACCTGATTCACTTAAAGGCGTGCCAGTCAAAGAGCTATCGTGGGAGACTGAACTGTTGGTAAGCACAGGTGATTGTGTTTCTGATGTGGTTTGAGTTGTGTCCTGTCTCACTAACTGATCTCCCCAGTCCTGGATGCCAACCAAAGAAGGAGGGCATGGTAGCGGTGCAGAGGGAGACTGACCACCTTCATCCGAGTCTTCCATTGAGATCTGTGAATGGACATAAACTTCCTGTCTGGTTTTCAGGAAGTGATCTGATGGATATCGTAATGTTGGAGACACACTTCTGACAGCAACGCTTGATTTATCATCATAGTTTCCTTCCTCTATCTGTGTTTGGCTGCAACCTGTTGGTCTTGAATCTGACTGATGTAAAACTTCCAAGGCATGTTTTGATTGGCTGGGACTAATAATTTCTGGCACTGTGTGACACTCTGTGGCCTCATCCACATTTGCTTTGTACTGAGCAGGTGAGATTGCTCGATTTTGCTCTATATCTGCATTAAGTGTGCTCTCAGTAGCCCCACTCGTTTGGCTTTGTCTACTTTGTTCTGTGCTCTCCCGGTGCTCTCCCTTTTCAGCTTGGGCCTGTGTTTGCAGAACTGTGGCAGCATAGAAAAGCGTGCTAAATGTTTCCATTGATTTTCTTCCTTTTGATTTTGGTCTGTCATCCTGTTTAGCCCTATCATGCCACTCTCTCTCGGCTTCTTTTACTATTCCAGACACAACAATGTAATCCATCTCCAGGCCTGAAGATGATTCTCCATCAGAATTTGACCTGAGTTCGTCTCGACTGTGTGCTTGAAGGCTGTCAGGGCTACTTTTCAGTGTGTCTCTCTTCCCACCATTGCTGGGGCTTGGAGACAGTGTTTCTGTTATTGTTCTCTCCACATCTCCATTGCTATCTTTATAAGCCTCCACTTGGCTTTCAGTGGCAGCCCCATCTTCATCATCGGCCATTTTGAATGGAAGACTTTGTGATAATGAAGCCGATTCTGATCCGTCCAAATTCACATGATTTAGGGATAGTGAACGGTCAGTGGGGGTTTGAGTGTCAGTAGTTTCTCCAGGACTTGGATGATAAGTTGCTGGACTTTGCTGAGTGACGGAGGAACCTCCCACCATTATAAATGGAGAATAATCAGCCTCTTCAGATCCTTCTCTACTTTTGTTGTCGTACTTACTCTCAGCTGAACTACCATCACTCCTGATCAGATGACCTAACTCAGTAGTTCCTTCAAACACAAACACTTGGTCGGCTGACTTTTCATTATCTGAAATTTCTGCTCTGTACTCAGGATCTCCCAAAGAATGAACTCTCTGGTGTTGATCGAGCCTCCCATCTACCTGAGTAGGTTTGGTCACAGCTATAAAAGGACTAGACTGCCCCTCTAGCTGGATCATGTCCACCACAGGGCTAGAATAAGTATCAGGGGAGGATGTCAGGCTCCACACACCAGCTCCGACATTGTCATATTCTGAGGTTGAGGTGACCATGCTGGGGATGGGCAAGTCCCACACATTAGTGCCTTGGTACTGGGACGTCTCATCCTCTGTATGTTCAGATGTTGGCTGTTGGTGATGAGAAGTCTGCATATCATCATCATCCCCTGCGACTTCAGCTGGCGATTCACCTTCTGCAGCCTCTATGACTATCTTAACATTATGGTCAGAACCTATCCAACCCACTTCTTCAGGTGTCTGACTAATTACGTGAGTCATACCTTGCTCATCCTCTAAAGCATTTTCTTCTTCTGGCTGTTTTGAGGTACATGTCCCTGGAGAATCGCTGGCATCTGGTGATCCCATGTGACTCAGGTCCTTTCCATTATCAGGTCCTTCGGGGCTTGTTATAGTAGAAGAGCTGTCTTCCCGTATGGTGGTGTTCCACATCTGCATCCCACCGTCAGAGAATCCTGGAGGACTTTCCACAGATGCGCCACCCACAACGTTGAGGTTCACGCCGCAGAAAGAACCGGAGTTTTCAGACAAGTTATCCGGGGTTGTGAGCGGAGACAAACTGTCATCGCGAATTGTCATATTCCACATATCTAGTGATTCAGGGTAAGATGTGGTGGTTCCACTATCAGATTTCAGAAAACCTTTTTGGGCTGAGTATGTCCAGAAGTCTAATAGCTCCATTTGTCCTTTTTTCCCTTGAACGCCTTCTTCCTCTTCTTTAGATGTGTCTGGTGTTAAAGTGTTTAGGACTCCTTTCTTTTTTAGCAAACAGGTTGTTTTTTCTGTCACTTCTATGGCACCTGCTTTGCATTTTCCAGTTACCTCCTCCTCAGGCGGTGTCAGCTGGAGATCGGCCAAGGTAACGGGGTTCCACTGGTCCTTCAGTACAGAGTCTGGGGTCCAGTTTCCATGTGGTTCAGCCTGCTCAGCAACAAGGCTAAGCTGAGGTTCAAGGCCCCTTCCCCTCCTGTGGGCGCTCTCTGGCTTGGCGATCTCCTCCATGCTTTCTCCCTCTGTCATGTCACCAGTTGACTCTTTGCCTCCAACTTCCTCTACAATATTCAGTGGGCTCTCAGATTCCTTAGTCCTATTCCAGGCGCTGTTATCACTTGAGGACGATGGTCCTTGGGTGTCAAAGCCAAGTTCATCCCAGGTCTCTGACAAGGACGATGACACACTGTCCTTGTGCTGTAAGCCATTGATCCTTTCAGCTACATCTTCTGGGAAGAACCTGACCCCACAACTGCTTGGTGGGCGGCTACCCACCAGACTGTTGACCGGGGTCGGAGGAACCACAGTGTCAATCATTTCATGCCCATGGATTTGCCCATGATGGTCAATTGAGGAATCTCTGCTTCCAAGCCCATCCAGTGAATTAGGAGCAGAGAAGTCCAGCAAGCTCAGTTCTTCAAGTTCTGATAAGACGGAGCTCCCCGCTCTTCTTTCTCCCTCGTTTCCTCTTACTTCAGAATTTGCTGTTGGCAAAGAGTGGTCACTGCTGTGTAGTGGGTCAAAACTAAACAGGTCAAAATTGTCACTCCTATTTCTGCTTGAGCGTTGCTTCCTCCTCTCAGGTGGGACAGGGGGGGAGAGAGATAACAACCCCAGGGGAGAGGGGTTTCTCAAGAAGAGTCCTCCTGTCCCTGCTGCTGGTCCTCCTGCTGTGGCCTCACCGACTGGACTGTCATCGCTAAGGAACACTGAACTCTCCTTCGAGGAGCGGCTGCTGCGAATGGTGGTCATACCGCTGTCGGGGCTCACTAACTCCCCACCGTGATTGACTCCTACAGCTCCTGTGTCCTCCTCACCATCTGCCATCACCCTGTTTACAGAGATGAGACAACACTCATTGAATTATCACTGTGTGGATAAATTGTAAATAAATGATGTTTAATCTCCAATATCTTGATTTAATGACTTAATAAAAAAATAAATGACATAAAACCGAGAACATATTAATACCTTGCTAATGGCACCACATCATTGCCTCCTTCTGTCCTATCGATGTCTGAACCATCCATGTCATTGATACCAGATGATCCCTGGGAGAACTCCACGCTGCCTGCTACTCCCTCCGTTGAAGAGGTCCTACTGCTGGGGTGGCAGGCTAAGACGGAGCTCCGTCGGTCCACAAAGTCCTTGAGAAGCCCCCGTATTTCTTCCTCCAGCAGATATGGGGTACCAGACGATGCAGGGGTGTTTATAGGGATGTGGTAGACCTGAAAATTCTCCTTTGCTACCAGTTCACCAGAGAGAGACCAGCTGGAGGACTCTTCCAACTCACAGCAGATCTGCAATGACAGCCACATTATCTTAACATGCTACATATTTCTTTTAACAATGACATTTTTAGAAACACTAAATTAAAGTGTAAACATAAATACACTTCTGCTGGCTGGTTTCTGACCATCATCCCCCGTCACTCAGCACAGATGAGTGTCTAACAGCTGATTACCTGGTTGAGGATATCTGTGTTGTTTGAGTAGACAGCCACCTGCTGGCGAGGATGATGAACTGTATCATTGATGGACAAGAGCACCACAAGACCGTCTAACCCGTGGCGGAGAGTGAATGACTTCAGCCCGTCCACGTAACCATGCCAGTCCTAGGAGAGAAAAGACAGACAAACGGACGACAAGAGAAAGTCTGATGACATCAACATTCAGACATGTGTAAGCCAAGCTGCTAGAGTTTACAAGTTGCTAGACTTCCTACTTTTTTGAACTTGTATTATTAATAGGCAAAAAAGAAAAAGAAAAAAGCATTTGAAGCAATTATTACATTTTATCATAATAATCATAAAATAAAAATGATCATTTTGGTTACAGCTGTATAGGAAACTTTGTTAGACCCCTGCCTTTTATTGTGCATATGATTTCATTTTTCTTAGTAAAACAGAAGTGGTTTCAAGTAAGCCTTCATCTGTAGCAATGAGAGACGGAGCTGTCAAAGCGCACAGAGGGGTAGAGAGTCACTTTGTGATTTATTGTTTGGAAATTAACTGTTTGCTCTTAAAACAGCCACCATGCACAGATTATGGTAATTCAGTGACACACACTATGATTGATGGATGGAAAGTTGCATTAATTAATTGTTCTGTTTGTCAAGGGAACTTGTTTTTTCTTTCTCGCTGAAATGATTAACAACAATGTTATGGCAACCATAATTTGCAATGCAGGGTTACGCATAAAGTGTGTAAAGTGATACTTTTGAAAACATATTTGCTTGATTAATCTAGATTTGTTGTACAACTGTTTGTTTTGTGAAGTTCTCAAAATTGTAGTTGTGCTTATTTAAGACAAACTTTTAAACAAAAGAGCAAAGAAAGTTTGACGTGCGCATGTTTGTGCCTGCCATCCATGAAAACTTCAGAAAATCCAATGATCTACTTGTCTTGGACCACGTGTACTTTCTTTCTCTGAGTTGTGTATTACAGTGTGTGTGTGTGTGTGTGGTCCCTCTCTCTGCTTGAGCCTGCGTCTGTGCCAGTGCATTTGTATGGGTCCACTGAAAATGATTGATGAATGCTTCAGGCGCTGTATCTGCCCAGGCTGTGTCAATATTAACCTGTGAGGATGAGGGGGCTACAATACTCCTCCCTCTGTTCCTCCCTCCACGCCTCCATCCTTCTCTCTTGCACCACAATATGGCTGCTGTCATGCACAGGCCCATCAATCCTCGCACACACACACAACTGTCACTACACTGACACTGCCATTTCTCAACACTGATATCCTGATGAGTGCAATGAAGCCTCCCGAGATTCGTTAAAACACACATATTCACTCACTTAAGTACAAACACACAAGTGAAAGCACATGTAACCCTATAACACATGAAGATACACACATAAATCGACCAGTCGTCTACTGTAATCTCAGTGTATGAACAAACACGTACCAGTATGTACACATATGAGTTCTGGTACGGCAATAAAGTCTTCATGATTTACAGTACAATATAAACAGAAATGCTCAAATGATGCCGATACTCCAAAGCTACTACCCAGCTGCGTTCATATGCACACACACAGACACACACGTAGTCGCACACACACAGGCAAGGAAATATCGTCAGAAAACGAGCGGAGTGCAAATCTCTGAGATAACACGCAGGGCGACAGTCTGTCTGCCATTTGGCTCTTAACTGAGTAAATTACTACTCATATTGCCTGCCCCTCCTCTTTCTCCCTCTTTTTGCCACCCCCAGACACACAGATTGCCTTTTCTTATAAATTACCAACATGTTAGCTATAAAAATCCACTTGCTAACTGTTTCCAAGAACCTTAAGATCTGGACACAGAAACCTGTATCTCAATTGTTGCATTTTTAGTAAACTGAGATGTCACAAACAAGGAGTCTCCTTCACTTTACTTTTTTGACTGACATTATCATTTTTATTCAAGAGCAGACAGGCATAGGAAAAATATTTTGCTAGTATTATGTTTTACTGTTTGGAAACCTTATCAGAAAAAAGCATTCTAACAACATCTGAAAATCGGAATAAATGAGCATCGCTGACACAAATCATGAGTGTGTGAAAAATAAGTTGTTGTCAAGAGCAGGCACTTGGGTGAAGTAATTTGTGTGATGTGATGACACTAATGCACAAGGTTGTTACATCTGTACTTGACTGCATTTCATTAAAAAAATAGTGTAAAGTAAAACTCTCTGGCAAGAGGAACAAAGAAACCAAGAAAAACTGCATCAAAACACAATTATAGTAATAATAGTTAAAGATAGTGCATACTGTAGAGAAGGAAAAAAAATACACTTGAATCTCTAAAATACATTAAAGCAATGTATCAGGGTTGGTCTGGCCTTGTTATGGCATGAATTTGTTTCTCTTTTTTTCTTCTTTTGCATCAGCCTTTTTTAGCTGCCTCTCCATCACCTGTGTACCTGTGTTCATCGTCTCTCGTCTTCCTGCATTCACACACTTTGCAGCTTCATCTTTTTTTTTCCCACACTAGGCCTCGTTCTCCACATCCATACACACACAAACGCACGAGCGAGTGAGTGTGCGCGCTCACACACCCACCCTCTCTCTTTGGTTGTCTTTGCTCCACAGGTAGCAAGTCTTTAGCGGCTGCTTGCAGTTCTCCCAACCTGCCATCATTATGTACAATAGCCTTAGGTACAAAACTCAGGCCTCATAACTCATGCCCCGCGTGCGTAAATTCCCGTGCAAACACAGTCAAAGCAAAAACACATTTCCTGCTGTCGCCAACATCTCCGGCAAAGAATTAATCAAGCGTTCATCCATTTAGCCTCTTTGCATACCCTTTCCGTCAGAACACAGAACGCTAAGAGAGTTGCGAGTTCTTCTCAGGCGATCGTTTCACCACCCTGATGAATCCATCAAGCGAGGTTTGATTTATACATCTGTCTGTGATCACAGCGGTACAGCTACAGCAAATGGGGTGGCAAGGAACGAGCTGACACCACCCTGCTCAAACACACACATGCAAATGTTCACACACGCGCACACATGTGCAATATGTATACCATTCCGCCACACACACATGCACAGCCACACTCACACATGCATGTGCTCACAAAAAAAACAGCAGTTATACTCCCTTGTTCACGACACGCATAGTGCTTATGAAGTTTTTTGGAGAGGCAGAGGGGAAACGGGGAGGGGGGGGGTGTAAAAGTTTGCAGGGAGAGAAGCTTCAAATGTCTTTCTGTCTGTCTATCTCATATGGGCCTTCTCCGCATGCTTCATTCACTCAGCTCTAAGTGCGGGGATTTGGGGGCCAAGATGCAAGCACTAAGTGTATAAATGTTTTGTTTTGTTTATTTGTTTGCCCTCATAGCCAGAGGAAGCCACAGGGGGAGAACTAAAATGTGGGAAGAGAAAGAATGAGCGCTTCAGAAGATGATGAGAAGTTACTAGAAATACAGTACAGTATGATGACTTTCCTGTGCGGTGGTTTTCCAAACTTATTTAAAAGCAACGTTTGTGTATATGTGACAAATTCCATAATGTGTCTTGCAGCAAAACAAATTTACAACAAAATATTTCATATAGCAATATGCATCTCTCCAGCCTGCTAGGAAACGATACTGAAAGTAACATATCATCAGCAAATAGATAGCAATATCAAGAAAATAAATACCGTAGATATAAAGTGTTTGTGCATACAGATTTAGAATTGAATATATTTGAATGGCCTCTCGTGGCTACAGCAGGATGAATACTTTCGCTCAGCAAATCAATGTGGTGCATGAAAGAAAGACAGACCCAGGAAGTCAGAGATGAACAGAGAGATAGAGGGATGGAGGGGCGGGGCACCCTGGCTTCCTGGTCTTCAATCTTAGTCCCTGGGAGGCCCACCCTGCACCTGCTGTCTCCTAGTGCCTCTCATCAGAAAGGCATTTAGCGAGTGCTGTGGCTGCGGGCCCCTTCATTAGTGAGCATAATTATTTGTGCAAGTGGCGTAGGGGCAAAACTGGCCCCGCATAAACAAACAGAAGGGCCGGAGGACTGTGAACAAACAACACATTAGAGACAATCAACGTCTCCAACATGAAAACTAAAGCAAACCTTGGGTGCAGAAACGGACACATACTCACACACACAACTACAAACAGAAATGAACAAATCTTAAATCAGCAACACAAAACTTTATCAATGAAAATAGTAGTAACTTGTGAAACACTGGATAAATGTTCGTATCAGACTTCAAACCAAAATGTTTTTTGACCTGGATGAATGAGAATATCCATCGACAAACCAGAATGGTAACTTTCATTACTTTCCCACCTCTTCCTCTGAGACAGTATACCGTCTCAAGAGTGGAAATAGGCTGAAGAGGACAGAAAACAAAGAACACTAGAACACACTGTAATAATGTCTATATTAACACATGTGTATAATGCATTATTCACATACTGATGGCTGAATGTGTGTGGCTGCAGGCTCCGGTCCTTCCCACAGTTCATCAACTCCACAGCATGACAACACTTCATCCGACCAAAGCTTCATCTGCCAGCACTAATTACTCAGCCATGAAAATCTCTGATACACAAACAGACACACAAGTTATTGCGTTTGTGTCGATGTATTTGGCTTCATGATAATGTTACACAAAACCACAAAAAGCATCCCAGCTTCTCTGTTTCATTACACTAACTAACCTTTGAGCTGTCTTATTCAGATCTACAGGTGACAATGACTGTCAGCCCTTGAGCAATGTAGTTGACCCCTACACACACACACACACACACGCACGCACATACACAGAGAACTATATGCATATTGATGTTTCTGTCACGATAAAACCAACACACAAAATTAGACAAAAACGATGCATCATACTTGCAATGATAAAAAAATGACTGATAATTTCTAATATAAACATTTACAGAGTACCTTTTTTCGTCATAGAAATAGATAATAGAAAAACCCAATAAAAACCAGCAATTTAAACCAATCAGCTTTATGTAAAACAGTCGATGCATTTCCACGAACCGTCTCAATTTGAAAGTGCAAACTTATAAATAGTAAAGAAAATGCCAATCTTAAAGGTGAGATGGAAAAACCTTTTTGAGCATAAGTTGTGGCGCTATACTATATCATGCCCCAGGGAGCCAGCTCCAACCGAGAGGCAGACTGTTGGAAATCCGTTGACACAAAATCCAATTAAATGTGTACAACATCACAAAACGGAAATACAGACTATCTGCGATCGTGTTTTGTTGACTTTTCAAAGAGTTTGTGCAAAATTGCCATTGGAGAGCTTCTATTTTTGTGGCTGGCAGAGTAGCTGCGTAAGAGATGAAACTGAAACCGTAGCTTGTGGCTTCGAATGATTGTACAGTATTTAGACATTTGTACACTCATTAATAACTCTTGTAATTCTATACCCTCATCACCTACCATAGGTTTCCTCTGCACTTCCAAAAAGACAAGCTTGTTGTACCGTCTGGGCCCACATGTCGTATTGGCCTTGCACAACTGAACACATTTACATACTCCTTTTTACCGTTTCATTCAGCATCATCTAAACACAAACAATATGCATTCACTATACCATACTGTTCACAGCTATATGGACCTATTTCAAAGGAAGATGTTTTTACCTGTATTCTTCCAAAAGGATTCCTGTAGGTTTATGTATGACCACCGCAATACGGTCTCACTTTTAAATATTGTTGGTATCACTTGTTTACAGCAAGCCAAACTGTTTGACTGCTAATGTCATTCACTAAGACTCTGTTATGTTAGATGGTGTTTGTTGGACACATGCTGCTTCAAAAAAGCAGAAATACCGCAACAGTTAAGAGAGTTGATTTATTTTATTTTTGATGTGACAGCTTCAATACACCGCTTATTATCTTCTCTGAAAAGTTTCCCATAGCCTCACAGACAACTTCATATAACTGCTGCTCATGCCCAACATCATGGTAAACTCTTTTCATGATTTTTCTTCAACAGTGTTTTGTGCCTTAGAAGCCAAACATGACACTCGTGTTTGTGAAGCTACAAATGACACAAAGAAAACCCCCAGACAGGCACCGTGATTTTGAAAGAATGCAACTCCATTCATTTTCTCTTTTCTCTTTTGTAATAGGGGAACACAGAGACTGACTAATGTATGTTTGTACAGCACGCAAATACATTAGTCAGTCTATACAATGTGTCCATATCATTACACTGCGCACACTGAAGCTTTTTCTTCTGCTAACTAGGCAGTCACAGCCAGATTTGTTTTAGCACCAAAATCTAACTCTGTCCTCCTTAACCATTATCAAACACACACACACACTCACACACACAAAACACACTTTGACAAACACATAACACATAAACCATTAAAGACTAATTGAATCTAATTTATTTAGTTTTCTGGAAAGAACTTCCCTAAGCCCCCTCAATAAATGACACTCTGATACCGTTTTACTCTCTTTTCAAACACAATTAAAAAATAATATATAAATATATACACACTGCAAATGACATGCATATAAGGAGTTCATTTTGGAGCCCGATCTCAGGTCATTAGTAACCCACCATGACGCTGTGGAGTTGGAGGGTCCGCTGGCGACACACAGGCCTCTGGCCATTTATTCTATATTAAGTCTCTAATGGGCCCCCTCTCTCTCTCTCTCTCTCGCTCCTGACACGCAGCATGTAGGCACAGCGCTGGTAAAATATGCACAGAAAGTCCGGTGCGCACACACAGACAAAGCCATTCAAATGAATGGTTATTTATTCGCTAAACGAGGATCTGGGTGTTTAATGTTCCTTGGACGTTAGGTAGTTTTCTGGGGGAGGCAGAGCCATACCCCTACGGCTACAGACATCATTTATTTTACACATAGCCTAATACTGCACGCTAGGCAGCCGCTGAGAAAAATGGGCTTTGGAAGTGAGAAGGAGATATAAAAGAAATAATGAATGATTTTTTTTGGGGGGGTGAACACATTAGAAGTTGCAGCAGGCAGAAAAGCAAGGGGTGGCTTAAAGGCTTAAAGCACCCTCTGTGTGTGTGTGTGTGTGTGTGTGCTTGTGTGAGTGTGATTGCAAATGCACAGAGGAAGAACAAGAGAGCGTCAGTGATAGAACGATCAAGAAGTTAACACAAATGTGTATGAACATTTTGTGTACGTTTCAGTGTGTGTGCACCGGATTTTAGGATATCAGCAGGGAGGAAGGTGATGCCTGGTTGTGTTTGAGGCTCTCAGGCCTCCATCTACATCTCATCCGAATGCAGAGCAGCACAACATCAGAGGGGCTCCTGTACCTCCCCCACTTGGCATAGCACAGGTGTGATGCATCCAAAACTCAAAAGCCATCAAAAGTAACTTTTAAAAAGAGAAACATGTACATCTATTGTTCTGTTTGCACGATGTAAGGTTTTTTTTCTCTTGTATACAGCTGTACAGTTTATCAAGAGCTTCTTTCAAAGCAACTCAGAATAGGACGTGTACTGACTGACACCCCAATGTAATCACCATAATATATCTAAAGAAAAAATCTGACTAAAGAAAATTTGTTGATGTAAGAACTAATTTATATCTAAAATAATAAGTGTTTAACAGTGTGAGTCTTAAAATCAGAAACTTTATCCCAGTTAGCATGATTTATCAACTGAACTTCAGGTGAGTTATCTTGACTTTCTGGGTCCAATTACAACAGAATTAAACAAGGTCACCAATAAACAAAGCTAGGCATGAAAAGTTCGATTCGAGTTCGAAAATGTTAAGCTTCTTTTTTCTTTTCTTTTTTTAAATAATGAAGGCTTACCTGCTTATCTGTGGTCACTGAGGACAGAGCGACGGTCATCTCCCCATCAGAGAACTCCCGCAGCTCAGCTGTAAGCAGCTGCTCCAAGTCTACATACAGCCAGTACACACAAACAGACTAACAGTTATGTAAAACACACAGAAAATGATACAACAACAATCCCACAACAGACAGGGGGAAAAAAACACAAGTTGTGAATGCCCTCTTCCGAAGTGTGAGGTAATCGAAAGGATGTCCGAGCACTACAACACTGTGACAAAAGAGGGTTCAGACTTAACTTTTAGCAACTGTGGGACTTAACAGTTATGTCGATAGCAGATCAAGGAGGGGGCCCTCCACTGCTGTAAATGTGTGTGCTACACACCAGGACTCCACTCACACAGATGCTTTATTAGATGTTTTATGCATGTGCATGCACACACTGTGCTTTGACTGACAGCTCCCTTGTTCACCCGCTAGCTATGTTGCCCCATTTAATTGTTATTAGTTTAGAGCATATAGTGACACCACATATTTCAGCAGCACCTGTGTGATTAGCCAATGTTGCATAATATGTTTAAACAGGTGCAGATTGTTGTTGTTGTTAGCTCTGCTCTAATTAAGTGGTTGTCACTTCCAGAAGTTTCAGTAGCTGAAATACCATACCTTACAATGGCAAATAAGGTTAATTATTAGTCCTTGTATTATGGATTTTTAATCCTTGAAGGTTTTATATTTGTATAATTTTCCTGTTTTCATTCATGTGTGAGGGCAGCACCATCTTTCCCTCTTGTATCCAGTTCTTATGATATATTCATACATGCTAAAAAAAAATCATCAACAATGCTTGTAGTTAACAGAGGAACTTGATGAATGACAAATTTTAGTTTGTGGTCTTCATTAGAGACGACCTAGTTTGACCTCTTTAGATTTTTTCCTTTCTTCATGCTTCTTGAAAGTAAATGAATTTGTGCCAGAAATGTTACTTTGAGTGTTTTTGATGAGACTCCAACACATGTTTCCTGACATATTTTACACATTACCAAAGTATTTAGTTTAGTATCTCACTAGTTTGATACCAACTACTTGTTAAAATTGGAAAGAAGATTGTACGTCCCAGGCCTCTGCTATCACAACATCTGCCATTAAAAAGCCAGATATATTTGATTCTTCACCTGTTGTCTTTAATTTGCTTTATACCATCACTTTGTGTATCCTGAATGAGATGACAGTGTGGTGAGATTGATAGAGAACTGTACAATTATCGTCATTATGGATTTGCACATGCACATTTTAATATCAAAGGTTATTATATCTATGCTATGGGTTACCCCATTGCTTCACTTCATCAGGCTGACCTGCAGTGATGTCACTCCATTCCTCCAAGGATCTCATGAGCTCCTCCAGTTGTGCTGACCGACGGCCATGGTTGATCCACAAAGCTCCAATTTGCAGCCGCAAGGCCTCTGCAGATACAAGAAAACACATAAACAACATATCTGGGTGTGTCCAGCATGCAAATACAGGCTCATGGTCGTAAGTTCAATGTAGGTTCAGGAACAGGGACAACATAACAGTTTTGTCAGGATTTTCTGCCTCCCTCTTTGTGCATTTGTTCATTCAAGTCTAGACCTCATAGAGTTTGTATATAAAACTATCACAAAAGCAGCACAGTAAGAGGTATAAGATTCAATGATCATTCAATGTTTGAGGTTTGTGAGCTACTTTGAAAGCTTTATATTTTTGCGCTGTCCATGCTCCACCAATTATTTCCACCAAATAGATAGTTTATTGAAAACATGTAGTGCCATACTACAGTAAGTTACTATATAATTTTTATTCAGGAACATTTTGTGGGGAAGTTGATCAATTTGTGAATTCCCAGACTCTGACTGGTCAGAAATAGCTAATGCTGAACTCAGTATATAAACCTATAAAATGTTTAATACCTCTTGTGATAAAGCCTTCTTGTAACATAAGTAGGAAACAGCAGGGATTGGGTTTTGCTACTAACCTGTTTAGGTATCAATGAACCTCAAAATGCAGTACATCATTCTCCTGCTCTAATCATTTTTCCCTGTCTGTATCTGCACTTCGTTTGCTCTTTCGCTCCTCCAACTCCATCCACCTTAATTCACTTTTACTCTATCTGGCCGTTCCCTCTCTTACTGTAAATCACTGTGAGAGACGGCAGAGAGGAAAAGAAGCTGAGCATTATTGAACAGAGATCAGTCATGTCTCCTGCCCAGCCTTTCATGGCTGCTTAACATCAACAAGTTGAGCAGCTGTTTCGTAGAGACACACACATACACACACACACACACACACACACACACACACACACACACACACACACACACACACACGTTATGTAGTGAGACTGGAGAGTTTTACATCTCATTCATACAGTAAAACCTCGGCTTGCTTACATTTTATTCCTAGTGAAGAAATGTTCATTAGCATGCACTGTCCCTCCCAAATAAACTAATAATAATAGACAGGCTTTAATACTCTGCTCCCTCTTGACTTATTATTTTCTCTGATTTTGGCATTCCCTTTGTCCCTTTTTATAAATTAGTTTTATTATTTTAGTGAAAAATAATACTAGTGCACCTGATAAAAAAAACAACAACAACTCAACGGACTAAACCAACTTAAATAAAAAAGACTCACATTATGGGACTCTGTGTGTCTTTCTGTGTTCTGCCTTACTCACATTCACCATCACCCTCATCTCTCTCTTTCTCCATCTCTCCTGGTGAGTGTTAAGCGAGTCATGTCAGCGGATTTGTGTGTGTCCTCCTTCATCGCCCCATTACTCCCCCTGGGGGGTGCCTGTGCCTCCCTCACCTCCAAGAATCTCCCCCAGCGTTGCTCTGATGTGCTCCACTGCTTCTTGAAGAATCTCCCTGGCGACTGTCGTCACCGCCGATGATGCCCCATCATCCCCTGCATCCGGCTGCCCGTCGTGATGGACCACGCGCAGGATGCTGGACTCCAAAGTGTGGTACTCAGAGCTAGGAGGGTGAGAAGACAGGGGGGTGAAGGAGATGTGGATGGCTGCAGGGGAAAGAGCAATGATTGTGAGGCATTTGCATAAATACAACTTCCCTTTGGGTCATGAGGGATGAACACATGCAGGCCTGAAGTACACATCCAAACTCTTACTCTCATTTTTTGCATCAACAAATACAGTCTTCTCAGCCAGGACCCACTGTGTCTGGATATGTTTGTGATGGGCATGTATGTGCGCTTCAACATTGACTGTACACACATTAATCAGTGTTGGTCCTACGAAACATAAAACATCCTAAAACCTCTGAACCTGCTCCAGGTAAAATTTTAATAGCTTCCCCGGTGGTTTATTCATAAAACAGTTAAAGATTAGCAGACGTTATCAACAGACTGACCTGGTGGGCAGCGTGTTGGCATGATTTGCATATTATTTGAGTGTGTTTACCGGCCCAGAAGTCCATCCCTCAGCAGTGTGAGTGAGAGTTTTCTGGTGTGATGAAGCTTCACCAGATCTACATCCTCCCTCCACAGCAGCGAGCTCTCACAGATCTTGAACCTCTGTAGATACCTCACCGTATCCTCAGGCAACACCGGATTACGATCCCGGCCACACAACAGTGGCAGATACACTCCACCTGGCGTTTCCTTCTGGAAAACACAGACACACCAACCGGATGCACTTCGGAGATTACAAAATAAAACTATAAAATAATAACAAGACCACAATTTTGTGATTATCATATTTGTGTAATATACCACCTAGTGAAAATATCTGGGTAGACAATCAAATGACAGTTAAGTTAACAGTTAACAACAAATGAAGCAACTCAATAGATAAATCTATGCATATTTATAGTGGACAATATTGGACCTTCTTTAGCCCACACAGCAGTGATGTGGGGAAATCTTCCACCTTACTGACACTCTTGTGTTTGGCATGTGATTAGTTACAGTAGATAGTACGGTATACAAGAAAGTATATTAGTTTACAATGAAGGCCAGCTGTTTGTTCTGTATTTCCACAAAACTAGTTGCTCATGAGACTAATAGTCATAACAACATGGTTGTTTTCAAGGTTTGGAGATTAGTACAAATCTCTGCCATGTCTACCACTGTATTAAACAATAAACAATAACCAGAAAACAACATTATATTACAAACGTATAATAGTAACTAAGCAATTTAACCAAACAAAACATGGTTGATTTTTGACAATGTAATGAACAAAGGAAATGAAAGAGCTGCTTATAAATTAAAAAGAAAAGTGATAAAGGTGGGATGACAGCTAGATTAAAAAAAAAAAGTATTGTGGAGAAAAATATTTTGAACAAGGTGTAACATGTTTTTAAGCAGAAAACACAGCTGAATTCATGTTACCTGGCTGAGGTGGAGGGCTAAGCACAGCGTTGCGGCCACAGTGTCAACATCTGGCTCCGGTCCACCTAAAACAGCATGGATTGGTTCTTCTGATGCATCTGCCTGGAAATGCACACAAGCATAGAGCACTAGCTTGAATGAGTCTCTGGCTTTGTTGAGATCGCATGATCGCATTAGACGACGGCAACACTAAACATTAATAATGAAGAAGAACATTGTATTTACAGTCAGTAAAGCAAAGCTCCAAATATATACGTAAACTTTCTCGCGGTTAACTCAGAGTAACATGCTTTATCAGATAAGTGATGAGTTCCATTAAATCTACTAAACAATGCAGATAAACACTCACCATTTATGTTAAGTGGACATTAATGACAGCTCCATTACTGAGATTAAACATTCATCTCGGAGTGAAAAAGGGCAGAAAATTAAGTTTCCCCCATCATTTGTTTTGGTATTGGTCTTTAATGTGGAAGACATTTTATGAAACCATTCCTGGGTTTCATAGCCTGATTACAGCATTGGTGTTTAAGCACTTGTCTTTGTGAGAATGTGAAAAAATAGTAATAAAATGTTTCATAAATTCAAATTATTACAAGAGAAATTAGCAAAACCTTCTTCTTTAATGAGCCTTCATAACTTACGCTTGGTGAAAGTAAAAGGGAAACAGTGTAAAAATTCATAGTAATCTGAAACAAAATCACCAACAGCCACCCTGCTCTGTATGTGTGTGTTGTCTATTTGTTTTATCTAAGCACAGATAAGCTGACTCACCACTAGTACAAGCCTGCCCTGCAGCCTGCACCATTAATCAAGAAGCAAAATGTGGATACAATGAATATCGTGTCTATCTGGAGCTCATCTTAATGGGCTTGTAGCACGCTCTGATGGGAGAGAATGGCGGAGCAGTGGAAGGGAAGAAGCGAGTTGCAGAGACAAAGACTGGCCTTGACTATTCATGTTCACTGGTTTGATTCTTGCAGGTGGCCCAGAGTGATCGTAAGCTCAGCTGTAACAGGATAAACAGAGTTTATGGCTGAAATGATTGATGATTAGGTCTCCCCTGCCACAACGAACAAATAATCATTTGTTTATTTCATTCTTGTTTATTTATTTCATTAAAGCATACTGTTATAATGAGAAAAATAGTTGTATTAAAGAGGTATACCTAGATAAGAGTCTTTTATTTTATTCACATTCAAGCAATGCTGCTTGAACATGAATCAAGAGAATCAAACAATAAGCAAGCATTTTGGTTAATGAGTGGATCTCGAGTGGCAGAGCTTTTGAAACTAACTTTCCCAGATTAGCAGTAGTCTGATTGTGTAGTCAGTGCATTAAAACATTCAATACATAGTCATTTTAACATCAGGGACTGTACAGCTTTTCTTGAATTGTGTAGGGGCAGCATAGCGAAAGAGTGGTAAGCACTGTTGCCTCTCAACAAGGTTCTGGGTTTGATTCCTTCAACTCAGACTATAGTGACCTGTCCATACCCAGCCCTCGGGACCCTGCAGTTTAGACAGTGGATGGATAATTTCTTAAATTTGTGTAATTTGTGGGCGTGTCAAATATCAAAATCTGTTCATTTAAGGGAGTTTAATGTTAAGGTTAGAGAAATAATTGGTGTATAAAAAGTAGAGTTGTTTCTTGCCTGTGTGCCAGATGAAATAAGTTGGTGGGGTGTGGGGTAGTGAGAGAACAAACTGTATAAAGGAAGTGGGGCTGGGGATTCCAGACACTGGTGATTAAACTAAGAATGAGAAAGTAAAAGGTGCAGTGAGATTGGAGAAAGCAGGGCTCTAAGTTGGAAAGGGGGGGGGCTGAAATTTGGGGCATATGGACAGCAGAATGATAAGTGGGAATGGGGAAAGAAAGGGGGCAGGACAGGTGAAAGTAATGTGATAGGGAGAAGGAACGAGCAAGAAGGAGGAAGACCTTAGATAAGAGGGAGTGAAAATGTGAGTCAAAGAAGTGAGAGGGGAAGGGAGGAACAGAACAAGAAGAAGGTGTGTGGTGGTGGTGGTGGTGGGGGGGCTATATAGCATCCTCCTTCATAGGAGAGAGAGAGGGAGAATAAATCAATACTAAATGGCCAGAGAAAAGGAAGCGATGCATTAGCAGGAGAAAAGGCCACTCAGTGTCTATGTGTCTGTTCTCCTGCGGGAGAACACTGGTGTGTATGTGTTTGCACGCATATATTGGCCATCTGATATCCTTGAGCTCCATCTCCCTGTCTCTTCACGTTCAACTCTTCTCTTCCCTTCCCTAACCCTTCTCTTCTCTTCTCTTCTCTTCTCTTCTCTTCTCTTCTCTTCTCTTCTCTTCTCTTCTCTTCTCTTCTCTTCTCTTCCCTAATCTACCTGCAGATTTGAAGCATTTACACTGATTGGAGTAATTAGAGCCTCCTCAAGTATATTAAAAGTATATTTACAAAACATGTCACCAGTTCATCATGGTCATCAGACAGATACTTGA
The DNA here is from genome assembly GCF_045865225.1 of Trachurus japonicus. Classification (NCBI taxonomy): domain Eukaryota; kingdom Metazoa; phylum Chordata; class Actinopteri; order Carangiformes; family Carangidae; genus Trachurus; species Trachurus japonicus. The sequence goes on along the minus strand of NC_140915.1, from coordinate 23,756,398 downwards.
ATCTCTGGGAGTCTCAATTTCTACCTGAGCAGCATGTCTCTGGGTGGTGGGGGAACATGAAACACCAGGAGGAGGATAAAAAAAGCTGGGCTGACAATGAATGGCAAGTCAATGCTACTCAGCTTCAATATCACTATTTACATCACATTAATGTAGAATTAATGCTTTTAGAAAACAACAACATTGCAATACCTAGTGCACAACAGGTTTGTAAACCTTTTTTAAAAATCCTTGACTTATGAAAGATGGGATAGATACCCTGCTAAAGAGCATGCTGATCCAAACAAGCTGCCTCTTCAAAAGTTGTTTTTGGTTTATTTGTGCCAATAAATGCTTTTAAGTTATTGCACTTTCCAAGCCAGCCACACTTTTAAAATTAGGAGAGCCTAGAAAGCCTTGAAAGTGAAGCCAGTCTGGTCCACTTTTTCATCAGGCAGTTTGTTTAATGTCTCAACAATAATGTGCTGTAGTAAACATTAACAGGGTTGAAAAGTGATAAATGGATGTTAGCACCCCCTAGACACATATAAAGTTTGAGAGTGACCTAGGGTTTTGCAATGATTAAACTTTTGTTTAAAGCACAAAGTGAAAGCCAAATTCAAAGTAGTCCTACAAATGTGTGTGTGTGTGTGTGTGTGTGTGTGTGTGTGTGTGTGTGTGTGTGTGTGTGTGTGTGTGTGTGTGTGTGTGTGTAGTGTGTGTGTGTGTGTGTGTGTGTGTGTGTGTGTGTGTGTGTGTGTGTGTGTGTAAGTGTGTAGACTCAGATGCAGGAAGTCCACTCAGCACATTGGTTCAGCTCTATGCCAAATGATGTATGAGTGAAGGATGGAGAGCTGTGGAGCTGCACAGAGAAAAACTGAGGGAGAGAGAAAGACAGATTCAGTAAGCAATAAGGGCCAGGCCAATTAGAGGTATGGGTGTTCTGGACAGAGGCCATCCAGATAGATGGAGAGAGGAGGGGGGGGGCAGTAAAAGAGCAAGTCATCAAAGTTTATATAGGAGAGCTGGGAGAGAGATAAATTGTCTATGTGCATGTACTATGTGTGCGTGTGAGGGGGGAAATGGTTGATAGTCATGTGCTACACTTTATCTGCAACCTCCATGACTCTCATCAGTTGCCCTCCTTATCACTCAATTACCCTGCCGTGCTCTGATCTGTGGATTTGCTTCTTTGATCTTTCTTCTCCTCAGCTTTCCCTCCGTTTCTGTGAAGTGCAGCGCAGATAAAAGCCCCAAGTCCTCTTTTAAATTTCATCCCTGACAGGCTTGTTTGTATTGTCCTGACGAGACACCTGTTTACATGAATAAACTGGTGATTCTGAGCACTGTAAACATGGCTGAAGTGACAACTAATCAAGAGAGTAAAGCAAATATAATCATGTAGCCTGGGTGACAGCATATTGGTGTCTATGTCAGAACATTTTCTCACATCCTTTATAAATAAAAAATGATTAAGTTTATGTTCATGTTGTTTTTTTTCCAACTCCAAAAGCATGTCAAATCAACAGCTGCATATCATCACCTATCTAAAGGACTGACTTAGACACACAGTGTTTATCTGCTGATGAAGACCATGTGATATGATTAAATGCCCCAGAACATGTACTAAATGGACCTTAAAGTAGGTCTGTTTTCAGGTGCACCTGTGCCTGCAGAGAGTGGAAATTGGTGATATAAACATCGGTAAATCATATTGCAACTCTGTGTTTGGATATCCAGTTTCTGTTTGTGTGTGGATGTGGATGTGCATGCACATGTGCATACATATTTGTTGTGTCTAGTTATGTGCATTCATGTCTTTCCACCCATTTGTGATGCATTCAAACAAAACCAGGTTAACGTAATGAAATAAACTGCAGAATCATTACTATTAACCAGCTCTTCAGCATCTGCCATAAGGAGGAGGGGTGTTTCTGATCAATTTCTGGCACTGACAGAGAAATTAAGTGAAACACAAGGTACAGCCAAAAAAAAAAAAAAAAGCAAAGATAACTTAAGTGCAGCCAATATCAACTGGGAACAAACTCATCGTAAATACTTTGAGGGGATGAGAACATTCATGTTTACAGCTCAAAACCTTTGAAAGACATTATGGCCATGCTCTGCAACTGGTAATACAGTCATGCCATTTAAACAAGCACATGCAGAAAGAGCAGATTTAGGGGCCCCATGGCCTCAAGGTATGTGCATGATCCATGAAAGGCTCCCTACTGTGATCGTCTGTGCAACTGTTGCTCTACTAGCAGGCCAAATGTATACACACCAAGACTGTATGTGAAGTACCACATACTGCATCTGTAACAATATGGAAGCATGTGTGCCCCAGAGACACACACAAAAAAAAATACAAACACTGCTGCACAGTGGCTGCACAGTCTTTTGGTCTGTATGAATTACGTTGTCCATTATTTGCATGAGTTTTTTCTTTATGTGTGAACAGATATTCAGCTCAGGATCAAATGCAAATTATGAGTCAGTATCTGCAGAGCCGCCAAATAGCAGGGAAGGACAGCCGCTGGCTAAACTTGTTGATGTCACGCCTCTCCCTCATTAGAAATCAGCTCCTCATTCAAATTCACACATCATGATGTTCCTGGAAACACAACGAGCTTATTATACGGGGCCAAACACGCCTTCCCGTCCCCCGTACTGCCATATTGTCGATCTACAGGTGCTTGGGGAACCGAAAGGGACGTGAGAGGCTTTTTTGGCGTGCGCTTTTTCAGCAACAGGACCGCAGCCTGTAGCAGAGCAGTACAGCAGCCTTCTCGACATGGTCTCGTTCATTATAGGCTACCCACAACCTGGTGTTAACGCCGCTGAGGGCTTTTAACTCACCGCGAGTCTGCTCTGGACCCTCCGCAAATACTCTTCCATGTCGGCCTGCGTCGCTACGGTGCCGCTGCAGATCTCTCCATACACCCAAGTTTCGGCAATAAGGCTGCTGGTGTGTGTTATGTGTGTGTGTGTGTGTGTGTGTTTTTTCTCTCCGCTTCCGAGTCCCCCCGCTGCGCTCGCACTGCAGCACTCTCTGCTACTGCTGCTGTGTGTGTATGTGTGTGTTTGTGAATGTGAATGTGTGTATGTGTGTGTGTCTGTGTGTGTGAGAGAGCCGTCGGACCTCCCCTTCTCTACGGGGTGAACCCACGACACCGAGCAGTGGGTGTGACGGGCAGGAAGAGGAGATCCGACGGAGGCGCGCTCGGTGATTCAACCGCGTTCCCTGCGGTATTGACCCCCCCCCCTCTCCCCTCTCCCCCCTCCGTGTATGGCTATCGCACAAACGTGTAGCCGCCCTACACACACAAACACACGCACCTATCCTATCCCGCACATAGCCTCGACGTCCACCAATTGTAGGGGACCCACGCAGTGGTGACTGATGAACACAGCAGCGCTCCAGCACCACGGACAGCAGCAGCCTTCAATGGCCGGCGGCTGATTTCAGCACCTGAAGCTGAGCCGCACATGTTTTGTTGGTGTGTTTCTGTTTTTGCCGCAATATGATCGAAACCAAAGCCAGAATCAAAGCACACTGACACTGCGCTGTCCTTCTGGTGTGCGAGTGCGTGACAGGAAGCACTTCAATTAATATGAGGCATGGCCGTGTGAGAGAAGACACAGAGCGGACAGAACCCCATCTCTCTCTCTCTCTCTCTCTCTCTCTTTCTCAGACACGCACGCACGCACGCGCACACAGTCGATCAGTCCAGAAACTTTAATATTTATGGAAGATACATTTATCATTTGGCCATGTCTTATCTTTGCAGCCATTAAGAGGCCCTGGGGTAAAAATATATGTTTTGTGCCCCTAGTGGCCCCGACTTATTCCTCTCTGCGGCACGTAAGAAGTATTCCTAGATAAATTTGGCCCTGAGCTTTCCATGGAGCAGTCAGTTTAGACACTGCTAAGCTTTATTTAGACACAGGGGCCAATAAACCCCTACCGTTTTTTTCTTCTTTTTTTTTTTACCTCTTCTCCAAATTTGATGTTAATCATTCAGTTATTAAAACCCAATCATCAACCACGAGCTTTAGGGGCCGTGGGGATCTGACACAACTGGACAACTGATGATTTTTGCTAAACATGACAAAATTATACTTTGGTCCAAACTGTAGAAGAAGAGTAATAGATGTGGAATCGAAAGATCAGCCAAGTGGGTGGTTATTGTCTTATACGTGTTCATAAAAGGACAAATGTAAATTTTAGATACTGGAGCCAATGCACTTAAACATGTATTGTGTGTGTGTGTGTGTGTGTGTGTGTGTGTGTGTGTGTGTGTGTGTGTGTGTGTGTGTGTGTGTGTGTGTGTGTGTGTGTGTGTGTGTGTGTCCCTTTTAATGTTGCTGCCCATGTAGCTTTTAGCTTTTAGCTGATTCCACATTTGTGAGACTCCAATGTAGCTTTACTCCTTTTACAGCAGTAGACAATAAGCATAAGAGATATTGTGGTTTCCCATTTGTGGTTAAGGCAGACATGCCCTGGTCTTAATGGAAGCTGTGTTAGTGCACAGTCACTGTGGGGAGCCAAAGGCCATTGTAGAGTCAGACCAGATTTAAGCCAGATAAAATCAATATGACTTCCACCCTCAATCTTCACAATAAAACCCTCACAGATTCTAATTTTTACACCTAAAGAATCATGACATTTATTTTCAAAACATATAGCCTAGCTACTGCAGAGGATTGGGTGCACCAAAGTAGCCTATTGTTAAATTAAAATCAGGTATTGGTCAACGCAGAGAAAGCAAAGGTGGTATTCACTGCAAACATTTAATTTCCTGTGTTATTCCTAGGTGTTGACATAAAGTGGTGAGTCATGTAGAGAGCCCCTGTACAAAAAAACCTGCAACCCTTATGATGGCATCAGATGAGTGGAAACAGACCACTGTAGTTATTTTTGTCAAATGGATATTCCTCTAATACGAAGAACAGGCTGGCAGTCCAAAAGAGCCGAGGTGAGGTAGAAGAAACATGTGGACTTATGAGAGGGGATCTGATTCATTGTTGTACTGGCTGGCAAATATAAGAGGACCTCAGTATGAGTATCATCAAAAGAAGAGGAATGTGAGAGAAGGTCAGTTTAGTAGGCGGTGGGAGAGAGCTCTTGGACAGCCTGTGAGCATGCCATGAGTATAATATCTACAAATGCCTCAGATAAATCAGGGTTGCTTTCACTGAGAACACAAGCAATGTAAAAATACAAAACATAATGTAGGTTCAAGGGTCGCTTAGAAAAAGTAAAAAGACAGAAACTTCAGCACCCTCCTTGAAATCAATAGAATAGAGGCCGTATTCAAAGAGTAAGTGTGATATGAGAAAGATGTAATGGTCTACAGCAGCGATCGCCAACTGGCCCTCAACCGAATTATGAAATTGTGAGGATCAAAAAGAAAATATCTTGTGGCACCTGCTGAAATAACAACAACAAGAATAGCTTGACATGGAACAGGCTGTGCCACTATCGAATTCCTCTGACGAAGTTGATTACTCTCACTGTTTTGCCCATAACCTTACCTTACACTGAAGCAAGTGGGCACAACACCCGCAAATATCTATACCACTCCCAGTGGCTGACTGTGGTATAGGTGATAGGAGACTGACTGACAAAGGCCAAAACCCAAACCTAAATTATTCAGCCAAAATGTGAATTTAGTTTCATTTTATTTGAATGTCTGGCCCCCGAGAAAAATTCTGGCCCTTCGACAAATAGTTGGTGACCCCTGGTCTACAGCCTTCAGCCGTCTTAGAGGAAAGAGTGTGGAACAGTTAGGGCTTCCGTTTCTGCGAGTTGTTGGTAAAACAGTGTGTGTGTGTGTGTGTGTGTGTGTGTGTGTGTGTGTGTGTGTGTGTGTGTGTGTGTAACTACAGATATGGTGAGAAAGAGTAGGAATGAGAGCAATATGACCAACTTTGAAATCAATTCTCTAAATGTAGTAAAGTTGGGCTACATGTGCTTTTCATAAAGCACATTTAATTTCCTCTGGTTATTTTTAGCTGCAGGTGTCACTCATGTCTGGTTCACAACAAGCACTGTCAAGAACTTGGTGCAGCGTAAAGCAGAGGCCGGTGTTTCGTTCCTGTGGGGAGTTTAACGTGAGAACACGAGATACCGGGGACTGAGGCCAGGAGGCTGGAAGAACTTTGACCTGAACCAGAACCTGAATCTGAACCAAAACCAGAACCAGAACCAGAGCCAGTATCTGAACCAGGACCAGCACCAGAACCAGAACCAGAATCCGAACCTGAACCAGAACCAGAATCTGAACCAGGACCTGAACCAGAACAAAAACCAGAACCAGAACCAGAACCAGAGCCAGTATCTGAACCAGGACCAGAACCAGGACCTGAATCAGAACCAGAATCTGAACCTGAACCAGAATCCAAACCAGAACCAGAATCTGAACCAAAACCAGTACCTGAATCTGAACCTGAACCAGAACCTGAACCTGAACCAGAATCTGAACCAGAACCTCTGTAACAGTATCATCAAAACAAGAGGAATGTGAGAGATGGTCAGTTTAGTAGGCGGTGGGAGAGAACTCTTGGACAGCCTGTGAGCATGCCATGAGTATAATATCTACAAATGCCTCAGATAAATCAGGGTTGCTGAACCAGAATCCAAACCAGAATCCAAACCAGAACCAGAATCTGAACCAAAACCAGAACCTGAATCTGAATCTGAACCAAAACCAGAACCAGAACCTGAATCTGAATCTGAATCTGAACCTGAATCTGAACCTGAACCTGAACCTGAACCTGAATCTGAACCAGAACCAAAACCAGAATCTGAATCTGAATCTGAACCAGAACCAAAACCAGAACCAGAACCGGGGACTGAGGCCAGGTGTTTAAATTCCTGTGTGGAGTTTAACGTGAGAACACAAGATACCGGAGACTGAGGCCAGATTTAGATTTAGACTTAAAGCAGAAGTGACTTCTTGTCAGTCGATGGAGTTCAGTCCCCGCCCTCGTCATGGATCTATTGGTCCTCGTCCCTACGTCACCACATTCACGCGCATCCCTTGGCTGCACACACAGAGAGGACCGCCCCTTTATGCCGCTCTCTCTCCTCAAACATGGTTTGATGCTACATGTGACAAAATATTGCTGTTATTTTCAGCATGAGCAGCTTTACAAACGGCACCCCATAAACAGTTAGCTAGCTACTGTAGCTGTTGACATTTCTACTGTAGTTAACTAATAGGCTACAGTAGAATGTAGAAATGTCAACAGCTAGCTGGCTAACTGGTGCACTCTCTGAGACTTTTTGTCTGTTTGTTCATAAAATAAGAAAGTAAAAGTGGAAATAACACCCTGTAATAATTAAAAACAAGATATTCAAACAATACTTGGAAGATTCAATCAATAAACTGTTTTTAAAAGATACCGCAAAGAAACACTCACCCAGCATGAATTCACATGCATTTTTGATCCATGTTGTGCATTAAGGGGTGTGCATATGTTGTGCATCAAAGGGTTAAATTTGTATAAAGTCAAATTTAAGATTTAGCATAAGTGGTTATTCCAATATCATTTTACTGTCAGGTACTGCTCCTAAGTTCTCCACCCCTGCAACATATCATTTACACTGCACCCAATTTGACTGTTAATAGCCAGACATATATAAAGTTGTAAAATTCAATAAATCTTATTTTTTAATAGATAGAAACAGGTATGCATTATAAAACGATTCATTGTGTTTGGGGGAGAAAAGGGCACAAAGCTGAAATCACTGGTTTTAATATGGTGAAAGTTTCCTTATTGTTGGTGTGGAAGCTGGAGGTCAGATAGTCCTTGGGCCAGACCAGATACCGGTATCACTTGAGTGGGCAAAACCTTACCTACATTTTTTTAGGGTCAATATAAGTAAATTAAAATATGATAGCCTTTTCATAGGAGCAGCTTTTTATATTTTTTTCGCATTTTCTTATTTTCCCCTATAGGCAGATTGTCATTAATTCCAAAAAGAACACAGACGGCCAAATAACACATTTAAAGTCATTTAACACTCTTTTTGGACATCACACATCATAGTTTTTTCATGGTCCTTCGAGCCGGAGCAAACACCCATGCTGGAAAATGGACCTGAACGTGTAAATGGGGCAAATACACATGGAATCGGATATTGTCAGATCAGATTCAGGCCCCCGTTATATGTGGAAGGCTGTCTTTACAGTACAGGCCTTGATGCCCAATTTCAATTTGTTGCCTTAATCCTATTTTTTTGACTGTCTATTTACATTTTCTATCAGAAGTGACTATCTGATATCTGCCTTTACACCTGCTTTGTTTGTGTGAAACAACCTGCTGGAAATAAACTAGTTATTTCTTTTCTTTTTCTTTGTCACATTATGATTCCATAATAATTTTAAACAAAGGTGAGTCTGGTGTTCAGAGTTTATATCCAACCCGTCACTGTTTACAAAGTGAACACCTAGTCTGTCCTTACTAAATAAAGTCAGTGAAGTGGCTGCGTGGAGCGGAGCTGCTGTGAGATGAGCAGCTGACGGTGACGGTGACAGTTGTGCCACCGTTCAATCCTCCGTCACTCAAGTGAGGACAGGACAAGCCTCTTGGACACATTTGTGTACATTGTTTGATTTTCCTGTCTTGATTTCTAATGGGCTCGATTCAGTTTTTGCCGGCAGGAAAACAAAATCTGGTGTTTGTCTTGCGCGCTCTCTCTTTTCACACTCCCTTGCTTTCCCTCGTATCGATCCGCATAGACTTGACAAAAACAGACGCTCTGACACCATGAAAATGAAACACTATAATTCCTGTGACAACTGGCCAAGGTGTCCAGGTCAGTCCCACGTGTCAATCACAGGCTACAGAGGTAGGCCTATCTGATTAATTTCCACATATAACGGGGGCCTGAATCTGATATGACAATTTCTGATTCCATGCGTATTTGTCCCGTTTACACTTTCATGTTACAGATCCGATCTGAGCCACTTGAGAGAAAAAATCGGAATTGAGCCACTTGAACCGTGCAGTGTAAAGACAGCCGAAATAAATCGGATACAAATCAGATATCTGCCAATACGTCTGCAGTCTAAACAGACAGATCGGATCTCAATGGGTGTCATACGTCATCAGTAATAATATTAATTCCCGTGCCCACATGTTTTGCTGAACCTCTGTAGCCTGTGATTGAGAGGCTACAGAGGTTATTGACACGTGTAGTCAGTATCAATAACACCTAGGCCAGTTGTCACAGGAATTATAGTGTTTCATTTTCATGGTGTCAGGGACACCATGAAAGGACAAAACCTTTGGACAAAACCTTTGATACCTACGTATGTCATCTTAGATGATGGATCGGAGTGCACAATGTTGTTGCCTGGTACAGCAGAATATCTGGGCTTGGAGGGAGAGCCTGAGCAACTTGAGCTTCGTACAGTGAGGCAACAGACCGAGAAACTTGAAGGAAGAACCTTAGATTATCCGCTGCCTCAAGCCCTGAGAAAAAAAGACTTAATTGACAGGGCACATTGTCAATTATGCCCTGTCACATCCACCACCTTTTGTTCACATTTTCTTGATCTGCGTTCATCATTGTTCAATTACCAAAATAAAGGACTGAACTGATATCTGGATCCAGTGTTTTAATGTGCACACCACATTGTTCTATGAGCCGGCACCACCATCTATCTATCTATCTATCTATCTATCTATCTATCTATCTATCTATCTATCTATCTATCTATCTATCTATCTATCTATCTATCTATCTATCTATCTGTCTGTCTGTCTGTCTGTCTGTCTGTCTGTCTGTCTGTCTGTCTGTCTGTCTGTCTGTCTAATTTGCCTCTACACCAATCGAATAAGGTATTGGGAAGAAATATAATCATTCCCCCTCTCTCTGCCTCCCCCTTTCCTGTCTATCTCTACTATGTGCTATCAAATAAAGGCAAAAAAGCCCCCCCCCCAAAAAAAAAAACTTGAAATAAATAAATAAATACATTGCAATGATTTAGACCTGACAATCGGCTAATTGAAGCTTACTGTATTTACACCTATATTAGATAGATTACTTGAAGGATTTATTACAAGTCTCTGTGGCTGGCCATTAGTGCACCCAAAGAAGAGGATATGATGAAACAAAGATGATTTACAGGGAAGGCACTTTTTTCGTTTCTGAACAGCAACAGTCTATTACTGTACTTTACTAAGAGGTGATAAATACTATAAAGCTGCCAGTCAGCAAGGTCTATCATATCAAAACTTAATCTAGGGGTGTATAGGAATAAAAAAATCACAACTAGAACTTGCCCTCCCAGGTGATACCGATATGTGAAATGTTGGGTCTTGGCCCAAGGACTGAGTTAGGGGAGAAATGGGAGAAATGCATGGCTGTGAGTTTAACACTGTGATGAATGCGACAAGACTGTTACCTGAGTGACTGTGGTAACTCTTGAAGGCAACAGGCAGACACACTGCAGCTCTGATCCATCAATGCCCCTGCTTGCTCGCTCTTTTATGGCTCAAAACGGGAAAATATGTCGTACTTTTGCCTCTAAATAATTTCCCATTACACAAGTAAGGCTTACAGCGTCTGCGCCACAGTCTGAACTGGTTTAATTTTCCATTGAAAACAATAGGACTCGCTAATTGATTTTAATGCCTCTCTCCGCGACGATGAGCCCCTTATGACTTGGAGAGAGGTCTTTAAGATTATTATTATTAGTATAATTGCCATTACCCCCACACTTTCCCTTTGCGAATGGGAGACAGAGAAAGAATATCTTTGCCCTTAAGCTGAACAAATAATTATTAGAGACAGGAAACAAACAGACGACCGTCTCTCTCTCTCTCTCTCTCTCTCTCTCTCTCTCTCTCTCTCTCTCTCACACACACACACACACACACACACACACACACACACACACACACACACGCGCGCGCACACACACACACACGCGCCTCCACCTTAGAGTAGACCCCCTTCTGGCGACCCTCATTCCCTCCGCCGCCCTCTTCGTGCAGCGTGTCGCTGGTAATTTATGCAAAATTAATTGATACATCTTTTATAATTGATGTGCTGTAAACTTAATGAGTAATTTATGTAATTAGTCAATTAAGGATAATTCCAGCATATGTTCCGTATGCCCAGAAGGTGTGCTTTACAACTAGTTATTTGTCCAGGAGTTGCAGGCGAAGACTGCCGTAGACTACCTAATTAATTTTGTTATGCAGATCAGCCTCGTGTCTATTTAACAGTCCCCTTTGTGAAAACAGATTTAATATTGATCTTTCCCGGGCGTTTAAAGAGTATGCTTTTACCAGCGTTGGCCTCAGTGGGCCTCAGAGTTTCAGAACTCATTTTTCAGGCTCCAGGAAAACAATTACGATTACAAAAAAGAAAAAAGAAACAGCAACGACTGACTTTATTTTGGCGATGAAAATACGAAGCAGTGCTATCATTTCCTTCGCACTTGCATGATGTCTTTAAAATATGCTCTCCGTCGACACAGTTGACCTTTTGAGTGGCTTTGAAGGGCTGAGACGTAACGGGAGAAATCGCCTACACCGGCTAATTAATTGACACAGTTTTGAATATTCATACCTAATACAGTGAGCTTGCCCTTAATTACATTGTTGGACTTCTCTCCTGGAGGCTAAATCACGGAAGACTTAATTATTGTAATGTATTCGGGGGTCCACCGGGGCAACGGGGAAGACAGGAGCCGTCAAGGACCCAGTCATGACTCCTGGCCAGAGAAGACAACGCACGGGGAGGTGAGCAGCTTTTGTTGTTCTCCGCTGAACACCACTCAGAGCCGAGGATGAAGTTTGTTTACATCCTTGTAGGATTCACCGGAGAGTGTTTGAACAGACAGACAGCCGCCGGACTCCCCTCTCAGCAATTAATCAACAACAGCGCCTCCCCCCCCCCCCCCCCCCTCTCTCTCTCTCTCTCTCTGACACACACACACGCACACACTGCATGGTGTGAGTGTGTGCGCTTGTGCAATTGAGAGCAGAGGAGTAGCGTAGCGCACTGATGATTGTGCGCAAAGGAAGACATGATTTATTGTTTGCAAAGTCTGCAAAGTGCAGTCGAGCAGATTTAACAAAGAGGTTGTATTTATGTATTCCATTCTTTACTATTTATTTCCCTCGTGGCACTTCAGATCCACGTCCCCTGTGATGTTTATTGCAACCATGTTAGGACAAGGAGAGGCCAGATTTACCACATCATATCACATTTTCAGAAATGTTTCTCGTATGCAAAGCAATTGCAAAAGCCCTGCAACACCTGGGATGGGCTATATCCTGTCACACTTTTGTTTGACACGTGAGGTCAAAGGTCAGGGCCACGTAGCTGCATCCATCATTGGGGACTTAGTGATCTGCTGAAATACATTTGAAAGAAACGTCCGTTTAATTAAACTCAATCACAGTCGCCCCCGTCGGTGTGTGAGCTGCTTTACGCGGGGCTTTTTCATATTAGATTAGAGGCAAACGCAGAGGGCTGATCGCACCACCCACCCCTCATTTTTATTCATTTCCTTACCCCCATCTCTCTCTCTCTCCCTCTCTCTCTTACGCGAACAGACGTGCGCGCGGGTGCTCACACACGTACACACACACACACACACACACACACACACAGCCCCCTGCTCTCCCTTGACGTGTCCCCTAAGTGTCTGGATAATAGATAATACAGCCGGCGACCTGCGGGGGTCTTACAAAAACGGCGCTCGGCGAGTGGAAGCATCGCACAAGAGGAGAGGAGCACACCCACACACACCACACACAGACAGCAGAGCAGACTGGCCCCTCACATTCTTCAAACGCCGCGGAAACAGAGGGAACTCAGAAGACATCGAAACTTTTACGCACAGGCACCGACTTTTACGCACAACGCCAAGAGCCGAATTTGGCAAAGAGACACAACTCTTCTTTCCTTTGGATGCAGGAGCCTCTTAAGGATCTTACCTTACAGCCGCGGGCCTTTAGGCAAGACTGTAACTCCTATACCTGCAGGGAAATCAAACAGGCTGTAATCTAATGGCTCAGAACTTTGGAAGAGATCCGTCAGATGGCGACTGATAGACCGTCGAGTTAGCTCCGTGATCACAGCACTTCAATCACAACTTTGAAAGGCTGCTTTTTTTTTTATTTTTTTTATTTTTAATTCAAACTAAAACAAACCAGTCATGCCTCGTCCTGGGAAGAACTCTTACAGTGACCAGAAGCCCCCTTACTCCTACATATCGCTGACAGCAATGGCGATTCAGAACTCAACTGAGAAGATGCTCCCTCTGAGTGACATTTATAAGTTCATCATGGACCGGTTTCCGTATTATCGAGAGAATACCCAGAGGTGGCAGAATTCACTCCGACACAACCTGTCGTTCAACGACTGCTTCATCAAGATCCCTCGGCGGCCTGATCAGCCGGGGAAAGGCAGCTTTTGGGCGCTGCACCCAGACTGTGGTGACATGTTTGAGAACGGCAGCTTCCTGAGGAGACGGAAGCGCTTCAAGGTGCTGCGCGCTGAGCATATGGCCTGCAAGAGCTCCCCGATGATGCATTACTTCCACCACCATCACCACCACCACCCGGGCAACAAGCTGGGCCCGGCAGCATCCAGCCACCACGACCACCCAGCCGGCCCGGCCAGCACCGTGGGCCGGCTGCCTCACTTTCAGGGTTACGGGGGCATCGCTTGCGCGCAGCCGGGCGGGTTCAAACACCCATTCGCCATCGAGAACATCATAGGACGGGACTACAAGGGTGTGATGGCCAGCGGGCTCCCCCTCACCTCTGTCATGCACCACCTGGGTTACCCCGTCCCCCCGCAGCTCAGCAGCGTGGTCAACTCCATGTGGCCGCACGTCGGGATGCTGTCGGAGTCCATGGGTGGCGTGCCCATGCCCGCGTCATCCGAGTACGCGCCCTTCAGCGTGTCAGCGAAGGGCCTGTACCACAGCACCAATGGACAGACCCTGCCCGCCGTCCCTCTGCCCATAAAACCCACCCCGTCTCTGGGTCCCGTGCCCGGCCTGACGGGGCTGCAGTCCGGCCCGGCGCAGCTCTGCTCCCCGGCCTCCGTCATGGAGAAAAGCGATCTGCTGGAGGGGAAAGGCAACTCCTTACACCCGGCTCTCCTGCTGTCCTAAACGGGTAACTTGCGGGTCATTTTTGAAAAGTAACGCAAAACATTGAAAAAGAAAAAGAAAAAGAAAAGAAGACAGGCCAGGCTGAGATGTCATAGTTTGAGTTAAGTGCAGCTGTAGGAGAAATGTAAAAGGTTAACATTGTGCTTATGTAATGAATTTTTCATTAGACCCATGTTGATTGAAATCATAATTTATTTGCACAATTTGTGAGGGCATTTACCACATACTGTAATGTGGCACTGATAAATACAATCAGATAAGTAGCTAGACAGGCTAAAGCCAAAGAAAGCTTTGATTTAGGAAACAAGCGGTCGAAAAAAAAAAAAATCCCGAATGCAAACCAACAACTCTGTTTCTATTTTTTGCTCTAACTCTATTTATTTTTTGTTTAATCTACGGCATCCACTAAAAACATGCAGGCCTTCGTTTTTTGTTTTGTTTTTAATCAGGCCTGTTGCACTTTTAAGTGTGTTACTTACCAGTGCATTGAAAATGTTATGCTTGTATTATAACACTATTTATCTGAAGATATTTATAAAGAATTTACAACCGAGTCGTTTTTGGTGTTGTACTTATTTAAATGGTCGTTTTAATTAACATTTCCACACAATTTTCACCATGTTTGCTCACCACATTATTGAAGGAAAACCAGCATAAATTCCATTAGACCGTGACATTACTCTTTTATATTAAATTACCGCTAGATCAAGTCGATCCGAGGCAAAAAAGAAAAAAACATACGCTTTCAAGTGTCCTTAATTAATTCAATTATGTTGATTTTAGTGTGTGTGTATTAATTGCCTCTCTATATACAATTATTAAAGGTTCACTACCACTGTTTGCAACAGGAAATAATAACAGCATAGGATATGTACCAGTCTGCCACCAGTTACTCTATGAAATGTATATGACATGAGTGAGTTTATTTCCATCACCAACACTTTTCAGAAAGGCAGCAGATTTGATTTTCCATTTAAATACAACACTCCAGAAAGATTTTTTTAAAATTGAAATTACATTTTGCCTGTAACCTTATAAATAATGCAGGATAATAACAAGGGTGAAATTTGCAATAATGCAGTAAGGCTGAATTTACTGAATCAACACACATTGACATGGTTGTCATTTGAGCCTTTAAGACTCTGGACTTAAAATTTAAATACTTCTCTTGGACAGCTAAGAGACTGATCACTGGGGAAGTGTATATAAATAAATAAACATCAGAAGGAGGGTGCTGTAAAAATTGCATTCAAGTTTATAATTTCAATATAAAGTGTGACTTCGCCAAATTCAAGTACTGTATGCATATATGTATAAAAAACTAAAATGTAGAAAAATGTTGAAAAGCAAACTTTGTCTGAGACAAACTTTAGTCAGAGAGATATTTAGATTGAAATGTTGCTGTCATCTTTCACATATCACAAATCACGATTATGTGCAGACTAGTGGACAACATGACATGAATCACATCTGGAATGGCCTGATGCATGCTGTGTCCCAGACAGGTGTGTGTAGTCGTCACAAGACAGATATGAGCAGCCGACGTGCACTCTGGGCTGCGGCTTCACAACTTCAAAAGCAGGCTGGGAGATCGGATCAAGTTTTGCTCTTTTGTGTGCTCTGTTTAAACGTAGCT
Source organism: Trachurus japonicus (assembly GCF_045865225.1). Lineage (NCBI taxonomy): Eukaryota > Metazoa > Chordata > Actinopteri > Carangiformes > Carangidae > Trachurus > Trachurus japonicus. Next base: position 23,740,627 of record NC_140915.1, on the reverse strand, counting down.
TTGAAGCTTCCCCTCTCCAGCAGCACAAAGCGCCAGGTTCAGCCCACTGAAAATGACTTATATTCAACCTCCTGTACCCTGTTTAGCATCCCAAAGGATCCCACAGCTGACACTATTGTCACACCAGCCTCTGAACAAATAATTGAGATGCACCAGCGGAGGAGAGGCGTGGGAGTGAAGAATTAAAACCTATTTGGGCGTCATTGCTAACGAGCAGAATACATAGTGATTACCCTCATCTTTTCCTTCCTCGTCCAATGTCTCTTGTTTTATTCTGTATACATCCTCATTTTTTCCCCAAAGGTTCTCTCTTCGTCCTTCTCTCTCTCTTATCACACACGCATACACCCACACCCACACCCACACACTTTCCCTGCAGGGTGTCTGTAATTCCTAGTTAAAGGGAACTAAAATTTCTATGGCACCACAAAAGTGCCTGCGTGAAAAGTGTGTGTCTGTGCCTGTAGGTGTGTGTGTGCGTGTGTGTGTGCCCGTTACTCCCCTGATCAGCGGGCCCCAATGTCTTTAATAGCCCTCACTACATTAGTGTATAATTAAATGCCACTAATTAAGGCACAAGAGGAGTAATAATGCAGCCATTATTACCCACCATGATCCTCTGTCTTCACAACATCAGAGTTAGATGCCTCTGGAATCTTATTATCACACGAGGTCTCCTAATGTGCACATGTGTTTATGCACAGGGTAAGGAGGTATATGTGCAGTTTATTTTTATAAGGGAAGAAGCTGCACTCATAATTCTTATAGAAGAGTTTTTCAACATGTTCAGAGGCCATTAATGTGTGTGATCATCTCCTCAGTTTTTCCCTCCAAGTCATTGTGTGTTTCTGTGATGTGTCAATATGAATACTTTGTTTGATATGTTAATAAGAAACATACTAAACCAGGTGGCATTGTGTCTCTACAAAACACGGATTGACTGTAAATGTGAGGAGAAACGCGTCCGGTGACTTGAGCCAATACCCCAGGCTTACACATGTAAGGCCAGTGAGTTAGTTTAAAACAAATTAATGATTACCCAAATGAATTTAAAAAGAATCTGAAGACTTTGTGTTTGTCTTTACCCTCAGCCAGAAACAGTAACTGGGGTGCACATGGCAAACTTTCTACTTGTGCAGATATGAATTCGAATAAGAATTGTCACCAAGTCACTGTCCTACAATAAGACATAATGCAGTTATTAGATAGAAAATACATTTAAAAATTATAGAAAACTTGGAATCTTCTGTGCTGTATTACACTTGAGCATTAAATAATGACATGGTTAATGATGAACTAATTCATAAAATCTGCAACAACTAAAGCCTGCAGGCTTTACAAAGCAGTTTACATTGATGTTGAATGTGCTCTAATGTAACGCAGTGTTTCTTAAAGAGTCAGGAGCAGATAGAATTTAAATTTTACTTTGTTACTAAAGACTTTCCAAGCACAGATCTTACAAAAACTGTTAACTAGTACTGACATGGCAGTAGTGAAAGTGTGTGCTCCAACCCATCAAATTGGTTTTGGGTCAAAAGACTATGAGTTGGTTTTAGTTTCTTAATAAGCTGCATTAGCACAACTATGGTGATGTTTCATTTGAACAACACAAATATATTAATTCACCATATGAAAAACCGTTAGCGCTGATAAAAGCATACGGGACTCTAATGTTAGAGAACTAATTATTCATGGAAAAACTGTTCATCATGTAAAAATATGAGTTTAAAATGAATAATAGGGACTCTTATGAATGAATAAAACATTTAGGTCAGAGGTGTTTTACTGTCAGCCCTCAGAAACGAAACGATACGGTCTTGAATAGATGATGATACATTAGTAGTAATTACCCACACTTCATAGAGGCCAGGGTGGCAAATTCTACATGCGTTTTTCTTAATGACCAGCAAGAGCAGGCCATCATAATGAGCAGCTTAATTCATTGATCTGATCTGCCGTTTGCCGTAACTCAAACACAATAGCATACATGCACATTCACACACACGAACATGGACAACCTTAAATATTATTCTTTGTTCCAGAAAGTAGCCTTTTATTCACTGTAGACTCGCAAGATCGGATAAAAGACATTTGTTCTAATTTATTGAAACCTATGATTGCCACACATGGATTCCTTCTTCTCTCACAGCTTGACAGATAATTAGAAAATATAAGGTGAGTTAAAAGTACATTACAGTCACTATTAAATTTAGTTAAACAATTTTACAATAGAACTGACACGAGAACATTAGAAACTGACATGGGCTTACTGGGTTATAGGCTCCTCGCTTTTCTAACTATAGATATGACTCAAAGAAAGAAAGAAAGAAAGAAAGAAAGTACAGCTAACGAGTCACTCCATACCTTTACAAAAATTGACAGATTACAGAATGGCTGACCTCCTATAACAGTCTAACAAGTGTATGGTAATCCATACAGTATGTGTAGATTCATGTATTTGCTCTTGTACTTCTCTTTAACTACATACTATGGAAGCTGGGCTGTTCCCTAAGAATAAGGCACCTAATTAGGAATTAAATAAATCATACAGAAATACACAAATCAGATATTAATTGAATGTCTGTTTAAACTGTGCATTTAACAAAATGCATAGCACGGGAGTTACTCAAGAAAAATCTAATTTTGCCAGTTACTAGTCATAATATTTAGACATTAAATTTTAGTGAGTTAACAAATATTTGGGCACATTTGAATTTCAGTTTCATCAATAACTGGACCGAGACACCTACAGTATATGTTTATTGAAAGACAGGGAGCCTTATCTTATCTTAGCTGCTGAGCTGTTCTCTTGCTCACATTATTATACAACTATGGCTTATTGACAAACAGAGTTCTCCATGTAAACTTAAACATTTTAAATCTTCACTATTAGGAAACCTAGAATATATTTAATGAGTACATAGCATCGATCAAATACCAGTGTTTAGAAAATACACTATTTCACTAAGAGCAAGAGCTCTTTCATCGCTCGCACAGTTACTGACATTTACACAGGGAAGCTGCCCAGTTCTGATCTGCTGGCCACTGAGCAGCTCCACTGGAGCAGCTGGGGGTTAAGTGCTTTGCTCAAGGGCACCTCAGTGGTAGTAATGAGGGCATGGCAATTGCTGCTTTATACCGTTCCGTATACTACCAGATTTATCCGGCTAAACTCATAAGATTCATCGTGTCATAAACATATTCACTCACTAATACCATGTTTGTCCACATGCGGCAACACCTGCCATGGTACTTTTGTGGTACATGTGAATATATTTCATCGGTATGTGCATGTAGGTGATTCACTGCAAGTGGGCAGACAGCATACGGCCACATCTGCTCTTATCTCAGTAATGGTCGTCATGCCATATTCATTGCTGTGGTCTTTAATAGTGGGACAAGGGGACAGTCATCTGGCTCACGTCGACGGGAGTCAGCGTCGGCCAATGAAAAGACCATCTGAGGAAGATTAGCATATTGGCATCAGGCCTGGAGACAGACAGAAGCTGTCAAGAGGGACAGCATCCTAATGACAGGTCACTCTGGACCACTGCACATTACTGTAACTCTTCCTCTGCCTTTCCTCCATAATAAATCCCCCATCTCTTTCCCCATTTTCACTTTGCCACTATTGCTATGACTCTCCTTCTCGCTCTCACCACTCATTCGCTCTTCTCCAAAGCCCCACTGTCCACTTTCCTTTGTTCACCTATATCTTTTTCTCCGTCTTTCTCTTTCCTCCTGCTAATTAAACAATGATTCACTGATCTGGGGTCATATTTTATCTGCCCCCCTCCCATCTCCCCCCCGAGCTGAAGTGTATTGTGTCTCTGCTCCGTCCTCAAACTAAAGTCCTCTGACGCAGCACGTACCATCTTCAATCTGCCATCTATCTTTATAGGCCCAAATTATTACACCTTATTAGCCATTATTACGTTTTATTATCGATTCGAAACAGGTCAGTGGTTCAGACATCCTGGCCTCTTTCCCAATGTCTCTCCTCTCCGACTTCCCCACTTTCGCACTTTCTCCAAGGAGTTTGGACAAAGAACTTCTCTGGCCAAAAAACTTCAGCAATTTCATAAGAGGTTAAGTGCTTTGTGAGAGTGCGAGTGCCCATATAGGCTCATTTGCCTCCTCAATAATAGAGATTAAATGAAATGGAAATTAACAAAGTGTATTATCATCTCTCTCCCATCTGACAGTTTGTACTTGCAATTTTAAATCTCATCACATAATGTCAAAACATAATAATTGGCAGTGCTACAGAGAAAACCGTATAACAAAGGTTTGGCTTACTAAAACTGTCGTGGATCTACACAGAAACTGTTTGGTTACACGAAGGTACAGAGTGAAAAGGACCGCAAATGAATCTCTCGAAGTGCTGTCATCAAATTGTATCTGTAAGGGTTCATATAATCTAAGAAAAAAAAGCAAAGTGACAATTTAGCAGCACTGACAGAAAGCATGAAACTGATTTATCGTTCGAAACTGGAACAGGAGTTGGAGAGAAGAAAGAACAAGACTCGACAAAAACTTAATTGATTGATCTTTGATCATCAGGCACCAGAAGTCTTTCCTGCCACACTGAGCAACTAATCTGAATCAGCAAGAACATGCAACATACTGAGCAACTTTCAAAGTGTCAGCTTCTACAAAAACAGAGTTGAAGTTTCCATTGTGCCATCTTTGTGATGGAGGAAGGGTAAAAGGTCACATTTAGCTCTGGGCAGGTGGTTAACGGATGAAGTTACAGCCACCGGTGTGGTACATCAATCATCCATCCATTGTCTATGCTGCTTATCCATGTAATGTTATGGGGGGCTGGAGCCAATCCCAGTCCTGACATAGGGCAGGGGAGAGGCACACCCTGGACAAGTTGTCCGTCTATCACAGGGCCAACATATAGAGATGAACCACACACACATTCACACCTTATGGGCAATTTAGACTACGTAGTGTGCATGTCTTTGGACTGTGGAAGGCAGAACACACAGAGAACATGCAAACTCACCTCAGGGAATCGAACACAGAACCTTTCTGCTGAGAGGTAACACTGCTAACCACAGCTCCACCGTGCTGCCCATAGTACATCGATCCTGTGCACAAAAATGAAGAAGCAAAGTGTGAGTTAGTTTAAAGTGGCTTCTTTGCTCACGGTCCATACTGGTCTAAATGTCAGACGGCAATTGCAAGCTGTTGACAACAACAGAAGTTGCTCTAAGTTAAGGGAGGTTAAGTAAAATGGGTTCAGACTGATGTGTGCAGCACGGCAGAAGGAAGAATAGTATCTACAGCAAGAGGCGTTTAAATCACAAAGTCACAAACAGAACATCTCACTTCAGCTGATAATTGAATAAAATCATCAAAATGTGGTTCAATAACACACACAATAAATTCTTATGAAGAAGCAACAATTGTGTTGAAAGACTAAAAATCACTGACTAAAATACAATGGCTGAATAAGTTAAGAAGTTTAACATATTTTGGTTGATTAATTAACAAAGTATTCTCGACAATAAATTCATGAAATGAAGCCCACAAAATAAAACACAGTGAGTTATTATTTCAAAAATGTAGCACTCCAGAGGGAAAAGGTTTTAACATTAATACACTTGACGGCAGCAGAGCATTTGGCAACAATGTACTGTTCTCTCGTTAGCGTTAATTGCAGCTGTGACAGCGGTTAAAGGCAAGGTCCTCCTCTGACTCCCAATCATTTATCTCTCCATTACTGAGAGCACTCCGCGTTTTTATTGGTATAATAAAGTCGATCTTCACTACCGCAAAAAGCCTCCTGACCCCTGGGTGCTCCAGAGGCCCCTGACTCCTCCCAAACATATTCATCATCTTCACAGTCATTCTCTGTCACACACGCGCACACATGTACACAAGCACATATACATAGACATAAGCATGCACACACACACACACACACATTATTAATGGCTTACTCAATGTTAAATTAGTACAACAAGCTAGGATTATTTTTTACAAAGCACAGGGCACGCAGTTTTAGGGGGTCTTCCTGTCTTAACTGGACTTGAAAAAAGTTGGACTAACCAACACTTGACTTGACTCCATTTCCTTTGTAATCATTTTATAGAGCTCATAATGCCCACAATGGTAAACAGAAACACGAACTAATGTTTTAAACCAAGACAAATGACAAATGTGGGTTTGACATAGACCAACAGTAAATGTAATCTATGCACGCCCTCTTGTGGTTGAGGAATTCAGGTTGTTCAAAGGAGCTCCTGTCCTCATCTGTGCACTCTGTGCAGTTTGGTAACAGGAGGTAGTTACAATTTCTTCACATGATGTGGTTTCAACAACAACGGTCCATGACTGGCTTCAATAGAAATGACACTACCTTATGGTTAGTTAATACATTTACAGAGAAAAAAAACTAAAGTTGTTATCATAATTTATTTCATTCAAATTGGGATTTTAATAAAGGGAAATAAAGTCCAATCATGGGAGAGAAACAAGACAAATGAAAAATATTTGATTTTAATATATGGGATACTGTGATGAGTTAATCTGTTCCAATAAAATGACTGACTCATTTGCACCCTGGAAATGTCTGAGACTAAATTTCTGAGGTGAATGAAATCCCTGCAGATAAAGAATAGCCTCTATGTTCAGTAATTCATATGTTGAACTATATATTATAAATAATTAGAGGTACTGACATTTTCTTCAGCTATGGCCTCTCGTGTTTGAAATAATGCATTATAATCTGACCAGAAATATTATTGGTGTGAAAAGATCAATACAAAATCATAACGACTGTACATGACAGCAAATGTAAGTAATGTAAGTGATGTATATAACATCTATATAAAAGGATACTGACTTAGAGCTGCGTAGCCCACATCAGGCCAGTTGTGTGTCTGGACTGCAAGCTGTTTAAAGGTCAGTGGACCACTGAGGGGGTGGGCGCTGTGTATTGGCCTGGTGTGCACCTTTCTTTGAACTGCCTTTGAATGAGAGGTCACCTCTCTAAAAAGCAGATTATATTTGTGTCGTCATGGCCACAACAACACATACACCGATAGTTTGTGATGAGAACTGATCTGAATTATATTAAATTTAGAACCTTTGTATTTTTATATGTTCACGTTTTTTTAAGCACCCCACAGCTAATAGTGGATTATTATGAATATTAAAACTCCACATCTCTTTAACATTTTGCCACAGATATCGAATGTATTTGATGTCAACATTCCATATTTTATGGAATTTTTTTTCATTATTATCATTGACTGTTATTTCAATATGTACAATACTTCATTCACAGCTCAATAAAAGGGACATTTCAGGGCTTATGTAAATTTTCTCAACCTCTTGAAAAGCTGACGTCAGATACATAGGAAAATCAAATGCACATGAATGCACTTCACATTTGACATTTGCCACCCACCCAACAGGTACTCCATAGACTTTGTCTGTTATGTGTAAGCTTATTGTGCATATGTGTGTGTACAACCTGTTTTCTGACGCAGGTGGGGGCGGCAGACCAGTGATGCAGACCGCCACACTCCCCTATAAAACCTGCAACAGGCCTTTCAGTTATACACATGCAGATCTTTCTTCAGGGACAGGTACACCTCAACGTTATGCCTTTAACTGATATGTTATTCTGTTTTAAGTTCTATTCATTTGATTTTCCTAATAACGTGTTTGCTTGTTTCTTATAAACAGGAGAAAAATTTTGGATTTGTGGATTCGTTAAGTCATCAGAAAATAACGATGTGGGTCCTTGGAAAGATCAGGGAGAGCGTTGAGAGCATTCCTCTAGAGCTGAGTCGTTATATGGGAAAGAGTGAGGACGACATCTTTCTCTCGTCTAAGACCACCCTCTCTCACAGCCATAGCCTGCACAACAACATCCTCACCCCTGACAAGATCCCAGAGTTCTGCCTTCCCCCTCGGCTCTGCAAGAGAAGCCCTCCGCTGGACACAGAGACAACCCAGCCTCACCTGCACAGTCTGACCCAGAAACCCAAGAGCAGCACTTCTGCAAACAATGCACACGTGAAGTTAAAGGATGTGAAGAAGATGAAAGGTGGTGATGCATCAGTGACTTGGAAGGCTACGCAGAAACCTTTGCCATTCTCTGCAGAGGGCTATGGTCTGGCTGGGATATACGAGAGCCCCAACACTCGCAGGAAAGAGTCTTTGTTTCACTCAAAGTGTCCCGTTTACCTGCTAGACAGGGGTATTCCTACGCTTCCATACAGGCAGGTGAAGGAGACGACTCCTCCCAAGAAACCCTTATCTGGGTTTTTCCCTGTGTTTTCATGCAAGAGCCTGTCAGAGACAGGAAGCACAGAAAGTGAAACACCTTCGTCCAGTGAGTCCTCTCCCCTTGGTTCTCCTTATAGCGCTAAATCCTCCCTCTACATCCCATCAGGCACTGGTCGTCTTAAAGGAGCAACATCTTGTCCTTCATTAATTGTCAGCAAAGAGGACAAAGAGATGTCGAAGAGCGGGGATGTATGGTTAACGACCTCTACCAGTAAATCTTCAAAGGTTTCCAAGGGAAACTCACTCACTTTGGCCCCACCTGTCCTCTTTCCACTGGATGTCCTGCAGTGCCAGGAGAAACTTCAGCGTGAGCATGTCCTCCCTTTGGTGGGACATGGTAAAGTACGTCTCTCTGCGGAGCACACCACATTCTCCACCCACACGCTCTCACCCCTCTTCACTGTCAGAGTTCGTTTGGTTTCTGTGGAGGGCCTGCGGGACGACACCAACAGACGAACCCCGAACTGTGCAGTGAATCTCTGCCTGACACCAGGGAAGCTTCAGCAACAGCAGAGCGCCACCATCAGGAACTGCGGCTGCCCTGTGTTTAATGAAGATTTCTTCTTCACAGAGCTGAGTATGGTGGATCTGCTGAACCTGCAGCTCAGGTTAAAAGTGGTGGATAAACCTGCAGCTGGAACACTTAGGAGGGGCACAGTGATCGGAGTGATCACCAAACCACTGTCTCAGCTACTCCCTCTTAATAAACAGGTTGAAAACTAGACAAAATAACACACACACACAGGACATGTATGATGACAACTCTATGTCTTTAGATAATTAATACACGGTGTCCAAAACAAAAGGATTGAGGAGATATACATGAGAGATAACGTGAAGGCTGATGTGCATTTTGCAGCCACTACTCTGTAAAAATCTTCTGCTGTTGGTGTTCATCAGTATTTGCTAAAACAGTATGAAAGTGCCTGCCAGGTGTTGTGTTTGTCTCGTGAACTAAATAGTCAGAAAATGATCAAGAATAGCTGAAATCATGTCTTTTATGTACACTGTAATATTGATTAAACAGTTACAGAGGTTTGTCAAAGCCTTCTTGTTGTTTTTAATAATAGTAGCCTATAGAACTTGTGACGATCGTTCATGTTGCTTTGATGTTTAAGCTGCCTTGATGTAATAAAAGTGGACGTTTAAAAAAAAAATCATTGACTTTAAAGCCCACCTCTGGTGCCAATTAAATTTTAGATGTACATATGATACTCTTAGTTAATTAAAACACATCATAAATGAAGAAAGGACATGAAGTAGGTCAGCAGTTTGCATTAGCACAAACAGCTGTATGTCAACTACGGCCGGTTACATTTTAACAAACAGCAGAAACAAGTGAAAGATGCTAAACACACTAACCCATCTGCTTGTTGCTGATTTCGGAGCACAGCAGACTCCTCAACAGAGTCTGACTCAGGATGAAGTAGCATGTCTGGCTGAGTCTCTGGAGTGATTCCTCCAACCATCTTGGTATTCACTGCTCTCTCACTGTTCACTGAAACCTTGTCAATACAGAACAAAAGAGTTTGAATCAGCACAACCACTAAGACTGTAAACCTCTTATCCAACAATCAAACAAACAACATAAACAAAACAGCTGCTGCAGTAAAGCTATGCCTGCTGTTTTAATACTTCTGCCAGTTGCAGATTTTTGTGAACAACAAACTCCTCATCTGAGTAATTTGGCTAAATGTCTCCAAAGTTTCCTCAAATCCTGTACCCATATCTTGATAAGCACTTCTCTTTCTCCAGTCAACCAAATACAAGCAGCACAAGGCCTATTATATTTCAAAATAAAACCCTTAGGTCTACTTATACAGCATAAAATACTAAAGTAAATGATTTCTTTACATCTTTACAGAGGGTAATTCGTGGATAAAGTACAGAGGTTGTCAGGGAAATTGTAGGCCTACTCACCTACTGTATCTCCTTCGGCTGCTTCGTTGTGTTTGCGCCTCAGCAAACCTTTGCTAATTTAGGATGAAAGGTTTCTATAAAACAAGATGCTAAATTACGCCTAGTGAACATGTAGGCTAATTGGTTGCTTCAAAAATCATGAAAGTGGCGTTCGTGTGTGAAATTTATTATTATTATTTATGTCCTAAACAAAGCCTGTTAGTTACTGTCTGTCTTTTGTTAGTCTGTGGTGACACAACTTGTTTTCTTCAGTTACCATACTGACTATGGTCGCTACTCAAGGAGCCAACACAGGGAACCACTACCGTAAGTTTGTAAGGTGTGTTGCTAACTTCCGGGTTAGAGTTACCGATGGCAAGTAGCAGATGAATTATAACAGATCCATGAGTAGTACCCAGTAGTAAGTACCAATGGCCCAATGTAATGTTTGGTTTCACGGGTGAGTAATAATAGTTAATATGTAAGTAATATGATTTAATTTACATAAGATAATCAAATGGAATAATATATAGCCTACATCTATTTAAAGATAGTATTATTATTATTATTATTATTATTAGTAGTAGTAGTAGTAGTAGTAGTAGTAGTATTAATAATAACTAATAAGTAATTTTCTATTCTATTCTTTTTAATTTTATTATTATTATTATTATTAATTTATATTATTATCAGGAATCTCGTAATATCGTTCAATGAAACTCCAGTATAAGTCGGCTTTATTATTTGCCTACAAATTTTAACCAAAATTTAGAGAAAAAAAACCTATTGCGTGTACGACATGACGTCATAGAGCCGCCCACCGTGGGACGTCCTAATCTGACGTTGTGGCAAACGAGTCCCCAGAATGTAAACATGGTGACAGATAGATGAGAGAAACGCCAAAATGGTCTTCGAAAGCTTGGTGGTCGACGTCCTGAACCGGTTTTTGGGGGACTATGTTGTCAATCTCGACAGCTCCCAGCTGCAGCTCGGCATATGGGGAGGTAACTGAACTTGTGTTGGTTGTTTTATTGGACCAGCTCGTCCGCAAAGCTAGCGAGCTAATGCTAACAGACGTTAGCCACCGGGTTTGTGAGAGACTCGCTCAGCTGTCAGTGTCACTTTATCTGTCCTAAGGTCTAGTTTAGCTGTCCGGTGTGAGTCATGTGATGCAGCCATTTGCTACTTTATGGACAAAGCAATCAGCTTGGTAAATGACTGATTTAGTCATTTTTATATGATCTTATTTTTGTTCCGCCACGCTGCTCAGAGCACACATGCAAGTTTGAGAGAAGCGAGCAGTTTGGGGTCACACCCTTTCTCACGGCCAGGTCATGACTCGCCACTGTGTTTAATGAGTAGTCCTTTCAGAAGCCGTACCAGAAAGCCTGAGAGGGACTGGCTAACCCTAACCTGTGCTCTGTCGCTGTGATTTGGAGGATTAGGACTCAGAGCTCAGAGCCGTTGTTGTAAAACATGTAGCAACTTGTAAAACTCAGTCAGGGCGCGAACACTATACTGTAGGTTGAGTTAACCTATAGCAGAGTATCTCCTTCTTTTAGTTACAGACTTGATCAAAGAGGCTTTCACGTGTTGTGCACGATCAGTCTCAGACATGCATACGCAGTTCAGTCTCTTGGGACTTGTAATGATGAGTGTGTCATGACTGGTCTTAATAATATATGTGATCAATTGCCCTGAGTGTTGAATTAAGTCAATAGACCAAAGGCCAAAGACTTTCTCTTTAGATTTGACTGTGTGTAACAAACAAACTAATCTAGAGCTCATATCATAATGTAGGTAACAACTATCAGTTAACAAGTAATCCTGTCATCACAGGTGATGCTGTTCTTACAAATCTTGAAATAAAGGAAAATGCCCTGGTAAGTTATACAAAAATGCGTAAGTAAGCAAAAATTAGTTAACTGGTATTTCTGACGTTCATGATGGATATGTGTTACAATAACTTACTGTTTGTATGTTGCAGAGTCAGCTTGACATTCCTTTTAAAGTGAGAGCCGGTCATATAGGTAAGAGATCGTGGTCATTGTTCCTATCTGCCACCTTTCCTTAAGTACAGAAGAACATTTTCTCATCTTGTGATTCTATTAAAAGGACGGCTGGAGCTAAAGATACCATGGAAAAATCTCTACACCCAGTCAGTGGAGGCCACGCTGGATGGTGTCTATCTGCTCATTGTTCCCACAGCAAGTAAGATAAACATCATTGTCCAGCTCCATACTAAAGTACTTATAGTAAACAACACAGTGTGTACAGAAGTGTTGGTTCACACACTATTTCAGTAGACACAGAGTAATTCAATGGAAATAGGATTAACCTCCTATTCCAAAAACACAGTAAAACAGCTCTGCATGTATTCTAGTGAAAGTAAAACAAAAACCTTTAAAGTATCTATGATATCAGTTTCAGTCTGATGAATAACTCTTGTGAAAAGCAGACACAACGCAGTGTAGTAGAGAAGTCAGACAATGGGCATCCCTCATTTATTCATGACCCTAAAGTACAGTACTTGTCAGAACAAACAGGAAACTCAAGCTAAAACCTTTTGTGTATTTCATTGTTTTAATGAATGTACAGTCAAATTATCATTCTTATTGATCCCATTCCTTCCAGGTATAAAGTATGATGCAGAAAAAGAGGAGAAACAGCTACAAGAGGCTCGTCAGAGGGAGCTACAGCGGATAGAGGAGACAAAGCTGAAGGCTGCTGAACAAGGTCAGGGTTCAGCTTTGGTTTCAAGGCAACTTGTGTGTGTTTGTGTGTGTGTAATAGCAAGCAGTGTAGTCACAGAGACAAATAGCAGAAAAAATGTGGTTGTCTGAAGAAGACGCAGCAAACTGGTTGGTAAGTTGCTTGTAAGTTTGAGTGTTGATTGTTGATCAGCTGAGCTACAACTTTCCAACTTCATGTTTTCTGTGGTTTCACATGCCTGAGTTATTCAAACGTGTCATAAGCACTAGAATATACTGTCAAGTAAATGGCTCATACATTACCAAGCAGATCAAACCAGAAGCAGAGCTTCAGTAGAGCCTCAGGGCCACATCACATCTCATAGTGTTTCATATTTGTGTTTGACAGAGAACCCTGCGTTAGAGAAACAGGACACCTTTGTGGAAAAACTTGTCACCCAGGTCATCAAAAACCTGCAGGTCAAGATCTCTAACATCCATGTGCGGTATGAGGATGATGTGAGTATTCAAGCAGACTCTCACCTGAGTCATGTCTGTATTTACATTTGCTAATTTGTGAGATGTTTTATCTCTTTGCCACAACTTAGTAAACAAAACACCACAAAACCTCCAGATGAATTATGCAGAGTGAATATAGTCTTAACCGGTCTATAGGCTTATTTATTATTTCTTCTCTTCAGGTCACCAATCCAAACTGTCCTTTGTCATTTGGAGTGTCACTTAAAAACCTCAGCCTTCAGGTAATGTGTCTTATTGTCCCTGATATCAGATTTTATACTGTAATATATATATATGTGTGATTATTGCTTATTGCTTGTTTGACCTCACAGACAGCTGACGAGAACTGGAATCCCAGTCTCTTGGATGAGAATTCAAGGCTTTTTTTCAAGGTAAAAAATTCAGCCACTTTATTGGTCGTTTTCTTACAGAAAATGTCACAAGCAACTGTACGTTACTGCATATTTATTTCTCCCCCTCGGAAACTGCAAGTTTTACTTTCAAATGTACTTATTGAAAACCATTGTTGGAATTGGAACCAGTTGATTTGGTTCTGTGACAAGTTTTTGTCAGCAATTATGCTAGGAAATTTTCTGTTGTTCTGAGCTAAATGATTGTACTCTGTCAGCGCTGCTTTGTCATCATGGTAAGCAGCCGCACTCCTCTGATTCCTTCCTGTTTTCCTTCTCCTCAGTTGGTGCGTCTTGACAGCTTGTTTGCCTACTGGAATGTCAACTCGACACTCTTCTCCAATCACAGTGCAGACGAGGCCTTGGTGAGTCTCCCTCTTCTCAGTGTCTCGTACTTTGTCTCTATGAGCCTGGATTTACAGTAGGTATACCATGTATTATTCCTCTTACATCTAGACTTTGTTTAAAAGAACAGTCTAGGCCACTTTGCATTTACACGCAGAAGTAACAAAGTGACAATTTGGAAAGCCTTTTTCTCAAATCCCATTAAAGCCTTTTTCATAAATCTCTTGGCCCCTGCAAAAGCTTTTGAGGTGAATGCCGATTTTTATTATCCATTCATTTTATCACACATAAGCGCTTTCTAGAGAAGCCCTAATGGGTTGAATATGTGTAAATGTAGTTTGTGATAGTTTACTTCCACATGTTGTTAACTGCGCTTAAGAAAAAGCAGCAGGAAATGTTGAGAGTTTGAGAAAATATTGAGCAACACTAACAGGTACACTGCTAATGGAGCTTCTCTTCCTGTGTTTATATAGCGATGTCTCCAGAGCAGCATGGAAATCCAGAGCTCACCTCCTGCCAACCATGACTTCAGTGAGTGTCTTTTTGTCACTCTTGATTTATATTTCTAATCTGTTATTTAACATACTCACTTGCTAGAAGGCCAGAAGCTGGATGACCTAATGAAATCCTCCTGAAGCCACTTATTATAGGAGAAGCATGAATCATTTTTTACGTATATAATATGATTTGGCACTTGGTATGAAAAGTTTTGGTCTGACACTACATTGCCTGTAAAATATGTGTGACTCACACAGACTGAATCACCACCACCAACGCATTTGACCAGATTTTCAGAACATCTCAACAGATTTTCTTTCAGCTGTGCATTAGCTCATGGATTTTTGAATGGCTGACCTCGCTAGAGAAAAACATAGTCACAGTCTTTGAAATCCCACATAATTATAGGATATTTTTCCTCACACTAGCACAAAACCACATACATGATTATTCCCTCAATTACAGTTGTTGTTGTTGTTGTTTTTTTCCACAAGGAAAGCAGGTGTACATCAACATTTGATGTCTGTCAAGTGCACACATTGATATATACCAGGGCATTGATCGAGAGATAAATAAAGGACAAATACAAAAAATAATAAAAACTAAAACATTTTGAATTAGAGTTTTTAAACAATATATTTGTTGATGCTGGTCCACAGTTTTTCGTCCCATCTCAGCGGACGCTAAGCTACGGATGAATCCCAGGTCAGATGTGGACTTTTCCTCCCCTAAAGTGGACCTGATGGTCAATCTTAGTGAGGTGGCCATTGAACTCAACAGACCCCAGGTATGTTTGTGTGTGTGGTGTGAGTATGGAGAGAGAGAGAGAGAGAGAGAGAGAGAGAGAGATGTTCAGCTCAGCTCAGTTATGATAACAGCACTTCTGTCAGTACTCTGTGCCCCTGAGTAATTGCTGGCTTCCTTTCTTTCCAGTACATTAGCATCTTGGAGTTGCTGGGCTCAGTGGATATGATGTCCCGGAACCTGCCATACAGGAAGTACAGGCCCATGGTCCATGTTCGTGGGAACACCCACATATGGTCAGAATAACACATTCACAATTGACTCTGGCTTATGAATTCGACATTTTACCAGCGCATGTGTTGTTGTATTGTGTAGCTGACTGCAAATTTGAATGTTGCGGCATTCTAGGTGGAGATATGTTATCACAGGTATCCTGGAGGTGAATGTGAAGCCACGTCTCCATATGTGGTCATGGCAGCACATTCGCCGTCACCGCCAGACGGTCAAACGGTACAGAGAGCTCTACAAGACCAAAATCACCAGCAAGAAACCCAGCGAGGAGCTGCTCAAACAGCTGGAGGTGAGACAGGTCTAAACCAAACTGAAGACGTAGTAACCTTGCAGCTGCACAACCACAGAGAGACCTGGTTAGCCAAAGACAATACATCTCCTTCCACTGTCAAGTGAGAGATGTTGTTGCCCTCAGCCAATTTAATTTCCTGTACTATGATACATTGATTTCAAATAGATAAAACTTGGCTCTGTATCTGTGTAATGTAATGAAACTGAAATAAGGAATTGTAGTAGAGACCTAAGTAGACATGAAATATGACTTGTTTCAGGCAGTTAAAAGCATTGCTCCCTATTTATTTTTTGCATCCAGTATGACCTGTACAAGTGTAATGTATCTGGCACTTTGTGTTTGGGTTTTTTTTTGGTAAAATTTAGTAGTACATTGCTGCTTGTGCAGGTTGATCTGCTTGTTTATTCCTTTGCAAATACCTACTTCACTACAGTGACCATGAATCATTATGATCTAATAATTATGGACATAAATCATAATGTTCACTGGCTTGTATTAAATGTTGAGGTAATATGCTATTCAAGTAGTTAATTATACAGATATTATATTCTCAGTAATGCAGTTGCTCAACCCTATAAATGTATTGATTGCACTGGAGATGGATATTGTAATTCAGAGAAAAACGCCATTAGATCTAAAGCTACCGTTAGAATTAAAGCCGTGGTCTTTTTCACTGTCTCTCCTCTGTTTGGAAAGCATCATCTTTGGATGTGTTTGAAAATGGGCTTTCAGTAAGTAATGCATTCCTGCAAGGAGGAATGAAAAGCTGCTAAAAGCCCTGATTGATTTATGTTTGTGTGTTTATTCTTAGGAGCCTGAGAAGACCTTGGATATTTTTAATATCACATTGGCCAGACAGCAGGCTGAAGTGGAGGTAAGTTCCCTGTCTCACCTGTAGAGGGCACCTGCACTCTCTAGACTTGCTATTTATCAATAGTATGAATTGTATCAAACAGTTGTTACATACTTTATGCTGTATTATAGCTCAGTTGTTACTGCTCCTCTAATCCTTATGTTCCCCAAAGAAAAAAAAATCACATAGAAATTTTTTTCGATATTTATCCCATTCAGGCCGCTGAAAAATATATTCACTGTACAATACCTGTTCAGGATGTGTTTATGTCGATGTTCCCTCAAACACTAAAAGACCAAAGCTGCTCGACCAAGACCAAGACAAAGACCAAGCACAAAACACTGTGGTTTCAGGCAGATGCATGAAGTTGATGTACGGAACTGTCACTTTATCTGGGCCCTGATAACTTCCTAGCTTTGCAGTTTGCCATAACTTACATGTTCAGTACAACAGTTTTATAAATGGGAATGTATATTGGTATATTGGTACATCGTTTTCTTCCTCAGGCAAGCAAGGCAGGTCTGCGTATTTACCGTCCTGGGTTAAAGATGGAGGAAGAGGAGTCTCAGGGTTGGTTCGGTTGGATGTGGAACTGGGGCGGGGAAGCTGATACACAAACAAAAGAAACCAAGACTGGAGGTAGGAGGCACATCATAAAAAATGAGATAAAGAAAAAAGCAAGACATGAACATTAGAAAAAAAATTCTTACTTTGCTTATTTTTTCCAGGTTTTGATGAGCTGTTAACATCTGCTGAGAAATCCAAACTCTACACTGCCATTGGATACAGTGAGACTGCTGTTAACCCCAACCTGCCAAAGAATGTGAGTCACTTCCCTCTCTGACACCAGCCTATCAACTCTTAAGCACTCCTGTTTGGGTTTCCACCCTACCGTCATGCAAACACTGAATTATATACAACGATTATTAACGTGTTGTTATTTCTTCGTAGTTTGAGGACATGAAGGTCGACTTCCACATGGAGAGGCTGTCTGTGTCCATCAAAGACGACAAGGACAAAAATGAGATCATCACATTGACAGTGGGAGAGCTCAACTCCACGCTCACACAGAGACCAGGAGCACAGGCCATCAAGTTTGTCATAAACTTTTGTATTTGGTTGATCCTACATGGCCTTAATAGTATTGATTCTGTTTTAAAAGAACTTGGAACAGTCTAAACACAAGATTTGCAATATATAGAACAAAAAACTTTAAGCACAAGCATTTCTGTCTTCATTAGTTAAAATTATGTTTGAATAGTTATAAATGAAATATTTCAAGACAATATGAATATTACAAAACGAAACCAGCGGTAGGAGCCTGTGGTTTGGTTTTGGTTGATTAAAAAAATAACTCTACTCCTTATAAGCAAATTCCTATTGAGGAAGTTTGAATTCACATATCTGACTGCTGAGTCCATGGAGCTCTTCATTTATTTGTTCAGCTGGGAGGATACTTGGCAACATAGTGCCTCTGCTTACTTGAAGTATATCTCCTCCCTAGATACATGACATAGGAGGCACTGACACGTTGTTTCTTTTCCTCTTTTCATCAGACTTACTGCTCAGCTTACCTTGTTTGAGGTCACAGGCCTGGCTAGTAACCGGCCTGCACCAATCCTCCTTTCATCGAGGAAAGCAGCAACTGGAGCGGGGACTCCACTGCTTTGCATCCTGTTTGAGACCAACCCACTGGATGAAAAAGCTGACCAGCGACTTCATATGGAATCACAACCTCTAGAGATCATCTATGACGCAGTGCGTGGTGTCCGTCAGTGTTGCATGTACAATGGGGGGAAAAAAAAAAAAAAAGTGTGAACATGATGTATATCAGAAGCATTTTTTGTTGATGTGTCTGTACAGATAACGGTCAACAGCATGTCAGCATTCTTCAGGCCTCCTGACGACCTGCAGCTAGATGAGCTCACCAACGCCACCCTGATGAAACTGGAGCAGTTTCGAGACCGCACGGCCACTGGTCAGTTACGCATACGTACACATGCAAACATGTACAGTACATGTACTCAACTCTTTGATGGGCAGATGTTTGCATTCCTCAGTGTTTTCACTGGGTTATTTTTATTTTTCCACATGATCACACACAGCCTGCATGTCTCAGCTACTGAGCTTGTTGGATTGTGGTGTTCCTGTTTATTTTTCTTGGGGCTGATTGTTTCCTGACATTGTTTACTTAGATTGTTTGCTGATGTTACAAACTTTTCTTTTTTTTTCACTTACAACTTTGGATTCTCTTAGGTTTATTTGGGTTACTTCAGCAAGGCTCTGTGTGGTATTGATCATACATCATACCTCAGTTTAGGGGGAAATATTTGAATGAGTGAGCATCTATGGCTTTTACTCAAGTTATCAACAGATCTGCTGTGAACACCACAGGGCGTCTTCAGAGGCCTTGTGGCAGCTCAATTTGGTGGCAACACAAAAGCTCAACAGCACTGTTATTAAAGATGGTCACAATGTTTTGGCCTACCGTTGTGAATCTACATCCACAATCTGAGAGAATATACGTTTACATTATTTATGCAGTGTATTATATATGCTATTCTGTCTGTTGTGCTTCATGTTGAACTTCTATCTTTATCTTCTATCTTTAGGTCTAATGTATGTGATTGAGACACAAAAAATTCTCGACCTGAAGATGAACTTGATGGCTTCCTACGTCATCGTTCCACAGACCGGCTTTTATGACGGCACCCAGAACATCCTACTGATGGATCTTGGACATTTCCAGGTCAGAGAATACAAAGCTTGATATTATTATTATTAAGTCTACTCAATGTTGTGTCAGACCCCTGTTGATACACTCGGCTTCATTTTTTAATTTGTAGAAACCTTGACTTTGTTGTCTTTTCAGATGTCCAGTCAGAGCAAGAAGCACCTGCCTCAGCTGTCAGTGGGCACCAGCAACATTGAAGATATCATGTTGAGAGCGTATGACAGCTTTGACATACAGCTTAGTAGCCTGCAGTTGCTTTATAGCAAACCAGGTAAACACACAAGAGCATGTTGGCGTCTGAGGTAGTGTGGAGGGAGAGTTAATTCAAGCTGTTGTTTGAAAACTTTGTTACTCTTGTACAGTTTGAAACAATTTATATGGAGACAATAGCCTTAAGGCACAAATTAACTTGTTTTGTTCTGTTAGCAGTAATGTCTTTGCCAAGAATATACTGTTGCACCAATGCTTAGTGTTAAAGCAAGGCTTTTGCCATACAGTACATGTACATTACGTACTGTATAGTGTGTGTGTGTCTGTGAATGAGATAAACAACGATTTTAAAGATAACCTGTGTTTGATAGATGGCGACTGGAAAATGGCTCGTAAGCAGAAACAGTCACCGCTCCACATCCTCGAACCTGTGGATCTAAAAATGGAGTTCAGTCGCGCGATGGTTGTTAAAGACTCCCGCATGGCAAAGTAAGTGTGACGTTTTTAACATGTCATCCATCATTATTTTAGAAATCAAATGTATGTTTTTTTAGTCAGCCTTTTACATTGACAAATAGAATAGACGGATAAACCACACAATGATGAAAACTGCAGCAAACCTGTGTGTTGTGTATCTGTTGCAGGTATAAGATGTCTGGAGAGCTTCCTCTGCTGTCTCTTCGTATCTCTGATGTTAAACTTCGAAGTGTTCTGGAGCTGCTTGAAAGTATCCCACTGCCTGAGAGCCGACCTGCTGCACGCGGTCCATCCTCCACTTCAAAGGCACGATCAGCACGACTTTCCCTACATGGCCCTGTCCACTTTTTGAGTAGCTCAAACAAACTGGTGAAAGGGAATAACAAAAAGAAACTGCAGTTTGTTTGACAGTTTACTTCATGTCTTCACACCACTTCATACATATATACATACATTGCTGTGGTTGCTGTGGAACATAGAAATAAAGTAAGATGATTATCAGTCGATGGAGGCAGTGTACCCGAAATCAATAACAACACCATCAGATTTTGATACATTCAGTGTGTTCATAAGGTGTTAGAGTGGCTCATATGTTTGTGTTCTTTCCTCCACAGCAAAAGCAGTCATTCACACCGCAGCTCACTCCCAGAAGACCACTGAATTTAGCTGATCAGCGCGCCTCACTCATTTTCGAGTCATGTGAGACCATCAGCATCACTTCTTTGGGTGAGACAAAACAGCTGCACACAAATACTGTCTTTATCCACGTCTTCTTGTCCTGCATTTGTCATGCTGCCACACATACTGTACCTTGTGAGGATCTGTCCTTTCAGTGCGACAGGTGGATCACTGTGTCTTTTTCTCTTTGTCACCTGTTAGGGTCAGAGGAGGATTTGTTCTACGATGCTCCCAGCTCTCCTATCGGTGACCAACCATTCTTCCCAGACAATCCCATGCCGCTGCGTTACGCAGACTTACACAAAAGAAAAAGTCTGATCAAGGAAGAATCTCAGAAGAACATGACTGACTTTGTCATGAAGTTTGAAATCAGTGAGGTACAGAGAGATCTTGTTGAATGATTCAACAAACTTATTTTGTTTCTCACAGTTAATATTTCATCTATACCATCTTCTGTTGTCTCTATTTTTTTTTCTAAATACGACATTTGTCACTTGTACTTCCGTTCCGTACTGTTTTAGTTTTCGTTCTCTTTGAAAGTAATTTTCAAGCATGTGTGTCCACATCAGTCAAATGTAGAACAGGAAAAAGGAAGATTACACCATCTTCTTCTTTACCTTATACTCCACTACTCTTATATATTTCTTCTTCTAAATAGCCCCTTTATAATTTTGTCATTTGCATAATTGCAATATGTTTCTCTTTTCCCTCTTCTACTCTGTGATTCTCGCTCTATGTCTTCTGTGGTCATTCAGTTTTCCATTCAGTTGTGTCGCCTGTCTGGGTATGAGGAGATCACAGTGCTCCACTTAGACATCGAGGGCCTCGGCACCGAGTTGAAACTGCGCACGTTTGACATGACATCAAACACATACCTTCGCGAAATCTGCCTCAAGTGTCCTGAGTACATGGGTAAGTAAATGAAAAAGCAGTACTGTGTGTCACTGTCACCTCACTTTATTTAAATTTTGAAATCATTTTGCAGCATTAAAGTTAGCCATGGTGATTTAATGTCAGTCGAGTCTTGGCAGCAGGTTTTATTATTTATGTTTTCACTTGTTTCCTGCTTGTGTAGATTCTGAAGACAAGCAGGTTCAGCTGATAACCACGCTTGACAACACAGAGGTCGACTTGCTCACCCTGGAGTACATCAAAGTATGTATAATAACGTTCATTAATAGACCAGTTTCACAATGATTGGTTTAATGGTTGTACATGTCTAATTTAGGATTGCATGTCTTTCCTAGGCGGATAAGAATGGCCCAGAGTTCAAGTCACTACACAACAATACAGAGCAGCTGATCAAGGTGAGAAAAATGTTAATCTAAATATTACTCACTACTTCATCATACCATAGATTTTGGTAGTCATAGGTCAACAGTTGCAAATGCATCACTAATTATGACACAATTTAACACTTGTAATGTCAAAGAGGATAAAATGATGACGTGATGACATTTTATATCTAAATGGTTAAAGGTCAATTTCACTGTGACATCATAATATTCTGTAATAGCACTTCTGGCCATTATTCATCACCGTAACTCAGGAAGGGCAGATTGTGAACATATTTCCTGCAACTTGGCTGGTTAACAGAGGCGTACATACTCAGGGCAGTATTTATAGTATTACTCTGCCCCACCCCATTTTAAGATTTTAACACTGTGTTTCACATCAGGTACAGAAGATACATAGAAAGCCAGCACTCATAGCTTAAAATATGTATTTGCATATGTTGTTCCTCCACTTATATTTATGTCTTTATCTGCTTTCTATTTGTTCTGATTCCAGCATGTCTTAATGAATGTGTACTAAAGTGATGCATTATATTTCTTGGTTATTTGTGATTTAACATATGTATTTATTACTTTTCTCCTGGCTCGTTCACTAATGAAGGGTCTGACATGTCTTAATGACCTTGATTGTGAAAGAAAGCTGTGTTGCTGAAACGCGTACGTTGTGGGCCCCTGCTGCCTGGATTAAAGAGAAATTAAGAGGATAAACCTATGAGTGCTGGCTATCTGTGTTTCTTCTGAGCCTTTTTTTGCTGTGCACCTGGACAATTTGGACTTTATATTGTAAGGCGTGTTCTCACTTTCTCTTTGAACTTTTCACATCAGGTGACCTTTTCATCCCTGGATGTTCATCTGCATACGGAGGCTCTCCTCAATACCATGAACTTCCTCAACAAACTCCTACCTGAATCCACTAAGAAAGAGGGAGGGCAGGAGGAACTCCCTCCTATCCCCGAGGAGGACGAGGCAGAGGCCGAGAGGGAGGGAGAGAAGAAGGAGGAAGCTACTGTAGCCAAGAAAAGAAGTAACCAATCCTAATAAGAGTTTCATTAGATTTCACAACCCAACGCACTCATCCCTCTGTAGTCGCCTTCACTATCGGTCTGTAATTACTCACCTTCTCTTTCTTGTTGCTTCCTATTTTTTCACAGGTTCAAGGAGTACAAAATTTGCCAATGTGGTGACTCTGCATATCAGAGCTGATCTTCGATGTCTGAAGGTTTTCATTCGAGGAGAGAAAGCCAGGATCTCTGAGATTAGTATTGAGGGTATGGGAACATAGAGACATATATTCCTCTCCATAATCCAAAAGATATTAAATTCAGATTGTCTCCATTGAATTTATTATTCATATTGATTATTGTTATCACTGTTTCATCATAAATAATTTTGCACATAGTGTTCAACAGATAAGTGAGAAATGCAAACTTCTCACTCTGTGTCTCACTTTTTCAACCATCCAGGTCTGGTTTCTGAGGTTCTGATGAGGAAGAAGGAGATGGAGGTTCTGGCCAACCTGAAGAACATTGTGATCCTAGACTGCAACAAAGACGCCCTGTACAAGAAGGTACAATCAAACAGTTGTTTTTGTCTGTTGTTTCTAGAAACAACAGACAAAAACATGCTATAACAAAACCAAACGACCAAATGGATGTCCACCAACAAACTAATTGCACTTTTATTGAATTCTGCAACAACGTGTCTTATTTCTTAGGCGGTGTCTATAGCTGATAAGGAAGTGTTTGCCTTCCGAATGGTGAACTATACAGATGCAACAGAAGGAGACGCGTATCTGGACATGTCTAATGTCGACACCTCTGTCTCACTGACTGTGGGATGTATCCAGTTCATCTTCCTCCAAAAATTTGTCTCTTCTATATTGGTAAGAATCTGAATTTGTGAGGGATTATTGTGGTATTTCAGTGTGTTTTATAGTATAATAAAAATGAATATTATATTATATTGTATTTTCCCCTTTTTTGTCACAGGCATTCATCAATAACTTCCAGGAGGCCAAAGAGGCCTTGACTGAGGTGACAGTCCAGGCTGCAGGAAAGGCGGCATCAGGTGTGAAGGAACTGGCAGAGCGAAGTACTCGAATCGCTCTGAACGTCCACTTCAATGCACCTGTCATCTTCCTCCCCCAGTCCTCCTCCTCCTCTAATGTCATTGTAGCCGACCTTGGTCTGCTGTCTGTCAAAAACCGCTTTTCCAAGCAGCCGTGCTCAACCGATGCCGAGATCCCACCTGTTGTGGATATAATGACTGTGAGACTGACTGACCTCAAGATGTACAGGTCAGAGTTCACTTGTTTTTAGAATTCATGGTTACAAAGTGAACATAATTAAATGTTTAATTGCTTTTGGGATTGATTAGTAACTATTTACAATAATCTGATATTCTCTTGATAACCTTTGCATTCACTGTTGTGTTTTTGCTGGTTCCAGGACCACGTACGTAAATGAAGGGTTTCAGGGAGAGACACAGCTGCTGAAGCCGGTCAGCCTGGACTTGGAAATCCAGAGAAACCTTTCATCCAACTGGTACCACAGCATCCCTGACATAGAGATTACTGCTCATCTAAAACCCATGACTGTGAGTGGTACCATAAGGCAGCATGGGAATCAAAAATTCAAAAACTGTTTTCACTAGTATAGTTGTATCATATCCAATGTCTACTCCCAACAGCTGATCCTCAGCCAGGATGACATGATAGTGGTCCTGAGGACTCTGAGCGAGAACCTGTCAGAGAAATCTGATGCTGTTCCACCTCCAGCTACTCTACCCACCACTGACCCCTCCTCCGACTCTGTATCTAACAAAGAATCCCAGGGGTCGGGAACCACTGGGCCACCAAGCAGTAAGGAGTTGTGGTTATGCTTGAGAGCTTATCAAAGCTTATAGAATTTTTTAATGCCGTTGTAACCAAAACACAAAAGTTGTGTTTAACCTGTACTCTGTGTTGTGATAACGTCATCGTAGGTAACACGGTGGTGATAGCTGCTGTTGTGGAAACCCAGAAAACCAGCAAGCTGAAGAGCACACTCAAGTTAGACTTCAAGTTTGATTCAATGACGCTTATCGTGTACAGCCCTAATGGGAATGAGGTAATGCAAAAACACAACAGTCACACAAGAACCATAAATGATAACTACTGTACATGATATTGTGTAATTTGAGGTTTGACCATCCATATTTTACAAGACTTTGGTATCTAACCCAGGTTGTAATTTTATTCTACAGATACAGCCGTTGGACTCACATGATGAGCAGCTGAAGCTGGCAGAGTTTACTCTGGGCACCATCTCCACCTCTGTCCACATGTACTCCGACAGCTCCATGAAGGCCTCTGTCCGGCTTGCTGCCTGCCTCCTCGATGACAAAAGACCCAGAATCAAGATGGTCACCCCAAGGTAGAAAATACACACCAGGCTTCAAAACACAACCCTTGGAGCTTTCCTCTCTGTTTCTTCTTCCCAGTTTAGTTTGCATACTGTCTAAATAGAATATGAAGTTAAAATTTCATATACTAACAGTATTCTCTTAGCTTTTGTACAGTATGTGTTTGCATATTTACCACAAACTCTCCAATAGTGGGCTGATCTTTCAATCCAGGTCATGTAATGAAAATATTATCATGGAAGTAATTCAATTGGTTCAAGTTTTTAGCTGGGGGTGCTATTGCTGTATGTTGCTCTGCTGATCAGTGCAATGTAAGAAGTCTTTACACTGGGTTCATTCCTTATTTTTTACAAACAGCTCTTATTTTATCCTCTCTCCCAGGATGATGGCGTTGCGTCCAGGCGCAGAACAGAACATGATGGTGGAGGTGAACTATCGTCAGAATCGTGAAGGCACCACGTTGGATACATTGGTGCAGGATGTGTACTTGTGTGCCAGCATGGAGTTCCTGCTCACCGTAGCAGATATCTTTCTCAAGGCCACTCAGCAGGGCTTCGCTCAAGCGCCACAACACAAGAGCAGCACTGGAGCAGGAGAACATAAAAAGAACATCAACTCTTCTGTCACATCTAAAGAGTCCAGTGAGTCTGTTTTGTGTCTATTGTGGTGTCATTTTACTTTTACATAAAATAGATTTTGCAGCCTGTTGATGTACGGTGTGAACTGATGTTTTCCTCTGGTTCGCTCTGTCGCTGCTGTCAGCTGCACCTCCAGCCGTGGTGACAAAGACAGAGATGAACGTCGTGGTGCGTGACCCAGAGATCGTGTTTGTGGCCGACCTGACGCGTGCTGATGCCCCCGCCCTGGTGATGACCACGCAGTGTGAACTCGTGATGAAAAGTGGGGCAGAGGGATCACAGATGACTGCCGCTATCAAGGATCTCAAGGTTTGTATACTCATAGTATAACTTTGTCATAGCGATGGCCAGGGTCAACGGCACTTCACTGCTTCTGTACAGTATAAGCCAGATAAACTTGACTTGATTTCACTGGACTGTCAAAAATGCAACAATAACCTATATATATATATTTTTTATGGTTGTCATTGTAGGTAGTGGCATGTCCTTTCCTGAGAGAGAAGAGGAGGAACAATGTGACCACAGTGCTGCAGCCATGTCAGGTGTTCTTTCAGAGTACCCAGTCACCAACCACACCTCAGGCTATGGAGGTCTCCATCAATGCTCTGACACTCAAGGTGGGTGTTTTGTTATTTCTGTTCATTAAAAAAAATAAATGGAATGAGGAATTGAGTTGCTCCATCTGGATGTGGGTGACAATATATCAATATGCCTTTATCTCTGTCATGTTGCTCTTTGTTTAGGTATCTCCAATCATCATCAACACAGTGATCACCATTCAGTCAGCACTGACTCCCACAGCAGAGACCCCCGAAGAGCTAGAAAGTCCTGTTCCCGTGGACCTCTGGGAAAAACGAGGGTGGAAGGAACTCAAACTCTGGTTCCTAGAGGAGGAGGGGGATGAAGACATAAGGTCGCTGGTCCCACTGATACCACAAGGAGAGTCATTACAGGTACTCAGCTGTACTCAGGGTTCAAACTTAACTTTTTTGCTCACTGGCCAACTGGCTAGTGAGCTTTAAAAATCTACTGGTGGCCAGAAAGATTTTTTACTGGCCAAAAATTATGTATAGCTGTTTTGTATATTTTTCATTGTGTTGAACTGTTATAATACACTCATAAGCATATATCATAGCTATTAGCATATTTTGTTGTGGAATAAAGGAGTCAAGTTTGCCTTTTTTCCATAAAAGGTTTATTTTAGGGATGCACATGGTTAACCGTTTACTGTAACCATTAACCTATAACAAGAACTTGACCGAATAATACTATCAGTTATTTATATTTATTTATTTATTAGCTCCTTATGTCGTCAACTCATGGGGGCGTGTCGACATGTGCAGACTTCCACTGCCTTCAGTCATATTATTTAGTAGCTAAAAGTTTCACAGGAGGACTGACACTGTGCACCATGAAGGAAGATCAGACAATAAATGTAGCTACACGGACATAGATGTGCATCACCTGTAATAACGGCGCTGCAATAAAAAAAAGATGTGGCAGCTCTCCTGCAGCTCCACAGAGGAGCTGTCAGAGGAGCTCTGCTGTTCCTCTCTCTTCAGTCTGGTGTTTGACTGCACTTTCAATAAGAGAAGTTCCATATGAGCGCGATCAGCTGAGACAGAGCACAATGGATGTGGCAGTGATCAGATATCGCAGCGCACATGTGTATTTAACGGCAAAAAAATAAATAAATGAATTGGAGCGATGTTTTTTTTGCCGTTAAATAAACATGTGCGCTGCGATATCTGATCAATGCCACATCCATTGTGCTCTGTCTCAGCTGATCGCGCTCATATGGAACTTTTCTTATTGAAAGTGCAGCCAAACACCAGACTGAAGAGAGAGGAACACACACGTGCGATGCAAGCGTTGTAATCGGTCACAAATCATTGCTATACGGCGGCATGTTGTGAGCTTTAAGATCTGCACGACACCGGCTCACAACCCAAGCGTCACAGCCGGGTCGGGAGGAACTGTAATAACAACGAAGTAGTTTTTTTTTTTTCACTCGCCAGAGTGGCCAGTCAGCCGGCTTCCTTTACTCGCCAAAGTATCAAAGTTAGTCGCCACTGGCGACTGGCGACCGCTAATTTTGAACCCTGGCTGTACTGTACTTCAACTGAAGTATTTATTGTTTAGTATTAGTTAATTAACTTTAATTGCCTTTTATAGCACAAACCCTTGATGTCTTTTGCAGTATTTTTTGTTTTTCTCTTGATTGATGTACAACACCAGAGCGTGTCATTTCATTGGTTATCCATCACTGCAGGTCTCCATCAATTCAATCTGTGTCACTCTGGAAGCTGGTGTGGGACATCGCACTATCCCCATGCTTCTGGCCAAGTCCTCCTTCCATGGAGATGTTAAAAACTGGTCGACACTCATTAACCTACACAGCTGGCTCAACCTGGAGGTAAAACACGCAAGCACAGATGTGTACACACAGTACATGATTTACTTCATGACCTCGATCCCACACATTTCAAAACATTCAATTGGATGATCCATTCAAAGACAAAGTTGACACGCATTCCACAGAAAGATGTGTTTTATATATTCACTCATATTTCTGCTTGTTATCCTTTGCTGCTGTCGCTTGTTGAACCTTTGTTATGTTTTGTATTGTGTTTTGCTTTTAGGTTCACTATTACAATGAGGTGATGGGAGTCTGGGAACCGCTGCTGGAGCCACTAGAAGATGAGACAAAAGACGGTTTCAGACCGTGGAGACTTGAACTGAAGGTACTGGTTTACATAAATAAACATACATTTATATATATACACTTGCTCCTCTATCTTTGTGATGATACTCAAAAACATAATACATACTCTAGGCCCTCACCGTATCCTTAACAATCATAACTCAATGCCAAACCTAAAACTAATTAAACCATAACTATAAAACCAATCCTTAACCCTTAGGTACACATATGCAGTATGTACAGTGTTTCTCACTTTTTACTATCTTATAACCAGATGAAGAAGAAGCCAGTGAAGCACTCATGTTTGTCAGATGAAGTGGACTACAATGTTCCAGACTATAAGACAGTCATCGTCATCAGCAGTAAAGACCAGCTCAACATCACGCTCTCCAAATGTGGACTGGCCATGCTGAGTAACCTGGGCACGGTGAGAGAAGAGTGCATTTAACAGGCTGTCCAAGGATGAGCGGCCAACCATAATGTTTATGTTCTTGTCTTTCCCCAGGCATTTGCGGAGGCTGCCAAACAGACAGCCGAGTGCTTCCAAAAGGATGAAGCCCCATTTGTGCTGAAAAACCGGCTGGGCCTGCCAGTGTCTGTCCGCCACAGTGATATGTTTGCCCCCATCAGTCAGCAAAGCATTAACTGCACCGTGGAGCTGCAGAATGGGGAAAACCTTGGAATGGACTATACAACCACAACAGAGTCCGACCAGTTCTCAGCCATGATCTCCTTGAGTGGGAAAGACTACTATATACAGCCTAGTAAGTTAGACAGTGTTATGATGCATATGCACATGCTGAATGTTGTTGTTTTATAAACATAAATGAAATATTCACGGGCAGATTTATGAAGTTCTCCTATTTTCTCTGCTCTGTACAGCTCCAGTGGGTCACACCTCAGCCAGCGTGATCCCTCTGATCAAGGTGGGCAGAGGAATGTACAATGTAATGCACAAAGACTCAGGAGTCACTCGTTTCCTGGTTTGTCAGATTTACTCTGTGGAGGGCAGCAAGTACATCAAGATCCGCTCTCCTTTCCAGGTACTCTACTGATCTTTTTTTTTTTTACATCTTTTACACCTTTACACAATGCATTTATTCTTAATCTTATCTGCAAATATTTTATTGTGGGACACCTACTAATAAATGTGGCTCTCATTTTTTTTTTTTATGCTTTTTTTTGCCTTTATTTGATAGTTCAGTTGATAGAGACAGGGAATTGGGAGGTAGAGAGAGGGGGAATGGCATGCAGCAAAGGGCTGCCAGATTCGAATTCGAACCGGGGCGGACTGCAGCGAGGACTGTAGCCTCTGCATATGGGGCATCTGCTCCACCCACTGAGCTATATGGCGCCAAACTTTAAAATCTCTTAAAATAAAATGAAATTAAGCAGCAGCACCGAAGACATCTATATTAAAAATAAAATAATAGCATTACTGTTAAAACTATTCTTAACTGTTTTTCTCTCCTTTTGTCCCTGTGTACTGTTTTTCTCTCTTACAGTTTGTCAATCATTTCACAATACCATTCAAAGTTTTTGAAGGATCAACTTGCCTGGGTACAGCTCTCCCTGCTGAAGAGTTTTGTGTGCCTCTGGACTCGTACAGGTAAGGGCAGTCACATAAACAAAACCTATGCATCCTGTACATGCATTTTACTATACTTCCTTTTTTCTTATTTTCTTCCTATCTTTCCCTTCTTGTTCTCTCTCTCTCTCCTTGCTGTCCTACACATGTCGTGCACACTCCACCCCTCACATCTGCTCTCTACCGCCCTCCGCAGGTCTGAGTTGAGCCTTCAGCCGGTCACAGCGGACGACGCTGACAATCAGGCTGCAGAGTTTGAGTGCTCAGAGGGCTTCAGTTACGAAGACATCAGCAACCAGGAGCCTGAGACACGCCTCCAGCAGACATGCCGTCGCCGTGGAGACGAGGGTGGCGTCATGATGATCAACCTTGTGCCAATCAGGGACTCTGTGACATTCAAACAGACCGGCAGTATTGGGGAGAACTTCGATGTGCCCTTTGTGCTTCATCTCTGGCCTTCCATCCTGCTACGCAACCTGCTGCCTTACCCCATCACCTACAACCTAAAGGTAGAAAAAGAAAGAACATCACTGACGAACTCAAGTGGTCAGTTTAGATTTAGAAGCATGCAGATGGGTGACATACAGTATTTCAGCCCATTACAAAATGTCCATGTCCATAATCTATTGCTATATACTGTTCAGTCAGTTGGTTATTTCAATTAACAGTATCTGTGTTAAAGTATATTAATAGTATATTTGATAGTGAAAAAATATATTGCAGTGACTGCTCAGTTGCTATATTGAAGAAGCTCAGGAGTAGTTACAGTGGATATTTTATGCCATAAAATAGTTAGAATAGAAACTTATTTGCTTAGGAAATCAGGTAACACTTTATAATAACTATCCGTTATAACTAGTTAATAGATCATTAGTAAACTGTTAATTAATGAGTTATTAATGACTTGTTAAGTGTTTGTTAACAGTTTGTTAAGGATTTATAACGGTCCTTATAGATAGTTAATAGATCAATAATAAACTGTTAGTAAATCAGTTATACATGACTTGTTAAATAACAGTTAACAATTTGTTAAGGATTTATAACTGTGCCTTATAGATATCCAATAGATAACTTACAAGCTGTTAGTTAATGAGTTATAAATGACTTGTTAACTGTATGTTAATGATTTATAACTACACCTTATTAATTAGTAATAGATCATGAACAAGCTATTAGTGAATTACTTACTAATGACTTATTAAGTATCAGTTCATATTTTATGTATGTTATTGGGACGTTATTCTAAAGTTGCAACTATTCCTCATGTATTAACTGTTAGTAAATGAGGAATAGTTGCAACTTTAGAATAACGTCCCAGTTACATACATAAGCTAATAACTAATATATTAACTCACACTTTACAGATCAGTTGTTTTAATAGTTTGTTAACCATCTACTAATACCAGTGAAACTTTGTAGAACAGCAAATGGGTGGAACAAGTTCAAGGTACAGAAATTTGATGTGATATTTAAAATATCAAATTTTTGTACCTCAACCTTGTTCCACCCATAGGCTTTTCTGTGTACTGTATTTTACCAAAGAAACACCACAGATGAAATGTTGAACACAAAATGTTCACAAAGGGCCGCTCTCCTCACCAGTAGGGGGCAGTTTTGGAGAGTAGCTGAATTAAAACAAACGAAGAAGACTGCTACTGGACTATCTCGAGAAATTATTTTAATTCCCACTGTTAATGCGTCACTTCAATACGTTTTAATATTTTTTCATACGATTAAGTAACTATTTAGATCCCCAATATGCGGTTAGTTTATCCAAATGACGCAGGCTGTTTGGGAGTTTGCTCCGCCGTTCGCGGAGCAGTGAGGCTCCATCTGTGGAGCAGCTAACTAGGCTACCACCGGACGAGCGGCCTATCACAGAGGCTACAGCCGGGCTGCTGTGGTGGTCGGCCGGCTAAGCCGCGGCGTCTTCTCGGGGGAGAAAACGAGCACTTCAGTAAACCGGTTGCTGCCTCTGGATGAGCGGATCATCACAGAAGCAACAGCCGGGCTGCTGTGGTGGTCGGTCGGCTAAGCCGCGTCATCCTCCCAGTGGAGAAAAGGAGCCCATCAATCTACCGGCAGTTTTTTAGAGGTTTACCGCCGGCTGGATGAATTATTTTTAGGAGATAAATGTTGTCTCATTCAGTGATGTAGTCTGTAGGCTATATCAACAAACAAAACTATTTAGTCTATGATGGGCTATGTACAATCACCACCGCTACACCAATAAATAAATAAATGTTTCACAATGAAACGGTCAGTCAGCAATGCAGGTCGTTTTCTCCCCCGGGAAGACGCCGCGGCTTAGCCGGCCGACCACCACAGCAGCCCGGCTGTAGCCTCTGTGATAGGCCGCTCGTCCGGTGGTAGCCTAGTTAGCTGCTCCACAGATGGAGCCTCACTGCTCCGCGAACGGCGGAGCAAACTCCCAAACAGCCTGCGTCATTTGGATAAACTAACCGCATATTGGAGATCTAAACAGTTCATTTATCGCATGAAAAAATATTAAAACGTATTGAAGTGATGCATTAACAGTGGGAATTAAAATAATTTCTCGAGATAGTCCAGTAGCAGTCTTCTTCGTTTGTTTTAATTCAGCTACTCTCCAAAACTGCCCCCTACTGGTGAGGAGAGCGGCCCTTTGTGAACATTTTGTGTTCAACATTTCATCTGTGGTGTTTCTTTGGTAAAATACAGTACACAGAAAAGCCTATGGGTGGAACAAGGTTGAGGTACAAAAATTTGATATTTTAAATATCACATCAAATTTCTGTACCTTGAACTTGTTGTTCATTTGCTGTTCTACAAAGTTTCACTGGTATTAGTAGATGGTTAACAAACTATTAACAACTGATCTGTAAAGTGTGAGTTAATATATTAGTTATTAGCTTATGTATGTAACTGGGACGTTATTCTAAAGTTGCAACTATTCCTCATTTACTAACAGTTAATACATGAGGAATAGTTGCAACTTTAGAATAACGTCCCAATAACATACATAAAATATGAACTGATACTTAACAAGTCATTAGTAAGTAATTCACTAATAGCTTGTTCATGATCTATTACTAATTTATAAGGTGTAGTTATAAATCATTAACATACAGTTAACAAGTCATTTATAACTCATTAACTAACAGCTTGTAAGTTATCTATTGGATATCTATAAGGCACAGTTATAAATCCTTAACAAATTGTTAACTGTTATTTAACAAGTCATAACTGATTTACTAACAGTTTATTAATGATCTATTAACTATCTATAAGGCACCGTTATAAATCCTTAACAAACTGTTAACAAACACTTAACAAGTCATTAATAACTCATTAATTAACAGTTTACTAATGATCTATTAACTAGTTATAACGGATAGTTATTATAAAGTGTTACCGGAAATCAAATACTGGGATTGATCTTCTGGGTTTGTCTTTCAACAATACAGGAGGTGAATGCATGCTTTTCACAACATATAGGCGTTTGAGCATCAGTGACTGCAGCAAACAAGAGGATTCTTTAACACAGTGCCTTCTTTGACAAAACAGCAATGTCACCTACCTTCCCGACCTTGTGCTCAACAGGACAGTGGAGTCTCTGCCCCTGAGGCCACTCTGAACCCCGGTCACTCTGCTCAGCTTCACACTGCAGTCATCAACCAGTCGAGACTCAGTCTCCACTTACTGGACTACTTGGGTCAGGACTGGGCCTCTGAGTACAGGTCTGACTTCAGTCTCACTTGCTGTGTCCTTGTCGTCCAAATACTGTGAGTGTGTATGGCCACAGCTAATGTTTCTATCTATTCTCCTGCCTTACAGTCTGCACAGTGACCAGGAAGAGATCACCTTCATCATGTTCCAGTCTTTGCGAGAGGACGATGAGGACGATGGTGAAGGTACAGAGAGGAAGAGGGAAGAGTTGGACATAGCAGTACATGTTAAACGTGACCCAGGGCAGACGGAGGTCGCTATCCACTCTCCATATTGGATGGTGAATAAGACCGGCAGGTTGCTGCAATACAAGGCTGATGATATCCACCGCAAACACCCGCTGGACTATGACATGCCGCTGCTCTTCTCCTTCAAACCTCGCAACTTTTTGAGAAACAATAAGGTAAGAGGAAGTAATGTTTCATTTCAAACCCGATTTATATAAATGATTTAAGAATTTGACTCAATTTGACTGATTTTTCAATTAAATTATTTGTCATTATTATTTGCTTAATGAATAATAAGTCAATGACAACCTTATTTGTACCACAATGAAATACAGTATCAAAGCCACTCATATACTAGACTATTGAGGTTTTCATACATTACACAATGATTTACTTATAGTACTAGTAGTATCTCTGATCTCATTCTTTTCATCCCTCAGGTCCGCCTTATGATCTCAGACAGTGAACTCTGTGATGACTTCTCAATGGACACAGTTGGTAGCCATGGACATGTAACATGTAAAGGCAGATATAAAGATTACCTGGTAAGATTTATTTTTCCACAAACATTCAGACATAAACTCACAATGTCCCATGATTTGTTTTTTTAATCTGCTGGATCTAATTGGATGTGTTCTATTTGAATAACACATCCTGCGTACCTTGAATTTTAATGTGTTATTTGTGTGATGTCTTTCTGACCTCAGGTTGGTATAAAGATTGATGCGAGCAGCTTCAGTCTGACCCGCATGGTGACCTTTTTGCCCTTTTACATGCTGGTCAACAGAACCAAGCACAGTGTCTTCATATGTGAGGAAGGGCAGGAGAACTGGACCGAGGCAAAACCAGAACAGGTCAGAGCCAAACCCAATATAATCGAGAATCCATAATTGAGCAGCCCTAAATTAAAGTAAAATCATATCTTTAATTATTAAAATGGTAAATATTTCAGTTCTTTTTGACTTTTGACACATTTAACTTGTGTCTGCTCCAGTGCCGGTCGTGGATGGAGGCATTGGGGTTTGGGGGTTGTTTATGTTTTCATCCATTCATCCCATTCTTGTGAATACAATATCTGACGGACTCTTTGAGGGAATTGTTTACATTTGTTTTAAAAATGTTTTATTTTTCTTTCTTTCTTTTATTCTACATTTAGTCAGGTATTCCCTTCTGGCCTGAGAATGATACCAAGCTGCTTAAGATCAAAGTAGACGGCTGTTTATCCCCTCCGCGGACTATTGACTTCACACAAGCAGAGAACTGCCTGTTGCTGCATCTAGACAACTCTGTGAGTAGACGCACACACAGGGATAATGCGTACAGAGTAATTTTTTACAGGATGCATCTATTCACATTGACTATATATATGATTATGTACATTCTGGTACATTGGTTTCTGTCCTGCAGGTGGGTGGGATCACTGTGGATGTGAACCCGACAGATCACGCGGCTACGATCCGATTCTCAGAGTACCACGATGGCGCAGCCCCCTTCCTCATCATCAACCACACCAAAGACCAGAGTCTTCAGTTTCAACAGAGGTGGGAGAACAAAAGGAGGCAGTTAAAGAGGAAATAAATTGACCGATTTTAGTCATGCTGCATCTCGTCAGCACTAAAAACCAAATGGGTAGAATCATTAGCACATGGTCTCAGACTGAAAAAGGTCAAATCCAGACAACATTCATGATGCGGCTGTAGCATGTGACCATGGTTCATCATGCCATCACATACAGTATGTAACATAAGGGTTATGGTGAAAAACTGAAATTAGTTGTTGAGCTCAGTGTACTGTGAACTGATAGAGATAACAATGATGGCAAGGAGGAGGTGAGGAGTGGAAGAGAAAAGAAAAAATATAGTTGTAGTGTTTACTGAATATCGATTGATAACATATACCGGTACTTGATTCAAGTGAAGCAAAATGTGATACTTCTTATTTTAGTTTAAAACTTTTTCTGTACAATATTTCCGGCTGCTTTATCCCATAATATTACATTATTATTATCCGTCTTTGGTGTTAGTGCTGTCTGTAAAGGTTCCTTCAAAGTATTCAAGGTTTCATTTTAATTATTCTGCGAATGTGCCAGTCCCACAGGATGAAGTACACAGTAAATAGAAAATCTCTGTGGGAGTTGCCAGGTTTAGCATGCTTATTTATTCAATGTCCATGAATTATTTTTTTATTCAAGGATTGTCCCTCTGCAATTTTTGTTTCTGAATGACATTTTTTTCATATTGCTCACATTGTAAACAGGAGGTTTTACTTTTACCAGCAAAGTAGCAAAACATTCACATTTCACATTCATATTTCTCTGACATATATTTTGCCCATTTGTTGAATGACGATACTCTCTTCTTTCATTACAGCAACTTCTAACTATTTAGTTAATGGCAACTAACAAGTAGTTTTGCTGACAGCAATTTTATGTTTGTGTGTTATGGGTCATGCAGCGCCAGGGAAGAAACCTCGTGGGTGGCTGACGAGCTGCTCGACCTCTCCTTCTCAGTGGAGGAGGACAGGTAGAAAATTATGAGAAAGACCAGCTCTTGTGATACACTGTGAACTCAAGAGAGACAGAAAGATATGGATTTAAGAAAAGGAGAGGATTTAACAAAAAAATTTTTTAAAAAAGTGTAGCAATAAGTTATTTTTTGCTTCCACATTTTCTGTGGTTCCCAGATGATAAAAAAAAATAAAAAATTAAGCCAGACTTTTTCCACGCACAAAATCTCAAGAAGTTATTGAATTTCAGGAACATTCAAATCCACAAGAGTAGAAGTAAAAACACTAAAATACACAACAGTTATCCCAGCAGTGAATAAACAGTTATTTAGTGCAACATATGAGCAACACACAGTCCTCATAACTGTTCTTGTCTAACAAGCTAATGCAAAACAAGGGAGTTGTGGATGACCCTAGGTGGAAGGAAAAGGGAAAAGCATGAAAAGAAGACAGACACACATGAGGCAGCACTTACACATGGATTTAGGTATATTTACAAGATTAATGTCACAGTCACTTGAGTTCAAAGTGTGGTCAGATCAAGAGTGCAGGTAAAGATGGGTAGGAGAAGACTGTTTCTGTTCTGGTTCTGGTCCGTCTGTGTAATCTGCTCCTCCTCTGCCAATGTGAACTAACCCTGTGTTGGCCAAAATAACAATTTAAAGACTTCCACCTATAAATTATTTGTTTGCAAAGAGGTTACTATGGATTTAATTTCAAATTGATTGATTTAAATGATCTGATGGAAATGTACAACAGGGGTCATTGCAGCAGAGGAAAATGAGCAGGCTAGACATCTAAACCCATTCTTTCATTTGTTACTATGTTCCTTTGGTCTCCTATGAAGTGCAGACATCTTTACTCGTAGAAATACTAGCTTTGAATGCTGCTGACTGGATGGGATTCTGCCAGTGGAATCACACCGAATGCTTCTTCAAGTCGCTCCGTTGTTGCATCGACTAGTATTCTCTTATTTTTCATCTCCACCCATAGATTGTGGCTTCCTCGCTTCCTTTCTTCTATTCTCTCCCTTTCCCTTGTTTTCTTATGTCTGCTTCATCTTGTGCGATATCAAGATCAGTGTTAGCGTGAACGCGCTTAAACAAAACTTGTCTCTCCAGGAGAGGTACTGGGGACTACTGGGTGTTTGTCCATTGTACTGTCGCTATCATATTTGTGTCTGTCCATGGGAACTGTTTGTGTACTCTGGAACTTTGGATGGGATGGCTGTCATTGCAGTATATTCTTGGTGGCGGGGCTGTGTTATAACGTTGGTTTTACTGTGGAATTGTACTGTTGTCTGTTATTTTCTCACTACCATGTCAAATCAATATCACTTCATACTCTTTAGTGGTTATTACTAATGGATTTGCCATGTGTGTGTTTTGGTGGCTTTCTTGTGCATGCAGCTCTCAGAAGATGGCACAGTCGGAGGAGATAGATGCTGGGAGAGCTGTGCACTACACCTGGGCTGAACCCACCGGATCCCGAGAGCTTTCCTGGAAGTGTGGCTCATACAGTGGGAAACTGAAGAGTGAGGAGGTACTGTACCTGAGCCAGAAAGTCCTGTGTGTACCTGAGTAATAATATATATATATCAAATCCTCAGAGGACATCTTCAACTCTTCCTTTGTTAAAACTAAAGCAACTTCTGTCTCTGTTTACAGGTCTGCTTACAGTATAGCTCTAAAGAAATATTTGTTACCTTGCACACAGACCTTACATAGCCATCGCATTTATCATGCTTAAGAATTTTCCTTCAAATATTTCAGCGTGGATGCTCATCATAAATCCACCTGTAAAAGTAAAACAAAGCTAAATAGAGACCTGAAGACAGAATTTGTTCTGCAACGTTCTGTCTGAAGTTTATGACAAATGATACAGCAAATTAATAAGCGTTCTTAGCACTTTATGATGACAAATAATACATGTCTCTGTAGTACAGAGGGTAGATAGATGCAGTTTAACCTTTGTGCTTTTTGATGTGAACACATCTGAAATGTGACATTGTCCTATGAGATGCTGTGATGTTTGTTAAATGCGCATGGTCGTCTGTTTTACTTTCATCTTCAGGACCTGCGCCAGGACATGAATGATGATGGAAAACTGTTTGTGATCTCCTTTTATGAAGGTAAAGTGTAACATCTAGACCACTTTAATGCACATTGTATATTTGTTTTTTAACAATTTTGGATTCACTTAACATTTTCCTCAAGAAAAAGTTTCCCTTTTGCGGATAAATTCAGTTAAGTATGGTTTGTGTTGATGCAAAGGTCTCCAGCGTGTTGTGCTGTTCACTGAGGAGCAACGTATCTACAAGCTGCTCTGTGAGAGCGAGAAGGCGCAGCTGGCGGAACAGGAATACATGTTGTCTCTGAAGAACATGGGCGTGTCCCTCGTCAACAACACCAGCGGCCAGGAGGTCTCCTTCATTGGGATCACAAGGTAGATAACAAACCACAAACCCGGTTTGGCCCACTGGCTCACTATCACATACGCGTGTGTTACGCAAAGATATAGAGATGTAATTTGTATATTTCAAGTTAACAACGTCGTCCTCTGATTTGCAGTTGGGTTTGTCTTGACCAACAATATCCAGCCTCAGACATTATTGGCTTAGCTGATGTGTAATTGTTTGACTGAAATTAGATCAAATCATATCGATGACCTTTTTTGTGTGTGATTTGTTTCTGCTTGTCCCATAGTTAAAAAATACAGATTTAAATTTAATTATGTAATTTTATACTTCACATAATCACGGAGTAATCATTCACTGAAATTTAGATGAATTGAAGGTTTTAGAACGTTTTGCCTGTAATCTATATTGTTTAACACAATAGACACAATAGTGTCATTTTATCATGACAGCTGCATAATTTTGTACATTTACACCTTGTCTCTGTTTTTTGTTGTAGCTCGGATGTGGTTTGGGAATTTAAGCCTAAGAAAAAGAATCGGTGGAAAACTCTGAGCACTAAAGAAACTGAGCTTTTAGAGAATAGCTACAAAGAGTACATGGAATCTTCACCTGTAGACAATGCCATCGTCGACATCGTGGAAATCAACTTCCAGGTAACTCTAAACAGATATGAATATTGTATGTTTAATGTATCGAATTTGAACCACTAACATGTCATAGATAAAATCATTCAAATGTTACAGTAGCTGTTTAGGGTGTGTACATGGGTTTTATTGATAGTTGAAGCTGATAATTAGTTATAGGTGTAATGTTTGAGGTTTGTGGTGTTTGTAACCGTCCCGTAGGTATCCTTTACTCCGGGTGGCACGGACATGCGGATGCTGCAGCCATGTGACGCTCCTCTAAGGAGGCATTACCTGCCTGGAGTGAATGTGGAGTACAGCGTTTCACCACGACAGAGTTCCTACCGTGTCCAGATCCACCGCATACAGGTGAAAGTTTTAAAGGAAAAAAAAACTATATATATATATTTTAGTGTCTTATTTGTTCCCTGCACTAAGATCTAATTCATCATTGTTTGTCTTACAGTACTAAAACCAGAATCCAGAATTTAACTTCTGGAGGTGTTTGTTCCTTTGTATCAACAGACCAGTGTTACATATACATCCTCTCCTCTCACAGATCCAGAATCAGCTGCCTGGAGCCATCTTCCCCTATGTTTTTTACCCTGTTAAATTGCCAAAGTCTATCACCATGGACTCAGGTCTGTTTGTCCATCATGTCATGTTTGATTTAGCATTATGTGTTTTATACATGCAGTGCTCTGGTCTGCTGTGTTATAATGTTAATTTTGTTTTTCTTACAGAGCCTAAACCCCTGACTGACATCAGCATCGTTACCAGAGCAGCAGGACACTCTGACATCTCTCGAATCAAGTAATTGTTTTTTCTGTCAGTCACTCAGTCTTTCCCATGATGCATTTCATTTTCGTCTGCATCTTATTCCACGTGGTATTCACTTCTTAAAACTTATTCAGTTATACTTTGATTCCTACTGACAAATGTCCTCCAGATCTGAATCTCACTTGCCCTTTTTTTTAAATTAAAAAAAGCCTTTGTGACACATTTCAGCCAGATAAAGGCATATAATCTCTTAAATAATTGTTTGTTCCTAAGTGCCTACTGAAATGTCTGTCTGTGCTCAGGTATTTCAAGGTGTTGATTCAAGAGATGGATCTGAAGCTTGATCTGGGCTTCCTGTACGCCGTCCTGGATCTCTTCACCCCAGAGCACGTCGGCATCACCAGCTCAGAACAGGAGGTCGGATACACACATTCATCCACACATACTGAACACATCCCGTGTTTTGTTCAGATTCATTTTCCTGTTAATTATTGTTTGTTTTATTCCATCAGGTGGAACTGTTCGAGAAGGACATCGAGTATATAAAGACAGAACTAAACCATGTCTCTGCTGCCGACACCTCTCCTACCAGCCTCTACGAGTACTTCCACATTTCCCCCATCAAGGTATGTGATTTTTATACTAACACATCTCTTTATCGACCATAAACAAACATTAAGTGAAAGTAGAAAATTAGATTTACTGTCTAAAAAAAATCAAGAACAAGTAAAACAAGAGGAAAATCTATTCACAAGAAACAAGTGCAGGGTTTATCTCTATTGTTTTTGTGATTGTAGCTGCACCTGAGTTTCTCTCTGAGCACGGGAGGAGACGATGGTCTGAAGGAGAAGAGAGATGCAGAACTCATCCCCGTCCAGTCCCTCAACCTGCTGCTGAAGAGCATCGGTGCAACTCTCACTGATGTGCAGGACGTTGTCTTCAAGTATGAACGCACAAAAAGGCCCTGAATGACACATAAATCGCAAGCAGTATCGCTGATTTATTCTTGTGTGACTTGTTGTTGGATAAAATCCTGCTCATTGTTTGGTTTATATGTGGTGTATTTCAGGCTGGCCTTCTTTGAGTTGACCTTCCAGTTTTGCACCACTCAGCAGCTGCAGTGGGAGGTCATCAGACATTATTCTAAACAGGTAACACATATTCAAAGTGACAAATGCTATATTATATTATATTATTAACTTTTGTGTTTCTTCACATATGAATAATCATAAAGCGTGGAAGCCGGCAAACCAGGCCCTGGCATTCAGGTTTCCCTGTGTGTGTATTTCAGGCTATTAAACAGATGTATGTGCTGGTTCTGGGCCTGGACGTGCTCGGAAACCCCTTTGGTCTGATCCGAGGACTGTCAGAGGGAGTGGAGGCCTTCTTCTATGAGCCCTATCAGGTAGGGATGTGATGCACAGACTGGTCAAGCCAGTGCCAGTGCTATTGATTGCATTAAAAAAAGGCCAAGTTTGATGCCCATGATTACAAATGAACATTTTATACTAATACACATTACGCTTTTAATATATTTAAGGAATCCGGCGTTAGTGAGGAACAAACTAAAAACCTATTGAATATTAACAGGAGTCAGCTTTGTGTTTAGGGCGACATACAGTATGGCTTTTTAGGGCCCCTGCAGTGGTTACATTGTCTTTTAGATGTCTGCATGTATAATTGTTGTATGGGGGTTTTCCAGGGAGCTATACAGGGGCCGGAAGAGTTTGTTGAAGGAATGGCTCTTGGGGTGAAAGCTCTGGTTGGAGGAGCTGTAGGTAAGAAGCAAATTAATCTCTATGCATAAAATCCAGAATTGGATGAAATGAAACTGTATGTCACAAATAAATAAATATCTCATACAGTATAGTCACTTATTCATGTCCATCCTATACATCTTTCATCCAGGGGGTATAGCAGGTGCAGCCTCCAGGATAACAGGCGCCATGGCAAAGGGCGTGGCGGCCATAACGATGGACGAGGAGTACCAGCAGAAGAGACGAGAAGCTATGAACAAACAGCCCAGTGGCCTGAAAGAGGGGCTAACCAGGGGTGGAAAAGGACTGGTGTCTGTACGTACAATACATCGTGTTTGCACTATATTGTGAGGGACCTCGCCTATGACAAGTCATTTACCGCTGTTAGATGACATTGTCTCATTTTCTTTTCAGGGATTTGTTAGTGGGATCACAGGGATTGTGACCAAACCGATCAAAGGTATGTTGATTACGTTTTTAAAAAGATTTAAATTGTATAAAATATTGTGGAAAATCAAATAAATAGCCGTCCAACTCCTATGGATTGTATGGGTATCTAGATTATTCATGTCAGTT
Source organism: Trachurus japonicus (assembly GCF_045865225.1). NCBI lineage: Eukaryota > Metazoa > Chordata > Actinopteri > Carangiformes > Carangidae > Trachurus > Trachurus japonicus. Next base: position 23,697,452 of record NC_140915.1, on the reverse strand, counting down.
TTCATGCATGTGATGTATTATTTTGCAGGAGCCCAAAAGGAGGGAGCCGCAGGCTTCTTTAAAGGTGTCGGGAAAGGTTTGGTCGGTGCAGTTGCCAGACCTACAGGAGGCATTATTGACATGGCCAGCAGTGCTTTCCAAGGAATCAAAAGGTGTGTTTAATTCTGTGTGTGCTGTACAGACAGGTTAATGTGTCTGCAACACTAGTGTGTATGCAGATTGGTGGTATATATATGAAAGTGTGTGCGTTCTTCTGCTAGTATTTGCAGTGTGTGTGCGTCATGCTCAGTTGTGTCTCCTATTGTTTTAGGGCGGCGGAGACGTCACAAGATATTGAATCACTGCGTCCTCCTCGCTTTATCCACGAGGATGGTGTCATACGACCATATAAGGAGCGGGAAGGCCTCGGCAGTCAGATGCTCCAGGTAGGACGTAAATCTGCTCTGCATGGCACTCATAGAATTAAGATTAGGAAAACTCTACTCACTTTAATGCAACTATTATCAATATTATCGTTATTATTATTATTACCATTGTGACAAGTCTGCTTTAAGGTATTTTAATTGTCTTGTTGCTCAGTCAGTGATTCACCTCTGAGCCGCTTCAGTTCAGAGATAAAATTAACGTTTTCAAGTTCAGGAAAAACAAATGTGTGTGTTTTACTGCAGTAGAGCCACTGTGCAGTCCCACTTTGTTGTTGTTTTCGCTCTTTACTGCTCAGATAACGTGATTTGTTTGGTGGTGATGTGTTAACTAACTTTTGTTTCTGCAAAGTGTGCCAATCCTGAATACAATTTGTAGTGCTCAAGATTTTGTTTTAGCCAATATAATTATTGCAGCCATTTGAATGAGCATGCTGATGATGGTGATGAGCACATCAGTCTGAAGCTGGTTCAGAGCAAGTGTGTTAGTAGAGTAGGTTTCTCATATTTGTATATTTTAGTGTTGCTTTGAACTGTTGTGGTTCCGCTTCATTGAGAGTGTGCGCTTTAAGCTGTGGCTTGTGTTTTTGTGCTGACGTTACCTAACAGTACTGCTGGATGGAGTGGGTTGAAGTTGCTGCTTACGAGTCTCAGGTCAGAGCTACCCTGTTTAGTTTTATAGGCTTGATATGTAGGATTTCCCATATAACGTCCTAGAATAGATTTGTGTGTGTTGCTGACTCTTTATTTCCTTTAAAGTCTAAAACGTTAGTGGTGCATCAGCAGATCAGAAGGACTGAGTTGTAGTGGCTTTGAGCCCAGTGTTGGTCTGAGTGCAGTAGCTGTAGCTGTGTGGGTAGAAACAGGCTCTTGTCTCTCTGCTCTGACCTTGACTCTTCTCTCCTGTCGCGTCCACAGAGGAGACTGGCCTACAGTGAGCGGTGTAGAACTGGCAAAGAGGATGAGGGTGATGAAGACGATGTGTAGAGACTAGAAGTCACAGCTGTAGTCTGTAGTCTGTAGTCTGTGCCGCAGTTTGAGTCCATCTGTCAGTTAGAAGCTCCCTCTTTGAAGATTGAAACAAATCAAAGAAATGTCTTTGAGCAATTTAAGAAATTTGTTTCCATGTATTTAATATTTTTTTAGTTGTGTGTTCATTTGATTCGTTCTTTTCTTTATTTGTCCTCGGTATCTGTCATCTTTTATTTCTTCTACATTCTTTTTCCCATCACTTTCTCATAACCAGCAAAAGAAACCTCTCCTGTCATTGTTTAAACATTCATTAATTCCTTATAATTATTTATATATATATATTCAAGTGTCTGTTTTCTTTGTTAATGAATGTTGTTTGATTTATCATTCTGTCATTCACCATCCCTCCTCCTCTCAATAAAACTGTTGTAAACCTCTACCTGCCATTTTCTTTGTTTCATCCCATCTCTCCTCACCTCCTCACAACACTTCATACTTCCATTAGAGGAAAGTTTTGTGCAGCTGTTTTGCAGAGGACCGTGGTAGCTCATGCTTATTTACTGTAGGCAGTCGGAACGTGGATATGTTGGATTTCATATTTTACTTTAATTCAGACGCTTCTTTCTTTTCCCTCTGTGCTGTTGGTTGAAATATTTACTTCCTTGTTTTTCTGTCCTCTTTCAGAAAATTGAGAATGGACGTTTTGCCAAGTACAGATACTTCGCTCATGCCAAAGTCAATGAGTCTGACTTCCTCATGATCACCAAGAGGTGAGTGGTGTTTGGCATTGATTGACTATGAAAAAAGGAGCGAGATTATTGATATGATATTTCTGTGCCCCATGTTAAAGCTGCCAAAATAAATAAGCCACAGTATCAAGCAATGGGGATTATATACATTGCACCATACTGAAGTATTACTGTCTCTCTGTTGCTTTTTTCTAATCTAAACTATGTACGAGTTACTGGACGTCTGAATAAAAAGGGGATGAATGAAATATCAATCAATTTAGCTCTGTTAAGATTATCTAACCACCAGTGTGCTGGATCCTTTACCTATGGTGTCCTACAAGAAGGTGTTAATGCCCCACTTTGCTATTGCTCTTCCAGGGGCATATTTTTTGTGACCAGGGGCACATTTGGCCAGCTGACCTGTGAATGGCAGTATCTGTTTGAGGAGTTCACTAAGGAGCCAATGATTGTAGAGGACCGCCGACTACGCATTGAGGCCAAGGTATCAAACCCCTAATCCAAACTGAACCCTCTGTTGCCTTTTTCCATCTGAGGGGACAAATGTGTTTTTTACAGGTTTGAGAAACAGTTGTTTAGTTCTTAAACTAACTTGTTTATGTATTGCAGGAGAGAGTAAAGTCAGTCTTCCATGCCAAAGAGTTCGGGAAGATCATAAACTTTAAAACGCCAGAGATAGCCAAGGTAAGTTCCTTTGTATATAATATAATACAATATAATATAATTATATATGATATATACAGTATGATATTGAAACTGTCAGACTGTGCTTTGTTTCTTCTTTTACTTCAGTGGGTTCTTACCAAATTGGAGGATGCAAGAGACAGTTTACCCAAATACTGAATCATCAAGAGGAGCTGATGAGAATTTGGGGGAAAAAAAAAAAAAAGTAATCACACACATAAACACACACACAGTCTGTGTGTGTGTCAGTGCCTTTGTTCTTTACTGCATGCTAGTTTTGTTTACCTCCATGTGTGAGTAGTGCTAAAAAAAAAAAACACACACACAGAAGATGCTGTATGTCGACTGTTAGTGTGCGTCCGGGGGTGAGAGACTGGGTGAGTAGTTTGTATGTGAGCATGCTAACAGAAATGCTATAAAGGGATTCATATGCGGACAGCTGACCTAACATTTATTTAGCACAGACGCTCAGAATGCATTGAACCAAACATTGTGTCAGTCACTTAGCTCTGATTTTGCACACATCTGATGGATTTTTAATGATTTATTTTATTAAAACTACTGTAGAGTCTTAAGTTTACAAAGACATCCTCTAATATCTGCCTGAGTCTAATGCCACCAGTTTCCTCAAAGCTCTGCTTTTCGCACACATTAAGTCACTAATTTCATTCACTTTCACTGGACAGCTTGAGTAATATTATGGCCAAATGGACTGGAGTTGTTGAAGCTCATTTAAGGTACACTGATTGTTTTACTGGGTTATATAAAAGGGATTCTAATTAAGTTTTTCCTTAATAATGAACATAATTCATAATGTACGTTATTAAAAAGCATCTTCTTTTTACGTCTCTATATTGTTCCTCTTTTTTATACATTTCTGCAAGATAAAGACTGTTGAGTGTGTTATTTACAGACGCATGCTATTTTTATACCGTACTTACATGTATCAATCTGCTGTATATTGATCTCATATAATATCCTGTCTGTAAATATCCATACTCACAATAGTCTGTATTCTGGCATTGCAGATTGTAATTTTGTGATTTTTATGTTTTTATACCACACATATGCAATGTCAACTATGTTGATGAATTATGAAGAGAAAAGTATATTTAAAAGAAATGAATGCTAATTATTATCTGCCGCTGTTTACTCTGATGTGTATTTTAAAGTTTTGCTTTTGGTTTTGGGGTGCATCGCAGTTTAATATGACTAAATTTTTCTGTAGCCATTAATGTTTGTCTTTTATGTTTTTGGGGAGCAAAATGTTCACTGCAGTGGCTTAATTCTTTTCCCTGCTGTTTTCAAAAAAATAAAATGTATGTGTTTCAAATTTCAGTGCACTCTTTATTTCATTAACCCATAAAATATCAAACATTAAAATTGCACCCTTTATTATATAACTATAATTTCTTATTGAAAATGACATTATATAAATATAATTTCTATCTATCCTGAGAGGAAACAGTGGTGGAACGTCAGCCCAGAGGTTCTGCTGACTGTCCAAATAAGGCACATAAAGGCAAAAGCAAATAAAAGTGGATAATTTCTACACAATATGAAATCAGATCAAACTGAACTTTTAGCAGCTATTGCACAGTGTACCAAGCACTCAAAAATACAGAGTGCCTAAGAAATTATAGCATAAATATTCCACACAATGGCTCTATGATAAGACTTTCCACTAATTCTCACTTCTACAGGAAAGTATTCCCAGCATATCAGCATATATACAGTGAAGACTAGTAGTTTGATTACAACATGTTCATATTCTCTTTGGTTGGTATTACAAGCACAAAAGGCGTAATTCTTTTGTGGCGCTCCTCGTGTCTTTCCTTCTGTCCTGCTGTAATCCCTTAGTCTCCTCTTCTGTCATCCTTTTATTTACACCAGATTGAACTCCTTCAGGTTGTGTCTCAGGATGGTATCTTTGACAGCTACAAAGACGAAGCGGATGTTTTCTGTGTCTGTAGCGCAGGTGAAGTGAGGGTACAGCGTCTTGTCCTTGTCTGGATTTTGTTCTTGGTACATTTTCAGGATGAATTCTTGAGCTGCTCCAGGATCCTGCTGAGGTCCTGCAATTTGGGGTCAGTATTATCTCAGTGAGACTGTTACTAAATTCACCATATAAATGATTTCTGCCATTGGTTGTACAGAAAAGAAAGTTGTGTGCGTATTATCTTTGATCTTAGTCTCAAAACCCATAGTTAGATATTAAGGGATCAAAGCTGTTTAGGTTTAAAATGTGCAAATGAGGTTCACTTAATATCAGTCAGAGCATCTAACCATACAGTATGTACACAAACCTGGTGCAACCACAGCCCTTGACCTACAGTATCTACATACAAACTGAAGATAAGTGTGTGAAGAGATAAACTGACCTGTAAATTCAGGGAAGTAGGTGGATACGTGAGAGTGCATGATTTTCTCCTTAAGGATGTCAGTCTTGTTGAGGAAGAGGATGATTGAGGATTTCTGGAACCAGGGGTAAGTTATGATAGTCTTGAACAGAGCCTTGCTCTCCTCCATACGGTTCTGAAACATGAAGAGGCAGCAATGACCACAGACGGATTGATTTTAAAGGAACCAAAGTCTGGATCAGGATCTGCCGATGAATCGACCCCTCACCTCGTTGTCGCACTCAGCCAGGACCTGGTCATACTCACTGAGCGCCACCAGGAAGATAATGGAAGTGACGTTTTCAAAGCAATGGATCCACTTCCTCCGCTCTGACCTCTGACCCCCCACATCCACCATCCTGCCAATCCCAAACAACATAAGCGGTAAGTCACCTGTGATTCCAGTTCTGTTGTAACATAGGTAAGCTGCTGCCCGTTGTGTTGGTAATGCTGTATCTCACCTGAAAATGACATTCTCCATATCAAACGGGTATTCAATGATTCCCGTGGTTGGCACTCGGACTCTGAGGATGTCCTGAAGCTCAGGTACATAAGACGGTTCTGAGATTCGCTCCAGGTCGGAGAGATAGCTGAAAGAATGTGCAGACAATAATTGGAGGGAGGAGAAAGCAAAGATGATACCAGAGTTCGATTTTTGTGAAAATACACTACTCACAAAAAGTTAGGGATGTTCAACTTTCGGGTGAAATTTATGGAAAATGTAAAAGGTTCATGCTACGGCGATGTTATATCATGAAATTTGGACATTTAGGTAGAGGTATGGAATAATAACATCTTCATCTCAAACAATGTGTTGAAACAAAAGCTAACAACAGTGGTAGGTATACCACAACAAAAAATGTTAATGTCTCAATAACTTATCATGCTTTTCTCTGCTTTTCTGTGACTCTTCCAGTTTCTGTTCAACCTGCTGATGACACTTGGTGACACCATAAGGCTTAAGCTCACGTTTTGCTCCATGAAGTCAAAATCAAAATGAAGAGCATGATCAAGAGGACTGTTTAAATACAAACTGTCATTGAACCAGAACGTTTAGTGGTCGATTCATGAATTCGATTCTCGAAATGTCATGAGTATTCAATAATTTTTTTGCACTGGAGCCATATGGTGTTGCGGACCCCTTCTTTTTGTTTCCCGATTCATGAATCAGACACTTGACACTGTGATTTTTGCAGTTTTTCACCTTGTTAGGGAACAGTAGATGTTAAAAGTACTGAAACACTGAACAGTTGGAAATGTGCATTGAAAAGTTTAGAGAAGGTCAAACTGAGTTCACCTAGTGCATTTTAGGTTCATTCTGAATTTTTCATCCAAACTCTGAATATCCCTAACTTTTTGTGAGTAGTTGTGTATGTTTTTCTGAACTAAAGAAATATGAGAAACCTAAATTGTGGCAACAAAAGGACAGCTGTTTTTGTAGAACTTTACTACAATACAATACAATAGAAATATAGAAAAACAAATGCACACTTCTTTATGCTGCATTTTTATTTCCAAAAACAATAACTGCAACCTAAAAAAAGTTTCTCTTTTCCTTCTTATCATCAGTGAATCATCAGTAGCTTCACAAAAAAGTGGTTTTTAATGTTTGCAGAGCTCTGACTGACACTCACTATTTGGTGGAATCTGACAGCTGGTACTCCCTGCGCCGGTCGTAGCACTCCTGGACCCCTCCATCCTCCCACAGACTCTTGATGGCCGCTGCAAGGCCTTGATCTAACTCCTCCACCTTATCCACTTCTACCTCCAGGACTGAGTTTGCATGGCCCTGTAAACACATGAAGGACACAAATACAATAAAGACATTGAGTCTGTGGAAACAGATCAAGGAGAAGAGAAGAAACATGAAGAAAGTTTATCACTCATCTCACTACATCCAACTGTGTCTTAGAAATCATATTAATATCTTGATATCTTACTGTGCACTAGGGGGTTTTTTTTGTTCTACTTGTGCAGCTTATAAAGAACGACTGAGAAAAACAGCTGAAATGTGTTGCTCTCATGCAATATAGAACATTTTGTGAAAGAAATGTAAAGAAAACATAAAAATTGCTGACTGTAAATTTCATATTTCAATTAATAACAGTATCACAAATTGACCTTGAGTGAGAAAGACTCAAAAACAAATCTGATAAGATCACTTACCATGGAAATAGACTGTGGTGTTATTTCTTGTCTTTTAACACTATTAAATTGACAAAGTGAAAGTCTGATTTATCTGAGTCAGAGCTGAAAAAATCTGCAGTAAGGACGGCATACAATGAAAAAACTAAATATAACCAGTAACCAAAAGAAGAGAGAGTTCAAATGTAGTAACCAGCACAAGGAGCAGACCTGGTTCTCCGGACTGGCGAAAGCTATGCTGAGTGTCTCCATGGCTCGGATCATGGTCTGCATGGACGTGTAGATGTTCTGGAAGACCAGTTTGGCGTAGCTCTTCTTGTCCTCAGCTGTGTATCCGCCTCCATGGATGATCCTCATTTGTTTGATAAAGGTGCTCTTCCCACTCTCTCCAGTACCTGTTGGATACAGTGACAGTTTCATCCAATAATATATTCAGCATATTACACCCTAACCCTAATATGAAGATGTGACAGTTCAACCTGGCAACTGAGTAATAATAAAAATAAGAATTGTCATTATTATAATTGCATAGACACATCTGTCTGTTCTGTGCTGTACTGCTATGACAACTGTGTATTGCCAGCTTCACTGTGCAGGGACAAACAGGCAAACTGAACTATTTGAATGGATATTTGACTGCCAAAGGGACATCTGTAAATATCTGGGTGCTGCAGATGAGCACCTTTTACTCTCGCCATTTCAAAGGCTGTGAGCTAAATGATGTCAGTGCTTCACTGTCAGTGAGCTATAGGCAGGCCGGGGGCGGTTGAAGTGGCCATGACACAAGGTAACCTGAAGTAGAGTAGGTGTGTTTGTGTCAGGGCCCTGTGGTTGTATGTTGTGTCAACACTAACAAACACACAAACACTACACTTAAAATGTTACAATGCCTTTACACTTTGGTGCAGTTTACATTTTCAAGATGAGCAGTTTTACTGGATTCTGGCTCCGAAACACCCACACACACACGCGCGCACACAGAGAGTTTCTGTCACAATCCCCTTCACCTCTTACAGCAGCACAAGCTCCTAATTTTCTCATTCAGACCACATGATGCTGTATCTATTTGCTTAACAAATGTGTGTTTGTTAACTGACTTGAATATTCGAGGTTGCCGTGTTTGCCTGTAGAGTGTAGGGGTGGGCCATGCATGTGAGTGTGTGCGTGTGTGTGTGTGCCTATGCTGTGCTTTGAAGACACACCTGCATCTGTATACCTGCTCTTCTGGGACCTGTCAAATGTGTTAAGGCTGTGTGATGATCCTGAGTAGTGTCTGCAGTTTCCTGGCTGTTTTGCATGGCATCATGAACACATGAGTCTTTACATCTTAGCAAACAAGCTCTAGACAAATTGTGTGGATTTGAATGCACCTTGTTTACAAGTCAAGTTTCCTGAGGATTAGCGGAGGGGGTTGGGCAAGACGAGCAAGTAAACACTGTCAAGGAGGCAAATCACGATCCTGCACATCTGCTGTGTTTTACTTGTGAAGAGAGTCGGCATCAATCTTTTATCACATATTATGATCATTATAGTTATTTCTATTGTGACAGGTCTCTGTAATGTAGCACTTCCTCAAATCTTTGTTTTAAGTGTATTAATATTTAATGCTGGGAGTTGCAGTCATGCAAATGGCCCACGCTACGTGGTTGACTGTTTGTAGAAATGCTTGATTCATGCTTTCATTCATGTGTTTTATGCTTTCCCTTACTTCATCTTGCAGTCATTACTGATCTGAATGATCTAAATGACCCATAAATGTGAAATGTGCACAGTGTAGAGCAGTTCTGATATGACTGTATTGTAGCTAGGTCAGCTTCAAGGTCGCTGCTGTTTCTCTCTGCTTCACTCCCACTCGTCCTCTCTGGGGATCTGACTGTGACCATCCTAATGAAATCCACTGAGATCTCTGAGTCACTCTGATCAAGTAAATACACCCTCAAATACCCAATATCTATTCACCTATATTACATCTAACATATCTAGTGGATACAAGATCCGCAACACACCGTGTGATTTGGACAGAATCATTTCAAGTGTGGTCTCAAGTTGTGACAACAATCTGTTTTCATTGTCTGAGGGCAGTAAGTTGTGATAACTGACTCATCTTTGTCCTGGTGACTTGTTCCACCTGTTCCTGTTCAGAGCCCCAACTCCCCCAACAGCTCTTAGAGTAACTTTGTAATCAGTGACATGCATACACTCTGACACAGTCCATGCTATGATCAATATTGATGTCCACCTTTTTTCTTTTTCTTTTTAAACTCATCTACCCATAATGTGTTGGCCATCTGGTTTAAACTAGAAGAGGCTTCTCAAATCAAGTGAAAGGGGATTTTTAATAAATAGTGGTTTAGCAGCTCCTTCTACGAGAGCGGTGGAGGCACAGCTACAGCTCATGTGCTGCTCAGGGATGGATTTGCATTATTTTTGCATGAGGCGCGCCCGCAGCAGCTAGTTATGACTTTCAAACACACCACTGACCGAACTGAGGCCTTGACAGTGACTCATGTCTCTGATGTGTTCCCACACTGCTGCAGTTAAAATGGGTGTTGGCCAAAACACTGATGGATGCTCTTTGGCTTCCATGTGGCAACACTCTGTTTCCTCTTTCACTCGATCTGCCGGACGTCCCCAAAACTCCACTAGTAACTAAGAACACAGGAGTGTGGTGTTGAATGAAAGAACCAGGGCTGGAGAGAGTTTTCCCTCCACGCTCTCCTTGCACACCTGTCCTGCGTTTCACCTCGTCAGCCCTGTCCCGCTCCTTGTGTGTCTCCACCAATCAGCTTTCTCTGCCCTCCTGTCTCCTCACCTGTTGCTCGTTGCTTTGATTAGCTCTGTTGTATTCAGTCTTGTGTGTCTTTCAGTAGTTCTTGTGTTTTTGTCATGGTGTTCTGTTCTCCTGCCTGTTGTGGGTTATTAAACTTCACTTTGCAAGTATCTGCCTGTGTACACTCCTGCATTTGGGTCCACCTGCTTCCCTCACCCCTGACCTTTCCCATATGACATCACCTGCTAAAGTTTCAGGTGTGTCAGGTCAGGGAACAAATGAAGTAAACTCATTTCTTTCTAGAATCACCAGAACTTTCTAATTGGAAAAAATGACACAGTTAGGCTACACACAGTTTAAACATCACTACAGTGAAGCAGGACAGACCATCTGTACTAATGATTTACTAATGATTTACACACTGACTTGATCTTTCCTCCTCTTTTCCTTTACTCCCTCTCCCTGTGAAGCTAAGGTTTATGATCCCATCATGGGACGAAACACCCACACTTCTCCAGTCCATCATGGAGAAAACACTCTTCAACGCACACACAGCCCGGGGAGAGAAAATCGCTGGAAATGGAAATGTGCTGTCAGTAGCTGCGTTTCCATTACAGATTTTCGCAAAACAAAAGCGATATTTCTGAAACTTCGAAAAAGTGCAATTGCTATTTGCGGGTGTTTCCATTGAAAGGTATTTTGCGAATGAGCCGTAATGCGTCTTGCGTTTCTATGGTGACGGCACAGCGATCTCAGCTGCCTACAGCTGTTGCTGTTATTGTTTTTAACAAAGACAAAAACAGCGCTTGATTGCTGAAAGGCAAAGCCCGTGTGGCGCTGCAGCGGCCACAAATAAGGGCGCACTCGCACGGGCCAGTTGTTCCGCACCATGCTGAAGCCCGAATGCCCCTCCTCTGTCCCCCGCTGGCCCGCACTCACACCACCTCCAACCCAAGCTGCTCAAGCACGGTTGCCTCCGTTGATATAGAGGGATTATTTGTTTACCAACACGGCGGATGTGCGCATTAACCTGACTGCAGAAAGAACGGAGCCTTTTAACACCAGTGGTGATGAGGCGCTGACAACAATATACGGGGTTGTGTCCACACACCCGTACTGGTTTATGTGACTTAAGGTGACATGTCGGTGCAGGAGGGAGTGGGAGCGTGGATGCGAGCCAGTCTCCTTCAACCATGCAGGGAAAAGGGGAATGATAGGAAAGGGTTTTCTAATTTTAATGAGAAACAATGCCCAGGTCAGCAATGCATGACAATAAACATGTGGTTCATTTGTCCCCTCAAGTTACGTAAACCAACACAGCGTGGACACACACAACTCCGGTGACGCCGGTGACGTGTAGAAAAGCGAAAAAAGTGTTTCCATTACACTTTTGCGATACACTTTTGTATCGATACGTCTCAAAAACCACCTCATGAGAGCGCAAAAACTTTTTTGCGATATTTGAGAGTTTTTTCGAAATGTAGGTGTTTCCATTACCAGTTTTTAATTTCGATATTTAGGTTTTGCGCATTTCAAGGGGTAATGGAAACGCACCTAGTGGCAAGTTTCGATTCCATGTCGATGTCCACACACACACACACACACAGCGCAGCCAGGCCACGCAAGGACAAGTCTTTTTTCTCTAGACGTGACTATATTTTTCACTTGGCAAATGAATAAGAACTGATGAAGGATGTGGGGCCTTATCACTGTGCGTTAAAGCGATGGCACAGCTGCCGGGGAGCGGCTGCTGCACACCCGGACGCTACATCCGGAGACAAGACGGACTGAGTGAAAGGAAATGTACAGTTAGATATGAAACTTCTGCCTTCTCGCTTTATTTATGACTTGACTCCTTAATCCAGACTCATACCCGTCTTATCATCACACCCTAAACTACAGAGCTCGGATGGTAGAACCACTTTCTTTCCATTGGTTCATAATCATCATCATTTTTAATAATAGCAACTAATTAGATGACTTGCTGCTCAGTGCTGTCCCACCTGCCATGATACCTGCACGCCCAGGTGTGGTCAGGAAGCATGCAGACCAAATAAAATCCATACCGGCTGAATCACTTATAGGCTACCTGCAGTCTGTGCAACTATGGTATATACACTAAACATCCACCAATGAGCGAAAATAAAGATGTGAATTATTCCATTAGTGTAATATCTTTTTAAGATTTTTTATTATTTATTTATTTTTTATTATTATTATTATTATTATTTTTTTAATGGTGTATGGGTACGTTTGGTTTTTGGGTACTCATAACCTCTGCTTTTCACCAGCAGAGTCTCTTTTAGTTACCGTGCGCACTTTTACTTTAGGCTACTCTAGACAGGGGGGTGAGAAGGGCTGGCTGTGAACTCAGGTGTCGACCTGGTACCCGGCAGGCTGATGCTCACCCAACAGCAGCAGCTTCAGCTCCCGGCGCGAGTCCTTCTTGTCCCTCCTCAGCTGCTTCTCGATCTCCTCGTTGATCCTCTGGTTCTCTTTGTCCTCCGCGGACACGCAGCATCCAGCCATCGCTCACTTCTTCTGAACCAAACGAGACCCTGCGCTGTCAGAAAAGGTGTCCGTGCAGCTTCTTCTTCCTCCTCCTCCTCCTCCCTCCTCCTCTCGCTTCTTCACAAACTCAGAGGCAAACGCCGCAAAGCATCTTCAGCAGGCTTGATTTGCTTCTTGCTGTTCTTTTTCTTTTTCTTCTTCAATCCGAATTTTTTTTTTTATTTAAAAAAGGCAAATTAATTAAGGAGTGAAAAGGGACGAGTTTTAAATGAATAAACCGCGGCTGGCACTTTGGACCATCACTTTGGATCTCCCCCCGGTAAGGTGCTGGCTGCTCTGAGGCTGGATGACACTAGTTGAACTTTATCCAGCGGGCTGATGAGGGCGTGGCAGTGGTTGCAAATAGTAATGGATAAAATAGGAAGTTAGCATTCAGAGCGAGCCAGAGAGGGTTGTCTTTACTCGTGTGAATTGAAGTATTTAGAAAAAGAAAAAAAAGAAAGAAGAGGAAGACCATGAATGGAGGAGTTGAGGTTTTTTTTTTTTTTTTTTTTTTACGTATGTTTCACAAGGTTACACAACAATACCAGAGAAAAGGACTGGTGCCATGTCTGTATCAGACATTGTGCATGAGGTGGTAACATGGTTGGCATTTGAAAACAGCTTTCCTGGCATGTTTGTGTGTGTGTATGTGTGTGTGTGTGTGTGTGTGTGTGTGTGTGTGTGTGTGTGTGTGTGTGTGTGTGTGTGTGTAGCCCACTACACTGATAACACTACACACTACACTACAAGCCCCACAGCTCACCTGCAGACAGCCTCCTCTGTAAGCTGTCATGTCACCGAGTGGCCACTGAGGGTCAGAAAGGACAAGTGAGTGAGTGTGTGTGTGTGTGTGTGTGTGTGTGTGTGTGTGTGTGTGTGTGTGTGTGTGTGTGTGTGTGTGTGTGTGTGTGTGTGTGTGTGTGTGTGTGGTTCATGAGAAACACCCCTAATGCTTGTAATATTGTCAGAGGATGAGTGTTTTCACAGAGAATGGAAGTCAGGTGTTTTGGTTCATAGTAGAGCCCTGACATAAAGACTGAGGTTTTAATGAGGCATTCAAGGACGTGGATCAGATTTTCATACACCACTGCCCATTATCATTATTAAAAAATTTAAAAGGGAGAAAACTAAATACCGTAACTTGAAATGATGACATGATGTAGGCTATTGAATTTAAGGAAAAGATGGATAGAAACGAAAGGCACAGAAATGATCACAACGATACATACAAAGTAACTGGGATCAAATGTAGAGCGTGCCCTGACTATAACCAGTTCCTGCCATTTACAGGTTAAAGCTGTAAATGAATTAAAATTGTTGAGCGTTGGGTTGTAATAGATTATCTTTGGGCTTTTTGTTTATTCACACTTTCAATTTGTCACCAGTGGGGATCTGTTGGCAGCTGCGTCCATGTCAGTGCAATGGGATAAAATCCTTATGGAAAAATACTTCAGAAATGGAGAATGTGGTTTAAAAACTTGTTTTTCCCTGTTGATCCTGAAGAGATCATTCAGATCAAGCAGATAAACTCAGTGTCTGAAATATGATTTATACTGTACATTGAAAAGTTGTCTCATGTCCAGATGAAGTTTATTTATGGTAAGGCATTTTAAACCAGGTTGTAAACAAAGGCAAAAGTTCATGAAAACCCTTTTTTTTTTTTTAATACTATGTTTCTGAGGGAGTTTTTATGCATGTAGAAGGGGAAAATAAAACGAAACCTTTAAGGGGAAACTTCCCCCACATGTTGCAGAGTACTACGCCTGCAGTTCATTATATTGAGTGTAATGATTCTACTTTAGAGGAATCACATCTGTGTTCACTTGAACTTCTCAGTGCTGGACTGAGGTTTGTTGTACAAATACAACTTGACTTAGGTCGTCTGGCAGATCATTATCCTCATCGATCACTCACTCCTGTGAGCTTCATGGGCCAAGTTAAGAGTAAGATTTCAAGACATCAAATGAACCAAACTGTGAAAACCATGGCTGTACTCAAATTGCAGAAAATAAAGATCAGGAGTCGACATACTTTTGAAAAAAAGAAAACATGTTGCTTCATTCAGAAACATGTTGAAGGAGTGCGATTTTATGGATACATGAAACATTTCACACAATTATGATTGTAGATCATCATAATAACACTATGTCAAAATGAAGTCATTAAATGTCATGCCATCAGGATCTGGAGGCAAAGAAACCTGACAGTATAGGCGAGCTGAAAGCAGTCAGAACCATGCGTCCGAGACACGAGTGGAGCTGTTTATGGAGTCGTTTTTTGCAGTTTCTCAAATAATGTATATAACACTGCACTGCTCTTGAACATACTGCATGAAATTTGAACAGCAGCAGAGCTTTCTAACAATGTGTCAGCAAGTCAACACCCGCTGGAGTCTGTGCTCTCTTAAAGGGAAATCCAGCCCGAGTATAACTCACATGTGCTCTCTCAGAGTAATGATGTGAACAGATTACTCGCAAAGCCTTTGTGGCTCAAGTTTATCAGATGACATCCAAATACAATTAAGTCTTTTTTGGGGAGTACAATAGACTTTGAATGATCTTGGATGACTTTGATTTACTTGAAGTTCACAAACACGGATGGACGGTCTCTGCTCAGTAGGTTGGATGCAGTATTTTCCCTTTAAGAAAGAGGGACAGTGTAAATAGCCACTTTACAACAGCAGGGACACGGGTTTCTTATTACTGCAAGTCTACAGCAAGTGGTCATCAACACTGATACATTGAAACTATTAGTCCAGCTTCAAAACATCTCGGACACAAGCGGAGTCCCTGTTTTAACGTTTAGTAAATGTTGCGCCAGTGATTTGCTATTAGGCCCTGCTGTTGATAAGTGGTTATTGTAACATCCTCATTCACCCTAAGAACACTGTGAACTAGACTGGAAATGAACTTGTTCAAGTGGTTGTCGCCTGCCAAAGTCAACCATCCTGGTGAGCAAGTAGACCAGCCAGCTGAAATATCTGAAAACAACAGGAGCTCGGATTGAGGGCTGTTTGTCTGCCAAAGTGGCCGGTAGATGCCAAAGTTCGGCCAAATACGGCAAGCAAAAAACAAAACAAAAAAAAACAGTCCACAGGTGGCTGATGGTAGTTTTTTAAGTCCAGATTGTGACACTTTGCGAGCACATTCTCCACAGTCATTTCGCACAGGAGCACTGTTGTTAAATCATCAGTTAGGCAGATCAATGCAGTATAACGCACTGTGGTGTGGCATGGATTTTGAGCCGTGAATCTGACGGGACAATGTGATGTAATTAATACGTAGGAAGGGTGTTCTGATTACAGTTCTGTCATGATGTGCTTATAATGTACTGCAATGATGTCATATTAGCTACATGAGCTACACTTCAAAGCTGTTCCCAGGGCTTCGTCTAGCACAGAATAACAACAAGAGACCACCAAGCCAAAACCAAACAATCCTCCAGCTGCACAATGGGACATTATTGGCTGCACTAGCTTCACTTCTGCTAAAAACACAGGTGCCTTGCTTGGGACTTCAGAGGCACAGCTTATTCAATAAGGCAATATGTACATGTGAACTGTTGTGTATTTTCTCCTATGTTGTCATTTCATAAATAACATCTAAAATAATACTGTACATTCTAATGAACTGGTGGCAACCAAGATGGAAATTAAGTATAAAAAAAATTAACTTTTTCTTAAATTTTTTTTTAAAGCACCTGGTGTGTAACATCATAATTAGGCCAAATGGATGAGTCTTTTTTTTTTGCATGTTTGTGCACACTGGTCACAGCCCCTGACAGACTCTATGATCCTATATCAGGGTGGAGGTTCATTTGAAGGGGTGTAAGGCGTTCCCATCTATTAGCACAAACATTCAGATGATTACATCTCTTCCTTAATAAGTTTTTTTTTTTTTTTTTTACACACATCTGAGCCAAAACAGCACTTGGCCTGCCTGTCGCCTGTTCAATAACTCATCTTGCCTTCAAAAAGGTGGTTGGTGTCGGGGTAGGGGAAGTTAAACAGTGTGTTGAGCAGCTGTGTGACAACATTGAATATAAAAAGTAAAAGAATCAATGAGTCATGTGATTACACCTATATGAGAAGTGCTCTGTTGCTGAAGCCAGTTAAGAACTAAACTATTACAATTAGCCCTGTAGATTGGATTCAGTTTGCAGTTTTTCATATAAAAGTCAATTTAACAAAACGGCTACTGTAAGTACTGGCATACCAATCGATCTTTGTTTGGATCATAATATTCCTCGTTATGCAGTTTCTGAAGCTGAACAATGTTTCTTTGCTGAAAAATAAAACTGGCAAAACACAAAATTTACATTCTCTTCTTAAAAAAAAGGAAACAAAAACAAACATGTAAATAACATATTTTTTCTTCCAAAAAATGAATTATCCATTAGACATACAATACAATTACATAGATACATATTTTCAATACCGCACATTCAATCTGCCAAAAAAGTAATGATTACAAAGCCAACAAAGATGCTGCCATATATATAGAGAAATGTATGTACAATGATTATAGCATTCATAATTGCACTATGCCTCAATAAATGTAAATTACAGGCTTATGTTCTAGGGAACTGTTACAAAAAAAACAAACTCAAAGTAACTTGGGAGTGAGAAATTGCAAATGAGATGGGCTAATCAGAAATGAGAAGGGCTTACTTTGGTACAAACTGAATATCAACACTCTGCCCTTTTACATAGAAATCAGCCAAATGTATTCTCCACTGCTACTGAACTACAACAGTCAAGACAGCCGAGCTGTGATTAGACAAATATAAGGACACTGCTAAAAAAAAAATGTGACTGGAGAGAGTCTGCAGGTCACAGACAGGGGAGCAGGGAGGGGAGGGGCTTGTAGCTATGTGTGAGCTTGTGACTGGACAGATTTGAGCAGTTCAGCGTGCTGCCTCCTCTTTAACTAAGCAGCCTTAAATACCTGTAGCTACAGTGTGTGAGAGGCCAGGAGGAAGAATACCTTTACCATGTTGAATATTCCAGAAACTGCACGAATCAGTTGGTCGACGAATGAATCAGTCAGTAGCGTCAGTAAAGTCTGCTCCCTCTGCCCTCAGTCGAGCTGCCCTCAACACTTTTTCGTTCATGGCAAACTAAGCGGAGTCTGGAGTCTCCAGTTGTTTTGGCGTTGGCAATAAATACACGAATTACCATAATAAAAAGCGTTTGTGTGGCACATTGGAACAAAATCGTTTAACAACACTTGTCTCATAAATTATCACCTCCTCGGCTCCCTTCAGTCTGTGTAAAGTGGCTGCTGCCTTCATGATTCATCAGGACATGACACAGCCGAGATCCATGTGCATCCCCCCTCCCCTCTCCTCTCCTCCCCTCCCCTCTCCTCGCCTCACCCCCCTCTTATACCTCGTCACTCAAAAGCTTAGAAAGCATATTTAAAGTCAATCCCTGTCATACTGCTGAACCTCATGGCTACGTTGATGGCGGAGAGGGACCACGTGCTTCCGATTGGTCGCACACGCCCTACTCATCAGATGGTACCAAAGTCAATGCAGTGTAATAATGATAATAATTACAATGACGTCAATCGATATCAAATCAATGTAAAATAATTTCTAAAAAAAAAAAAAAAAAAAAAATCACAGTTTATGCCAACTCATCAAGATTCTTGCCCATCAGTCCTTTGAAGGGAGAAGGAAGCTTGTTAATTAGAAATCTGTTACGTCATTTCCTGTCGTGCAAACAGGTGAACGCCCATGACGACTCGTCAGAATGAACCCACAGGTAAGGAGAAGGGTTAAAAAAAAAAAGGAATTAAATTCTTTTTTGTGTGTTTATAAAAAGACAGGAGGGAGGGAGCACATTGCATTCATTCCAGCTCTGTTGTATCAGACTGGCAGACAAAAAAGCCCCCCCACACCTCCAGTGCACATAGTAGTTCCTTTCTTTCTGTCAAAAAAGAAATCAAAACAAAAGAAAAAAAAACCCTTCACAACGCACAAAGCCTAAAACTGAGGATCGTTGCTGTGCATATGACAGCAGACCCCTCCCCCCACCTTTCCTATATTCCATCAACTCCTTAAATAGCAAGAGAACATTTACTTTGCTCACCTCTTGGGGACCAAGAGATCAACAAATGGCAAATAAATTAGTATTATGTAACCATTAGATTTTTTTTTCTCTCTCAGATTTTTTTTTCGTGTGTGTATATGATCTATCTTTTCACAGATTGCGTCAGTCAGTGTGTGTCGAGGGCCATGGGTCGGCAGCCCTGCTCGGCTCTACACGAGGTTGTATTCCTTTAGGTTGAGCTGCAGGATGGTGTCTTTGACGGCCGCGAAGACAAAACGGATGTTCTCCGTGTCAGTGGCACAGGTGAAGTGAGAGTAGATGATCTTATCACTGTCTGGATTCAGGTCCACAAACATCTTGAGGATGAACTCTCGCCCCGCTTGGGCGTCCCTCTGTGGACCTGGAAAGGAGAAAATAAAACCCTGTCAATACACCAATGGTAGAATAGCATGAGTGGTTTTCATTAGCTTCATCTTAAGCAGCACAATCATCTGTATTCAGCAGACAATGGTAAACAATCATAATGCTCATCTATCACTAAACCATGCCTAAGAGAAAAGATGCCTGCATTTACTGATGTAACATAATAGGCATTTTTTTCCTTGCAGCAGCATGACATGTAGCATGATGTTGTATTAAAGTAGACATTTGCATGGCTAAAACAAATGACTTACAAAAACACTGCCCTTTTTGCAAACTCATCTGTCAGTCCATGAAATTAAATTACTTTACAAATGATTACAATGAATGCAATCATTATTTATTCTGATGTACCGGTACTATTTTAAATATTTGTGCATTTTGTCTTCTGAAGAGATTGACTGTCTGGTGCTGATTGTTTTTCAACTGTCAAACAGTAGAAATCTGCTGTCAGACATAGAAAGCAAGTAATTAACATTAATTTGCTCAATTATGTATCATAATTGTAACATTAAAGTAGAAATTTGCTTTCACGGCTACAATAAATGACGTACACACCGGCCATTAAACAGAATTCACTGGTTTTAGTTTTCAAATTTAAAAACAAACTTGGCATTAACCTATTCTGATATTTGGCTTGATCTTTATGTTTTAGATTAATCTGTTTGAAAATAAAAAATTGTCTTGGTCTTTGCACAGGGACTCAAAAGAAACATGCACACCGTTTTCACAACAGGTGGCGATTAAGTGAATATTGATATTCTCTTCGCAACTTCCCAGGGAAATGTGCTAGTGCGTAAACCAACAGCGTATAATATTTTAGCGCTTGGTTTAAGTGTGAGGTGCCGATACCCACCGTCATACTCTGGGAAGTAGTCAACCAGATGAGAGTACATGATCTTCTCCTCCAGCAGGTCCTTCTTGTTGAGGAACAGAATGACTGAGGAGTTTTGGAACCAGGGGTATGTGATTATTGTCCTGAACAGAGCTTTACTCTCCTCCATCCGGTTCTACAGCAAGAGAGAGAGAGAGAGACAGTGTGTGTGTGAGAAGAGGGAGGGGGAAAAGTGAAGAAAGAGAGAAAAGAGAAAGAGAGTTAATCACTTAATTAAACCACAGTCTTTCATACTCATTAAGTACAGATTTTAATAAATGGTTTAGCGCACCAGAGGGAGAGCAGTAAAGACGAGAGAGAAGGGCGGTCATGTTGCCTTCGAGGGTTTAATTTCTCCCTCCGCACTTGATTTCAGTGTTTGATTGAACAAAACAACCATTCTGAAAGCAAGCTCCACACATCATTGTGCTGCAGTGGGAAACACAGATATCCTGTGTCTAATAGAAAAAGAAAAAGAAACCTTATGTGGTAAAATACGCGTGTGCAGCTGGTCGGTTTTCTTTTATTAATGAAGGAGGAAAAACACATGGACACAAAACCAGACCTGCTCACTCACCTGCTCATTAATACACTCTAACAAACCGATACACATGCTATATCCTCTTAAGGAGGAGATGTGGCTCCAGGCGACATTCAAAGCAGCTGGCTGATCATTTACAACTGCTTTACAAGGGAACAAGAAGTGGAGCACTGCCAGGCAAGAGGGGGATCTGATTTCCATTGTTTTAAATAAGGAGTAGACACACACACACACACACACACACACACACACACAGACACACACACGTTGTTTTTCATAAGAAGTTAATCACATTTTGCGCAAATGCATTCATCAATCACCTCGTTGTCGGATTCCACCAAAACTTGGTCGTACTCGCTGAGAGCGACCAGGAACATGATGGAGGTGACGTTCTCAAAGCAGTGGATCCACTTCCTCCTCTCCGACCTCTGACCTCCGACATCCACCATCCTGTCATGGCAGGAGCAAACGGGGGAGAGAGAGAGAAACCAGTCACTGCAAATCACCGGAAATGTTTGGGCATCTAGTTTGCATCTCTTCCTGGTCCCGAGTTTCAGTGTGCACTTCCAAACGGAAGTCAACTATTAATCACCTGGACACCACAGTAAAGTCATTCCGTCGACCAAAAGATGAATATTATTACCACTGTGACCCTGAGTATTACTGCCGCTACCACAGTATACAGAGAAGAGGAATCTGCTGTGAAAGATACAGAGGAATCGGACGTGAAACTGCATCATCAGTGCAGCGCTAGAATGACGAGAAGCTGTGAACTGGACTTTCTGTGTGTGAATCAGAAAAATACTAACATGAGTAAAAAGCAGAAAATTTTAATTGTAAATCTCAATGCCTCATTTTAATGTTTACCACCGCCCTCGCAAGCATCATATTTTGTTTTATCTCTCCTTCGGCTCACGTTGTGGATGAATATTTAAATGCAGAGAGCACAGCAGCGATCAGATAAATGTAGGTGACAGTATCTCAACAAATCAATTTCCACCTGTGATCTCACCTGAATATGACGCTCTGCAGGTCAAATGGGTACTCGATGATGCCCGTGGTTGGGACTCGGACCCTCAGCACGTCCTGCTGGGTGGGAAGATAGGCTGGTTCGGCGATCCGGTCCAACGCGTTCAGGTAACTACGGGGGATGAAATGATGTCCGTTACAACTGTGGTTGCGTTTTCAGCTGGTGCCTGGTGGTACCTTCAGGTTCAGTTCAACGAGAGATAGAGGCATGTGTCGTTTTTCCATTCTACTCACTATTTAGTGGAGTCCGAGAGCTGGTATTCCCTTCTTCGGTCATAACACTCCTGGATGCCTGGGTCATTCCATAAGCTCTTGATTGCATCTACGTAAGGATTCTCCAACATGGAGACTTTTTCTACGTCGATCTCTCTCACAATGTTGGCGTTGCCCTGGAAGGAGAAGAAAAAAAAAACGAGGAGAAAAAGTGTTGTAACTTTCTGAGACTCACAAATTCACTGAGCTGCACCAAACACAGACGAAAACTTGATTTATCAAAACCTCATCAAGCATTTTTGATAATCCACAAAGATAAGATATAAAACACTATCAAAATACAGGTGGTGCAGGCCTAATTGCCACTGGTTAACTTTCTCTCCACATCCAGAAATTTCTTTTGCACCCTCAGGCTCAGCATGGACCTAATATCTGAAGCTCAGCTCCCACTGGGCCTATTAAAAGGGGAAAGTTTTGCCGCTCCAGATTCCCATTAAAACTCTCCTGTGTCCCACCACAAGAGAATGTTCTGTATGCCGGGATGTTGACACAGTTTCACATACCGCACTGACATTTTTCATGATTAGGATAAATACTTAGTACATACTTCTCAGACACAATTTCATCTTTAGGGTTCTCACACTCGGCCATGTTAGGTCTACAGCTCAGCCAAATGGCTTTTGTTCAGTACTTTCAACTTGAAATTGGACACACACATACACATAAATTCAGTTTTAAGAAATTACACTGATTGCATAGTTATAGTAGCAACTGCAAGATATTCAGTGTGGAACTGTGACGGGCTATGATAACAGCATGAAGGTTTACCACACAAACAACAGCCATTATCTACAGAATGACTATCCAACTCTTTCCCGTCAGCCTTTCATTAAAAGGACACTGCTTGAACTACACAAACCATAGCTATGACACTGTGACTAAAAAAACAAACTCAGGTCACTTAACCACTCAGTCTTTTAACACAACCCACAAATGACAAAATATTGTTCCTATTTTCAGAGCAGGCCATGTAGTGACTGCATGACCTGTGCTGGAATGAGAGGTTTGGACATAATTATACTACGGTGGCCCTGAAAACTCAGCAAACTGCAAACTACAGCTTGACAAAATGCAATGCAAATACACAAACTGGCAAATTGAGAGAACATCTTTGCACACCTAAAACAAAAAATGGCTGGGAGATGTTGTTCAATGACCAATTGTGATGTTTAAATGCATTAGATAACAAGTGCATCCCAGCAGGTTCAGCATTTGGACAGGATGTGAGGGCTGACGGCTGGAGACAAGAGATTTCACAGGGAAAAAATGTAATCTTATTCACAACAGTGGGGTTGAGAGTGACAGAACTGTAAAAGTGGGATGCAAAAGAAGAATTAAGAGATAATATAAAAACGTATGAAATTGTGACAGTGACATATCATAACAGTGGACATTATAAGCCTTCGAGCTTGTGATAGTTGTACTTACTATAAATGTCCAGAGAGACGGTGTAAGTTTCGACAGGTTTCACTTTCACTTCACTTTGACTCATTTGTTAAAAAGACAAATACTTCCCATTTCAGGCTTATGTATATGAGAGCAAAGGGATGTTGGGAACAAAGTAGTAGCAGTAGTTCTGCTGTTTGCTTTCACTGTGCACACAACTTACAAATAACTCATAGTCATAACATATCCTTTTGTTGTTCCTCTGTACTTCTGTATTTGAATAAGATAGTACTAGTATTCCACTACTTCTTTACTGAGTACTGATCTCTGTCCAAAACCTTGGCCAACACAGCCTATTTCCAGATAGAAGTGCAGTGCAGAAGTGTGACAGAGCTGGTGGTAAACTGGAATTAGTGTGGTGACATACAGGGATAGCAAAAAATCTATATTATAGACTGTAACTTTCTTTTTCTTGTTATAAAAAATGGACAGCAGCAACATTGTTTTCACTCAGTGTGTTAAAGGGGTGTATTGGCTTTCTCTTTGGTTTTAAAGTGGTTAAAAAACAGTGAAATTGAGCTGAGACAGCATATTTCTGTTTCGTTCTTTATCAGCATGCCCTCATTGGACGGGAAGTGAACGCAAGCATGGAAAACAGTCTGCCACAACAGCGAAGATTCAAGGAGCACGTAACCAAGTTATAGTGCCACTGCCACATCATTTAACATCACAGTTTACGCAAACGTGTGTCCCATCAGCCACCGCATCCTCCAGTCCTGTTTTGGTGGCTCCTTCAAATGCAGCCTCCTTTCCCTTGTTAATGAAAGTTCAGACAGGATCCTGTTCGAACCTTCCTTGAGCATCCTTTGCAGCCCACCCTATCCTACGATGACCCTACATGGTGTGCCAGTAATCTAGCCTCGTCCCGACCCCCTTCTGCATTTGTTTGTATTAAGGCCCTGAGGCCCTCAGCCATAGACATACATTGAATGCATGAATTCAGCGGCCTCTGCTTGCCTCACCAGCAAAGGCCGAAAGAAAGCGCAAGTCAGCCACTGAAAAGGCAGAGACGAAGAGGAGAAAACAAACATGAAAAGGGGCCTGAAAAGCGATGCTGATGCAGCAGAGTTTCTGTTGGAGAGGTAATCTTTCGTTTTTATTGTGGAAGTTGTGACTTGTGAATCAGACATTGTTCCTCCGCATTCAAAGCTGGCGCCATGTTTGGTTTCTGCCGACCGGCTTGTTGCTCTGCGGGAGGGAGGGGGGGTGTCGTTAGGAGGCTCCGAGGGGAGAGCGATACGAGCTCAGCGGTGAGAGGTGTGTGTGTGTGGGGGAATGCTTTTTTCAAATCTTTCTCATCGTCTTTCACAACGTCGACCGTAGCTTTAACACCCAAAGACTCCGATTCAGAATTCAAGATATGACATTAAAATCTACTAAATAACTTATCAACTCTTTTCCCCCCATAACTTTTCAGCAAAAGAAAAATCTTGTGACTGGAGTGTGGCCAGGCAGGGAGGAGTTGAAGCAGCATCACCCGAAATGGTCTGATTTATAGAGAGCCCTGCTGAGGTGATACAGTCCTATGTATCACTTACTTTCATTTGTCACTCTCACAGGGAACAAACTGTGAGGAAGAGGTCAGTGTGACAACTCCCAAAGCTATGACTACAAGGGTACCTCGTGTAAATGAAAAAGGAAAAAAAGGGGGGGAAAGGCCACGGTGAAGTAATGGTTACAAAAAGTGAGGGTGAATGTGAGTGAGCGTAGTAGGGCAGGTCTCTCTTGCCCATTTGCATGTGTATGCACACGCATGGATTTGTGTGCGTGGAAACACACATGCAAACACAAATACACACTGGGCGTGTTGGAGTGCTGGTGCGCTTTAAGGACACAGGAAGTGCCAAAAAGGACAGGAAACGATTATGGATGGCTGTTCCGAATAAGATAGACAGCGCTCTAAAAATATACAAGCTCGCTGTGGCCACTTTGCAGTGTCTCTCTCTCGCTTTTTCTCAAATTATTTGTCACCCTTCAAAACAGTCGGCACTTCAGTTGAGGAATTGAGGAAAAAAAAAGGTTACCTTATTGTGCTCATATTTGTAGGGGATCTTGAGCGTCTCCATGGCTCGGATCATGGCCTGCATGGCTGTGAAGATGTTCTGGTAGACGAGTTTGGTGAAACCCCTTTTATCCTCGTCAGAGTAACCGGCACCGTGGATAATCCTCATCTGTTTGATGAATGTGCTCTTCCCGCTCTCCCCAGTTCCTGAGAAAGAAGACGGTGCAAACGGGACAAATGAACAAGCGTTATTTGTTTTGCGGGTTTGTGCACGGTTTCATTTAACCAGACAACATATTTAATCCCCTATGTCAGCAGCCATGCTCTATAAATGGACGTTTTGTAGTTCATGACTTTCCTTGACCTTTACGTGACAAAAAAGAACTGGACACTATAAGGTTCACAATAAAAAGAGAGTGGTTAATCAGAGTTGAGCAGCTAGATTAGCTTTAGAGCTAGATCTGGCATATTTACATTTTGTATGTTCATGAATATATAGAGTCCCGTTACAAAGTTACTTAAGTTGATGACATAAGAGGATAGGGGCCAGAAAACCAAAACAATGACGTTAGGAGAGGTAAAAGTCTCCATAGAGCTGAAGGAATCTGCAGCGTTGGGTGTTAATTCTCTGTGGGGTTAACTTTATACACAACCCTTTTCACATTAGTAATTGATCCACTGTTCATCTACAAAACAGATTATTGCATCTTTCAATTTAGGGTTAGGGTGACAATGCTGATTTTTTTTTTTTTTAAAAGAAAGAAAGAAAAAACATTTAAAATGTGAGGTTTCTAGATGAAGCTGAATCACAGCTTTTTACAACACCATATACACACAGATGTACGGTGCATACCCACAAGAACACAGACAGTATATACACTCACTCACTCATGCACTCAGTCAGACACACACATCATAATATGTGCTGGCTACTTTCCTCTCAGTCTGTTTGCTTGGTCTGGTGACAGACCAAGAGCAACATCTCTCTCCGCTCAGTGGTGACAGGAACTATTTGGGTGTGAAGAGCTCGGGGTGTAGTTTCTCCTTGGTTCACTGAGAATCTTGGCACACCGACTGAACGGTCCGACTTCACCTCACTGCTAACTCCTGAATAAGTCTGGCAGGAAGGAGTGTATCTGTGCGTTTTGCATGTCAGTGCCCAGGAGACATGTGCTGCATTCCAGTGTAAGTGTCTGTTATAAGAGTCTGGATGTGCAACACTCTCTTGCACCGCGTAAAATAAACTCTGTTTCTAGCCAAATTGGCCTCTCCTCTTCTGTGGGTCCATAACACAGACTGGGCACTCTACAAAAACCAAGCCACAGACTAAACTGGTGCTGAAATACTATAACCTATGAGGAAACAGCTTTTCTATTGTAGCATTGCCAATGTAGAAGCCTGAAATAAGCAGGGGAGATAATAATGACAAAAGTAGAGTAAGCACAATTACCCTTAAAGTGCTCCTTAGCCAAACCCTTAAAGACACTTTTATTTTGTTAAAGACCAAGATGCAATGAGGAAACACTAACATAACATGTACTGTAAACAGAGGCATCAGAATATTCTTAGTCTTTAAAAGAAAGGTGTACAAACCCAAAGATGGGAGTGGTTCTCCTCTTATGTTTGATTTTTAGTGCTAGTCAATTCATATGCTATTCAAACACCAGTACACTTCTTTGAAATATTCACTTTCTGCACCAGTTATTTAATACACACACAAACTAACATGCATACACACACTCTGTCCTCCTATGATTAGCCGTTACATTAACCTGAATGACAGGTAGTAGTTGTTGCAGGCCACAAATAGTGTTGCACAAGAGTTAATACCTTGCAGCATCCATCCTATAAATAGACACATTCTATTTTTCTCAACTCAACTGTGCCAGTAGGTTTTGGTATTTGTACAGGCACAAAGGGTCTGGGCTGCTGATCCTTTCATGACTGTTCAAACACAGAAAACAGGAGCGAGTGAGCCTCTGAAGTTATCTGTTGCCTACTCAGTCAAAGGCAGGGAATTTGATAATGTAAAAAAAAAAGGAAGACAAAAATGTAGCTGTAAATAGAAGCAACGAGTCTACTTTTGTACATTGAGTGTGTGGAGTAAATGGTTTCCTCTGGGGATCCACCCATTCAAGAAAATGCGACTGGCTCAAACAAGAAATACAGAAATTTCTCTAAAATAAATCAGGAACACTTGACCACATCTAGGGATCTTAATGGATTAATTTTCCAAAAGACACTGGAGTACACAGTGAGACTGTGGGTGGACTAGGTATGAGTGTGTGCTGGCCATTAGAGGTTGCTGAGTCATTTATCAGACCCATGCAGTGACCCTGGATTAACCCGTGTTTAGGTTGGTGTGACTTGCTCAATGTTACTGATGACATGAGCATGTTTGATCCAGCTTCCTCTATTGAAGGCCAGCCTCAGACGACACGAGTGACGTGTTTTCTCTTAACTCATGTGATAGTCTGGATATTTGACACTTGACCGTGGGCTGCCAAATATTCCTGTTTTCACAAACGCAAATAAGATTAAAAAAAAAAATAATAAGTAGCCTACATGTCATGGTACAAATGAATTTGTAGATGTCACCGTTTAAAAAAGGCTGGTGTTTACTGGCCATCAGACAAGTCATGGAAGTCGTTTGTTTCCACAGTCAATGAATGCACCACACCATTAGTGTCAGCTATGCACAGTCGCCTACATCTCATTTTTCAAATCACATGGAATAAAGGATGCAAAAAAATGCCGATATGATGCTTGAAGCACTGCAAGAGTGAGTTAACACACAGAGCAGTGGGAGAGTCTTAGTACCCATTTCCAAATACTGCTTGGTTCTGATTAAATGTATTTACATGAAGAACTATAGGACTGTTATGGAATCCCTTTAGTATATAAAAAAAAACATTTAAACATGATTTTGAGTTTTAATTATGTGATCAAATAAAGAAAGCCAGATGCCAAAGTTCAGTCAAAGCACTAAAAACACTGCTGTGTAGCTATGTACCTTTGGAGACAAAAGGTTGATGTTCACCACTGTGAATATTTACATGTAGTTGTGACGTGACATAATGTGAGTGGAAAAATCATTTATGTAGGATTTTCTCCCTAATTACACACATTGTACTGCTGCACACTTGACACATCTCACTGCATTCAGGCATGAACCGTATCACATCCTCAGTGTTAACTCTAACAATTACAACCACGTGTTTGTTCAAAGCTTGCTGTGAACTTTGTCCAGTTGTAACCTTGACAAAGTTCCCACAGTTTTCATGTGTCTGATAAAAGCAGCCGGCATCAACTGGGTAGATCAACACTTTTGCAATTCTTTTCTGAAAAATTTAGTCAAACATGCAGATTAAACATGTTGCGATGATGAAACGAATTCTGCTGTTCAAACTTTGGACACAGGTTAAACTTTAGAGGTATTAACATAATCTGAGTTGTTCTAGCGGCTCTTAACTTTTGAATATGATTCACTTTCAACCCACTTATCTATTTTCTGTGTATGCAAAGGGGGACAGACGTGATTAACTAGGTCCAATCGCCTCTTGAGAATTTGGAGCTGGCCTGTGCCACTTTTGTAATTGAACAATTTTAAATTAATTTAGCAGATGGGAACAAGTCTGATAATTATTCATGTTTAACCCAACAGATGTGTGAGACCTCAGTGCTAAAAAAAAAGACAGAAGTCAGGTGTGAGCCTGTAGACATAGAAAAGAAAAAAAAACATATATGCAATTTTATATATTGCTCTCAATTTTACTGTATCCTACAAGGGTCAAACTTCACAACAACATTTTTCAGTCACCAAGGTGACAGATTAATTTTGTGTCTTTTAACCCATTAACAATCCAAATCCTACAAAAATGTGTTGCCACATGTGACAAAGACAACCAAACCTCACTTTTCAACAGCTGAAACCAACAACAGCTGAGGTATGACTGAGCTTATGGTAAATGCTGATAGGCAGAACCGGTGAGGTTCACTTTGAATAGATTGTTGGGTTAATGTAAACTTTTGAAAACATAAATGCAGTTTTAAATGTCCTCCAGTCATGACAACAAACATGACAAAATATTTCTTATGAAAAAAAAGAAGAAACAAACTGGAAATACAAAAGCCAAGAGGGCAAAAAAAAAGAAAGAAGTAGATTAGTAAAGGAATCCAGTTGACCAAGTATCAAAACAATTGCAGTATCAGGGCAGGGGATGATTTTATCTTTAGAAGGAAAAGCCACAGGTGGGACTAATAAAGTTAACGAGCGCTCTCTTTTGCATTGCATGGCAGCAATTAACAGTGTCATTAGCTACACCTGTGTTTGGCTGCAGTGTGAATATAAAACCCTGGTGGTCTGGTTAACACAAGATTCACTGACGAGTCATTAGTAAAACAGTTTGTTATTACATTTTATGCTAAATAACATCCATTGCTGACATTGATGATGATGATGATGCAGCTGTTTTCTTACTGAGCAGTGAGGTACAAGCTGTTCTAATGGATGATGATGACAGAATGAATGCGTTTATGTTCACATATTCCTGAAGAGGATCAATTTCAGTCGGCTCTTGCTGAGCTGCCCTGTGCCTCGTTGCTCTTATGCTGTGTCAAACATCAATTGTAACTTTTCCTGAGTCACCCATCTTGGTGACTCCTTTAGCATCTATTATTGTTAGTATTATCATTTTTATTCACTAGCATTAAATGTATGTGTGCCGGACAGCTTTTAAAAGTACAACACTACCAACTCCCCCTCCACCCTCCCTCTGCCCCCGTCGTCTAGTCTTCCATTTTTCCGCTTGTCAAGTGTTAATCTTTGTTCATCTGTCGAAGTTACAGTAGATAGTTAATATCATTACATCTCTTTCATTACAGAGCCTTCATGTCTTTCATTACAGATCCTTAATGGATATTAAATGAGCAAAGAGAATCGATTACACACTTATGATCTCTAAACTTGCTTATTTATTTTGTTATGTGTCTTTCAACAGACACAATCCTTGTGAACCCTCAACAATTAGTGGGTTAGAAAGATTATAAGAAGAAGATAATTTGAGAAACACTGAGCAGTCGACATGAAAAAGATGAACTGAAAAACGTATAAACTTGGGAGTTTGAGATTGGAGTTTTATACTTGAGTCCCCTGAGACACAAAGCAATTAGTGGGTTTTAAAACCCACAATACACTGATACTACATATGGGTTAATGGAGCCATAGAGAGTAGACGTACACACACACACACACAGTTAAGTCAGCCACTGGTAGTGGGAGTGGTGCTGCCGATGTGTAATATACACACACAAACAAGCACCACATCATTTCCCTGTGAATGCAGAGCCCCAAGTATGAGATGATTCATTCATTGCAATGACAAAATGGTGAATTAAGCCATAGTTATTTTAGGAGCTCAGATATGTAGATGTTGCTGTGTATAGTATGTATATATCTGAGCATATCTTCTGCCTGCAGGGGTCAGTTAGGTCCACTGTCCTGGTTTAGCCTTGACAATATACCTATCACATTTACTATTTATGCTCTAGTCACCATCATTAAATCACTCCTGAAACGCCTCAGGCCAACATCACACAGCAGATAACAATCTATACCCCTAGAGTCATGAATGCTGAACAATATACTCTGCAAATTATGCTGCCTTTCATATATAAAATGTTACCATTAAAAAAAAAAAAATCACATCTGTGGTTAACCATCACAGGAAACTTTTCACTTTGCAACTTAATGGAGCTTAATGTAGCTTGCCTACAACTCCATATGAAGACGTTAAGTGGATACATTCTGTCATTAGATGGGTGCTGTAAAACCACTCTGAAATATAACAGCTCATACTGAAAAAAAAAAAAAGAGAGAGATAAATAATTGTTGAGTCAGTGTGAATCATAATCATGAATTATTTGGTTTGGGCTGTCAACTTATCTGTATCACACAAGAACAGTGACCAAACAGTGAATATACGTATAGGCCTACTATAAACTGTCTAATGAGAAATAGTTGTGTCATCAATCTTACACATCATCTCTTTTTAGTTTGGCTGCTCATGTGTTTGCATACTGAGCGAGTTGTAGGGTATTAGAGGAGATTAAGGGGCAATAACAACACAATTATTTGTCCACATTTAACAAAGGAGGTGGCAGTCAGCGCCTTCAAATCCTGTTAGGGGTGATTAATTTCAACATTCTGTGGTGACAGGAGGGCAAAGGGGAAACTCTTCACTCGGCCCATCCTCCACATCCCTCCTGAGGCAAAATCAGGCTCTGTGGATCAAAAGTTTCCAGCCTGCTCTACACCTTCTACTCTGTACATTTCCCAACAAAGTGACTGAAGAGAGAGCACTGGATCAGGGGGGGGAGAGGTTTCTGGCACCACTCTCCACCACAACGGTCATCGCATCTAATGGGCTTTTCGTTGAAAATCTAATTTTAAAAAAAGGGATGGTGAGTAGATGAGTTGTTTTCCTCATATTTCTCCAGTATGAGTAATACCTAGGCCTACTTCTCAACAAGATTTACCCCCACCCCCCATAGTGTGGAAATGCACAGGCATCAACATTATTACTGTAGCTAAATATCATGAGGCTGCACTTGTATGACACCTGAATGAAAAACAACAACCTATTGCAAAGTAAAGTATTCAGTCTCTCCATACTGCATTAATGCTGCATTTCACCTAGTTTGACAGTGAATGACAACTGCACATAATGCTACTGTAAGACAGCACTGTCCCCCGCCTTGCTCTATATATGGATGGACTGACACCTGTGATATAATCATTACCAGGGTTAAGTGTTAAACTGCAATACTGTCTTGATTGTGCCCAATAAAACGCTAGACTTTGGCCCAGCCAATACTTGACACAATCACAAGCACACCACCTGGATGGACGGGCCCTCTAGGCTGCACAGGTTAACTTCAGGGGCAGTGAAAGCATGGGGAGGTAAGAAGTTAAGAGTAAAGGCCCATATAAGGGACTGGCATTATTTGTTTCCTCCACACTAGCCGGTCGCAGTTATTCAAATCAGGTGGTTAGGTTTTTTTTTTCCCCCTAACACTGGGAGCCACACACACACAGACACACACACACACAGACACACACAGGCCTGACTGGGCTGCATCTCCTCCCTCTGCTGCCAATCTGTGCACTGGACTCACACACACACACACAGCACGGAGAGGATACACTTCAAAAACAACCCACTCCCAAAAAACTTTACTCAACCCCATTAGTACCATTACCACCACCACCACCACTCCCCTCCATCAACCCCACCCCACACCTCTCACTCCCTCCCTCCCTCTCTGACAAAGGCATTTTTTTTTGCAGCTGACAGGAATTTTGGGCTTTGCTTGGCTCACCCCTTCTCCTTCTCCCCCTCCTCTCCTCTCCTCTCCCCTCCCCTCCTCTCCTCCCCTGTGTTTTGCCGAGCCTTACCGAGAAGCAACAGTTTCAGTTCCCGGCGTGCGTCTCTCTTATCCCGGCGGAGCTGCCTCTCGATCTCGTCGTTGATCCGCCTGGCTTCTTTCGCCTCCTCGCTGAGGCAACACGCCATTATGGACTCCAGGGTCATCCTCTCCTGCTGTTTTCTTTTCTTTTTTTCTTTTTTTTGAAACAACACACGCACTTTTCCACCCCTCTTACTGATTCATCCAGATATCAGATACGACAGGGTATAAAAACACACAACACGGAGGCCTGTGAGTGCCAAATACCGTCCTCATACAGGCCTACTTGTGGTGAAATAACTCGTGGACGCCCTTATAATGAGCCTGAACAGCGCACAGATTGTGGTGGAAAGGAAAATTAGATGTTTGGAGAAATTACTTAGCTAACCCCCCCACCCCCCCACCTCCTCCCCCAGCTTGGCTTCGCTTTGTGGGGGCCCAGTCTCGACAGCTTCAAAATAAAGTGTCCGAAGCAGTTTGAGCGGAATATCTGTGCGATCTTAATTGGTGTAATCTGCTTTTCCCTTCTCAATATGATCAACAGATCCTTTTAAGACACATCCTCCGTACTGCTCCGTGTGATCTCGTTAAGCGTTGCCATCCATGCCCGGTCGCCCTCCTCTTCTGCTGCTGCTGCTGCTGCTGCTCATTCTCACCTCTTCCTCTTCTTCTTCAAAGTCCTCAATGTTATTGTTTTTCTCAATCTGCTAAAATCCCGTCTGATCGAGTTACCGTCGTGGGCGAGGGGCAGCGGGGGGAAAACGCATTAAAGCTGTCCGTTTATTTTCCAATGGCTCCGGTCCCGGGCGTGGTAAGGCAGAATATGGCGGACTTTCACTCCAATCCGCTAGGCTGGGATACAGTACAGTTATCTCTCCCAGTCTGCTCAAAAAACCAAGAAAGCCACACATAACAAGCTGTCGACACCGCGGCGAAAACGTGGCCCGGCGTGTCTTGTAGCAGGCGGCCGCGTCCACGGCTCAGCAGCGGGGCTACGAGAGGAAGCTGGGAGCGCCGTGTTGTTGCTTGTCTCCCCCCCCGGCCAATCTTCTGCTTTTCCTCAATTCTCTTAATGTATTTTTATTACAGAGGCCATCCACTCCTCCGCTGGCAGGGTGACGTCGGCCTCCCATCGACTAGGGGGGAGTGTCACGTCAGACAAACGCCACACACAAGCATTTACACCCCCAACCTGTGGAATAGAAAATATGTATGAATGGACGAGCTGAGCTCATATCTGTACGGGCAGGGGTGTAATAATAGAGGACAGCTGTTTTTTTTTTTCTAGGGTTGTGAGCCTGTGTGAGAGAGTGATCATCAGTTGTGTGTCATTGAATGTGATGGATTTATTCCAGCATGCAATCAAATAGTAATACTGCAGTAAATGTCTTTTTTGTTAAAGGTGGGCCCTTTTTGTCTGAGAATTGAGAGATGATTCATCTCCATATCCTGTTTTATTAATATAGATCCCCCCCTAAGTAGGCTACACACTCATGTCAAGCTAAAACTAATGCAACCTAATATAGTCCCATGTTCAGTTGTTGGAGCTTTTATTCTGTAAGGGAGGCTATAGTTTGTGTTGCTGTTGAACTTTGACTTAAAATATTTTATAATTTTCTTAGTCATATTGAATCATTTTAACACATTAGAGGGTTGAAGCAGTTTGTAAGTAGCCTATAGTGAATGATGACTATTTAGTGGAGGTCATGTTTGTGCAGCCGAAACTGTGCGCTCCAATAAACATAAATCAGAAAAGCATTTAGGCTATTGCAAGTTAATTGTTACACTTATAAGGAACTTGTTTTGGTGTATTACTGCCAGAAACAAGAAAGAAAAGCATTAATGCTGAAATACAATAACAACTAAATGCATATTAAGACAAAATAAAGAAGAATGTAGTTAAAAAAAACAACAACAACAACAGAGCTGTGCAGTATGTAGTAGCCTACAGGAATGTAGCATAACAACAGTGCATTAGGTGGGGGGGGGGGGGGGCATGATTGACAAGTTCAATTAAAGCACTGCAGTTAAATTGGATAATAGGCCCACTATACAAGCATTCTTTCTTAAGTGTCTTTGAGAATCTGTAATAGCGTGTTATAAATAACATTTATTATTATTATTATTATTATTATTATTGAAATTGTTTCTACCCTGTATATATAGCATGTATCATCTGTGCTACAGAGGCCCACCTTGAACAAACTAATGTTATTTAGCAGCTGTTGGTCACAGTAATCTAGCAACAGACCCACTCACTCAGTCATTTGCAGATTGATGAAATGATAAGTGGACTGATGGATAGCTGGATGTTAGTCGCCATATCACGTGTCCACAGTTGTTCCATTATGATCATCCTCACTGTTCTTGTCTGTGCCATTAGTGTTATCAGTGATTTGTAGCCGACTAGTGTTACGTTCACCACCAGTCATTACCCACTCATTGAGGAAAAAACAGTGTTATGATTTTCAACAGCTCGCTACTGCTGAAAATATACAACAAAACTAACATTTTGCAAATATATTCTTTGATGTCCTATTCAGGACATTCCCTCTGTGCTCACCAAGTGGAAACTCTTGCTCTCAGTGTATGTTGCCTGAGCTGTCTGAGCATTTTTAAGCCTGTGCTAGGCCTACCGCTGTAATGACCATGGGTCCCAAGCACCACAGTAGGGTAAAGTCCAAAACTATGGCTGTACAATAAGTGCTGACCTGCTTTATAGGCCAGTTTTTGTGTGTGTAGCGTACAGCCTGTCTGAGAACTAGCCAGCTTTGTTTCTCAGTAGTCACATGCTGTGCTGCAGTAGGCCTACTGTAACACTGACTCAATTACAAATCAGTTTTCTGTACTTCTTTCTCATTACAGAAAACACATATCTGAAACGACTGACAGCCTCAAATGGAAACATAATTAGGAGATAAGCATTGGAGGGGCAAAGTTCATAACTTTTTAATTGCATCATAAAAAATCAGCCAAGCTTCATTCTCTCAGTGCATATAATAAATCTCTACACAACTTTGCATGACAGTGTAGGTGAGGCAACTGGATCTTTAGTCTGAGACAGAGATCATAGTGAGAACCGAGCGTAGTACTGTAGATGAATGGGAAAACTGAAATTACTTTTTTTTTTTTTTTTTAATGTTGATAATCAACCTAATTGTGCCTCAAAATGCCAGAAACATCAGTCTGAGCTTTTAATTGTAGTCATACTCACTTCAACTATGTGCTGCAAGCAAAAAGTTTGAATCGGGGCCATCTCACATAGGTATTGAGCAGTGTTGATTGTAACCTAACTAAGTGGCCCATTTAGACATTTAAACGAGGACATTGACGTAATGCACTTGTTTCAATCCAGCTCATGAAGTTGAGTCCGATCTCATCTTTTCTGTCTGTATCTGCATCTGCCAAACTGACAAACATCAGAGCTACATGAAAATGTGCAATGGAAAGAAAAACTGTATAATTGTGCCAGCAGAATGAATGTTAGCTGTCCAGGGACCTGTCTCAATCATCCCAGAGTTGCAGCTTAGGGAGCCATTCAACCTGTGCCTGTAATGAAGGTCAACCAACCAGCTCTCTAGAGCAGGGGTACTCAAATACATTTTTCGAAGGGCCAGAATTTTTCTTAACAGACACCTTGGGGGCCGCACATTCAAATAGGCCTAGATTGAAATTAAATTCACCTTTTTCGTCTAATAATTTAAATATTTTTTATTTTACTTGTAAGCACATACTTTTTATTTATACACTTCATGGTGTTTTGTATGATATAAAATGAAAAATCTTGACATTGTCATATCATCATTTACATATCATGCTGGAGATTTACACTGCTGACTTGTATCCTCAGACATGCCCTGTGATTTTCAGTTTAAATATGAAAGGAGGCTGACCATCACAGGACGTCTGACTCTGTTCTGAGGATACAAGTCATTGGTCCTGAAATGTGTTTCTCTTCTATAACACACATTCTACATCTCGGAGGCGACGTCTTTCCACACATGGGCTTCCTTCACCTTTCAAACGAGGCAGAGCTCAGTGGGAAACAGTAGGAGAGACACAGGCCGATGGAACCGGGACACAACACCGGGGGAGAAGCAGGTCGTGCAGCTGTGCGCCGCAGACGTGCACGAAAAAACAATTGCGTCTCATCAAATGCGCGCGGCTACGGCTTTGGAGTTGTGAGCGTGCATGACGCGCGGCTACATTGAATGGGTTTGAGCGCGCGCAAAAGACGCTTCATCTGAACGGCCCCCCATGCATGATGCACACACAGTTGAACCAAGACGGCGGTGAAAATCACCCACGGTCT
This sequence comes from Trachurus japonicus, assembly GCF_045865225.1. Lineage (NCBI taxonomy): Eukaryota > Metazoa > Chordata > Actinopteri > Carangiformes > Carangidae > Trachurus > Trachurus japonicus. The sequence continues at coordinate 23,660,339 of NC_140915.1, read as the reverse complement.
CTGCAGACTGGCAGGGAAAACCCTGCAGTCCAGCCCGCTCCCCAAACACTCGCGCATGGTGATTTGGGTTCGTCAGCGTTTCTGTATCCCAGTGCAGCGCCTCACAGGCACACACAAACGCTCCGCAAGTGTTTCTATGTCCCAGCGCATTGACTTACAGGCGCACGGAGCCCGAAAATACAGTATACGTATACTTTACATATGTAAACTAGTAGAACTCAGTCGCGGGCCTGATTGGAAGGTTCGGCGGGCCGGATGCGGCCCGCGGGCCGCCTATTGAGTACCGCTGCTCTAGAGGGACACACAGCCACAGGTCAGTAACATTTTAACCTGTCATGTGTTGCTCAGCATAACCTTGTATAATGTAGAAACTCTGTCTTTTAACAAATGTTTAATGCTGTAGGGTGTCACTAGGTGTATCATAAGAATTTCTTTTTCCATCTACTAAAAGTGTAGCCTATAATATGTTGTTGTTGGCTAGGACAAATGTGCTGTCCCCCCTACATTCTGTAGTAACACTGGATGATATCTTAAATGTATTTTATCACCTAGTAGAAAGTAAAGACAACAGAAGACCCCCAGACACCCCAGATAGCTACTAGAAGGTACTGCTTTATGGCATTAGTTGTGATCTTTTTTATTGTTTTTGTTGAGGAACATTCATTTCTGAAGTAGGAGATGATGATGATGATGATGATGATGATGATGATGATGATGATAATGATAATGATAATGATAACCTGATGATAATGGTCTTATAGTGGGGTCTTCTATACTACCTAATCAGAAAGCACTGCATTGAAAGAGAGCTCCCTCTCAAAATGAGGCCTTCAATATGATACTGTGCTTGCCATGTAGCTAATTAATACTTATGAACAACGCTCAAACAATGTGTATTATTTGTAATATGTGGCTTGTACATAACCAGAAACACGGTGCACATTAACAAGTTAACTGTAGATGTAGGAAACACACCAAAAGAGGTGGAGGAATGAATCCTAAATTGTAAATCGGGCTTTTATTTTGTAAGAGAAAAGGCCTCCAACTACTTCCTTCCCCGTGTCACGTGACCTCGCCCTCGCCTGGATACAAGAGAAAGCGTCGCTCCGTGGTCGCTACGGAGAGAGGGGAGGCTCTGTTGTAGTTAAAAAAGACACTTTTGTGCACTTTCCCATGCTGTTGGGACAACTTGCAGCCATGGCAACTTGTGGGAAACGCTTCTCAGTCGTTTTGGCCACGACTCGACCAAGTTTAAACGTTTGTCCATCCACGTTTTGTTCCAACTAGTGCATTGATCTGTCTTGGCATGCCAGATAAAGATTAGTTAGCATGCTAGCGAGCTAGCCGCCCAGCCTCAGCAACACAGCGACCACGCCTGCCACTGACAGGTAAGAAATCTTATTCCGCTCCTCCACAGGACTTTGTGTATACCTGGATTCATCAATATTTTTTTTCCCCCTTTCACCATTAGTAACTCTGGTGGTTAAGAAGCCCTTGGTGTTGTTACATAATTACTGCCAGTGCAGTTCATAGCAGGTGTTTTCGAGTGACTAATTCACTGTGACAGTAATGATGCGGCTCTAATAGGATTTAAGCCCTATCCTTCCTGCCTCTTGTTTGAGGAGTACACCAGGCTAACGAGGGAGGGAGGAGTTTAGCTGAGCGCGTGTGTGAGAAAGTAGTGTTTGGTCTAATCTCACTCTGTGCTGGTCTGTCTTATGCAAGATATTTTGTAGTAAGAGACCTCTTGAATTAGGTTTGTGTTTGTAAGGGAGCCTCAACTAGTTTGATGCAGAATTAAATTGTTATAAAACAAAAATAATAATCAGACCACATTAATCCAACAGTACAGTACTGATGAAAAGATCATCGAAAGCAAGTCAAGGCACCAAAGTGTACTTAGGGGCAAATTATTCTTTTTACTGTCAGCTGTTTTCTTTGGGTAAATTTACACCTACATTACTGCTATGGAGCTATGTGATATGAGTGACACAATTTCAATTGTATAGCTTTTGAATTGACCTGAATGTGTAGGCTGTCACTCATCATCACCACTTAACAACAGAGCTGCTGTGCAGATGCAACAATGTTTTTTGTCCTAGATTGATACCATTTCTTTCTGTTTGTCTACATATTAGTGAGGCTGCAGGTTACTAGTCAGACATGGGGAAGCTACAGAGCAAATTTCGCAAGAGGTCTGAGCTCTACAGGTGAGTTGTGTGTGCTACTGAAACACTTTCTGTGTCCTGGATTGTACAACATTTCTGTATTGCGTTTGCTCAGACGCAGAGAAAATGAAGGTCCTCATTTTTTGGATGCCAAAGAAGTAATCTCAATAAATAATCTTAACCCCTTAAAACTCACTGGCCTGCATTGAAAGCAATGCAACCCACAGTCAGGTGGTTTTATAAGGGGTTTTAAGTGGGATAGGTCAGTGCAGCCTGTGGCAGAACATTATATTGATAATATACAAGTTTTCAATCATTTACTTTCATTGGCATTAATGTTAGAAAAAAGGGACAATTCTACCAGAACATTAATAATTTAAAGGTTGACCAAACGTTCCTTTAGAGATCCATTATGATATTCAAAAGCTGTGTAATTTTTCTAACCTTTGGTGTTTTCTGTGCAGGGCATCTCAGGGAGAGAAGGCAGATAATACCTTTGACAGTCAGGTGGTGCAGTATGAACCAGCCCATCAAGGATCCATCAGCACTGTCACAAATCTTAGTCCAGAGCTGTGTGTTTCTGGTGGGGGTGATCAGGTAAAATAGCATGGAACAGTAGTACCATTCCAAAATTGTAGAATTTTAATCACAGTATTGATTATTGATAAGCCAGTCATTTCTATCTGATGCCCACAAAGTTTCAAGTGACTTTGGTGATGCAGTGGTGAATTAATTATAGCTCAGTAAAATGCCTAATGCAAGACACAAGTTACATTTTCATATAAACAGTATAGAAAAGGCCATGTCACACAAGCACAACCTTAAAGGAATAGTTCACCAAAAAATTAAATTCAGTCATTAGTGACTCACCCTCATGCTGATGAATACTCCGGAGTAGTTTTTTATTCCTCCAAGTGGATCTGGAGACCCAGGAGGGCGGTTCGTAGTCCAACAAAAACTTTATATGAAATTAATAGGGACCAACACAAAAAACGTCCATAAAACTACACAAAAACCCTGTAATATTCCTCCTTACTGCTTGTCCGCTGCAATCCATGTGTCCTGAAGAAATATAGTCCAGAGTTTTCCCGAAACGACATCATTGAGGCAAGTCCGGTCACGTCCATGCGCGTCACGTGAATGCGAGAGCGCACACCAGGCAAATTCAATACAGGACTGTTTGGCTGTAAAAATGTCCTAAATGACGTTGTTTCGAGTAAACTCTGGACTATATCCATTCAGGACACTTGGATTGCAGCGGAAGAGCAGTGTGGAGGAATATTAAATGGTTTTTGTGTAGTTTTATGGATGTTTTTTGAGTATTCATCAGCTTGAGGGTGAGTCACAAATGACTGAATTTCATTTTTTGGTGAACTATTCCTTTAAGTATTTGAATTCAGGATGTTACTGGGTGTGTATATACACACACAAAAAAATCTTTAAACATGTAGTAATTAGTTTGTGTGAATGTGTTGAGTTTATGCATGTGTATCTGTCACCACCCCTGTAGGCTGTGGTGGTGTATGACTGGAAACAAGGCCGGATGTGTCAGTCCTTCCAGGGTCACAACCGAGAGGTTACCAAGGTAACGTCAATATTGTGTGCACAAACTGATAAGGATATGACGTTTTTCAGGGTAGTTGCTAGTTGTTGCTAGTCTTCTCTTAATTCTGCCTCCATCCATCTTGTAGGTGGTGTGTTATCCAGGCAGCACATGGATCTTTAGTGCCTCACGGGACAAGACTGTTCTGATGTGGGATGTAAACCAGGGGGATGAACCCATTCAGGAATTTTGTGGGCACGAGTTGGTGGTCAATGGAGTAGCTGTTAGCCCTGGTACACACACACACACACACACACACACACACACACACACACACACACACACACACACACACACACACACACAGTCTCCTCACTCATGAGATAACACATATTTTAACCACTGTCTTAAAGTAAAAAACAAACAAACAACAACACAAAACAACTTATTATAAAGTTGTCATTCTGCAATTTATTTTCAATCTATATTCCAAAAAACTTAAGGTTTTTCATACCAAATAGAATCTTATTTACATATATGTATAGCTAAACTATATATAGCTATACATATATATAGCTAAGCTATAACATGAATAGTTCACCAGAAAATGAAATTCAGTCATTAGTGACTCACCCTCATGCAGAGTTTACTCGAAACAACGTCATTTAGGAAATTTTTACAGCCTAAACAGTCCTGTATTGAATTTGCCTGGGGCGCGCTCTCGCGTTCTACCAGAGAATTTCTAATATTATCAATAGACTGGCTCTGGTTCTACTCAATCTACCATTTGAAATGGCGGGAAAACTTTTACAGTCTATGGTTGCGACATGAGAATATCTCTGGCCTGATCTCACATCTCATTCAGTCAGTTTCCTGCAACAGTAAATGAAGTGTCTGATGTGCAGGCAATGATAAATTTTTCAACTTTGATCAATTTTGTTTGGACTATATGTTTATTTTTATTTACTAGAAAGGGTTAGAATCACTAATTCTAATTACTGATTTGCTCGGAACAGTTTTGTGTTTTTTTGTGTCAATTGTTGATGTGCCATAGTAACATTATGCACACGGACAACTATTTCAGATTACATGTTTACTGATCTGCACTGAATAAATGGAACTGTTTATGTTGTGACATGTAGATGGGAGAAAGCTGTGCACCGGCTCACGTGATAACTGGATGTGTCTGTGGGATATAGAATCTGCAAAATGTGAACATAGACACAACATCTCTAGAAACCTGGTAAGACCAATACTATGTTATTTTGTGTGCACACATCCTTGTCCTAAGAGTTGTTTCAGTTGGATCACTTACCATGTGAACCTGAGCATGTAAGAAAAGGCAATAAGCCTTTCAGTCCGATTTTTACTTTGTGAGTTCATGCTCTGCACTACAGATTTTTACTTTTCCACACTTCTTTGTCCAGGTGACTCATGTGTGTTGGGTGCCAGGCAGCTCCTCTATAGCTCAGACGTCGGAGGATAAGACCATCAGGTACAGAAAATAATTTCTACTGCAGCTTTATTAATGTAGATCCACATGTGCTGTCTCAAGATTTGACATACAATAGCTGGTTATGTTAAATATGCTGATTTATTTGAACTTCATAGGTATAAATATGGACTGTGAATCCAGTGCTACATTACAATTAGAAGCCTCCTTTGGTATCAATAAATGTTGTATAAAGGCAACACTGTCCAAAGCTCTTAATACCAATTGAAAATAGTACCTTTCATCTTTCTTGTGTCTTAGAGAATGACAAGTTAAATCAGAGGCAGCTCTGACTGTTAATAAGAGTCAAACACAAATCCAAGTGTCACTTGGACTGAAAATTTGTCCCAACTGGTATTTGTGATGTACCACTTTTCCAGTTACTGACCTGACCCCATCTCTTCTGTTCCAGTGCCTTTGAAGCTTACATGCTTCTCATTTTAGTATGACTTCCAAGGAAAAATAAACACTTGCAGTAGTTGGTCACCGAAAATGATTAACTTGTGCGACTGCTTGCAGTTTAGGTTGTTATTTAGTGCAGAGTGAAGGTCAGATAAAATTTAGCTGTACCTAATAACCAGTTAGAAAACAGGAGACGGTATTAAATCTCCAAACTGTGACATAAACAAGCACCACTGCATTTGTTATAGGTGATGTGATATTGAACATCAGATGTGGTTCATATGTATATGAATGTGATCTGGTTAACATGTGGTGCAGTTACTTTTACAATCTAATAGCCTTGGACTATAATGTAGTGATGAAATATTGTTACACCTCCCTGAACCTTTGATCCTTGCCTTCATGCTGCCTACTGTTTGTTTATTATAAATCATTTGTAATGAGACGCTGAGCATGTCAGACAGTGAGGACATTTAATAGAGTAAGGATGTTGCCTGCATCTGTAAACATGGTGACTATTAGATGACGGTATTATGAGCACATGTTGCATTTGTAACTCTCATGATATGTTGATGATTCATCCTGGTATGTAAAAAATAAATCAACTTAGGTGTGGTTTAGTTAGTCTCAAAGTAGGAAACACATATTTGGTCCTAGTAAGAGAAGACATTTGACTGTACAAACAAAGCAGTTCCACAAACTATTTTAAAAAGCAGAGGACTTTAAGAAAAAATTGGGAGGTTGCCAAAAGACAGGATGTTATGGGGATGACATCACTGAACCCGGTCTACTCTTTTCAAGTACTTTCCTTCACAGACACATACAATACTTTGCATAATTTATCGAACCATACCAATTATACACCATCCTCTCATCTAAAGGATATGATGTTATAATGTAATATTAATGAGAGTCTACTGTGTAGTCTTTTTTGAACCGATTAAACATCCCTGTTACTGATATCTAAATTGCTAGAGTTAACCTTTCACTATTGTGTTTAATCGAATGTTTCAGATAAAAGTGTGTATCTGCAGCTGCGTATACATATATGAACACAGTATAGACTTGAATATAGACGTTCATCTCTACAGTAATGGCTTGATTGTGTATGTATGCAGGGTGTGGGACAGTCGTGCGTGGCAGGTGACCAATACTTTCCCAGCCAAGCAATATATCCAAACCTACTGTGATGTCTCCTCCAATGGAAACTATTTGGTGTCCAGCAGCAACGGCTTTGGAGGGCAAGGCTGTGAAGCCACGGTGAGGTTGGAGGTGTTTGTGCCGTCATGTGGCTGGGCTGTGCAGGAGTAGTTATACAGATGGTCAATATCAGTCGTTATTCACTTTCTCTCAAACATCATTACATTAAAACTGAACCTTTGTGTAGGTGTTTGTCTTGTGGATTCAACTTGCACTTTGCCCCCTCAGCTAGGTGGGTTTCCTGTCTAATCTGTATGTTCTGACAGTAGCTAAAACAAAATAATAATGTCCAAATGCATTTTTCTCATAGACTACCATAGTTCTGTATCACAATCCAGTTTAAACTAGAGACATTGGAAATATTGGAAACCACAGCTTCTATAGCTCTTAAGATTTGTTCTATCCTCTTGAATATGTACTATAATTGAAGATGTATACTGTTTTTCTATATATATCTTCATGCATATTTCAACATTATCATTAGCAATATTGATTACAATAACATCAAAATGATATTGTTATTGATTGTCATTGTTGTTGTTGTTGTTGTGTCTGTGTTATCAGCTCTGGGACCTGCGTCAGCCTGGCTGTAAGGTTGTGGAGTACAGAGGCCACCTCCAGACCACAGCCTGCTGTGTGTTTCTACCCACTCCCCCTGGTGGCTCAGCTCAGGTAGCAACATCCTCCCATGACAGCTCCATCAAAATCTGGGATCAGAACACAGCAGGTAACACGGTCTAATGGATGGAAACTTTTACACACAGACAGACAGACAGACAGACACAAACATAGCACAGACGCAGACACAGTGTGGGTGTTTGGGCTTTGTGCACTGACTCTCCTCCTCCTCCTCCTCCTCCTCCTCCTCCAACCCTCCCTCCTGCCATCCTCTGTTCAGTTTGTTTAGGGACACTGTCTCTGGACGGTGCTGGTCCGCTGCTTTCCCTGGCTCCAAGTGACTCCAACAATCTGCTGTGCGCCAGTTTCAGCAACGGTATCAACCATATCCAGCTGGGCCAGACATCTACTCAGGCTCAGGGCTCTGGCGCAGGTTCAGGTGGGGCAGGTGGCCTGGACATTAAAGTTGTGGCACGTTTCTGACAGCCCAGAGCAACCCTGAACGTTGAACAGCCACTGACTCAGCGAGCACTATCGTAGAATGTGAACATCCTGTCACCTCTTTTTTTTCCTTCTTTTTCTACAATTTTGCAAATTCCTTAGACATTTTTGCTTTACTAGACTGCCATACAGCGAAGAATGACACGAGAACAGCGAGAAAATGAAGGGATACAAATGACATGAATGGAGGATGCACCTTTTGTCCAACAGCGCCATCTGTATGTCTGTCAAAGCTGCTCTGCTGGAAGACTATAAACACCAAAATCATGCTTAGACCGTTGCCTTCTTGGATCAAGGATTGATCAGTCTTCTTTAAACTGCTTCAGCTAGGTGGAGCTAATGAGATATTTCATTCACATGTTGCATTGCTGTTGAATGGCGGCGCTTTGCAAACATGTCGGTGACATGTTATGTTAAACATTTTTGAGCCATTCATAGAGCAGGGAATAAGCTGTTTGACCAGGACCTTTCATCTGTCTGTCAGAGAAATGGGTTCTGGTGCAGTCTGAGTTGCAGTCTTGTTTGTCAGATACTTGGTCATCAAAACAGAGTAATGAGGAGCACATGTAAGTTGATAATAATGAGTCTGTGGATTAGTTTGTAGTCTAGCTTTAACTTGTGTCAGACTTAATGTAAGTATGTACAATACAGCACTGTATGAACATACTTTGACTTTAGGGTGATTTCTAAAATGATTTTTAAAATACAGATTCCAATATTTTTAAAGTTAAGCTGCTGATAGCGGATGTGCCGATTCCAGTATATTTACATTTGAAAATGACTATGCAAATTACTGGGGCAATTCCCTTTTTGATAAAATACTGTTTGGTGAAAAACTAATAGGGATATTGTAAAATAAACGATATAAATATTTCAACATAAAGCCTGCTGTCAGCTAGGTATTTTAAATATGATATATCTTTAACTCTGTAAAATATAAATAATTTAAATAATATGGTATTTTAACAACAGGTATTAAACTTGTTTTGTTAGAATTAACAATCTAGTCCTGCTGTGGATTAGCTAGCAAATGCTTATGTTCATATTAACAGCCTTAAGTGAATGGATTTGGCTCCTGTGTTAACTGAACATTATCAGGACATAAGTTAAAACTACTGAATTTGAAGCGTAAATTTTAACCTGATTATGCCACTGCTTAGAAATTAAGTAATTAACCCTTAGTATATAGATGTCATATCTAGGAGACAGTTTCTCCCAAAGACAGTGGTCACTGTATCATCCATGTTATCTTAAACTATCTGTGACTAGAAAAATAAAATGGTCAAGTGGTGGATCAGATTAACCAGTTTAGAAGTCACATGGTGCTAAGGAGTTGATATTTATAAATTTGAATTTGATCAGAAGTTTCATTTGATGAGAATTCACTGTCTGGATTATTTTGTCGCTAAACATCATCAGTTAACTTGATTGTATGTATGTTTGATATTTGTGATTATGCAATAAATAAGGAATTTTATATGAGGAGAAAATTTTAGCTCTCCGTGTCAGCTGAGATTTTAAATTCATGTTTAATATGACACATATACTTGTCACAAAGGATCAACTAATATTATCAAGTGTACATTTATGCATACACATTTTCAAGGTGTTTTATAATTCATATACATGAAGGAAAAAGCTTTAAATGAAGAACAAGAGTTCATCAGTTGAACGTCATGCTACAATTGTCAATTTAAGTTATATAAATTCAAAACCGACATTAGTTTCAGATAAACTCCTGACTGTGCTATACTCGCAAAAAGGCTCTCACATATTTCACTAATTCCTGCCAGCAGTTTTTTTTTTGTTTGTTTCAAATTTTGAACTAATAGTGATTATCATGACATAAAAACCCACACACACTCTGCAGGAAATTCACTTGTACATGTGTGACGTTATTGATGGCTCAGAGAGGCAGAAGACCTTCAGTCAGACTGTGGTGTTTAATTTAATCAAATCTGGACCTCATTTTCACTCTGACACAAAAAAACCATTTATCCATCAACAAGTTTTCATAAAGACTCACACACAAAGTAGACATCAGCAGGCAGAACAGTTTGGCAGTTGCCACATCACTGAAGTACAGAAATATTCAGATAAAAAAAGGTCTATAAATGTTAATTGATGAAATAAAATTAAAAAAAATCTATTGGCATCTACTCAAAATTTGAGTTACAAATAACAGCACTAAATTAATGAAAAATAAACATTATTGGCACAGTATGTTTATAAAAAGCAGGGTACGTGTAAGAATAGGAATAAGTAGGATACAGTACATTAAGAAAATGGGATTACAAATCATTCAGACAGAAGAAAATAAATATTAATCTGAATGAAGAATTAAATCAGGTGCTGAGGGGCGCAACACAACACTGGCATCCTTCAGCATAGTGGTACTGTAACAACAAAGGGTACATAAGTAGATCTACAGCAAGTGGCAACTTTAAGTATACAGTGTCTCTTCCATGATATTTCAAAGGGAGTGTAAGACCTCCCTCTTGGAGCCTTTGGAGAGTTTTCAAGCTGGTTTTTGTCACAGACATTTTAGTTGTGCTAGAAATAAGAGAACTGTAAGAGCACGTGTGAGCGACACAAAGACAAACTGTCTCATTTCTGGTTCTTATTTTCCCCTCTTGAACAGATTTCAGTGCCTGAAACACGAGATATGATAAATACCACTCAAAATCCTGATTCTTTTGACATTGTGAACCAAGTGAGGTCCAGTATCTCACGTTTATGTTTATGACTGAGAGCCTGGCCCCATTAAGATCACTTGACTCCAACTACTTTAGTACCATGCCACTGGAAAACTGAGTAAAACCTTCCTTCAATAACATAGGTAATAATTTACATCCTTCATAAATTACACATGCTGTCATTATTCAAACGTACACAGGTTGGCTACAGACTGTTGTGGCAAACCAAACACTACTAGTGTACAGGTTAAAGCCCCCCTCTCAGGTCAGCTTCACCTATTCAAAATAATGGAAGAAAAAAAACAACAACCAAACAAAAAACTTTTCTTTTACACGTTTTAAAATTTGCCAGCAAGTCCCAGATCATGACACAGAGAGCATGGCTCTGAAGATGGAATGAGAAAAAATTCAGAGAGTTATGTCTTGTAATATACAACCCTCGTGAATGTGACTGTTTGGTCAACTTAGTACACAACAGTTTCAGTGCAAATGTAAACAGCAATGTAACATGAAAAAAAAGACTCATTATACAAAAGCTCTAATATAATTAACACGTGGCTAATGCATCACATCACAAATCACATTTTGGAGGGGCACTCTACATAAGCAGCAGAGGTGGGAGTAAGTCACGGGCAAGTCTCAATTCATCACGTCTCAGACAAGTTCCAATTTACTTACTAAGTCACCAAGTCAAGAGTCAAGATATATGGAATCAGTTAAAAAACAATGGTCATTAAGTTTTTATTTCACCTTACAACAACTGTGGCAGCTGCTGACAACTTATAAATCGTAAATTGTAGTTGACATTTTGTGTCACTCTGGAGCCCACTGTGACTGCAATGCATGCCACCCACTGTTGTAATAACTGTTATTACCACAGCCTCCAAAGAGGTTATGTTTTCACCTCAGCAGAAGCACTGAGCCGATTTGCTCCCACCTTGGTGGACGAATGAAACGTGGCCCAGGGAAGAATCCCAAATGTTGGATACAGGAGTTCTACTCAAGCCATTATCAAGTCATGTCAATCAAAACAAATCACGTCTTTTATCATTGTTAGTCTTCAAATTTGTAACTCAAGTCTGTCTTAAGTCAAGTCATGAGACTCCCATCTCCCACCCCTGCTAAGCCGTCAACATGTATACAACGTTAACGTAACATTATAGGCATAAAAACATTGCATGCAAGAAAATCTCATCTTAACTTTTCGCTGTTATGAGCTACCTGGATGGTATTGCAGGGGACAAACTGGACATGGTTAGGTAAAAATAAGAACAGCCAACAAGCTCTGAGATTTACAAACAAATGGTTCATTCTGCATTTAGACAGACAACTCTGCTCTTTTGAATTTTGTTGGCATCGAGCCTGAGAGGTGAGACAACCGGTCTAATGAGAACCTGAGGTCAGCCGATGCATGAAAACCACATGTCCATGTGTTTGTATCTTTTACTTGTTCTCTCCAGAATGTTAAATGTTAAAAATGCACCCTTGAAACTGAGAGGTACGACCCATAGTGCCTTACAAATACTAATACTTGCTGCAGGAATATGAGTGTCCAGAGTATTAATGTACTGATACTTTGGCCGTGGTAGTGTCATGAGGAAACAGTGAGAGCTCCTCTGTTCTGACTTGTTTTCAGCTTTCGTCAGTCTTTCTCATGAGACACTGAAAGTAACAACTTCCACAAGCTGCACAGCATTAGGGTCATTTGTATAAAAGCACATGTTCACAAGAGCCCAGGTTCTATAAATTGGGTTTACATCAAGTGCTCAAAGGGGAATATGAATAGATGAAGATATGATAAGCATAATGAAGCAAGGCAGGTAATAAAAACACTAACAGGGCTTAGCCTCTTTGGACAGTACATGATGAGAATATAAAAAATAATGGCATAAATTATAGTCAAAGTAACAAATAATGGCTACAGTAATGCACACCAAGCATGTGTCTAAAGCACTATTTTTAACAGAATGATATACTGTGTAAATCAGTCAGGCTGGTCGGAGATCTATCATTCAATTATTGGTAAGACAAATGATCGCATGCTAACATTATTATTTTTCTTTTTACAGCTGTTTCTAAAGCAGGCTAAAATTGGGTTGCACACACCCCACTCAGGATCAAATGCACAAACCAATCAAGACATTTATCCTATTTATACTCGACTAAAATCCAGTCCTATTAGAGGAACCTGTAGACAGATTTCAAGCCAGTGTGATGGGACTCTAAATTAATTTTTCTACACTGCTTTATGGCGAATAAGCCACTACATTAACATATTTACATTTTCCCAATTTAAACTTTAGAACCAACAACTACAGTTCAAATCTGTACAGTAAGTCAATGCCAGAGGTGAAATTATGAATGAAAAGCTGGATTTGGTCTTGATATCAGATACAAATCAAACTTTGCAATTCCAACATGATGCAAAAACACAAGTATTGTGCGATACTGAGACAGATTTGAAACCATACGAAAAACTGCCGAGTGACTCAAAGAGGCCAAGATGATATTTTAATATACTTAATATCTCGTTTCCAATTCGATATATATATATATATATATGTGTTGGTTGAGTCCCTGAGATATTGCTGTCTGTCTGCATTTTCTCCAAGTCTGATGGTGATTACATAATACAGTGCTTTTCATTTCACACGCTTGACATATTCACAGACACACACGCACACACACACACACATACATTCCAGTAGATACGTTTGCTTATACATCACACACACACACACACACATTCACTCACGAAAAGGAGGTCCTGATGTCAATCTATTGTCACTATGGAAATGTGGCTTCATGAAACAAACTAGATCTACATAATTTCAACATTTTGGATGGAAATGGAATAAATAAATCTTACTATGGACAACTATCCAACACCTTAACAATTTTTACACATCAGAAATACAATGTTTGTATCTGTCCCCTGCATCATACACGTTATCACTCTCCTCCTTCAATATAGTTTCAAAAAGGTGGGGGGTGAGGGTGGGGTAGTTGTGGATGAACTGGTGCAAGAATTGTACCGCCCAGGTTATTCACAATTATAGAAATAAACAAAACATACATGAAATATGCTTATTGGTTTAGCACAAGCATTGACGATGCTTATCCAAACAACAAAATTCAAACCCAGCTTAGTTGTTTCTCAAAAGTAGCTGGGTTGTAGAATTAGACCAGCATTTAGAAAACCATGGACAAATCTTTCCGATAACCTCTTTACAGATATAACAAAAAACGTTCAAAGCCTTGAGAAAAAAAGAAAAGAAAAAAAACTTGTTTGGTTGATTTGCGTGAGCTCCACGATCACTGTCCACACCTCTGAGGATTTTTAGGTATCTTGAACTAAAATCAACTCATTCCTTTAAAATACTGTTTTCAAGCCTAGCTTTGTCCCCCAACTGACATTAGAGTTGTAAATACCCAGTAGTTGTGTTGCGGCAGATGTGCGCAGGATACAGCATTCTGACATCAAATGCAGCCATTTCCTACAACCCCCCCCCCCCCCCCCTTCCTCCCCCCTCATCCTCACCGCCACCTAAGTCTACTGGTCCCCGGTGCGTTCCAGGCCGTCTATGACCCGACTCAGCCTGATGTTCAGCAGCCTGATCTGAGTGTCCAAGTGGTCGATTTTCTCTTCCAGGGACCCTGCGCCGCCTCCCCGACGCCAGTACGCTCCCACGGGCCCCGTCATGAAGTACACGGCCATGATGAAGCACAGCGGCAGCACGGCGCGCTCAGGGTCGCCCTCGAACTTCTGCAGAATGTAGAGGCAGGACAGGGCGAAAAGGGTGACACGGGCTAGCCAGAAGAAGCGGCCGAACAGGGCATGCAGCAGGTAGAAGAAACCCCCCAGGAACATGGAGAGAAACCAGTAGGCCACGAGTACGGCGGCCACCAGGAGGAGGGCGCGTGCTGGAGAGTTGGTGAGAGACGTGGGGCTGAAGTAGTGGCTGAGGTTGGAGGCTAAACAGGAGAGAGACAATAGGAAGTTTACATTCTGAACGTTGGCAAAGCCGTGTTTAATTTAGACAATTTCAACTTTTTAAAATTTGTGACATGCTTTGCTTTTCTGTCTCTTTGAGTACGTTCAAGGACTTACAGTCGATGCCCATCACATCCAGCAGGTCTGACCAGATCTTCCAGATGGTATCCAGAAAAGAGTCCACTCCATGGACAAACCTCTCGGTTGTTTTGGAGAAAAACTACACAAAGAAGCAACATGAAGTGAGAGTACTGAACTGCCACATAAGATATTCAGTCCCACAGTACCACAGATGAATCAGTTAGAATATTGTAATGGCCCAAGCCGCCCAACATCAATTTAGTTAAGGTAACCTCTATCATTCAAAACCCCATATTTATATAATATTTACTTCAATACATTACATAAAAAATATCTTAAAAGCATAAAAACTAGCTGTTGAAAACAAGACCCTGACTTTAAAAACTGAACTGACATCAACCAAGAGAGCTGTGGTGCAGTTATGCAATAATAATAAAGGCACTGTGTAGTGTGTACAGTACAGTACCCTCTAAGCCAACTTGTTTTGTTAGCATTGTCCACATTTTGCATTAATTTCACAACTATTGAGCAAGACAAAGCTTTGTCAGCTTCTAGTGACAGCTGCTATGTGATGTTGTGCTCTCAGGCCTAAAGTAAGGAGGAAAGGACAGTATTAAAACTTGACAAGACAGATTTTGAGGAAGTGACACATCCACTTTAGATCTTGACAATTATAAAACAAACAAAAAGACATTACAGTTATCTGAACATTATAAAACAATTGCTCAATCGATGCTGTTGTCAGAAAGGCCTCTGATACTGCCTAAAGTACATCAGTGGGTATCACAAGTCTGTGTACTCACAGATCTGCTACCATGTAATTTATTACCACAGGCAAAGGTAAATAGCAAAGAGGAATTGATTTCCAGTAAGTTGTATAATATATAATGTTGGCTGTTAGCAAAATGTCAGCAATTTGTTACATTGGAAAGTCCCTCCAGTTAAAGGCAATGTAAACAGTGTACAAGCCCTTCATTTTAATGGCTGTGCCACTATGGCCAGGATGATGACTGTAATAATAGCACATCCATACAGGGTTAACATTTCTCCTTTTAATGCAATGGTATCTGTCCATTACTCTTGTCAATCAGGTACTGAATCTGTCTTGGAAGGGAAAACTGTATCACAACATCTCTCCACTCAACAAATGGCCTATAAAAGACAGAAAACAAAGGTGTGTATACAATGGTAATATAATTACAATTGGCTTTTTGTTCACACTGTCAAAGAAGAGTTTTCAGTGAAACCTGCCCCATGCAGCAGTATATCAGCTTTAACAGCAAAGTGTTGCATGCAGACATTGAACTGTTATAGCTCAGGGCTAGAGTGTGATTAATGGTGCTAATGATGATCTAGTTTGTTGAGCCAGTAAAGCATCTGACACTGTCAGGGTCATAGACATATACAGGGCTGTGGCTCTGGGACACCTAACCTGGTTGCACATAGGTCACCTCCATCAGGTCACTCTTAACTGTAATCTGTCTGCATGCTGACAGTAGGTCTCCGAGGGATATCGGTATGTAAATGCATCCGTTTTGTGTCAAGTCAAGCACGCGCTACTTCTCAAAGTAACGGATGCTCAAGTCAAGTATGTGTCAGTGTGGGTTTCATTTGGCGGCTTACACGCAACAACACACTTGATTTCAAAATGCAGGAAGTGCGGTTGCACCAATGAGAGTGTGCAGGTCAATGTGTTTCCTTAGCAAGTGCAGCTTTCTCATAAATTGGAGGTGAAATCGACATAAAAAAGAAGAAGAAGGATTTTTAATGGCCTGGACCATTGGTAACCTATTATGTGCCATCTATGAGCTGACATCAAATACAATCAGGCGTTGGACTGACTTCAATAAATGAGAACTGGTTACACACAGTGATACACGCTGAAACATACAAATACTTGTTTTACTAGTTTAAGTGTTTGCTGTACCGCCGCACCACCTCCATAGGTGGATAACACACGGGATAAAGGCTAATTTTTCAAAATGGCATCCGAGAAATTGTTGGCCAGGCCCCGGCGCACTTGTTTCCTGTTCGCCTGGCTCGGACCGCTGAAAGCGCCTCGCCTGATGGCCGCTCCGACACAGATGCCCTCCGCTGTTAACCTTCCACTGTATGTCCCCAAACACTGACCTTGTACAACCCTCTGATGTTGTCCTCCCCGAAAACACTGCTCAGGGTCTGGTAGATGCCGTTAGCTGCCCGTCGGAAGCTGTTCTGGTTGCTGGTCCTGCTCCTGCCCGCTTCGGTTGTGCACAGCAAAGACGCGGAAAGCACCAAGAAAACCACGAAAAACCTGATTCCCTTCATGGCACCGAAAGCCCCGAGATGTCGAGCAGTAATGTGTATTAAAAACGGTTCAACTGAACGCGGGGTGAAGAGGGTAGTTAGCTGCCTTTGGGTGACACCTTGATGGGGGGTGACGGAGACTGGCTGCGATGGTGGTGGTGGCGATAACCCGTGTTGCCTTCACGGACGTATCCGTAAACTCCTTCCGCTGTGCCGTGGTCTGGCGCCTTGTCGTGCTTTCTGGGCGAAATTAAGTGAGTAAAACAGACATTGATGGACTGATTAGTGTTTAATTTGATCAACAAAACAACTTTAGCTGCTCCGCACGATGCTGCAACTAAAAGGACATCACAATTTTTCTTTCACATTAAAATATTTATGTGCAAAACATATGAATAGGGTGTTCCACTTGCATCAGCAAGTTATAACCTTTATTTGTGTATTTTAGTAACCCAAGTTGATGTCACAGATGTGTGGAGAATACGTCTGGAGTTGTAACAAAAGCATTTCTCATCGCATATGATTATTTTTCTAATCTGTTTGACATTTCCGATTTTCTTTAAAGACACCACGACCACTTCGTGTGAATTTGTGGCAGGTGATGCTCGTCTGAAGCCTGCTGCTGCCCTCCTCTGGTTAAACAGTCTCCCCCTTTTCTCACTTGTTTCCCTCAGCCCGTGGATCTCTGCTAGTTTTTTTTTGTTTTTTTTGCTCATCAGGAAATCAGTTTTACACTATCAGGTTTTCACGTGCCCGCCCCATTAATAACTAACTGTCTGTGTCTTCAATCAAGGAATGAAACCATAGACACATGCAGTGCAATTTGATCTCAAGTGGGCTGGACCAGTAAAATAAATAACCTAGCTAATTGTTGCCTCTTTTTTTTTAGAGCAAAGAAGCTAAATTATTAAGATGTTTACGGTTAATGAACTATATTTACAAAACATTATGAACAACCTGAAATTTCTTGAGAAGAAATATGCAATTTCAACAATATTATGCCTCTTCTGTCTTCTAATTAATTTTCACAATCCCCGCGGGCTGTATGTTTGACACCTCTGGTCAAATAGGCCTACTAGCCACAATGACAGACTGCATTTTTTCCTCCACAGGTTTTCCTCTTCTATTAGTAATACTGTATGTAATTTCCTTTTTCCATGTAAAGAAGTTTTCTTCCCCAAAGAAAACATTGATAGCAACTTATTAAGGCTGCTCAGTCCATGATTTCTTCTGAAGAAAATTCACGCCCCAGTCCTGATTTGACAGGTCTGACGGTGTTTGCTTGTCTGTCGAGTTACATTACTCACAAAAAAAGAAAAGAATAATAGGCTACATTTAATTTATAGACTAAAATGATAAAGGAAAGTATCAATTTGTGGACTATCTTGTGGTTTGGAAATACTTTCAGATAATTTTACAGCTTTCAAATGAACAACAAACATTAATCTGGCCAGTTGATGACATTTTTTCATTACTGTCATTTGCCAACTGTCACAAGGCTAAACAAAAAATGAATGCAAACACCATACAAAACCCTCTCAGGTCAGAGGAGCAGCCGAAGCAAAAGGCTCATCTCCCTGACCTGCAGAACTGAAAGATTTAAGAGATCATTCCTGCTGCAATCGTTTTATATAACACTTGTTAAAATGTTTTTTGTGTTCATCTTTTTTGTCATTGTTGTGTGAGCTACTGGACTAACTTGAATTTCCCTGCTAGGGATGAATAAAGTATTCTCTATCTACCTCTATCTATCTATGAGACAGCCATCCTAGTTAATGTAGCTGACAAAGGCAGACTTGACTTAAACTCCTACTGTAGCTTTCAAAGTTCAATATAGTTAATTTTTTGCACTGCTATAGCAATAAACAATGTTTGCATGCTGTCTATATTACATTTACTGCAATATTTTAGTGTGAAAATGCAAGCAAAGTTTTGTATTCTAACAGTATTGTAAGCGATTGCTTAGGTTTAGTATTCAGTGAGATTGGGACCGTTTATGAGAAGAAAACAAACAGGATAGAGAAAATGTAAAAACTTTGTTTCCTTGCATTATGACTTGCAGCTCATAAACCGGGACTGCTGAGTAACTTTGTTTTACTGGGACTGTAGCCTATCTAAAAGCAGAAATGCTGCTATGATATTGCTTATATTTTATTTATGTGCATTTATGTTTTTTTGGTCTGTCTCAAATGCACTAAACCTTGATTTATTATTCATTCGTTGTTCTTGTGCAAACAACAGTGTTAAATAGATGTTCACTTACATTCGGCATTTTGTTTCTTATTTGTTGTTGCTAGGGTTATTTTAAAGGATAGGAAAAAAGAGAAGATATTATCATTACGCTATCAGCCACTGGCCACCCTACTGTCTAAATATGATCATTGGCCTCTAAAACACTATTTTGGTCAATCATTAATATAATTTTACTTGGACAGAATACCAGTAGGGCAAACTGCTTAGAAAACAACAATTTTCTTTGAGGTTGTAGGCATGTTTTAGCCTACAGTACTAGCCTACATGTGCTGGATGCCCAGGTTCCCTCTTGGGAATTAGCCTATAATTTGTCAAACCAATGTGCAAGTCAAATTCTGGCATGACAGCAAGTTAGGATGCAGTTCACTGCAGAGAGACACTTGCTACTTGGCTTTCCCCTGGCTGAGTTTTTATCATCTGAGTCGTTGTTTAGCCTACAGGAAATCAAAATTGAGTCCAATGGTTATGGTGATGGAGATCACTTGTCACATTTAATTCATCCACTAGATGGTGGGATTGACCTATTGTTATGCATTGTAAGCGCTAACCATTTTAATATAGGGCATAGGCCTACTACAACAGATGAATGAATCATACCCTGATGAAAGAAATCCTTTGTTGGAAATCAATTAAAAAACTTTTAATATACAGTATCGAAACAAAAGCAGTAATGTGAGTCACTATAGCGATGTTTATTGGAGTTACATAAATATTCAAATGATAGGCTAGATACAGGTGGTTGAAAATAACATCAACGCCATGTTGCTGCGGCGTGTATGTGGTATCTAAGCAACGACGCTAAGTAACGCAGACAGGGGAGCAGCAGCAGAGGAATGTTTTAACCTGGGGCCACAATAAACACCTAACGGGAGAACTACTTTGGACCGACTCTAGCAGAGGTCTGTGCTGTGCAGATGATGTGAAGTGGAGCTGCCACTTCGTTTTCAGCCAGGGCCATCATGTCTAACATGTATAGACGAACTCCAAGAGTGACCTTCATGACAACAAGCGGCGGCACCGAGTCAACGGTTGGACCCGGGTCGTATGATGTCGCTCAGCCCAAGTTTCAAGTATCAGGTAGGATCAACCTCCTCAACTCGAGTTTACTTTTAAAATCAACCTTATTCCGTTTTTCCTCTCTGGAGAAAAATAGGCTACTGTAACGAGCTATGTTAAAATGTTAACACCAGATAGAAACACTTTAAGTAGGCTATGGAGTCAAAATATAGTTGCTTTTAGCAATTTATTAGGAAGATGTGTACTGAATATAGTATTCAGGGGGGCAAATAATGCTACTGGTAGGTACAGTACCATGCAATAAACATAACCATAATGTGTGTTCCTAAATAGTTATTTGAAAAAAACAAAAAAACACAGACATGACTATTTTTGTACACTGCCTTTCTTGCAGATTGCTATGCCCCTTTCCTGTCCTTGGCCAACAGACCGCCAATATTTGAATCCCCTGAGATCATACCAGCACCTGGAGAGTATGACACCTCACCTGTTAAGGTAATGCAGGTTACAACAGTTTTTTATGCAAATACGGCCCTGAGTGTGTACTAGAGCCATAGATTGGTGGGGGACAGTTGGTAGAACAAAAGGGCCATGATATCATCATCTATGTATAAAAAATGTCATGATGGATAGCGGTGTCCTAAGCTATGTCCTTTAGCACCCACTCACATAACTGAAATACCAATTAAGTAGTAATTTTGGTGGAGTTGTTTGAAGAATAACAAACTAGGCTGTCCAGATGCCAGTGCAAAGAAGTATCATGTGCTTTTTCCCATTAAATATGGAAAACTATATTTCATCATTTTAGGAAGGCATGAAGTGGGAGCTAAGTGAAGATAATGTTTACAAATCATTAAAGAATCTGTTTTGTCTTTGTCTGTGTTTGTCTTTCTATTATATCCTCATCTCTTCAGCTTAATGTCCATGGTGGCTGCAGTCTTCAAAGCCGCTCCAAGCGGTTTGAGGAGGTGGTGTCAGAGGTTCCTGGCCCCGGGACCTACAATGTGCTGCCTGCCTCAGGAAATACACTCAGGGCTGTACCGGCGGATGCTGGACAGACTGAGAAGCTTGGCAGAAAAATGGTGGGTCAATCGATTTGCTTTTTTAAGACAATCATGATGTTCATGTAAGTTGGCTTTTGTATGATGTGTCTAATTGGAAAACATATGGGTAAAAAAAAGGATCAAAAAGTAATCTCATACAAGAAATAGTTCTCTCTCACACACACGGACAGAGTTGATAACCTTTACTCCGCAGCACAATAAAAAGCAAAGAAAAGAAAGTAGCTAACACGCTACAGTAAACTCTCCTCAGCACTGTGCAGGGTGTTGTGTTGTATCTGTGCCATTCATCAGACAAACGATATGAATAGCAGCGTTCATTCCAAATGTGGTAACTGCCAATACTTGCAGACAGTACCTTGCCAGTAACTTAGCCTTTATCTTTGGCAACTCTGCCATCTGTTAAACCACTCAACACCAATTTATGGAAATCACAAGCTGCTACTTTAAAAACCTGTTTAGACTGGTGTAAACACTTACATCTCTCCTGTTGTTAAAAACTGACTAAATTTGAAAACAAGTCACATTTAGTTATGTAGTCTATACATTGAACATGGAGCAAAATAAAGTTTCAGTATGACATTGATAGTCCTTGATACTGTATGTCCAGATTCTCCCAATTTTCACATTCCCAGTCACAGTCATTTATTATAAGCTATGAGAGAGGCTCAGTAATTATGATAATGATGACAATAATGAGGGATGGAATCTGAAGGCATCAGACAGAGGAAAAGTATTTCAGGCATCTGTAACTTTAACCATTCAACTGACAATACCTTCTTCATACAGAAATGTCAAAGATCAGCAAGGATAAGGATGATATTATAACTGTCATTTATGTTGTGTTATGCCTAAATCTGCCATGAACCTCCATTCACAGGGTGGCATTACCTGAATTTCTCCCATCATAGGTGACAGTAGTGATGCCACTATTGATGCCAATTTTAATACAGCAGCAGTGGCAGAGTTAGGCCTTAATCTGACTCTTACATTATACCCCTGAAGAAAGCTTGAAGACAGTTCTGTCTGTGTCCATCTCACTTCTGTGTGTTGTAAATGCCTGAAACTTTTCTCACCATTTTCTACCAGACACAAGGAGGTTTTGGCAAGCCCCTTTGACAGGTTTATCATTACTACTCATCAACTTCAACTCATAGTTGAGCCTTGTGGTGTTGTAAATCCAGATTTGGTTCAGCAAACCCTCCCTCTTTTTTTACCGTGACAGATAATGTCTCAGACAGATTGAGAACTAAAGATGAAGCACTTAAAAACACATAAACTATTGATCCTTTTGCTCAGTTAACATCTTGCATCATATATGAACTTTGGAAAAAAGCTGTTGCATTTTGGATAAAGTAGTCTCTGTCCAGCAGCCTCCAGCTTTATCAGCAATGACTGTGGAACATAGGAAGTTCAGCCATGCAGTGAACTCGGAGTAGATATCAAGTTTCTCTTTCCTTTCTCCACGTCAAATTTATGTCCAGCATATACAAACACAGATAAGCCCCAAGTTCACACTGAGCTCAGGGCTTTTTATTTGATTCAGACTGATACCAACGATAAGCTTACCTCATTCAAAGAATATAGCATTTGAAACTTTTGCCACCAAACATGAAAGAGTCCCTATAGAGATTATGCTCACACTCTTCTCCTCCCGTGCAATATGTAATTACCTGAATAGCACACACACATACACATGCACCTTTCTTCCAGCAGTAGGGAGGTAGTAGAGTGGCTGGCGTGTATGTGGCCTGAGATGATTTCATTGCTGTTCACCCACCGGATATCATTCCAGTTCCCTCACTTCTGCGCGTGTCTTTCCTTCTCTCTTCATCCTTTTCCATTTTCCTCTTTTGTTTCTTATCTACTGCCTCTCCTTGTTCCCGCTGTCTCTGTCTCTGTCCCTCCCTCGGTCTCACACAACTATATTGGCCCTAGGCAGTGCTCAGCTACTTTGTAAGCCAGGGCATTCTTTCTATCACAAACAATGACTTCTCTTCTCACCCTCTCTCCTGCTTTTTTTTTTTTCTCTTGCAGTGGCTGCAGGCAAAAAGTCTCCGGCTAGTTCGTCAGTCAGATATCCCTTCTATTCCTTCCCCGGGCCAGGCTTTTGGCTACGAGGAGGACGTCCTGGGTGTGCTCCGTAAGCAACCGGCCCCTCCTAGAGACCCAACCCTAGGGCCAGCCTACTACGATCCATCCCCGGTAAGGATGAATGCACACAAAACACGCACATGCACGCTCCTGTTGAAGTTTGAATGTACATCCATCAGAGAACGTGAAGTGCTCATTTGTGCACGCATGTGTGCTTTCATTAGTCTGTGAGAGTGTGTGTCTGAGAGTACTTACTCTGCCCGCGAGGCGAGGTCCATTAGTGTTAGGCAGATCTAATGCACCGCTGAACCCCCACCTCACCTCATTCAGTTGGCCCAAAACCCATTTCCATAGCTAATGAATGCAGCTCCACTTTAAAAAAGCCACAGCGCACCAATGCTCATCCATTTTACATGCCAACAAAGAGAGCCATTAGTAATTATTCTTCAAGCTATATTATAATATTCACTTAAAATAATGCACACGCCTGCTGGTCTGGCTCTCAATTAAGTCATTTTTCATCTGTTAATGACCAGAGGAAGTCAACAGTGTCCTTGAGTGTTGGCTGAGGTTGTGTCAACACAGCGGAGCAGGCACAGAGGCATGCTGTGATTTAGGGCCATCAGCAGTGCATCCATCTGCGGATCTTTTCTTTCCGTCTCAACTTCTGTTGCTCACCCTTTGAAAGTTCAGGCTCCGTCTCTGTCTGTCTCCATCCCTCTGTCTGTCTCCATCTGACACACTTGCTCCTTTAAACTTAAAACACCCCCACCCGCCCGCCCTGTGCTCCGACTGAGTTCAAAAGTGCGGAGAGGCGGAATTAAGTGGTTGTCTGAAGACGCAACATCAAAGTGGCGAGGCAACCTTTGAATGATAAGACATTAGACGCGAAATCAAAAGAACATTATTTTGTTTTTCCGTTTGAATGTTATTGAGAAACACAAGAACATCTTAATCACTTTTATCCACTTGCCCTATACTTATGGGTCAAGTCTGTATCAATTTAGCACACAGAATTAGAGACAAGCCAGTAAGCTGGATAATTTATACTTATCTGCTGGTGCTGATATGGCCAGAGAAGAAATATGGAGGCTGTGAAAACTGAATGTGCATAATAAAAGCATTGGGACTAAATTAGAAACAGTGTCACCATGATGTTTGTTCAATCTCTAGTATAAGATATGACAACTGTATTGGACTGAAGAAATAAGAAAACTGAGAGGCTAATATTACAGCACACAGCACAGAGAGGCTTTGTTGCGGAGTCTATTTGAATAGTACTTTCACCGTTTATTTGTAAAATAACCCCTGTATATTGGTATTGTTTGCTTTACATAGTATTGCAATTTTGGTGTGAAGATGTGAGATTGAAGGCAAGATTATCCCCTCAGCAGAACCCGAATCAAATTCAGACCCATGCTGTGTTGTGTATATGTTTGTGGAAAGCAACACCAGCAATTTCAGCCTGCAGGATTCTGCCCACACACAGCCCTACTGAAACTTTTATTTATGGAGTTTTTTTAAAATATTTTTTTTATTCTCATTTATATAATAAATAGCCTGCCATTCCCTTTTATCAAAAGCTGAATTAATATGTTCATACCCACTAGCTGTGTTTTTGTTTTTCCTTTTAAAAGCTCTCCTTGACATAAATAGGCAATTTGTGCCTTTGAACTCAATGCCAGCTGTGATACCATCATGGTGCTTGTATGTGTCTGTGCGCAATGCAGAACAGTTACGTCTGTCTTTTTAACTTTAAGCATCTGAACATCCTTGTTTCCTATCTCCCTTGCTCAAAACTGAATAGGAAGATCACAGCGGACAGAACCTCAGATCTTGTCCTCTTGTCACTGTTGAAGTTAAGATAAGTCGACAGACACCATATGGAGTTTGAAACTTTTTGAGACTCCCTGCCAGTCCTCCATAACCTGCCACAAAAAATAGACAGTTTGGTCAAGGAAATGTTTAGAAAAAGGACGAAAGAGTCCTTTGATTTTTGATTCCATAAAGGAAGATGTTTTTCTGAGTCTGTTTGTCATTTGATACAGATGTTTTTTTAGAGTTTGACGGGCAAGCAGAAATTTATGTCAGGAGGAAATTAAAGTGAAATTCCGGCGTAAGTGTAAACCATGGTCAAACACACCGTAACACCGAGTTAGACCCCCCCTCGAGAGATCAATTTGCCCGACCGCTACATTCACGAGATCCACCAACTTCAGCAAATACCGCAGTATCGCCACACACGGCGCTCTCCGGATCCACTGTCTGACCGCAACCAAAACGCCACCATTTGCCCAAAATAATGCTCAGAACTGCACCAAATGTCATCAATAGTACACACAGGGTCCCAGCACGTAGTACGAGTTGTCAAACATCTGCTAGCTTTGCCTGTTTTCTTTAGCAAGGAGATGCAACTCAACTCACCTACTTCTCCTCCGGGAGCCGCTCGTTGGTGAGGAAGCCCTGACGAGTCGATCACCGAGTGCACCGGAGTTCCGCAGCTCAATCAACAATTACCTCATGGAAATACAATCAGAGTTTTTTTTTTTTTATCTTGCATATCACTTTATAACTATTATTATCGAGTGCTGGCTACGATATAGGCGCAAATGAGCATTTTTAAGAGCTGCGGAACTCCGGTGCACTCGGTGATCGACTCGTCAGGGCTTCCTCACCAACGAGCGGCTCCCGGAGGAGAAGTAGGTGAGTTGAGTTGCATCTCCTTGCTAAAGAAAACAGGCAAAGCTAGCAGATGTTTGACAACTCGTACTACGTGCTGGGACCCTGTGTGTACTATTGATGACATTTGGTGCAGTTCTGAGCATTATTTTGGGCAAATGGTGGCGTTTTGGTTGCGGTCAGACAGTGGATCCGGAGAGCGCCGTGTGTGGCGATATTGCGGTATTTGCTGAAGTTGGTGGATCTCGTGAATGTAGCGGTCGGGCAAATTGATCTCTCGAGGGGGGGTCTAACTCGGTGTTACGGTGTGTTTGACCATGGTTTACACTTACGCCGGAATTTCACTTTAAATGTTGTGAACTGGGAACCAGATTGTAAAGTAAAATCCCCCATATGAACAACTGCTGATTCTTCCTTCCTAGAATTTAATGAAGACTATTGTCGACTGTTTTGTTTTTCTACTGAAATTTGAATTTCAAATATGGTATGGAAAACTTATTATCGATAGAGTCTATCAACTTTGCTATTCCATTGGCTTTTTTATTTTTATTTTTTACATAATTTGCAGGTCAAAGCTTATCTAGTGAATATCTCCAAATTTACTGAATAATTATAATATGGTTTGACTGAATCATGATTCAAATTTGACACTGATGTGAGTCACAGCTGTGTTCTGAATACTGGTGTTTGATGACTTGTTAAATTGTATTCATCTGACTTCAAAGTAGCTCTCACAGTAAAGAAGAGGTTGGAGACCCCTGCTTTAAAATGTGTTTGGCCACAGCTGGCCAGCTCCTTTTTGCACATCTCTCACTTCTCTCAGTTGTTACACAGCAGCCAAAGGCAGAGCAGCCAGGCTGTAAAACTAAAAGATAAGAAAAGGATGGAGGGTCTCCCCCAGATCTCTGACATACTTTGGCATTTAGTTGAACTTCACATTTCATTCAGCCCCAACTTCATGAGCCCTGGTTGGAAGAGAAAGCAGATAGGTGTGAATGAGTCAATCTATTTTCTACTACTTTGTTCATCCATTTATCTTCTTATCTTATTCTCTCCCTTCTCATCTGCTCTCTTTTTCTTTCTTTCTGGCCAATCCTTTCCGACATCCCCTTCTTACCTCCACACATTTTTGTCTTTCTGGTCTCACTCTTTCTCTTTCTCTTTCTCCAGTCAGAGACAAATCCTACACAGAAGTATAAAGGGGTCCACTTTGGCAAATTGACAGGGAAGAGAGAAGTGATAAAGGTGGAAGTTGGACCAGGTCCAGGACAATATTACCCTGAAATGTGAGTATCACATGCCATATTAGAAAATGTAATTATTTTTCACTTCCAGTGAAATATGAACAACAACATTTATCACTGCATTTTCGTGTGAAAGCAGTAGGTTGGTGGCGCTAATTAGGGATTTTTGCTGTGAAGCAGATGAGAAGATCAATACCACGTTCATATTTGTATGGTAAATGTAAGGATACATCCAAGAGCTGCTTATCTTAAATTAGCAGCACAGACTGGAAACAGGTGCTTTAGCTGGCCCCTGCTCCTTTTAGTCTCCAGTCTTTTTATTAAGCTAACCTAACCAGCTGCTCGGTTGTGGCCCTATATTTAATCTACCGACATAAAAGTGCATTAACATCCCATTTTAGGCAAAATATCATATACACACATTTCCTCAAATCTCAAGCTATTCTTTTAAACTGTTACTATCAGTTAAGGCTGATTTAATCCAAGCAATTTGGAGGCCACTCCTCCTGAAAAGTTGATAAGTTCGAGCTGCTGGAGTTAACTGCACCTCAGGAACTTTGCTGCTGCCAAACAGGTATCAGCTGTGATTCTGAATAAATTCAATGGATAACCATCGATACATGTGGAATAAAAACCTTTTAAAGAATGAATAAAGAGCCAAAAGGCTGGTTGTATTTGGTGCTGCAGGACATCTAATCTCAGGAATACACTGCCCTTCAGCCAGAGACACTGTTGCATCAAAGTAAAATATTGCTTTACTCCTGCATCTCATCAAGGGCATTATGTTTGACAGTTCTCCCATTACATTTCTATTGATGGAGGTTGGAGCATAGTCAGCATTTATAAACTGGTGGACTTACCACACACACACACACACACACACACACACACACACACACACACACACACACACACACACACACACACACACACACACACAGACATGAAGGAATTAACTGGGGAGGTGCATGTGAGTAATCATACCATGTAGACTTAAGTGCATGCAACCCTTTATATACCCACACAAACATGTCTGTGATACACATGTGATTATCAGAATCATTTGGAAATGGTTGTGGTGTCTGTATTTACTCCCCTTGTTGTTGCTCACAGACCTATTATTTCAGCCTTTTTTTCTTTTATACCTCTCAGTACTCCATCTCTCCAATCCTTCTCTCTATTCTTTGGTTTGTTTATTCCCTCCTATTTACTTTTCCATTATATCTCTCTCTTTCCCTCTCAAGTTTATTATCTCACCCATTCCTCCTTCTCTGGCTTTGTGTGGTTTTAAACCCATTGCTCTGTCTCTTTCTTTGTTGTGATTTTTTATATCTCATCTGTTTGTCTGAGTTTCCTGTTCCCAAAGACATTGTCATTCTCTTTCTCTCTCAGAGTCCAAGAAACATCCTATGAAAACATAAATATTAAAAAGGAGCAGAAAGGCAAAGCTGAGCTTATCATCCCTCGCTACCACGAACTTGTGCCCAAGCAAGAGATAAAGAAGGTGAGTATGTAACTGTGTTAGTAGTTGTTTGTATCCACATTGTACAAAACAAGCTAGGTTTGGTTAAATTTGAGGGATCAGTGTTAAGTCCCTTGAAGTGAGCTCTTTTAACTGACTCAACAGTGACTGATTTGAACATAACTGGCAATTAAACCTGTGTTAATTGATTTTTTTGGGCACTTGGGGGCAGCACAAGTTCTGAACACACATTATTGGCTTATACAGTTGATATGGTGACTGTGTTAGAAAATATGCAGCGAGCACAAAGCAGCGTTAACATTAATAACACTTTGAGTTATATTCATCTGATGAATGTAAGAAAGTTCTGTAAGAAGATGTGTTGCATTTTCGGCTCCCTTTGTTTTCGCCATACATTCGGCTTCCTGGCCAGGTTACTCAAAGTCATGATGTACTTATACATCCAGTTAACATCCACAGATCCTACCAGGTTAGCAGGTTAGCAAGTCTCAGAAAGTCTATGATATTTAATCCTGGATGTCCTAGGATTTTCTTTTTTTTGTAAGTCTGAGGTTATTCTGTTCAGTTACCCTGAATCTATCAGATCTGTGGTGCTAAACTCGATGGTTTGTCAAATAATATCAAGCAGGCTGCTAGGAATTTAGGGCTGCTTTAATGATTTAGTAAAAAATGTTATTTTCCTTCACACTCAGTATAATCTCTATTTTTGATTAATTATTGATTTTCAAAAGGCAGTATGTGATTTTATCTGTTCTTAGCCTGATGAATGCAAAACACTTTAGTGCAGTATCAGCTGGGGCTCCTTCCACCCTCTCCAGCTCCGTACAAAACGCTGCAACTCAACGCATTACCAGGACAATACCATGACCATATTACCCATGTTCTTGCAACACTTCATTGGCTCCATCTTAAATTTCAAATTCCAAAAATAAAAAGTTATTACTCACTTTTAAGGCCTTAACCTACTTTGCTCTTAAATATCTCTCTAATTTATTGACCTTGTCTGTACCCCTTCGACCACTGAGATCCACCAGTGGAGCCTTGCTGGTTATTCCCAGATCACATTTGTGTCAAAGTGTGACTGAGCTTACGGCCTCTGCACTATGGAACTTTCAGCCTGCTGAGCTCAGATAAATCAAGTCTACAACTTCTCCTGAATGTCTTCGAACTTTTCATGTCTTTTTTTTCTCTTGACAGCCGGAGCTGCATTCACATTATTTATTATCATAATTATCATTAATTATCATCATAATTACTGTTATTGTTTTCATAAGATAAGATAAGATAAGATAAGACGAGATAAGATAAGATAAGAGATGGAATTTAAATGTGGTACAAACATTTAGATGGATTTGAGGATGAACTGATAGATTAGTGGGTTGAAAGGTCAAAGGTCAAGGGTGCAGTGACCTGGTTTTGACCTTGTGAACTGAATATCCAGAACCAATCAGGAGAATCCTTTCACAGTTTTATGGCTAAACTTGTTCACTTGGAAGTGACAGTGACCTCAAAACATATCTTTTAGCCATTATGCAAGATTTCACACAGCATTGCACACAAATGGTTAATTGTTTATATGTTTTCAGATGAACATGAGGCCTTGGCCTTTTCTTTTTTCTTTTTTTGCCTTGAACTGGTTTCATTTCTTTTTCTGGAGCACTTTGTAACATTGCAAAGGTAAGAGACATAAATAAAGTTTATTATTATTATTATCATTTTTATCATTGTGGGACACAACATCAACATAATGATAGGCGTTGTGGCTGATGTGATCCCATTGCTCAAGTAAATATGAATTCAACGGTTGTTAGAGGCAATCTTGCTTTGACACCTGCCAGTAAGCGTGGCAGCCAACAGTGTAATTTCACATGTAATTTATTTGCTCAGCCCACCTGAAAATATTTTCCCGTGTTTGTTTTTAATTTGTCATTTTAAGAGTCAAAGTGACAGGCAGCTCAAACAGGGAGGATTTTTACCTGCTTTTTTACCCACTAATCATTTGTTCAACAGCAAGCTGTGAACAAATAACTGCATTTAAAAGAGACAGGGAACTACACACACACACTCTCTCACTACATGCATGTGTGTATATATTTTTGCCACTTTATCTGTTCACACATGCATGTGTGTGTGAGTGTCTTTATGTGTATGCCAGTAGTATCTTTAAGCAATAGAACCAGCTATATTCATATACTGTTCAATAGTTTCTTGATTCAGATTGATTCTTAACGCAGCAAAGTGAGAATGAGTCACAAGAGAGCACCGTGATAAACAGTGAGAAGAAAAATCAGGGTAAGTGCTTTGGATTCATTCTGGATTTATTTACAGTTGTTTTAACAGGAAATGATTCAACACCCTCTGCCCCCGTGATTCTGATTCATCAGTTTATCTGTTCGCCTGTAGAGGGCAGTAGAACATAAGCTTTAACCACAGACTGGCAACCAAAATGCACACAAACATACACACCCACACACAAAAACACACACTGATACAAGTTACTCACCTGCATATGAACTTGAGTGTACCAGGAGGAGTCTAAAAATGTGGGACTGGATTTGTGGAGAGAGATGTGATTGTATCCCTGCTGTCAAGGACGCGCCCCTACCCCTTTCTCTCCCCTCGTCCTCTGTTTGCTCTGCTTTCCCTCCTCTGTTTTAGATTTCAGTTCATTTGCTTGTACATAGTTCATCATGCTTGACATTTTACTGCATGTGTTCTGCCTCTTTTTATAGAATATATGACTTCTAAAATGAAACGCACCATAATTTATCCTGTGACTTTGTATCAACAATTTTGCCCTTTGTGTTGAGTTGTATGTGCACACCATGCTGTATTTAGACCCCCTAACATCATGGCTGCACCTCCATCATTCATCATTAGTACCTCAACAGACATGTACTCCCACACACACATACCGTAGCCTGATGGGTCATTACCCACAGTGGAGACACTCTGGACAAACACCTTTACCTCCTAGAGATCAGCAGACAGTCTGCTTCTAATGGCTTGGGTGTCTTGGTGTCGTGGCTTTTTGACAAGGCAAGGACAACGACTGAGAAAAGCACCTGAACAAACCGTGTCTGTGAAAAACAGATAGAGTTGTTGTACCAATGCAAAGCTTGATATGACCCTGTAAATATGAAGTTCACTGTCAGTTCATCCCTACAATGTTGTGAATTCCACATTGACACTGAGGTTGATGTTTACAGCTATTGTTATTTTTAGAAGCAGCACTGGCACCCAGGGAAAAAGAAAAGAGGAGGAAGAAAGTTGGCACAACTGTCTTACACTGGATCTGTGATTATCTACTATAAAAGTTTCACTCCTTTACCCCCCGTCTCCATGTGCATGCTGTTTTACTGCAGGCCCACTTAAACTACCTCTGCCCCAGAAACCTGGTTGGTTTACTACAAATGCAAAAATGTCCTGGCTCTGCACTAGGAGTGTTTTTTTGTTTTTTGTTTTTTAACATTAATGACATAATTGCAAAATAGAGTTGGAGAATAGCTTCTTCTTACAAATAATTTCACCATCTGCTCACACAACTCTGGCATTGCTTCATTTTACAATGCTCACCTCTCTGTGCCCTTTATTTATCTCAAAAACAGGAAGAATCAGAGCTGCTCTTGGTCCTTTTACTCTTGATGTTCTAATTGGCAACCAACACATGAAAAGCGATATTACTGAAGCATGTAACTACATTCCTATTCAAATACTACACTTGATTTATTGTATATTCCTCTCTTGCTGCTTTCCCACCAGGGAGTTCCAGGGCCGGGCTATTACCACATCAGAAGTCAGTTTGAGGAGGCTGAGAAGTCCAGTGCCAACCTGCCGAAATTTACTTCCCCCTTCCTTTCTCAGTCTGAGGTACAGTGCAAACAGAATTAGGTGAAGTTCACACAGTGAAGCCATTCACTGCTCTGTGTAGCCTAGTGGGTGCATTTTCAGTTGAATCATGTTGTACTGTGCAGAGCAGTTTCTTTCTCAAGCAATTCTACTCCACCAGGGTCTATCCTTAGTTTTCTTGTGTTTTTGTTTTTGCCTTACTATTGCATTGATTTAATGTCTGCGTACATTCAGCAGTGTCTGACTCAAATTTCATTATTTATAGACCAGTCAAACTTGACAATATAGCTGCTCTGTATGTTGTGTTTTCTGGCCAATGTCAGTATCATATCTTATACGTCTAAATAACCTATTTACAGAGATACCCTTGTGTAAATATGAAAAATCTGATATTTTCATATCCAGGTATGAGGACTATTAGTAGAATTCCTTTTGCAGATTGAGAAAGGAACCACTGGTGCTTAATGTAGCTCGGCTCTCCTTTTTTTTCAACTTATTTGAACCAGCCTCAGATAATTTTTTTGTCCACTTGAGGGCAGGGCACCAAGATGTAGTAGCCTTTAATAATAAAAAGTAGATCATTTACAGTAGTAGTGCAGTAGTTAAACCTCTCTAAGCAGCTGTAGAGTTAACACTCAAGTTAACACAAGTTTGATAACAACATAATTAAATGTGTTAATGATCTGCTCCTGTCATTTGACCGTATTACCACACTTTTGTCATTTTCTTTACATCTGTAATCTGAATTCTTTTTGTGTTATCCCAAAGCAAAATATTAGTGGCTACAGTGTCATGAATATCAGCAGGAACTGTGTAGGAGTGGCACAACACTACAGTAAAGTTACCACAGTCTGTCTCCTCCCGAACCAAACACTCCTGTGACCACATAGTTCCCATAGCTTCATCTCATATTCTACTATTCCGAATAAAATCTAATGGAACTGCTTTATCGTATACATGCCTTTTACATAATGATGTGAGGCAGAGAAAACAATCAGACCATATTGAAAATATTTCTCAGACACAATTTATAGGAGACCAATATGTTAAATTACAAATATCTCAAAGGAGGCCGGTTGTTAATATGGAATATTTAAGATTATGTTACAGATCCAAGACACTCTGCGTGTTTAATTGATGTGCTGAGATTGGAGGATTTCTTCCGATGAGGATGAAGATGAGTATATTAAGAGGCTCAGAGGAGCAAAGATGAAGGATGTGAAAATGTGTAGTTTTACATCTCAGGAATAGCTGAACTCCTCTGTGGCACTGCCCCACAGATTCACTTCTGTGAAACTATCTGACTGATGTTTTAATTATCACTATGATGCACACGCACACAATGTGACAGTGTGTACTCACACACAGAATTAAAAATTCAGACATACATGTGTGCACATTTTATCTGCAGAAAAATGTAGACACCAGATCGACAAGTTTGCCAGGATTACTGACATGCATGCAAATGAAGACAACAATATATTTGCATGACACACACACAAACACACATGCACACACGCACGCCGACACACACTGGTTTTCCAGGTTTCCAGAAATTACTTTAATAACATCTGAAGCATAAAACATTTTGCAAGTTTCCTGGTGAGAACAACAGATGCAAGATTGTCGGGTCTATTTGATGTGTTGGACTGGTGTGTGTCTGGGTGTGGGTGTGTGTGTCATAGCTTGCGCTGACCTAATTTCACTGGCCACATGCTGTGTTAGTGCGTCGACCCTGTGATGCCACGTGTCACAAGTCATCTCCAATGCAGAACTAAGAGCGTCAGTTTTCTCAGATCTTCGTTTCCCCGTGGTTCCAGTTCCATCTGACACTGTTACCCTGTGGAGGGATGGGGAGGAAATCAGGGAAGGAGCAAGTAAATGAAGGAGGGAGGGAGGGGTAGATAAGAAGAGCAGCTGGAAATCTTCCTGTTCTTGCCTTTCCCCCTCCCCTTTGACTTCCCCGTTTCCCAATATCAAAGCATCAATCTTGGTGGAAAACGTGCCTTTTCCTCGATGTCCTTTGTCCTCGTTGCTGCACTCATTCCCTCTTCTCTTTTTTGTTTTTCAAAACTTCTCTGGCTAATGTTTTTTTTTTTTAAGTCTTTGATTATCTTGTTTGCCTCATTTCATTTATTTTCCCTTTTATCTACTTTGGTTCAATTTCCTTCCTCTTCTCAGTTCTTCTCTAGTTCTTTCTGTTGTTTATCCTCCCGTCACACATTTCAATTTCAGTTTCTTTTGACTCTGATCTTGATCACTCTACACAACATTTTATATGGTGAAGCATTAAAAACCCATTGTACTTCTTGATAAGCAACATTAACAGCCAATCACTTAAAAACCTAGTGATGTAAGTCCATTCACAAAACCCAAAGACACTGAACCCAGAATCCTGACTGTGCTCTATGACCTTCTGAGGATGCAAAATAATAAGAATAAATGAAAGGCATTCATAATATTCACTGTGGTGTAAAGTGTGACGATGCTGCCTCAGACAGTGCTTAGCAAATGAGTTTTGTGTGACTGAGAGTTGTTCTAGTGTAATATGACAGTTTATCATTCATAAGCTGTCTGATATCAGGCAGAGATGTTCACAGCCAGTTCCAGCAGTAAAAACCCTCAGCTCTGATATAAAGCACGTGGGCGAGACAGACGTGAAAGTGAAGTATAGTTTAGGCAAATATTGATATTATATAGTACACTATATGATAAATGAGAGCTTTAAACAGAGGTGTTTTCAGGCTGAACCTAGCATTTTTCACATGCCCTCCATGCCATTGTTAAAGTTTTAACTTGGGATGTTTTGTGGAGTTGTATAAGATACCAGGAGTAGTGGCACAGAAAACGGCAGAACTCTATATTTTGAATACCTCTATCACTTTATTGTGCTCTCAAACAGCCCTTTACAAAACAGCTCATGTGCAGCATAATACATTTAAGTATGCAGGAACATGGAAGTTTGACATTTGATTGTGATTGTGTACGTCGACATTGGATGTTTCGGTGGCTAAAATTGCCCCAATCCATGCCGATACTCCTGTATGCTTTTCCAAACTGGTAGACTTGAATCTGCTAGGGAATACACTGTCTATGGATAAGTGCCTCATACAAAACCCAAGTCAAATAACTGTCCCTTTAATATTGAGCGGGGTTGGGGGTTTCGTTCAGTGCCAGAAGAGCATGAGGGGACTTCCATTACTTCTGCTGCCCCATCACTCCGTGGCCTCATTAATCCACGTTAACAGACGTGGAGACATTCTGTCACTGAGGTGCCCACAGAGGCACCTTGCATTGAGAGCACTTTGACTCTGGGCACAATTTTCAAGAGTTTTTCTTTGGCATTTTTCCTGAAGGGTGTTTGAAAATGGAACAATGGAAAGCATAACCAATAGGAAAAAAAAATCCACCTTCAAAATAGATTTGGTATTCATGTGAAAATGCCAAAAAAACCTCACTCAGTCAATTTCAGAAAGGGAAAAATAACGTGTCCATGAATAAGACTTTACCAGAGCCAGTAGGGCAGCGACTGACAGATGGGCACAAACCCCGGCTCAACAACTGCCTTTGAATGAACTCAGTTTGTTTCGGCCTTGAAACCACATGTCTTACAGTTACTGCTCCGCTCCTTTCTTCTCCTCAAACACTCACTCCATTTCCATCCCCAGCACTTCCCCCTCTCAGTCATTTTCCTCTCCCCTGCCCATTTCCTCCTCCAGCTACACCTCCTCACTCATTCTTCTCCTCCTCTCATTTCTCCTTTTTCCCCTAAAAGCCCAATAATTCAACTGTGCATTACTAACACACTTTCTATTACCCCAGAACTAATTTTCCATAGGTTGCATCTTGTTCAAATGGAAAGTGTAAATCAATGATTGGCATGTTTCCAACAAATGGGTTATATTTAAGATCATTCTCATAGTTTAAACATCAGTGTGTGCATGTGTGTGTGTGTGTGTGTGTGTGTGTGTGTGTGTGTGTGTGTGCACACTGAATTGTTAGCATGGTCATGCTTGTATTTGAAGAAATCAAGGTCTTTTTATTCCTCTATTGCATTCAATAACAAAGAGGCTGAAGAGAAATTTAGAGTTACATTGAAACACAGTTCACCTTCAGTAATTTTGACAGAAAAGGCAACTTTTCTGCTTCGGTCCGTTGATTATCTGTGCTGTTATAATAGGCTATCAGATAAACACATTTGTACCCTGGAGGTGAAGCTACCAAGCAGTTACAGCACTGGATCTTCTCCAATATCAGTGAAACAGTCAAAGAACATTACATACCTGATTGTGCCTATTATCTTTGGGTTGAATACACTGTTTACCCCATCCCATTTTTGTTGTCCTCAACTCATCCCATTTAATTCTGTCTGTATGCGTTTTACTTTCTTTTGCTCTTACGTTTACACATTTTTCTTCCTATTATTTCTTCCACTTTCATTTCGTCTTGTCTCCTTTGTCCCAGTTAGCGAGTTTTTAATTTTCTGAGAGGAGTTTTTACCAGTTTCTGCATTAGGATTCATGAAAAAGGATAAAACAGAGGATGGGCAGACAAGGGGCATATGATATGGTGAAAGGAGAACAATTACAGTAGCGGGTGGAAAAGAAAAACGTGACTAATCACAGCTGAGCCCAGTCTGAAAATGTCATGCTAAACCTGAGGTGTCCTGCAGGTTAAACACACAATCAAAAACAAATTGGTGCTGCATCCATTCATTTTGCTTTCTGGTGTGTACTGACACGTCCAAGCAGACAGCATGGTAACAGACTTTTAGTTGTGTTGTGTGTGTGTGTGTGTGTGTGTGTGTGTGTGTGTGTGTGTGTGTGTGTGTGTGTGTGTGTGTGTGTGTGTGTGTGTGTGTGTGTGTGTGTGTGTGTGTGTGTGTGTGTGGGCTGCAGGCAGTCTGTATTTGGTCAAGTTCTGTCTCTGCTTGCCGTCTCTGACAGTGTGGAGACATGGCGCTCTATCATTTTTTGTTCCTGTGTACAAAACAGATATTCACAGCTGGATTTGTTGTTTTGCTCCAGATGGGCACTGAGTTGACAAAATAAATGGATTATTTGTTGTTTTAAAACAGTGCTGATCTCAGTTGGATTAACAGAAACAGCTATTAATCATTAGATTGTACAGTTGCAAGTGACTTGGTTTGACATGTATTTTTTTTTCTAACGGTCTCCTCTCTGTTTCCTGACATGAACCTTTATCTGTCTCATTCCCTGCCATCTCCCTCATTAGAGATTTAGCTCTGTGGAAGAAGTGTCGCCCCCTGTTGGTGTATATAATGACCCGCGCTGTGCCCTGGAGCTGCTGAAGAAGACAACAGGGGTGAAGAAAAGCCCATTTGGTGCAACTGCAGAGCGCTTCAGTCCAAACCACAGAAAATGCTCTATACCAGGTCTGTGTGTGTGTGTGTGTGTGTGTGTGTGTGTGTGTGTGTGTGTGTGTGTGTGTGTGTGTGTGTGTGTGTGTGTGTGTGTGTGTGTGATATAATTAATAGAATGAATCCAGCCTGTCTCTTATTATCTCTAATTATCTTTACAATGTCAAACATCACTTAAAGTTCATTGTCACCTTGTAATGTGGGGATACTGCTTGTTAGTATTTTAGTTGCCGCTTTAAGGTCTGAATCCCATTCACTTTTGAAAAACTCATGTTTTTTTTAAAAAGTTAAGATGTTAACTTGACATGGCTATTGTGTTAAATCAAACAAGTTATAATTAAGAAAATAAGCACCACTTATGTAGCTTGTAAATTTGTATCTGTGTTTTGAAATCAGCTGAAAGGCAATTGACTTCTGCTGTGGTTATTATGCTGTGTGTGCGTGTGTGTGTGTGTGTGTGTGTGTGTGTGTGTGTGTGTGTGTGTGTGTGTGTGTGTGTGCGTGCGTTGTCCAGTGAATGGACCATTCGGTTTTAGGTATGACTCATTAACAATACATTTAGCCTTTGCAAGTCTAACATAGGTTGAAAATTGTTGTATTATTAATCTTACAAATTAAAAAAGAGAGCCCAGGATATGAATCAATAATATAAAGACTATAAAACTGATTGTGTATTGCAGGGGCTGCACAAATTAGGATGAACAGCAGCTTTTTATGGCTAAACACACTTCAAACTTCAGACCGACAGATTTATGTCTGTGATTGCTGCATCCCCTCAATACATTTCCAAGTATGACAGGATTTAAGGATCTTCCAGAATCTCTCTGGAAAGATGAAATGTTAAGTGCAGATTGGAAGAGGTGTTTGATAGGAAGTGGAGCTGAAATGAAAGATGTCAACACACTTTCTTCCTAAAATGACATTTTTTCTGGGCTGCGATATTAGTAATGTAGAATAATAATGTGTTTCTGAGCATTTCTCTGTTCATTAAAGCAGACAGGATACTTAATTGTTGAAGTTTGAGCCAAACATGAATGCTGCTCTCTGCCAAAGCTAAAGACACAAAGCGAGAGTTACACCTACTAATGTCTAATGTTTGTGTTTCCATGAGGTTTAGACAGTTACTGGTTAGAGAGATCCTAAGTACCATAGATCCTGATTTTTCAAGGATATCGTCTTCGACCATTTTATATCACACCAGTCAATTACTCCTCATAAACTTTACAATAATCCTACCTGTCTGTACTCTGCCCAGGTCCAGGATCCTATAATGTGTTTGAGCAAGGTGTAGCCCAGGAGAGCTTTAAAAAGGCATTTTTAGAGCGACACAGGAAGGGAGCCTTCGGCTCCACTGTTCAACGAACTTCCTTCTTCCACAACAAGGAATTGATAGAAGCCCCAACTCCAGGACAGTATAAGGTAGGAAGATCCATTAATAAACTATAGACATTCATTTACTTTTTCAGGAGCATGTGTAATATATATACTATATACCCTGATATTAACTGGCTGAAATATAAACTTGTGTTATCAGTTGACTACATAAAGATGTTCCTAAACTTATCTCTGTGTTTGTGTGCATGTATGGCCGCTGTATATTTGTATTCAGGCAGAGGAGAAGATAGAGGAGTACTACAAACAACGGCACACAGCAGTCTTCAAATCAGCCACAGAACGTCTGGCATTATCACATCTTGCTAAAGTAAGCCCCCCTCTCCTCTACTCCCTCATTCTCTTTGTCTCCCAGTTTCTGCCACTATTGTCTTTTTCTTACTCATTTTCATCCAGACTCCAAGTTTCGGTTGTAAAGCTGCTCAAACCTACTTAGCAGAAGAGTGGTAGATGAAGTTAAAGAGAATC
This sequence comes from Trachurus japonicus, assembly GCF_045865225.1. Classification (NCBI taxonomy): domain Eukaryota; kingdom Metazoa; phylum Chordata; class Actinopteri; order Carangiformes; family Carangidae; genus Trachurus; species Trachurus japonicus. The sequence continues at coordinate 23,620,438 of NC_140915.1, read as the reverse complement.
ACATGCCAAGTTTTTACTTTGATAAATGGGCCATCGCAGCCGCAGCAGCTGACCCACTACGCCAAGGGTCCTGTTTTCCAGCAGTTAATTTTCTTTGACTGCTTCTTTTCTTGTTTTCCTCTTCCTGCTAATGCTCATTTATGCCGAAGAAAACAGGTCACAATCCATGATAATTAGTTTCTTGTTCCTCTCCCATGTTCCTTTTCCTCCTCCTTCCTTGTTTCTGTCCCTCACCCACTTTCTGAACTTAACCGTTATTAATATTATATACACATACCTTACCTCAAAATAATTATTTTCTCTTTTTATGTATTTATTTATTATCAATGTGTATGAGTATATCCTAAAAGTAAAAAAACAGGACATCATGCTTTTACTTTAATGTTTGTGATTTTAACTGCTGAATAGTTATGTTAGTGTAGTGAGAGATATACTCATTCTTCTACGTTTATTTATTTACATAAAAACTACAGTGTTTCTGCAGCCACGGGGCATTTGTCTTTAGGGTTCCTTGTCGAAAATAACTTATCTAAACCTCAGATCTAAACAGGTTTTAGTGACTTGTGTCATTTCAGTTGACTAACTCCTGCAGGTGAACTTTCTAGCAGTTACCTGCATATCAATAACATCTGCAAGAGGGGAAAAAACAATATATTTATGGAAATGTTTTCAGTGCTCATAGAGTTGGTGGAGAAAAACGGAAAAGGCTGAATCCATTGTTGCACTTGTACAGTTGAGCACGTAGTCCTGAAATACCAATCCATCTGAGAGCTTTGTGTCAGAAATGAAACAGAAACTTTGAGCAGTACACCATGAATCTGTTTAAAAGGGCCAGATATGACATGGCAACAACGTAACACTGTAAATTCAGTGAGTGTCATTATTTTTTAGGGCTGTGTGTTTTATAATTGCATCCATTTTTAAATTTGGCGGTATTGGAAATATTGCTTCAACCCTTGTTTTTCACTTTTGCATTACAACACCATTATGCATGCAGTGCTTGATGTGAATGTCAACAAATAAATAACAGCAGCAACAGTGCTACATTTGAAAAAGTGACAATGTTTGGATTGTGAAAGCTGGATTTCTTTGCTCTGTATGACACAGGAGGGTGTTTACTTGCATATAAATAATGTGCTAATGAAGAAACACAGAAGCAGCTGGTTGTGAGGGTTAGCGACTGAATCTTACTCTAGTATTAAAAAATGTTCCAGGAGAAAATTATGTAAATTTCCGGTTAAGGTGTTTTCATATTCAAGATACACAATTTGTATTTTCAAGTGCCCCTCTGGGTACCAGCTGTTGTTTAATCTGATTAACACCAAAGGTTAGAAGTGTTATCTAAATCTTGAGGCAAAGGTCTCTAGAATTGATCCTGACACCTCAAACTATGCCGTTCTTTTTAAAGACAGAGTTTAAAGGGTAATTCAGCACTTATCACAGAGGGCAAGAAAATATGATGGATAATTTGTCATCAATTGAGCTATAAACGAATTGGTTTTAAGATTACACCAACTTTCTCCCAGAGAAATGTGGCATTGAAAATGACATGTCTAACCTGAATGATGGCAACATAGGCTTGCAACTTGCAACTTGGCTGCACACACAGAGAGGACCGCCCCTTTATGCCGTTCTCTCTCCTCATTGGATAAAGGTTGTAGGATACAAGGAAAGTTTTCTCCTCGGCTTACAGCAGAGCAGAGTGACTGACAGACCCGTGTTTCAGAACAAACACTCTATATAAGTGATTGCTGTCGGAAGATATAACTATTTAAGACTTATATTAACACAAACATTCCGCTTACTTCTGCTTTAAGTTTTAGTGATTTAAAAAATGAGAAAACACACAGTCCTTTGAAAGTCTCATTCAGGCCCAGTGATTTTCAATGTATCAATGTTCAGACACAGAGCTAATCAGTAAGTGTTTTACACCTCGGAGACCAAGTGGCTGCAATTAACTACCTGGTGGGGCATGAAACCAGCAGGACTCTGGGTATAGAGGAGCAGGATTGAGAGCTACCGCTACAGTATGTGAGGAGATACGAATAGAAATGTTACCAAATACTTTAGCAGCATAATAATGTTGTGCATAAGCATTCTCCATTGGGAAATTATTTTACCTTTCTACATAGTAACATAAGAGATCGGGGTCAGCTTCATCTGGGTGAAGGAATATCTCTTAATGACCTGGTCCACCCTCTTGTTCCCAACACAAACCTATCAGGATAGCAATGAATATCATTTTTGTTGTCCTCATTGAGTTGTACTGTATTTGTCTGCAATTAATATACAACTGGGCGGAGCGTGGCATTTGTTACATTTTGATGCACTCATAGTATTTTGTATGGCAATTTGGATAAACATAGTCACAGAGTTATGTGTGTTTCTACAGTTACATCATTCTTGGTGTTATATCGTCAATCACATTTTATTGCATATCACAAATGAACTTAAACAAGTGTGATGAGACTCATTAGAAAACCGAGAATGAACCATTAACAATTCTGGTGCTGATCGCCTCAGTAATAGTTCTGTACCTCATATATCTGTCTGCACTGTTTGCCATTCTTCATGACAAATGCGCCGTGTAGTGCTCTGTCAGGCCGCAGTATATTGTACTGATAGATGGGCTGTCTCACTCAGAATCCTCAGTGTGCCACATCCTAATGCTGACAATAGAGAACTTGACGGTCATACTACTCACAGTCCACATTATGTCTGGATATAGATCTGAATCTTGGACATGTGCAAGTTTAAAAGATCAGTGGAAGTTTCATTGCATGCCAGACATACACTCCCACACACACTGGGTGATTAAATATTTAACAATGGCTTTAACTGGGTTCGTTTCCCAGGTGCAGTCCCTCCTCATTGGTTGTGTGTTCCCACAAATATAATTGGCTATATTTGCGGGTGGGGAGCCATTGGGGTCGAGTTGAAAAGAAGTGGCTGGTGGCACCACATATCACAGAGGTAGCACATGGCTGTCTGCAGCCCTCCTCTGCAAACAGCAGGGTTAGCAGTGACGAGAACTGCACTTCACAGTTTCTAACTTTCCAAACTGAGAGTAAACAAGCATAAAATGCAAATACAGAAGCACAAAAAACCCAATTACTGTACTTTAGAGACATAATATTGCCTTCATATATCCCTCCCTGTCTCACCAGCTCTTTTTTTCTTACTGGCTCATACCTCAGACTGTTCTGTGGAGAAGATCTGAGGCCACTTGTAATGGCTCCACGCAGAGCCTCCTTTATGGCCAGTTAATGAAAAATCACCTGGGGACGTCTTTGCTGTAACAGTTAGCCACATGCCGCGCTGCAGCCTATGCTGTATCCCTGGAAACGGCACCCTGCTGGGACGGATATTAAAAGAGCCTAATCAGGAAGCAATCATGATTATAAGAAGGGAGTCAGACGAGAAACCAAAAAAGCAAAACAAAAAACAAAACGGCAGAAAGTTCATTTTTACTGTCTGTTTCATGTCAGGGAGTGCAGAGCTGCTGTACTTTAACTTGAAAGCTTCATCTAGCTGAGGAGGTCAACCTTTTGTGAGGGAAATTATTCACACTGCATTGTATTTAGAAAGCAGTAATGTAAAAAACATCTACATCTAGGTGGATTAAACACAAGACCTGTTATGTGAAGCTATTTATTACATTCTTTCCTTCCTCTGAGCTGTTGGCTGCTGTTCCTCCTCCAGATCTTTTGTTTCTAAATGTTAGCTATGTTTCGAGGCAAAAGTCTGTGATTGTGTATCCTATTCACAACATGAATTTCAAATCAGTCCATCCCCAAATCCACTTTAAACAGATTAGATTGCCAAACAGTGGTTAAATACATAGTGAACAAGTACATGGCACAATCTGTTTAGGTGGATGCTTCTTATCGTTTGTTGTGCTCTTATTCAAAGGGTGCCTGCATTTCTGACAGACAAATACACCGCAACCAGTTCATACATTTGAAGCAAAGTCAGATTCATACTTTGGCTTTAGGTCTGGATCTGATAGGAGTTGATTACCTGTCTGTGGACGAGACAGAATCAGACATGTTGTTGAGAAATGACAGATCTGAAATGAGAGATGATTATGAGCCCAACATAGCCTAAATGAGAGATTGCTTCTCTCACTCAAAATCCATTGCTTTTTTTCAGTATCATTTCTCTTCATCGCCACCCCTCCTTCTCTCATTGTCCATCCCCATGTTTTTTCTTCTCCTTGTTGCTCCCTCTTTCCTTTCCCCTATACACATCCACATTCCCTTTTCTCCATCCGTCCCTCCTCGTTACTCCTGGAAAACCCTTCCTGATAATGACCTCTCTGTTGCAGAGGTCGTGGGATACCCTTAGGCAGCACTGGGAGAGAATAAGTGAGGAATTTAATTTGGACCTATGTTTCACCCTTAGGCTGTGGAATTCCTTTCTCTTCTATAGAAGAGTGAAATATTGCCCTGTCCCCTGAAGCAACAGCAGAGAGGTTTGACTGGACGTTTTGTCTGTCCATCAGTTTTTTTCCTGTATGTTCCTGTCTATCATCATCTCTGCTGATTTTGTTCTGCTGCCAATGATGTTTAGATTAATAGAGGTCCTGATGGATGGTCATTGTTCCACTAAGTGACTCGGAGGTGCTGTCAATGACAGGGACATTGGGTCAATAATAGGGTGTTAGCAATAACTTTAATAAGAGGTGCACTTCCACTTTAAAGGGCTAGAGCTGTCCTGAGCCGATCCTTAGTCTGGGAATATTTTAATTGACCGGCAATAGCCAAGATAAACCAAGTCAAAAACTAATCCTCTTTACTACAAACTCTACCTCAAACTACTGGTGCTGAAGGGTAAGAATGCGTTAATGCTCAAAATTATGTTATTGCACCAGCGAGTGACTCAGAGTTGTGCTCACATGGCTCAGCTAATATCATACTCAGTATCAGAACTACTAGGACATCCCTAGTAAATACATTATAAGTCAAGTGTGGTTAAACTTGCAGTTTCATTGGAACAATCCAGTGATGTACAAATATTTTTCAATTAGTCCTGCATAGCTTTTCTTATATTCCCCCAAGATTTTGCGAGTTAAATGTGGATGTAAAGAACCAGAAAATACTACTCTGGACTTACAATGGTGATTTGAGAGAAACGCTTACATCAATACTTACATGCACAATGCAGGTATAATGTGAACCATTATCACCATTTTAGTTTAGCATCTAACCATGCCAACATTACTATAACTATAACATTAATACAAATCCTCATATTGTGCTAGCTATAGGTTACACACTTCTATCACCCAGTTATACTGACATCACCAGGTGGTAACCACCGACTGTCTGGTTCTTTGCTAGTTATAGTTTATTAAGATGTAAAAGTAAATTAGCTGCAACAAAACAACACTACATCCAAAGATGACAGTGTAAACGCAACCAATGGTTACTTATACAGGACAGGAGTACATGAATAGTTTCTCAGTGTTGTTACTGAGCTGAAATTGTTTTCAGACCTTCTCACTATGTGTTCTGATTTGTGATTTTATGAGCATATTTTCACATAAATTAGATAAGTCATACTTTTTGAAAAATCTCATGTAACCCTCAATAACATTAGTAAATAAAAGGCTATTTTCACCTTTAATCTGATACGATAGTCAAATATTTATCAATATAAAGTTCTTATTCAAGCAGATCTGGCTCCATGCGTGTCATTGGAAGCTGATGTAACCAAGTAATAATGTCTCTGCCAGTCAAACCTATTTCAGTTTATCTACAGTAATATCTGTTATGCTGGCAATCAACAACACTACATAATTCTCCTTTCTCAGTGTAACTGGCTTGATAGCATCAGACAGGCTATATTAAAACATGGCTTTTATAACATGTACAACCGAAAATGATTGAATGCAGGATTCATAATACTCCAATGGTGCGAAAATAATAAAGAATACAAATAGAAAAGGAAAGCCTTCACAATAGGGGGGCTTTCCATCCTTCGCTTGGCAACTCGTGCTGTTGGGGAAGGTTATATACTGACTTCCAATGCCATGGCAACATTATGAATACTATTTTATGACTCCTCCTTGTACAGTGTAATTTTGTACATTTGTTTAAAAGATTGACAAGTAAGAAGGTACATATGGTGAAATTACAGTAATTTAGTGGTTCAGTATTTAACTGAGCACTGATTTATACAGCTGTGTTAGATACCTGCTTATTAATTAAACTCCAGTATAGGAGCTATTAGAACTGTGTGGTGACTAGACTTTGTTTTCCTCCTACCTGTTTCTGGTCTCAGTTGCTAAAAGCCTTATATTGCATAAAATCACATTCAATTGCAGCTGTTTTGTATTTCTGGCCCAGCAATACAAGACAGACATTATTCACAAGGCCTGGCACAGTCAAGGAAAACCTCAATAATGTCAGTGACAAGGGGAAAAACTCCATATTGCTCTCAGAAAAATAAGTCACACACCATAGCACCAAGCAGGAAGGATATGAAGGAAAGAAAAAAGAGAATCAGAGAGAAATAGAGAGAGAGAGAGGGACTGTATAATGTGTAATTATCTAACCTATTAGCTCTGGTTGAGATAATTAGAGTGTTTGCTGAACATACATTTATCAAAATGAAGAGCAGCATCCCCCCCTGCTCTGCAGAATGAACCAAATGAAAAAAAAATCCAGGTGGTGAAATTACACTAAAAGTGAGGAGGGAGGGGATTGACAGCGGGATGAGGGAATGACGAAGGAAGGGAAACAGGTAGAAAGAAAGGCTGATGACAGAGGCAGAAAAACCGAAACGAAACAAATGGCAGATAGATAAGCAATGAGAAGAAGTGAGACATTTTGTCTTCAGATATAGAAAGATGATAGATAGATAAATAAATAAATGCCATGTAAACCACACGAAGAGCGTGACAGCACATTGACGGTAATACAATGGGCAAGATATCTTGAAATATCTGGGATATGAAAATATGCAGAGGCCCAAGGTTTGTCACTTATTGACTTTTTGTCTCTGTGTTTCATTGCATTTTTATGATATATCCATGGACAGCTAATGGCATGTCATGGTGCAGCCTCTGTTTATGGGAGACAGGGGATTTGGGTGATGAAAGAAAGGAACAAAAACAGGAAAATGGAGTTATAGATTTGATATGGATTTAACTGTCAGCTGTCAGGGTAATGATGATGGTGGTGTGAGTCCCTGTGAGAATTTGAGTGCACTCGCATACACACACACACACACACACACACACACACACACACACACACACACATGCACGTGCAGAGAAAGTGAGTCAAGAACAAATAAATACACATATATTAATGCAACAATACCCATTGTGTACACACAGCATATATACAGTATATCCACCCGACTGCTTGTATGCACTTGTGTATGCATAACACACAGAGTTGCGTGCGCACACACGGGAGACACACAATTAAGTGACGGAATGAGAAGAAGTGCTTGGTGTCACTTTCACCCCGAGGCTTCAGATGGTAACACTCCCATTACGCTCTGCACAATAGTGTCCTGAACAATTCATGAATGTGATGGATAGAACGATTTGAAGATGGGGTGGAGCAGAGTAGTGGTGCTGTCATATCCAGTAGCTGTATTGACTAGTCTTTCTGACAAGAGCTTTTTACTCCCTCTTCCCATCTCTGTGTTTCTGCTTCACCTTGCCCACTCTCTTTAATTTGCTCTCGACTATAAACAAAATAGAGAGAGAAATGACATGCAATGTTATTGATTTTGTGCTCACGAGTCAGTCACATCACAAAAGTGTCGCCGTGGCCACATGTCGGTCCTCCTGCTGTTTTACCCATCTACCTGTCTTCCCTGCTTATTTGCCTGCCACCTCTCCGCCTACTCCTTAACTGTAAAGTCACAGTAAAACATTGCTGTGATTTGTTCAGCTCAGCCACTCAGCAGAATATTTAAATCAACTACACTCCCCCCAGAGCTGAAGACCACAAGCAACACAGCTCCTTATCCAGCAAGCAGGAGTTCAGACTGACCGATGTGAGTCATAGATCCCGAGTGTGAAGGCTTATCAAACACACAACACACAACACTACACAGTGGTTTATAATGCAAGGAAGGGTTTTATAATCCTGCCGAGCTATCATGGCAACAACAGTGCTATCCCTCATCAGGTCAACAGTAAAAGTCTGCTACAAGTTGGAAACTAATCTAACAAACTTGCACAGATTCATCAAATTATATAACGCTACATCTAGTTGCTGTTGTTTATCTTTGACGCTTCTCTCTCTGTCCACTTTCCAACTCGTGAAATCAGTGTAAAGATTAGATATTATCACATAGGTCCAATGTCTATCTCAGTATTGCTTGTGTTTTCAATTTGGTTGCTGGATTGGTTTGTGTTTGTTTGCACCAAATAGCCAGTGTATCGACTGTGCGTTAAGCCAGTTAGCTAAGTTTGTACCAGTTGTGTCGATGTCTGATTGTGTATTTGTCCTCAAATCAGCCTCTGATTGAGCTGAAGACAAATATACAGCTCAGTCGCAGAAGTCAAAGGGAACTCCAGTTCTTTCAGTTTCAGTTTCCTCTTTTCTCTGGATGTTTATGCAGTAGATTCATAAAGCCCCGGGCAAATCGTCTTTCCACCGACTTTGTATTCTCTTGCATCATCTCTAAAATTTGCATTGCATTTTGTCTGAAGACAGAGTAAGTCTTCAGCGACTTGCCGAGCAGCAGGGTCACCTGTCATCCCTGAGCTGGAGTTACAATTAGTAACTATCACTATATTTTCACACAATGAAGGGAATCTCTGGGCTTAGAGTAGAAAACCCCATCAATCCATTCCCTTATGTAACACTGACACCCAAGTCCAGAAAAGACCTGTTCTTCTCCTTCACACCTTGTGATTGCAGAAGATGAGGGCAATCAAATAAAAAGCTCTCAGTGTAAAACATGCTGACCTGTACCAGGCCTTAGTTGTGCCCCTGCATGTTAAGCTCTCCTTCAGTGTGATATTACATTATCTGACCGGTGCATGACACAACACGTCATTACCAACCCCTGTGTATTTTTAATGTAGGACAAAATGTCTGTGTGAATGTAGCCAAAATAAGTGTGTCTGCAGTTAAAGCTGCAGGTTTTGTGCTTCAGCCTGATCTACTGTATGTCTCCCTCTTACTCAACAGGCACATTATTTACGGATTATTTTAGACCTTTCAAGCCGCTCTGTCTGGGCTTTTATTCTCTTTCCCTACTTTACTTTTCAGCTGAATTGATGTTAAATTGCTATCCATTAAAAGATGTCTCTGACTGGTCGAAAAAAAAAAAGTCGCTAATTCAAACAGTTTGCTGGATCTAAGTGAAGACTAATGCTCAGATCATAATGGCCTGATCAGCTCACAGAGATAAAAGGAAAGAAGCTGTGTGATAGATGATGATCGACAGAGAGATGACAGAACAAGAGCAAAAGTTCTGACAGTGACTTGTAGCAGTTACTTTGTTCATGACCCCTCGCTGTATCAAAGGTTTGGACACAACCGGTGACATGCAAATTATTTTTAGACTTTAAACCAATATTTGTCCTGATGGTGGTGCTCAGGAACGGCCATGGGTGCCATTAAAATTAGAGTGAGAAGCATAAATAAGCTAAACACATTTTGAGACTGCTCTCCAAAGAGAAACAACAAAATTAGTTTGGCTTAGTTTACTGAAAGAGGAACTATAAGTCTGGTTGCTTTTCCACTGTTTTGCTAACCCTCCTCCTGGCCATGTGCATTTGTTTATAATGAAGCGACTAGAAATCAAACAGTAGAAAGGCACATAACGTTATATATCATACAATGTTACGACGTGTATATTTGTGTAGTTCAGTCTGTCATAAACAAGAGGTTATGGGGCGCATTTGCGTTGCGGTGCGCAGAAATGAGAGCTGGGACACCGGGGCGGCGGCCACGATTGTGCAAATTTGGTTTTCACCCAAGAGACGAAATAAGTGACATGCACGTGGAAGGCAGCGAGTCTCCATTGTCCCTCGTAACAAGTTAAGCCATTTATTAAACCATCACAATTACTCCAAAGCTGTTAATGTAGCATAGTTAAGCATAGTTCATCTTTAAGTTTATTTTACTAACATTTGTCTGGCATAATAATTTATAATTTCTCTCAGGGGCGATTTGTGTGACTCTCTGTAAGTCTGTTGAGATGGATGGGTCAGAAAAGCCACTGACTGGGTGTTGTATAGCTGATATGACACATGTTAATTTCCTGTTTGTTAACTGTGTTGCTTTCTTTGCTGTGATTGTTGATTACTACTGTAAACACGGCGAAGGTTCTCTAACTTAACAAAGCAGTCATTTTGAGCCAAATCTGATCTCTCCATAAAGGTGACACTCTTTTCTTAAAATTAATCAAACGTTAAGCATACCATTATCACAAGATTTTTATGACACAATGTTGGTAGGTAGAAAATGACCAAACTGTCACCTGATACATAGTTTGAAAATTAATCTGCAAGATTTTTAATTTGCCACTTATTATATGGACTGATTCTTACTTCTGACCTCACCTGTCCTCTAATTAAGTTGCGTTAAGCTTAATTTCCTATCCTGGCTGGAGTAGATATTAAGTGATTCATATCTAATTGACATCTCTTAATAGCACCAGGACATTGTTTCAATCTATCTTGATTTACAAAGACACCATGGGGAGGGGGAGTGGAGGTGAAGTAAAAGATAAGTCAGAGTTTAGACGGTAGACAATAGAAGGAGTGCGTCAGAGGCAAGTGGAAATGTGGAAAATGAGGATACATGCGTAAGCAGCAGAGGAAAGGAGGAAGACAGGAGAGAGCAGAACAAGTGAGTCTTAAAATGTGTGATAAGGCACAGATGGAGAACCTGTCTGTGTAGCACTTTCAGTTCTTTTTGATGTGTGGATGCTCGCGAAGTTATTGCTTCAAGGAAGAGATCACATACTGAAATTCGCATTTCTCCATTCCCCTCTCTTCCTCTCTCGCTGTGAAGTCCTGGTTATTGTTACCTCCCTGCTGTCTTGCTGTTATAAAACAAGTCAAGTGAAAAACAGCCCTTCCTCAAAAAAAAAAAAAAACAGCCTGTGACTCAAAATAAAAGACACTTTACAAGTGAAGGTGGATAAACACAACACGATTTCTCCTGCGTTCTCACAAACAAAGCACATGCTTTTGTAGAGTTCATACCTACTGTACCCTTCAGTACAGTATGTGATGCTGCAATTTAGGTAATCATCTATCACATACCTGTTCTGCATAAACCGTTATCCGTTAACTGGATTGCTTTCTTGGCTTAGCTGAAAACAAATGCACATGGCCGGGAGGAGGGTTAGCAAAACAGTTGAAAAGTGACCAGACTTGCACAGTTCCCTTTTAACATAAAGAGAGTTTTGTTCTGGTCAGACTCCACATTACCCTTTTCTAATCCCTCTGTGCTGTCTTTAAGAGTTAGTTGAAGGTACCCTGTGAGTTTTTGACCACTAGTAGCGCTATGGAGCAATGTATGTGCAGGTGGGTCATTATTTTGTTTGGTGTGCCTTTTATTTTTCCATATTCTGCTGATTGATAGACAGGTAGCACTGTGCCAACAACACCTGTGAGAAAGTCGAGTACAAACTAGTGAACTTGAAAGTAAACAGTGCATGATTTAAATATATTTATTTTTTAAATTTGCTTTGCAAATGTTGATTGAAGCAAAATAATATATTCACGTTTGTTAGGCCTCAAGGACATGCACGAGACACTTGGTCAGAAACACTGAGGGCTCTAATTTCGTGAACTAGGTGCAGGCGGAGCGGATCAGGCCTGCGCCTCGCCTTCGCTTCGCCAACGGGGAGTGGTCAGGAGCAGATTGCAATTTTCCTTCGAAACGCAGCGGAGCGCATCCCGCCTACTTCCCTCCCACCGGCGCAAATGGCATAGAGGGAGGAGAGAAGGCGTGGAGTGGGTTTGACACAGCCGAGTCAGATCTTCACCAATCAAATGAGCTCCTCTCCTCGCCTTTAAATCCGCCGCGCGCGCAAGGCGGACGTTTGATTTCACCGTGGAAGAGAAGATTTGAATCAGCACCTACAGATTACAGCATACACATTCAGCACATCTATATCGATTGTCCCGTCACACAATATCTGCTATATTTATGTATTTACTTATTGATTTATTGAGCCGCATCGTCACGCGACTATAACAAATAAAACTGAAAACAAATAAACTATCATCTCTCACAGCAAACCACAATCAGCCTGGCATCATAGTCCGCGATGCCTCCGTTACGCACAGCTGTTTGTTTATGTTGTGATCTGTGCACACGTGTTTAAATATAGGTTACTAAATATGAGTGTCTTTATTAATGGAAAAGGGGTGTGTGTGTTTTTTTTTTGTTTTTTTTTACTGGGCAACAGCTCTCAATCTGTCAGAGCAAGTGAGACGGGAGGAAACTGATGTTCTGGTCCGGTCGCGCGAACAGACCTCACGGGCTGATGATGCAAAAGTAGTCTGGGAAGGAGGAGGTTATGATGTTATCCAGGTCTATCTATCTATCTATCTATCTATCTATCTATCTATCTATCTATCTATCTATCTATCTATCTATCTATCTATCTATCTATCTATCTATCTATCTATCTATCTATCTATCTATCTATCTATCTATCTATCTATCTATCTATCTATCTATCTATCTAACCTAACACGTGTGCACAGATCACAACATAAACAAACAGCTGTGCGTAACGGAGGCATTGCGGACTATGATGCCAGGCTGATTGTGGTTTGCTGTGAGAGATGATAGTTTATTTGTTTTCAGTTTTATTTGTTATGGTCGCGTGACGATGCGGCGCTGGCCCCTAATAAATCAATAAGTAAATAAATAAATAAATAGCTGATAATCTGCAACGGCACAGTGTGTAGTGTCAACACCTGCTCTTGGGACATCCACGGCTGTCTCAGTCCCTACCTGGTTTCATCTGTGTTAATTCAGTCAGGCTGAGTTTCCATTACGCAAGCCTTTGGTCTGCCATCAGTGTGACGGGACAATCTATATAGATATAGGTGTATGTGCTGATTCAGATACAATAAATAGGGGTTATTGTGATGATTATTATTATTATTATTGTTGTTAATTGCATTTAAATGTGCCTGGAACTGTGGAAATCTGCCTGTGGGGTCTTGGTGACGTGTCTGCACTGCGCGCTGGGCAGTCAAATTGCCACTGCGCTGGCTGCGCTTCGCCTTGCGCTGAGATTAGACCAGGTTGGAGCTGGCGAGCTTTCGGCGCACTCTCCGCGCGGTCTATCGGCAACAAATTGTCACTGCGCCACGGCGAATCTGTCGACACCTCCCCCTGCTGCGCGACCACTCCCATCTCAGCGCACAGCAGTCTACCAATTTACCGAATCCGCTGCGCACCTTGTTGCACTGGACGATAATACCACTTCGCCAGCTGCGTCAGGGCTCGCCTCGCTGCGCCACCCTGAGTTGCGCCAAGAAATTAGGGCCCTGACTGTAACGTGACCTTTCCTTGTTGATGCAGAGGGATGATAATGGAATGTGGTAAAAAAAAAAAAAAAAAAAAAAGCTCAAGAAAAACCTGGTTAGTGAACCTTGAATTGTTTTTAGCTAAACTGAATTGTTTGTCGTTTTCTCTTTCTTGGAAAACGCTGGCACATATACACAGGAAATACTGTCTCTTTTCATCTCTCCCTTTCATATGCTCTCTCTCTCTCTGTCTCTCTCTCTCGCTCACACACACACACAGTCAAGAGTCATATTCAAGAAAACAGCAAAACAAAAAACACTCAAATTAAAAAAAACACAGTCACTTAGCAGCTTTTATGTAGTCCTTGCTGAAAAATACCATCATTTTGGTGAATGAAGTCTCTCAGATGCACCTTCTCTGTCAAGCGTCAAAATCTGGTACGTGCTCCGTTTGTCAAATTTCATTTGTATTGACCTGCTTTTGAAAATCTTCAGCATGTGAGCGATTGGGTTCCATTTGTATTTATTCACCTGAAAAGTATGCAATCGTCAGCAGATACCAGTGGAACCTGTGACACTGCCCAATATAGAGATCATTATTTAAACAAATTTAAAACGTATTTTCCACTTGTAGATTGGATTAGAGGAAGTGAGATGTGACCAGGCCTCGTCCTTTAATATGAGCCTGTCTTAGTCCATTATAAGGACTGTGTTTCACCTGGGCTTCCAGTTTCCTCCGTTCTGTTTAGTTTCTCTTTACAGTTTTCTTCTATTTTGCCATTTGATCCCATTCTGTCTCTGTTGTCATTACCTGCTCTGCTTTTCCTCTTTTTTTTCCTCAAGCGCAGTTAAGTCTCTCTCCCTCTCTACACCTTTGTCTTTCTCTCCAGCCCTCTCCTCATGTGGAGGAAGTAGGCACGTGTGGTAAGCAGCTGTGTCCGATGTGTGCTCGTGCATGGCTACATGTGCATTTCTTTGTCCAGGGTATGGGCACCAGCTGTGGCCAACAGCTGTGTGCATCGTGTGTGTGTGTGTGTGTGTGTGTGTGTGTGTGTGTGTGTGTGTGTGTGTGTGTGTGTTCACCCACATACAGGTGTAGGCACCTACCAGTTTTATGCAGCTGCTGTGTGTTTTGTGTGTGTTTGGTTATGGACAGCTGTTTGGTAGCAGGTGATGAATTCAGGAGCCAAACAGACAGTCAGGCAGGCAGACAGCCAGGGGGACAACGGAGAGACCTGGGTCCAGTGCGATGTAAGGAGGCAGGGTGTTTGCTCAGCTAGGCCTTCTGGACCTTTGCTGGATGGCCAGCTGTGGCTGTCAGTGTTTACACAGGCCTATTTACCTGCCAGGCTCCACAGACTTACTGGTTACAACATAGATCAGGCAAAAAGAGACACTAAAATCTTGGTTTCAATATAGTTTGGATTCAAACCCAGTGCAGTTTATCCAGTGATTCTAAAAATGCATGATTCGTTGTATCTGTGAACATTTAAATGCCACGTAAGATGAAGGGAAATGAGAGAACTAAGGCTTCTTCAATAAAGTAGACAAATGAACACTTGTGAGATAAAAAGAGAGGTTAAGAAAAAGTAGCAAGTTGATGTGACAGACATAAAAAGAAAGACATTAGGTGGGATGCATTTTTTTAACAGCTAGGAGAGAGACAGTGAAGCAACTGGCATCAGAATGTGATAGACAGACAAAAGATGACTGGAGGCAAGAAAGAAAGACAAGATGATACTAAAAAGATTTGGCGAAGGTAAAAAATAAATAAGAGGAGAAAGCAAAATATACAAGACAACACAACGCAGCAGAAAACTGTAGCTGTCAGCAAAATTGTAAGAATAACTGCCTCCGATAAAGTGTGAATAGGAAACGAATGGGACCCATATGGTTTCCCTCTGTCATTCCATCTATATTGAAGACCTGTCTAAAACCTCATTAAGGCCTTATGACACCAGCCATACCGCCGCTACTAAAATCAGACAGATGGTTATCAGGCTCTATGATGAGACACCAGCTGTGCTTATGACACAGAATGACTTAGATTCTGGGAGTAAAACAAGCAAACAAATTCAGTGTTCACATTTCATTGAAACACAAAACGCCCTAGTTTGTTATGTAACAGAAAGCAACACATGTACACACAGCTAAGTGGTAAAACAAAGTGCTGCTTAGTTTTATACAAATGGTTCCTGACTGCAGACTTTTTCAATGTCATAGTTGTAGTAGGATTGCTGAGCACTGTCTGATTGAGTGCGAGTACAGTACCAGTACTTAGAGACACTTTTGGATAGGCAGTAAAAAGACAGAACAAGACTGATTTGTGGCCACCAAATACAAACGTATTCACTCACAAAGCTTCTTTTTGCCGCAGATTTGTCTTGTACCAGTTAGAGATCCTTAAATAAACTTAAATGTGGTATATGACTTTACTGCTCAGTATACAGTATGTATACACTTTTTAATATGCAGCACTTGTGGCCTACCAGCATGTTTCACTGTAGGAACAAATGAACACTTTGGATTTAAGAGGCAGAGCCTAAGTAACCATTATCATTTATCAGACTCTAAATTGGGATATTCAGCCCGCTCATTATCTGCATAGTATCCCAGCAGGACAGAAGACAGAGTTAGTGCAGTAACTAATTGAAGGATGTGCAGCTTTTCAAATGGAAACTATACCACTACATCTTCGTCACACCTTTCCTCAAGTGGAAACACTAATATTTTAGACTTTGAATTTGAGTGTGCTGAACTTTCTTGTAACTGTTGAACAAAGAGTACAACAAAGTTCCCAACAAAGCTCATAAGTTTTCCTGTGTTCAGCCAGATTGTTTCTCACACACCAAATTTATTTTTAGCCTGTAACAGAGCCAATACTGACAGAGGAACACCAGTGGTGACTTAACTTATTCTTTCTTTTTTTTTTTTTTTGTAATGCATACGGGAATATATTGTAGGTGTGCACACACACACACACACACACACACACACACACACACACACACACACACACACACACACTGACACATTGCATACACTATATGCACACTCTTAATAATATGAAGATCTGAAATATGGAAATACTGAGTCTGAAAATAGCATTCTGCTCTGTGAGGGGAAGAAGTTTTAAGAGTAATGAGAAGATAAAGAATGGGTGTAAAGGTAACACACACACACACACACACACACACACACACACACACACACACACACACACATAATTCATGTGTTATGCCTGACCATTAGTCAAAGCTGTCACTATACATACCAAGCCAAGTCGTTACTATGGCTGCTGTCAGGTGTGCTTCAGTGGTCATTAGTATGAGAGAACATGGTTTGGCTGTAAGAGGATAATAAGAAATGTCTTAGTTTGTGTTTGCATACTGTGTCATCTAAACTCTGCCAAGGTTGGTGATAGAAATGTTCTTTGTATTAGATTGTGCAGGAAGGGAGCTCGCTGTTTTATTTTATATCAAGTTATTGTTGTTGTCCATTTAAGATATTGTCATTGGCAGACTATTGTTAAAAAAAGATTACAAAATACAACAACATGGAAATCAGATTTTAAAGTCATGTGGTTTTAATAGTTGCTATGCAGGACAGCAGTGTTTTCATCTCTACAGGATGAACATGGATACACAAACCTTGATTTATCCACCTCAAGATATGGACAAACCTTGCCAGTACTAAGCTTGTCCAAGACAGATCAGCACCTGACAATGCCTGTCACTTTTAGACAATGAAAAGAACATGAATCACCTCGGGTAATTTATCAATAATGCAGACAATACTTTCCAGTCCTGAGAAGGACATCATGTGTTCTTTAAACAAACAGAAATGTCCCTCGTGCAAATTAATTTTGCTTGGTCAAGGTAACTTGTGAGCACTTGTTATGAATGAATAGCAGTGTGTACTCCCAGTATGATGGAAATGGGATGGAACAGCTGAACATGTTGTTAGTCCTTCAGCAGCATCAGATTTGGTCCACAGAAATGGAGAAGCACTATTTTGTAAATATTCATTGACTTAATATCTTTTTTTTTAAAAAGGGACAACGAGGAGTTTTGGAAAGCAAAGTGTTTTTTTTTTCATACTACATTTACCATGAGCCTCCGCGCGCACGGTGAAATTCTTGGACCGGCGCAAGACGGCCGTCTTGCCAAAAATGTTTTCATTCATCAACAATGAAAGTCAGAGGTTCGAAGACGATCACATATCGTCGTAGTTCCGACCATAAACAGCGATTCGGCGGCGTTATTCCCATGACCCGCCAGGTAGCGTCCGCAAAACCGAAAGTAAGGAAACGCTGGTCGGCTCGCCCAGCATTTCCACCATTAATTAAAATAACTAAATAACGATAGAGACAAAACAATATACTATATCGAAAATGGAGCCATTAACAAGTGTGGGTTGCATAGATTCATCCACATTAAAGGGATAGTAGCATTTTTTTAAAGTGGGGTTATATGATCTACAAATAGCCCCTAAGTACTTTAATTGCAGTAGAAGACTCTCTGCACTCCTCCCGTTAGCAACGCCAGCCCATAGCCCTGCCCAGAGATTTACAACATACAGTGTTCAGTGTTTCCCCTACCGTTCTATTGGCGGGGCGGCCCGCCCCGCCTGCACGGGCCCCCGCCCCCCTTGAAAAACCGGACATCAAGGAGCCAATCGCGGTCAAAGCGGACCTGTTGGTCTGATCAAACTGTAGAGCGCTCCACCTGAAGCACCCAAGCTGCCCAAGCAACCAAACGGCACTATTCTCCCTCTGCCATCTGATTTTTAAATACCAGCGCTCACGCCGGGTACACACCGGGCGAGGAAGCGCCGCGAATCACGCCTAGGATCCACTGGCGTCAATGCGATTTCTTGCCGGACGCGACGCCTCCAAAAAAACGGACGCTTCGGTAGGCGGGAACACAGACCGGCGAGTTAACGGACAGTGGACAAACAGACCCCCGCCCCCCCGAGCTGTTCTCTATCTCGCTCCCCATTGGACAGTGACCCTGCGTCGGACGCATTCATTTGCATAAAGTTGAGCTGCGGTCAAAAACGCGCCGCAACTGCTCGAACGGACGAGCCGCGTACCCAGAATGCTTTGCGGGCGCGTCATAACGGTTTGACGCGTCCCATAGAAAATGAACTGGCAGCCGCGTCGCGTCGGACGAAACGAACGCCAGTGGATCCCAGGCGTCAGATTCACCGCGGCGTGCACCTCCGCGGCCGGCTCGCGCCCTGCAGCAGTCGTTTTGGCGTCTGGTCTATTTTGTTTAATCATAAAACTGGCGATAAAAGCACCGCTGTTTCACTATTTAACTCATTATCAGCTGCGTCAGCTTTACTTTGAAAGTCCAGTGGATCAGAACGGAGCGTTTGTACGGAGGGAGAGATCAGCTGATCCGCTGCTGTTGACTTTCTCTCTGAGCGTCTCCGCCTACAGTTGTTCTCCTCACCTGCTGAGCGTCAGGAGTTCATTATAGGGATGCACATTTTGAATTTTTTTCTGACCGATAACCGACGCTTGTTAACCGATTATTAACCGTTAACCGATAAGATTAAGAATCTTGCGGCGCACGGCCAAAAAAAGAAAAAAAAAAAAAAAATTTGTTTCTTTTTTTTTTTTTTTTTTTTTTTTTTTTGCCGCTAAATACACACGTGCGCCGCGACAGCTGATCAGTGCGCTCTGTCTCAGCTGATCGTGCTCTGGAGGTTAGATCGTCCAATGTAGAACTGTTTTTATACAAAGTGCAGCCAAACACCAGGCTGAAGGAGCAGCAGAGCTCCTCTGTGGAGCTGCAGGAGAGCTGCAGGTGAACAGGCTGGAGAGCAGCGACGTCCTCTTTTTTTTTTTTCCAGCGCCGTTGTTACAGGTGATGCACATCTATGTCCGTAGGCTACATTTATTGTCTGATCTTCCTTCATGGGGGCTGCTGCTGCACATACTGTCAGTCCTCCTGTGTAACTTTTTGCTGCGAAATATGACTGAAGGCACGTGAACTCGTGCCAACACGCCCCCATGAGTTGACGACATAAGGAGCTAATAAAATAAATAAATAACGATAGTATTAATCGGTCAAAGTTCTTGTTATCGGTTAACGGTTAAACATGTGCATCCCTAGTTCATTATATATTAGACTACAGCCTATATCTTATTTTTTATACAGTCAGTCACCACTGAAAGAAGTTGTCCACTCACAGCAGGACAGATGGATAATCGGTATTTAATAATTTCACTTAATGTGGCCATGAATAAATCAATTTCGATGTTTTGCCTGTTATATTTCAGTGTTGCCCAAACGCAAATCTTGAATAAGTCTTTGTACAGAGACAATATGAAATTTGCTTGTAGCCACAGCACCTAAAAAACCCACTATTTTCATACGCACACTCAATAAAACACACACTCGTAGGCCTATTCTATAATTTCGATCAGTAAAATATATGAAAACAATATAAAATACTAGAGGCCAATGTGTGTGTTTGTAGCCTATTTGTGTTTATTTAATCCAAACAGAGCGCGCGAGAGATGAACACACACACCTTCACATACACCCCCTCCCCCCCCCCCCGGACTCATCGACCCCCACCCCCCCAAGACAAAACGGCTAGGGGAAACACTGGTGTTGTGAACAGACCCAAAAAACTGCCTTTTTTCGCGGCCTAAAAGAGGTTTTACCTGAAAAAAAAATACACAGTTACATTGTTCGCTATAATATAATTTTTTTCCACGCAGTTTTTATTTGGACCTAACCAACTGATGATCGACGGGCGCTAACCCTGGGCGGAGGGATACGTGAGTTGGTTAGGTTCAAATAAAAACTGCATTTTTCCTGCACTTTGAAGGGCTGGAAAAAATTATATTATAGCGAACAATGAAACTGTGTATTTTTTTTTCAGGTAAAACCTCTTTTAGGCCGCGAAAATAGGCCGTTATTTTGGGTCCATTCACAACACTGTATGTTGTAAATCTCAGGGCAGGGCTATGGGCTGGCGTTGCTAACGGGAGGAGTGCAGAGAGTCTTCTACTGCAATTAAAGTACTTAGGGGCTATTTGTAGATCATACAACCCCACTTTAAAAAAATGCTACTATCCCTTTAACGTGAGACTTTTTTATAACCAAATAGAAACTCCTTGTTGTCCCTTTAAGTCTTATGTGACTATCTCTTGACTATCTTACTATTTGTAAGGTTTCAGCTGTTGTGACCTCCCTTTGTATGCTTTTACTTAATAATTTCCATCACATTTCCTCAGCATGCTCATTCACTCATTCTGCATCATCTTGATTAACTAGCACGATGATTTCAATTTTAATTTCATAGCATTTTGTATGCATCAAAGATATGACATCACTTGCTTTCTTTCACTTCAAAATAATAAAAATAGCTGTCAAAGTGTCATATGGCTAACATCACATCAATATTCAATTTCAAGTATTCTGTGTCACTGTCTGCCTGCCACAGATGCGTATCTGGTACCTACAGTATATATACAGTATTTGCACCCCGAGATATTTTTCAGACAGTCAAGGGCAATGTGACAGAATCGTTAAGAAAAAAGTGTTTGTGTTTGTCAGAAGATAAGTATTGAGCTGTCTAAATGTCAAGGGTGTGTAATTAAAGTCAACTTGAGTGCTGTCAGTAGGTGATGACTGCTACTGGGAACAGTGGTTTGCTCCATATTCAGGCATAATTACGGACCATAGGGCTCCTCGACAGGTGTGTGCGTGCACATTTTTGTGGCAGAGGTTGGATGATTGCTCTGCACTGTTCGATAGATCTGTGACAGCTGTGTGTGTGTGTGTGTGTGTGTGTGTGTGCCCAATCCACCATGAGACATACTCCAAACCAAACCGCAGGAAACGGTAACAGGTGAATCAACTTTTCCTCGCTGCCATTCAGCTCCTCTTTGTTTTCTGCAAGGCCACAGCTGTTCTTAACATCATACAGAAATCGTCCGTGTCTCTGTTTGCATGGAAATTTACAACAATGTCTCTAAATACGCATGTGTGCTTGTGTGTGTGTATGTGTGAGGTTGTATCATCGTGCGCATGTTGTGTTTGAGTCCTTTTCCTCCCACTGTGTCTGTAATGAAAAGCTAAATGGCCCGGGTTAGCAATGATTAAAGATGGACGGCTACCTAGGAGGAAGAGGAAAAAACAGCGGTCGGGAAATGACAGCTCGAGGTAAATGACAGCTCTGCTATGTTTAGGATAAATGGATCGTGCAGCTATATTCAGCCTTCGCCATCCATTATTCAGAGACCCACCGACAAGACAAATCCCCAATAACTCAGCTTCCTCAGTGGTAGTGCAAGTGCAAGTGCAAGTTTCTGACCAGGTGACACGATTTACCCGTGTACCTATTCTAATCCAATTTCCACAACCCGGATCCATTACATGTTCACAACAGCGAATGTGCCAGCATGTGTAGCTTAATTATTAGCAGTTCATTAATGACTAAGACTGTAATGACCTTGTTATGGAAGCTATTACATGCTGCCCCTGTTTCTATCATCGCTTTCTCCCTTTGGATGACAGCAGTGAGTCAAGCTCTCCTTTGTTCCATGGAGGATGTATCAGTGTATGTGTAAGTGTGCGTATGTGGAGGTGTGTGTGTCTGCATTTGCATGTAGATGATGTGACGTGTGCTGTAAGTCCTTGTGTCTGCTTGATGATATTCATGCATGAATGTGTGTCACGGGTAATACTGTAACAGTTTGCTCTGATAACAGATGGTTATGCGTGTCATTTGTTATTCATAATAAGCATGTGTCTGTTATGCCATGGACCTGTCAGTTGTGTGATGTCATAAAGAGATCCCAGAAATGCCACATTTTGGGGTAATTGTGTGTTACATTGTCGGACATTTCCCCGAGTGTTAGTAACGGTGCAGGGTGACACTGTGACTCAACCTTACATGTATGTTTCCTTCACTGTCACTCAGTTCTTCAACTCTCCTCAACTTTTCCTCCAATACTGTATGTCCTTTTTTCGACATGTTTACATTTATTCTGTGAAATACACTCTTGTCCTTGTTATCTTCATACTGTATAGCCATGTAAACTAAAACATGCTCTTGTTTCCCTGTAGGACTCCCCTCCACCCAACCATTACAATTTGATTCAGCCATTTGAGAAGTCTAGCGGTCCCTCTCACGCAGAACCTCGAAATGAAGAAGCGAAGAGACGACAGAGCTGCTTTGTCTCAGCTGCACCACGAGACAATGTCTTCATACGATGTGACCCCAGCATCCCAGGTGTCACACATAAACACATCTATCTATCTATCTATCTATCTATCTATCTATCTATCTATCTATCTATCTATCTATCTATCTATCTATCTATCTATCTATCTATCTATCTATCTATCTATCTATCTATCTATCTATCTATCTATCTATCTATCTATCTATCTATCTATCTATCTATCTATCTATCTATCTATCCTTGTCAGTGCTGAACATTTGGAAACTGTACAGCTCCACCCCGTCACCATCATGCAGCACAATTAGCTCCATCTCTGTGGGCCTCTAACCTAATATTTACCTCAATTACACTCCCATTGAAAAATGTTGTTTCAAAATTGATAGATTCATGACTTACTTGGATAATTTATGACTAGCCCCATTTCACCAAGGGACTCAACCCATGAGGCACCCCAAACCGTTTAACCAAAATCCAATTTGCATATAAATAGATTTGGACTGTTTGCAGTAGTGTTTCTTCTTCGACACAAACACACGCGCGCCCCCACACACACACACACACACACACTGAAGCAGATATGCAGACACAATCACATGGACACTCTTGCACGCACAGAGACTCGGATTGAGACATACACATTGATATCTGCATAGTAACACACACGTACAATCATTTTGCTCATTATTGAATTTGCATTATGAATGGGAATACAGTATATGGAACATTAGGGAACATTACATTCCTCATCATGCTTGGTCCCTTGCTTTTTCTGATAATAGTGAGAGCCTTTAACTACTGAACATTGTCGAAAACACACAGACATAGATCACGCACAGTCACAAATGAATGACAGTGTTACTCATAATGGTCTGTGACATTAGCAATCGCTCAAGGTGTTTCCAATATGCATGTGTCTTGTCTGTGTTTGTGTAACTTTTGAAAGTCACCCTCTATTTCTGCAGTCATAAGCTGATTGCATTTAGCTGTCAGGTCAGACAAGCACCTACTGCTGTAGGTGGCTGTAAAACCATGTTGGACTGGTGACGGCTTTTTTTCCTTATCATAATTCTTAATACGATCTGCGAATAGCCCTGGGGTCCATTAAACCGTTTCAGAATCAACTGTAAAAGTTGTTTCAGCAATTAATGAAACAGTTGGCACTGGAGTTTTCAAATAATAATAATAAAAAGTTTATGGACACTGTTGTGTAATGGTGAAACCCCTGAGGCTGAACCTTGGGCTTAACTAAACTTTTGAGAACTTTTGAGTTTTTGTGTTTTATTTAAATTCAATGTTAATGTTTCTTTAGTGAAATGGATTTGGAAAAGTTTTTTTTTAATGACTCCCTGCATGCCCATGGATCCCAGCTTGCCAGCTTGTGTGTTTCGTCTCATAGTGCATTCATAACACGGGCACCCCACCCCCCAGCACCTCACTGTGGAAAAGCATTTCAAAAAACCCTGCAGAGTTTTTTGGTTGACCTACACAGGACTGTCTGTTTGCCACATCTGGGTTGAGGCCAGCAGGGTGGTTCAGTATTCTGGTAGCTTGAGCTTTGATCATTATAGCACAGAGAGTTCGGGTACATTACAGATAGAAACCCATGACAGATTCTTACTGTAGTCCCGTATCTTGTCTTTTTCATCCACCATGTATGAAACCACATGGGAAGTGAGATAGAACAATGATTCAAGGCTTAATATTAACCCGAAGCATAATAATTTATCATAATCTGCACTTGTACTTATCTGTCACAACAACTTTGCTGTAGGCCTTTTAGGATTACCAAGGGTAGAATTTAACCCACCCTAAACGTAAGAAATACCTGTGGTGAATCTGTATCAGACAAAGACAAAATATTTTGCCAAGACAAGTTCCCTGGGCAAGTAAAGAGTGAGAGAGAAAACCATCTCGGCAGAATTCTGCATAAACTAGAAAGGTGCCTGCTCAGACACAGTGACATGGCATAACTGACATGATGAGTGAGAGAAAACGGTTACACAAGTTAGAAAACTGCAAACACCCGGCTGACCCCCCAGCAAGATGCCACTGGCAAGTCTCCCATATCTAAATCAGCCACTGTTGTGTTTGAAATGGAGTTAGTAGTCATAAAAATGTTACACAACTTTTCATGTTTTGAAGGCATGCAGTCACCTTGTGTGTTCAAAATACATAGTGCAAAGTACATACAGGAGTCAAAGATAGCAGTTTGAAATCATGTATTTGAACTTTAGATGTGTTACTCACTCTGTGTGTGTTCATCAGGTCCTGGCCAGTACAACCCCACTGTGAAATCCCTCCCTCAAATGGCTCTGATCTCCTCCAGAGACGATCGATTCAAGGCACCCACGGACACCAGCCCTGGACCCGGTGCTTATCAGGTGAAAATAATGTTAAAGTTACATTTCATCTTTGCAAGACAAACGCTAATATGTTTTACTTCCGTCTACACTCCCATCCTTCATGACTCCAGCTTTCAGTATTAGCAAGTGCACTGACAGAAGTGTGTTTGTGGATGTGTGTGTCCTTGGATTTTAATCTGTCTCTCCTTGGCTAAGTTATGAGAGCGAGCTGAGATGTGCGTGTGTGTATGTGTGTGCACGGACCTCACAGCGTGTTTGTGCACGAGCGGCTGTATGTCTGACATTATCTTATGTTGTAATCCTCTGTGAATCTATCACATTTCTCTCCGTTGACCTTGAGTTGTGCAGACGGAATTGATTGCTTTGTCAAAAAAAAAAAAAAAAAAATCAAACTTCAATAAGTTCCTGCAGTTTCACTCAGTCTCTGTTTCTGCACCGATGCAACACACGGCTGAATGATGCGGTTTCCTGTTCAAAGCAGCTTTTCACTTTGTGGGCGAATTTGTTCTTAATTGACCTGACTGATTAAATTAAACAGGGAAAAGTGAGTGCAGTTTCATTAAATGTAATGCCGTTTAATGCAACCACCTCAGACCACTGACGGAGACAAATGCACTTTATAGATGAAGCATAAAACAGCTGTAATGAAACCTTACCAGAACCTAATCTCTCCCTGCTCCATTTCTGTGTGTTTTAATAGGAATTACAGCTCTGGGTTACAGCTGCTGGTAAATGTGTGTGTGTGTGTGTGTGTGTCTGTGTGTGAGCTGTTTGAAAGAGCTAATGTTGCTTCCAGTCCCAACTGACTTTGACTGGTGAACATCAAAGACAAAACCGCAGAGTTTGATTTAAACCTCGCTACACAGTTCATCGTCATGTTCATGTCCATGGGTGTAATGTTATCACAGAGCTCTTTCTTCTCTTTCTCTCTGTCTGCCTGTCTCCCAGTCAGTCTGCCATCTCAGTGTGGGTTCATCTCCTCAACTTTACTCATCTCTTCTCTCCTACTGCTCCCTCCCTTCATCTCTTCTCTCCCTCTGCTCTCTCTCTCTCTCTCTCTCTCTCTCTCTCTTTCTCTCTCTCCTCTAACTGCCTGTTTTTAACAATTTCCCTCCTCCTCGTTTTTTTTCCCAATTCCATTTGGATATTCAATGAGATGTTGCTACTATTCTGATTTCCCTTCCCTCTCTGGGCTCCCACATTTAGATTATCTTATGTTATTATTTTTGTTTATTTTTTATGGCAGGATTTGCAACCCATAAAAGACTGTAGTCGGAAACAGTGCTGCTTCTGCTGGGAAAACTAAACCAGCTTAAGTAATATACATGGACATGAGACAATGGGGAGATGGAGGGAGATGAGAACATTTACATGAGTGCATCACCATTGTAATGGTAGGGAACCTCAGGTTATAATGGCTATATGCTGTGTATATAAGCCAAAGAGCTAGAGGAGAAGCTGATGCTAATCAGGTTATACAGACATGACCTATAGGCAAGCTGTTTTATGAGCTGGGGTGTTTTTTCTTTAAATGGATACATGTTTTGTGCACGTGTATGAATACATTGGTTATTTTTTCCACTCACGTGTTCAGAATGTAGCAAAGGTGAGAAAGAGGAAGAGGTCTTACTAGAATGTAAACAATCCAAGTTTCAAACTGCGAGCAAGGAATTCATCATGCATTCAACGCATTTGTGAGACCTCAGGGATAGACAGGATGTTTTGTGAGTAATACTGAATGTAAACGCAACTTATTTTTTTGTTTCCAAGAAAACTCCATAGGGCACATGTAAGTGCCGCCTGATGCTCCATTCCACCTCATCAGGTTTCAGTGCAGACGCTCAGCTCACTGGAGGTTCACCTCCCCTTGTGAAGCTCAGCAGAGAGCACCTAGCAGGTCTCTCTCCACGGACACTACAGTCTGTGTTGCTCTCTCAGCCGGGTTTAGCATTCTTACCCTTTTATATGCAAATCCTTCCATAAACTACTGAGGCAAGCGAGAGGGAGAATTCATGTCTTCGCACGATTTGATTGCTTGAATATGGTTGAATGTTACTAATCAGCTGGTAGCCAAACAAAAGAGGGATATGAACTGTGATTGTGAAGCATGAACGAAGCAAATCACTTCATTACTCTGCCCGCAATAAAGCTGTCCTTATCAGGTTTCAGTGCGGAGCCACGGCTTACCTGAAATTCACCTCGCTCATATACAGCTCACTCTCCTTCAGCGTTCTCTCTCTCTGAGCTCTCAGACCTTGATGCGATACCTACATCTCTCAATCCACCATCTAATCTGACTCTATCTTTTTTTTCTGAGTTTTAATTGTCTATTCTGCATAAACTTCATTATGGAAAGGCTTCTGATAGATTTATGTATGAATGTATCAGCAAGAAATTCTACACTGACAGTAGCTAATAAAACTGTTGAAGTGTCTCATATGATCCTTCTACTGTCCTCCTCTCGCATAGGGTATCTGAAGTAAAAAAAAAGTGTTCAACTAGGGCATTAAATTAAAAGTGAAATCCTCCACTTCGTCTCATCAAGTGTTTGTCTGCAGGCACTTCAGTCAAGCCAGTGAGAGAGAGAGTTAATGTTGGGAGATAATTGACTTCAGAGTAAAAATTAGGTTTAGGTTAGCTAAACGTTGCACCTGTGTAGCTCTATGGTTAACGTCTTAAATAGCTGGCGCTTTTATGAATATAATCTGTTTGCATGTTCTTTCGGCCATGCGCAGGCTTCATCTTGGCGTTCCAGTTTTTTCCAAGACATGCAAGTCAGGTGAATTGGAAACTGCTTATTGGTGTGAATAGGTGTGTGTCTGTGTGTCAGACCTTTGCTATACTAACTTCATCTCTTTCTTTCAAACTCCACACTTTCACTTTGTTTTATGTTTTAATCCAGAGCCTGAAACCAAAAGAAGATTTCCCTGAATGACATCATAAGAGTTTTTTTTTTCTTGAGTGAGCAGCACAACTAATGTAAACTACGAAGGAGTATTAGGGCCAGCCAAAAAAAAAAAAAAAAACAGCCACAAAAAAAAAAAAAATCCAGCGCAAAGGAAAAAAGTAAGCAAAAAAAAAAATCCGGCACAAGAAAAAAAAAAGTCAGATGAAAAAAAAAAAAAATCCGGCACAAGAAAAAAAAAAGTCAGGCAAAAAAAAAAAAAATCCGGCACAAGAAAAAAAAAAGTCAGGCAAAAAAAAAAAAAATCTGGCACAAGAAAAAAAAAACTGCAGAGGCTTGACCACGTACCACAACAAAGCGACTGTCGGCTCAATGACAGCAGCAGAGTGACAGACAGGCCAAACTCTGCAGCGCCATAAAAGTGAACAATAAAGCCGATTAACTTTGACTCAATGCCGGAGTATGACAATGAAAACAAGAAAACTTAAGCGGTACAGTAGGCCGACTTCAGAATCGGCACACGAATCACTTCCGTGTCCAACCCCTGTTGCTAACGTACAGCAATCAGCAATGCATGTTCTTCATTGCTGTCCCCCATATCTATGCCCCCCCCCCCCAAAACAAACACACACACACAATCATTTGTAAGTTACATAGAGACGTTATATGAGCTAACGCGACTAAACGTGACTGGAGACACCTCCGTGACTAGACCGCGATCCAGGTCTCTGCCTCCTCCTGTAGTATTTACAAATACAAATACTATACAGGATAGGCCTATCTCCTCTCCTCCTCTCCTGTAGTATTTGTAGTATTTACAAATACTACTACAAGAGCCTGTCTGTCACTCTGCTGCTGTCATGGAGCAGTCAGTCGCTTGTCGCTTTGTTGTGATACGTGCCTGCATTTTTTTTTTTTTTTTTTTGCCTGGCTTTTTTTTTTTCTTTTGCCTGACTTTTTTTTTTTTCTTGTGCTGGGTTTTTTTTTTTTTTTTTGCCTGACTTTTTTTTTTTCTTGTGCCGGATTTTTTTTTTTTTTGCCTGACTTTTTTTTTTCCACCTGACTTTTTTTTTTTTTTCTTGTGCCGGATTTTTTTTTTTGCTTGCTTTTTTCCCTTGAGCCGGATTTTTTTTTTTTCTTTGGCTGTTTTTTTTTTTTTTTTGGCTGGCCCTAATACTCCTTCGTAGTAAACAGAACTAAAGGAGTGCACTTCTAAATACAATCAAAGCATGTTTTAATGTTGTTTTGTCACATTTTCATTCTTTTTCAATGATGTCACCTCTCACTCAAAAACCCCATGATTCATAGCACGACACAACAAAGGAACATAGTGTTCTTCACACCTTATAGAGACTGATACTGTGCATTGTGAGGGAGACATCTCATGTCTCACCTTAGCTTCAGGAGGTTCTGTTCTTGCTTGTTTTCCATGGAATGCATGTCTGAGCTCTCGTCTCAGTAATTAGCAAGGTGACTGTGAATCTATGCGACACCACAGGCCATACAGAGTTAAAGATGGTGTGAAGTGGTGCAGAAAGGGAGGGAGATAAGAGTGTGTGGAAGACTGCGATGGTGGCGGATGTGAGAGCGGTAGGAAAGGGTGATAGAAAGAATAGAGACGGAGGGACAGGGTGGGGGTGGGGGGCGGATGAGCAGAAAAAGGTGGAAGAAAAGCCAAGAGGGAGAGGAGCATAAAGACAGACAGCGGCAAATCAAGCAGCTGAAGAGGGTAGTTAAATTCACCAGCTGTAAATGTGTTCTGAAGCAGACGGCCACGTAATTGAATAGTACCTATTTCAGCATCATTGTGTGTCTGTGTGTGTGGGGATGTAAGTCCATCCATACTTGTGTGGGTTATATTACAAAGCTGTCTACTTGAGTGGCATTAGGCCACAGTGAGGGCTCATTTAGTGTCCCCATTAAATGCACCATGTGAGGCACCTACTTGTGGAGAGTAGCCTTGATTACCTTTCCCACACATGCCACCATTCTTATTGGTTGAGCTTCATTTAACAGAGAGAGGCGTGTGGAAAGAACACGGGGTATATAAAAAGACACTGGGCGCAGATGTCAAGCAGAAACAAATATTAATTAAATGCTGTAATCTTTGCTGCCGAGTGCAAAGAACATACAGAGACCGAGGAAAAAGAAGAGAAGCTCAAGTTTATTTATTGTTCATTATGAGTCAGAACAGAGAGTGTCCTTAACTGAGCTGACACTTCATCAAACCTTCATCGTTACGTGCTGTTTTTGTCACTACAGTATAATGTACTTTCTCACTGTGAGACTCTTCCACTTTAATGTTTGTAAATGGGAAACTCTGCAGTCTGATGCCCTCTCATCATCTGTTCATCTCCTTTTCTGAATGTGTGTGTGTGTGTGTTAGTTTTAAATTGAACATTAAATACAACTGCAATGCTATCCGTCAAATAAATCCAATGAGATAATTAAGACTTATTATTAGCTATTATTAGCATTGATTATCACCAGGAGCATTACAATTACCATTGCAATATTACTGCTGGCACTGTAGCTTCTATCATTTTATCAATATATAACTATCTTGCACCTATCTTTCTCTACTTCTACCAGTCAAGGCAGATGGCCGCCCACCTTGAGTCTGATTCTGCTCGAGGTTTCTACCTATTAAAATTACATTTTTCTTACTGCTGTCACCAAATTGCTTGCTCTTGGTGGGAATATTATAAAGATACGGCCTAGACCTGCTCGATTTGAAAAGTACCCTGAGATAACCTCTTGTTAATTGGTGCAATAGGAAAAAAAAAATTGATCGACTTCTTTTTACTTTTTAAGCTCCTCTGTCATGAAGGACGATGTTGTTGGGTGGTTGGAGATGTGGTTCCCATCCCTTCTGCACCTGTAATCAACATTGGATTATTTTAACTATGACAACAAACAATAGGCACTTAACGTGGCCTTTTATAAAGCAAACCTAAAGGTGGAAGATGAGCTGAAAAACTCTTTCTGCTTCGGAATGCGCTGATATTATTATCCTAGGTTATTGTTTAGTGGTGAATGACAAACTTAGACACACGCCTACAGAGAATTAGCACCTTTTGCTGTGCTGGCTTGTGCATGTGTGGGGTGAGGCATGTGTTGCTTCTCTGTGTCATGCAGTCTGTGTGTGTTGTGGGAAAGGCCGTGCATGCAGCAGTCATTCTACTGTGCTCGTGTGCACACTTGTACACATCTGCATACATGAATGAGTAACAACACCACCAGCTCCCTGCGTAGATCCCCTTTTTCCTTCTCCCCTCCTTGACCTAGTGAAACATCCCATAATCTCCCTCATCATTGCCATGCCGATGGTGTCGTCACTTCCAAAGGCTCCACCATATCTCCCCGACCTCCTGGGCAACCCTGAGGGTGACCTGGAGTTGAACTGGCAACCCTTTTCCCATTAGGATCAATACTGAGATCTGAGGGGCCCCCGCCGATGTGCCTAAATCCTGCTGTGGCACCTCTGGCATACTGATGTGTGTCTGTTTGCGGGGAGGTTAGGGGAGGCGGTGAAGGAAGAAAGAAAAAGACAGAGTGAGAGAGAGCTTTGATAACAGAGAGGAGGCAGTTTCCTCTGGCAGTACCTGAGTGGGATGGGTGGTGGAATGAGTGTGTGTGTGTGCGCGTATAGAGTATATGTATACATGTATGTCTGCCTGGTGAGAGAGAGATCATATCTTTGTGTTTGAATTTGAAGTGCATGTAGCATTTTTTATGTGCAGTTGTCTTTTGGTAAGACCAGGAAGGTGAGAGTGCTGCTGCCTGTTTGTTACATGTTGGTGATTTCAACCTCAGTGACCTCTCTCTCTTGTAGCACAGCAGAAAAGAGCTGAGACTATTCACTGCACTTTGAGGTGATCATTGAAGTTTAATCCTCAACATTATATGTTCATTTTTGGGTTTGATTCATGGCGAATGAATAAGTGGTAAATGTTAATAGTATTTTATTTATATATATATATAAATAAATAATAACAAAAAAGGTTTTATTTAAAGAAACTGCAATTTCCTCTCTCCACCGACACCACAAAAGCCCGATGGGGCCGAGAGCTGAAAGTCTGAAAAATGACTGCTGCTAGCTTAGTCAAAAATAATATATTTCACTCTACACTTTGAAACATAAAAAGCACTGGATTTGAAGAAAGATATGAAAATATGTGAGCTGGGTTTAATGCACATCTCCTTCCTTGAGTAATGACTCATATTAGGGTTTTAACCATCTACTTTTAATAATTAATGTTTTTATTATATGATCCTTAGGATGAAGTCAGTTTGACAGGAGCAACATTTGTGGAAATGTTCAAAATCTATATACAGTACAACCAAATTCTAATACAGTAAGCTGCTGGTCAGGTGGACGACCACCTAGATAAGTTGAGCGTATACAAGGTTTGATGTTACATGGAACGTGACTATAAAATTGAAGGGATACTCCATTCTGTAAAAAAAAAAAAAGAGTGTTTTTGTGCCTTGTCTGTTTCTGGGAGGTGAAACAGGCAGGGGCTGTAAAGTTGTTTCACACGAGGCTGTTAGCTTTAGTAAGCAGGATCACACACTGTGAAGGGACACACTTTATGTGAAGTTTTATCAGACTGTTAAATGCAATAAAAACCAGAGTGATTGGTAGAAAACGCCAAGAACTGTTGATTATTCCTGGTTTAAAGTCAAAGGACAACCACTCATCAGTCCTCACTTCATCATACTGCAATTCATTTACTGATTTATTCTCTATTTTGTTGCCGTACAGTTTGTCCTATTCAATAATACAATACAATACAATTTCTGTTTACATGTTTTTGTAATTGTGAATGAATATTTCCCACTTCATTCTTGCTTTCATGGCTCTGTTTTGATGATGTAACACCAGCTTTGAATATATTTTGAGGACTGCATTATCAGCATTGAAGTCACAGACATTTGTTGTATATACATTTGTACAAGTAGGCTACTTGTTCTCTTCTCTCCTGTTTTGTATCTGTTTGTGTGTATGTCCACATATTTCACACAAACATGCTAATTGCTGTTATTTTACTCCTCTCATCATCTGTCATCTCTGTTCTGTTTGTGTGAGCGCAGTTGAGTCCAGGTATCATGAACACAGTACTGAAAGGCACCTTCAATGTGACACTGGACAACCCCCTGGGCCCCGCCTATTGCCCCCATGCGGCCCCCGGCCTTTTAAGGACCCACAAGAGCATTAATGCAGCCACAACGGCCAACACTTTCCTCGCCACCGGCACTTCTTAGGGTCAAAGCTGGGGGTCAGAGTTTACAAGTGAAAGGTGAGTGGGGTAAAAGGTCGATCTTTAGGTCGTCATTTCAATTCATATTCTGGTAAAAGCAGAGTTTTCATGAATATTTATGATTATATCCATTTCTCTTGAATGTATAATAGATAATGAGTGAAATTTTCAATGATAGACTTGTAACTTTGCTAAGATTTTTAATTTATTAAAGAGAAATGTGTTGAGATCGCAATAAGTGCAATAAGTATTCAATTTCAAAATAAAGCTTGAGGAGGTTTTCTAAAAAAGCTGCTCTTAGATAAATTGTGATCATGACAATCAGCACTGAGGCGTTATATGGCTTGTTTCTACTCCCTGACACTTTTTGAAAGCTTATGGTCTTCTGCTGCTGCTACTGCTGCTGCTGCTGCTGTGTGTGTGTGTGTGTGTCTGTGATCGTGTGTGTGTGTGTGTGTGTGTGTGTCTGTGTGTGTGTGTCTGTGTGTGTGTCTGTGATCGTGTGTGTGTGTGTTTGAAAGTCCAAATTTTGCTATCCATAGATCCTACCCCCAGAGTTAATTTTACACTGAATTTAGTAATAAGAGCAGCTAATAACTTGTGACTTTTTAAACCTAAAATTTATCAGAGCTTGATGCCCACTGATGAAGTTTTTGTTGTTGTTTTTTTTTCAGCTGTGCCAGACAGCAGTTTGGATGAAGATAGCTGCTGTTTAATCAGTATTGCAAAGTCAAATGCCTACAATGAACTCTGCATCTTGATCTGATGGTTCTCTCGTTCTTTACTTTTGCTAATGATAATCTTGGCGTGCTGATTCGGCTGTTTTTGTGGATCGCTTCCCTCTGTATACACCACTCTGTTAATCAATAACAATTAAAAAGCTATTAATATGAATATTGCCAGGAGTCTTTTGAATGGATGTTACTCTTAAAAGGAACATCACATCCAAGGAGTCCTTAAAGTGGCAATAAAAATATCCAGTCAGATATAAATGACACTAGTTGTGCTCTCTGAATGTCACTCTACTGCTCTGATTGGCTAATGACAGAATAGCTGGCTGAAATAAGTATGTTTTAAGCTTCATTTGAACCCACACAGACCGCATCTTAACATCCTGAGGCCAAGATTGTCCCAAATCATGTTTTATTTAATGACAATGAAGCAATACGCAAGACAATTAGAAAAATGCTATTAGAATTCTTAAAGATCTGTCACCATACATTATTGCTTAGCATGCATAAATCATGAAGCCATTCATTATGTATATTTGTGCTGACCGCCGTGGAAACAGGTGTGAAAGTCACATAGAAGACTCATAACTAAATGTTCGAGTTTTGTTGTACACTGATATGCTTTGCTCATTAATCAAATTTGCCTCACCTTTTGGTTCCAACACATCCACAAATACACACACACACATGCTGTACAATGCACAGGAGCACACATCCAAACCAAGAGCAACACCTACATGTAAATGCACATTCTGCACATATACTGTACACACATGGATTTTAGGTGGGCTGAAGTGAAGTGGAATGAAGACATAACAATTTGTGGAAAATAAAGCTAATAAGAATTAACTTCTGAGTCAGACACATAGAGGAGATGATTAATACAAAATTAATATGAAGTATCATCGGTTTTATCCTCAAGTCTAACTCATCAAGAAATGTTGAGGCACTGCTGTTCCCATCCAGAGACCTCTGAAATCTTACAGTCCACCACTGCCCAGTAGGGATGAAAGTTTTTAAAGCAAGGACACTGATATGTTTCAAAGTCAAGTTTTAAAAAAAAAAGGCTTGAAAAGGGTGAGAGAGTTGCTTTAAGAGTGAAGAGTGAAAGCAGCTGAGAGGTGAAGTGAGGTATGTTCCTGAGCATGTGGTATCAGAGCAGTAAAAGATGGTTGTCTGTGACGATTTGATGCAGGCGGTCCAAAGTGTCAGATAAACCATTTTACTGACTGTTACCTCTAGAAAGTGTTAGATTTATGCTCCTTTTCTTCGTTGATCAGGAACCATAAATCCATGGCCATGTGTGAATATGTGTGGGTCCTCTCTTGTTTAAGAGACATTGGTGCAACAAGAAGTCTTGAAGCTTAAGCAGACAATGCACAGATGACACCGCATCACACATCTTTCTGTTTGGTCATGTCTGATTGGATGTAACCTTTCCAATTAATAACCCCCCATGGTCGTATCCACTTCCTCTTGTCTAGCTGCTCAAAATGTCGCCGTAAACGTTCAGAGTAACAGGTTCGATAGAGAACGATGTCTCTGATTGCTCCTGTGGGCCTTTTAGCCTAATGAGGTGTTTACCCCCTATCGTTATTCAGCTGGGAGGAGAGCAGGGGGGAGACAGGGGTGGTGGTGGGGGGTGGGGGAATGGGGAGGGGAGGACAGAAAAAACATGTTAAGATATAAAGCATAGCGGAGACAGAAGAAAGCAAAAAAAAAAAATGAATGAATGAAAAAGAGGCTATAGTGGAAGATGGAGAAAAAACAAGAGCTAGTATATGAGCAGAGGAAAGATCAGAGAGTAGAAAGAAAACAGGAGGCAAAAGTGGAAAGAAAGGCAGAGGGTAAGGAGGGAAGAGCCCGGTGTTATTTATGCCTCCCTTGGTACTCGTCTTTACCTTTTTTTTCCTCCCTGGGAGCTGTTTTACATCTGCGATCTAATTAAATCAAATAAATCAGAGTGCACACACACACACTCAAATGCACACACTCAAGTACACACACCGCCACAACAACCCCTCCTGATTCTGGGATTGTGAACATCTCCTCCCACCACCTCCTCCACCCTAGATTGAATAAATCTCGATTATGGTGCATTACACGGCACATCATTCATGTTGTTTATAGGTCTAAAATATGCAAACAGACCAGGGGCATAAAAGTGATCGATGCTCAAATGGGTCCTTTCTTCTGTTCTGTTCTCATCTCTCACAGAGCACCAAGCACCGTCACTTACACATGTCTTGTGTGGGATGAAGACATATTGTACTGTGTCCTTACACTGTCCCCTCATGATGGCTATTTATATTGTCTTTGTGCCCAAGCATTCAAAAGGAAGGATTTTTATTATCCCATTTACTAAAGCACTCTGTCTCTGCTGCTGAGCCATTATTAAATCTAATTAGCTCTGCCAAACCTTGAAGCTGTCCCTGAGAGATCTCTTGATAATTGTAAAATATAGGTAAGCTGATCAGTGTTTTTACTGGTTACAGTGGGACTCTAATACATGAAACACATGCAAATAAGTAGCAGCTGCTGGAACTGCAGTTTGTTTCCAGGAGATAATTGTTTGGGCATGTGTTGTCCAAATATGTTGTTAGGAAACACAAAATTTTTTTTGTTTTGGCCCAATTAGGCATGAAGTTAATATTCATATTCCAAGATAATCGTACTTTTATAGAGGCACAACATTTCAAC
The DNA here is from genome assembly GCF_045865225.1 of Trachurus japonicus. Taxonomy (NCBI): domain Eukaryota; kingdom Metazoa; phylum Chordata; class Actinopteri; order Carangiformes; family Carangidae; genus Trachurus; species Trachurus japonicus. The sequence continues at coordinate 23,583,781 of NC_140915.1, read as the reverse complement.
TGTTAATATTTCACAAATCTCTGTAACTCTTAAACTCTTGAGATGGTGCTGTATTGTTGAAAATAAAGGTTTTATTGCAAACATGATTCAGTGGATCACACATTATATATGGCTTTTATTGATTTCAACAATGACACGTGCATTTTAATGCTTTGATACCAACAGCTGCTGGTATCAAAGCAGGATTTTTTTTTGTAAATGTAGGGTTGTTTTTTTTTAATTAAAAGATTATTTCTTGTGTTACATCCTGCAGTCTTGTATTAAATTTTGTTCTTGCTCAGGTTTGTGGATAGAAGTGGGAGTTTTGCAATACAGACAGTGAATTTTAGAATATTCCAATCATCACTCACCTTTACCTTACTGTAATTATGGTTTATGTGCCAATAGCCTTTTCCCACCATGATTGAGCCCAGGTCATTGCATACGCAAAGCATTTCTCTATTAAAAGTGAAAGTCATTGGTGAAACTCACCAGAGGTCAAACTAGTTTTATTGAATCCTCCGCTGACCTTAAAACTCATCTCGTCAATACATGTAAATGTAAAGTGCTATATTTAGCCACAATCATCTTGACATGACAGCTACACGCTCGCAAATACAGCTTGGTGGAAAACCAGATTAGCCGGTGTCTTTAATTAAAGGAGATGTACAGTAGTGCAGAAGAATCAATGTGGAGGTTAACAAGTGCTGACAAGGGCAGAGGAGACAGCAAGGCTTCATTTAGATACAGTGAGAAGAGCGAGACAGGGTTACCATCCAATGGCAACTCCTCTCTGCTTCTAACCACCTTTAGTCTTGGAGCTGCTGTGGGTAATTCTTTCCTTAATGTAGTGCACAAGGGCATGATGTGTTGGCACCTCATGTTTTGACACTTGTCAGATTTGAAGTAGCTTGAAGCGAAGATTTACCAGACAATTATTCATTCTCTTGAGACTTAAGCTTTTTAAATAGGTTTGTTGTGGATAGACTACATGGAAAGTGCAGCTTGTTAAGATGTTCAACTATTCAGTGCTGCATAGAACAACTAGAACTGTAGACAGCCAATGTGCATCTTCTCTGGACTGTTGGAAGATTAAAATCCTTGTACAAGCCACTGCAGGGGGAGTGGTGTTGGTTAATTAATGTATTTCCCTGTGTGCACTTTTACAACTTTCTGGAACCAGCGAATATCAAACAATAGATTTAATTAAGCCTGTCATAAAAGCCTGTTTTTTTTTCAGATGATGGTTGCTGAACTGACCTTTCGGACCATTCAAGATCTGTAATCGTCATTTTGAAACTAATGCATATTTATCCTCAGGGTGTGAGCGTTTACTTTCTGCAGTATATCAACAGATGTGTCAAATCTGCTTAGGCTTTATATGTGAAAATAAGACGCCATTTGTCTCAGGTAATTGCCTTGATTATGTTTAAAACTGCCATATAGCCTACAGTATAGATAACTCTAGATGAATAGTTGCATAGCACACAGGTCAAATCATTAGATTGGTGGGGCAGAGATGCGCTGCTCAGCTAACGCAACGGAGGCGCACAGTATTTCCACGTTTCCCTCATCAAACTTAATAGCAACACAATCCAACAACTCCAAAACACTCTTGTGGACAAGTTGTGACCTCCACATTCGCCATACTATGAAATAATATTGTATAATTATGTAACATTGCGACACATGAAGCAAATACTCGGAACTACTTCAACTACTTCACGCTGTGTTTGGGATGTAGTTCCAGCTTCGCATTTGCCTCGAAAACAACTCTGTCTAGTAACGTTCTGTTATTATAGCGTGGTGAATGTGCAGGTCACAACTTGTCCAAGAGAGCGTTTTGGATTTGTTGGATTGTGTAGGCTATTTGATGAGTTTGATGAGGGAAAGGCGAAAATACTGTGTGCCCAGCAGAGCTCACGTCTCTGCCCCGCCGATCTAAAAGCAAAGCTAAAAGCTTGCACCAATTAAAGGTAATATGAACCTATAGGCCCCTTCACAGCTTGTAAACACTGTGACGTATTTCGGGGGGCGTGGCTTGGCTGGAGGCAAAACATCTCAAACGTGCTAGCTTGTAAACGCTGATTAGCATGTTTTAACAGACCGTTTTTGCAAGAATGGACGATGAAAACGCATATTTTAGTAAATATGCCAGAACACTCAGACCGTGAGTGGTATTTTAAAAAGTTGACTCCAGACCGTAAATTCTCAAATAAAAGCAGTCTCTTCATTTAAAACCTGTCCCATACACAGTAGTGTAAACAGTCTCTTTAACAGACACCAGGACAGTTGTTTTGCCTCCAGCAAACGTCGTGACGTAGGCCATGAAGGGGTCTATTCCTAAAACTATAGGGATTATGGCAATAGGCGAATTTGTCAAAAGGTTGAAATATCCCTTTAAGATTGTTATTTTCAGATGTGCCTTGGTGGCTCATCATAGTTAGAAATAGAAAAGATATGAACGTGTTTTTTGGAGGTTAGATCAAGGGCTCCTTCACTAAAACCTAGTCTGGGGCCGTTGACTCGCTGTTTAGGTAGGAAACGGATCCAGGGTGAGAGACGCCTTTCCGTCAAAAGAAAAGCACCAAGCTAATAAAATGCGGTAAAACTCTTCCCCGAGCCATTAAGTTAACATTTTGCTTTTATTGTATTACAAGTTAATGTCTATTTTATAAGTTTTATGTTGGTGAACACTTTTATTTTGGTGAATTTGGTGATTTCGGTATCCGCTACAGACGGGAACCAGAATGCAGACGAAATTCGGAGTTATGCGAGGCTAACTAAAACTAGAGCACTGGAAAAGAGAGTAAGGACACCTCCATTGACTCCCTTGGTAAGGGTTTTGCGCCCCGAGTGGCAGGATATGAGTATTGCAAAAGCGCCCAGAAAACCCATTCACTCCAATGTGTGTTGCCCACTTGCTTGTAAATTGATGAAACGGCCGTGTTTTTTTAGGTTTTTTTTTTTTACTCGCTTTGTTAATGTTTCTGTAAAGGGTCCTCAATGATGCTATTAACGTGGGTGATCTATAAATGTCCTTCGTGCTCATTCACCAACAATGCAGAGATGTCAGTTCTTGGGCGCTTTTGCAATACCCATATCCCGCCATCAGGAGGCGCTTCCATTGGCCCAATGCGTGTTGTTCTTTTTTACAGTCTATGGTTGTTACCATAGAGGTCGTTACCGATAATATTACTCTCTTTTCCAGTGCTCTAACTAAAACCAGAGCGATATCTATCGCTCTAAAACCTATGACTAAAACCAGCTACCACTGGTATAAAAGTTTTTTTTTTTTTTTCTCTCCAGTCACCAGTTTCCTAAAATGAGTGAAACAGCGCCCCTCTCAGTGGTGACGGCGGATCAATGTTTACCACCGTATGTGGTCAGATCTATGGGTCAGATATGGTATAACACCCTCACCTGCGTCTTTAGGAGAGAACAGGTGAAATCTCCGCCCTCTGATTAGAGTCACATGGTTTGACGCGGCAGTAGGCTACACACGTTTTCATCCACAAATTCACTCTGGACACGAAACGAAACTCAGAATCAGAGGCAGGTTCATTGTGTTATTACAGAGCATGAGTATGTTAATATAGTAATTTTTTTTTGTTTTATATTAAGTTATGACCGTTCAGTGTTGGTTTAGCGGTGCTAAGTACGTAGCCTACGGCTGCAGTGGTTAGCTAGCAGCCACGAGGAGAGCAGAGATGGAGAAGAGATGAGGACGTGAGGATCTGTGCCAACAAACTAAGAAAATTACCTTCACAAGTGGACATTGGATACAGACCACTTTGTTTTCACGAAGAAAAAGTCAAAAAAGGTAAGTCTACCTTACTGTATGTTTTTTTTCTCCCTTTACTGTCCCGTGGCTGTTTTCATTCTGTGTTTTGCACTGCTGTTGTGTGAGCTGCTGCTGCTGCTAGCTTACACATTTGCATTTATTGATTTCGGAGATACCTGTTGATTTGTGAATGAGACTCTGCAGGTCTGCTTGTTTGCTTTTCTTTTTTCCCCCAAGGGATGTGCTATCCAGGATTTTAATGTAGAGCAAAAGGCTTTTCATACATTTGGAGGGCAAGCATTTATACAACTGTAGGCTACAAGTCATATTGACACATTGAAGGTCTGTGAATGTTCTTAGTTTTCAGTAGGCCTACTGTGGGGTTGCAACTTGTAGTGTGAAGCTGGACTGTTGGGGTCTGTTGATGTTCACCTATGAAAAACTGAGAGAAAACCTGGCCCCATTTTCATTTGGTGAAAATGGGTTTTGCCATATTACAAACAAAGCACAGAGAAATGAATGAAATTATTGCGTTGCAAATCTTGTCAGTAATGTTACTTGAAACGTGAACTTTCTGTTTGTCTTGGCTGATGCTCTCCAGTTAATTTCAGCAGGATGTCATTTGTTTCAAACCTCTTGCCTTTGCAGTGCTCTTTTTTCTTGTCCTTGTGTAGCATTTATGAGCTTCCTATATTGTGCATATGCAGGAGAGAAGATGAGAAAGGATGGCTGTCTGTGTTTGTACGTTGGCATGAAACTGCCAGAATGTGTTCTCTCACACCAGGTTTTCCTCCCCGCGTGCAGGAGTGTTGGACCATGTGTGTGTGTTATTGTGACATATTGAATCTATCCCTAAGCTCTGTTCGCTCCAGTGCAGCGGGGGCCTCGGGGCCACTCATCTGTCTTCCTGGTCCTCGCTGTTGGGCACAGCGACGGTGATCCTGATTGGCAGTCATTACTGAACCCCAGTGGGAGGACATGCCTCATTGGTCCAGAGCAGATTTGAGGGCGGGTTGAAATGAAGGATAAAGAAGTGTGTGTGCGTGTGTGCATTTTATTGATGAGACTAAGGTGTAGTTTGGCTGCTGAGTCACTTTGCCATGATTCATGGCCATACAAAGAGAAAGGTTTGGAGACATTGTTACAAATACATGCACACACACACAGTCGCAGTCGACTCAAATATTGAATCAACTGCCTGTGTTGGTTGCTTAGATGTATTTGCATCTTTGTGCAGCTGTGGTCTGCGTGCCTCACATCAGCTCACGTGTGTGTGTGTGTGTGTGTAGTCTGGGTGTGCCTCTCTTCATGCCTTTTTAAGCAGCAAGGCACTTTAAATGGAAATGTACTTGACATTTAGGAGGAGATGTAATCAGTGCCCATTAGAAAGCAACTGATTTCCTCTTCAGAGCTCTTTTACCGCCCTCTCTCTCCCACTGCCTCCCCCTGCTCCTCTCTTTTTTCCACCTTACCACAGTATATCATTTCTTTTTCACACTTTTGATTTATTTCCATTTCTTCCACATTCTGCTGCCTGGCGTTCTTTCTCCCTTTCAATCTAATTTACCTGTGCACTTTCCTCCCCTCCCCTCCTCTACTTCCTCCCCCTCCCATTCTGTCTTTCCCTGTCAGGGCATTGTAGTTCAAGAATAGACGCCTGATTTCATTTCCACATTTTGCTACGTTCATCTCGCTGTCATTATCAAGACTCATTTTCACACAGATGTTAGTAGGAGTCTTGATCATGGCAAATCATGCAAAGCTGAAATTTAGTGGGAGAGACATTCAACAGACAAACAAATCTACATGATAATCAAAACTGTTGCTCTCTGTCAGTATGAGTCAGGGCTTGGAACATTACTGTAAAACGTAATCTCTTAAAAGTTGCTGATGACCAGATTAGTACCGATCACCATAATATTCAATTTTTATATTATATTGTACAATACATATGATAGCAAAAGCACTCTACTTACCTATTTTATCTGCTGCTAAGTGTTTTTACTTCCTCTAAACACCTCTGGCATTATTGTTTATCTGCAATGAAGCTTCTTCAACATCGTTTTCATATTTTTCAGGATATTATATTTCACAGTCTGAAATACATCTTCTGTTTCTGGAAATTTGGCCACTGGACTGCACACAATGCTTATTTTCATCATTGATGAACCTGATTTTTGCCTTAAAGTCTCAGTCAGTTAATTAAGATAAATTCAAAAACAAAAAAAGCATTAGAGCCTTGCAGTTGAGACACTCAAAGTTTGAACGTTGTGCACCTTTATTAAATCTCTGCATTATATCGAGTGCTCCAGTTGTTTCTTTTGGGTTTAGTCCTCGTTGAAGTGACCCAATTGCACCTTCCTACTTACCGGTCCTGTCTGAGAGCACCGATTTACCGGCTGAAGCGCAAGAGCACCCCTCCTTTTGGACACTCAAAGTTTGTTTAATCTCTCGCATGTCATCTTAACGGTAGAGTCTGGATGTTGGTTTGTTTCACTTTGTAAACAAAACATTCAAATGGCCCACTGTGCAGCCCCCTGCCCCTGACAGCAATAAATAAGCAGCAGTTGTCAGGACGACTCAGGACGACTCAGGACTGCAAAGAAAAGGAAATGCAGTCTGAGTGAAGCGCTGGAGCGGTGGGCCGATACCCAGCCGAGAATTATGCTGCAACCGCTGCAATTATTAGCCGTTGGTGGCGTCGGATAACATCCGCCGCTAGCACAAAGATCCTCTGGCTAGCACTCGCTAGCATCCGGGCCAGCTAGCGGGGCTATAGCAGCCCTCCTACTTGTGCTGCACGAAACTTCACCTGAGCTCTGTCATTGGCTGGAGAGAAAACACTGACTCTCCACCCAGAAAAGAGCAAAATACAGGCAGGGGGAAGGGGCTCTGCAGACACAGTCACCACCACACAGGACTAGAAGCCCATAGGTGATGATTAAGGCGGATTTCATTTGTATAAGTCCAGTGTTTATTTTTGAGCGAAACACTTTTTCTCCTCCAGCTTTAATGGAGATGATTTTTGTGCTGTCATTTAGGTAATTGAAATTGGGAATGACATTTGAAATGGTTGAGAAAAATGTTACTTACTTTACTCATTACATCTCTATTTTTTTTCTCACTCTCTGACCATGAGCCATGAAGAAGTGGTCTGATTTCTTCACCTCTCTCTCTCTCTCTCTTCATCAGGAGATTGTAGTTAAAGAATAGAGGTCTGATTTCATTTGCACAGTTTTCATCTCAATGTCATTATCAGAGCATCTCCTCAAACAAATTGCACAAGGGCTGTGACAAAATAAAAAACAAAAATAATATCCTGATTAACATTTCCTGATTACTGTTTGCTTTGAATATCTTGAAAACCTTGTAGAGAATCAAGACCAGTGACTGTGCCCTCATCTTGCTGTGCTTTCCACACTGATGCCCTATTATTTTAGAAAGGACTGGCAAAAGTCAAACGCTTCATTTCTGAACATGTACATGTGTGTTTAGAGGTTTAGTGTATGCGAATTCCCATCTCAACATGACTTTCATCTGCCATTGTGGTGAAAAGCTCTTTCAAGTTGTGTGACAGATGGGAATCTTCCGTGAGAAACCCAAGTTCACTTTAGCACACGCTTGGAGTCAAAACAACAAACAACAGTTGTGCTGTTTGCTGAGGGATGCTCAGAAGAGTGTTTGAATAATAGAAATGATGAAAACAGGTGGGAGAACAAATCATATTAATTAATGATAAACAGTGGAGAGGTGAGCGTGTGTCAGCGTTGCGTGGATGCCACCGTGAGAGTGTGGATACATGGTTTGATTTCAGATCATAGGATGAGAGAGCTTTATGGAAAGGAATACAGAATATGAGTAGGAGTTAGAGGAGCCAGTAAGGGCAGACAGGGCAAAGGATGATATAAAACATCAAATATCTCAACTTCTACATAGAACGAAGGGAAAAGCCCTTTGCCCTCTGCGATAATGAGAGTGAATGTCAGTGTCCTTTGCATCTGAAATGCGAAGACAAGAGGAAGCATTCTGCAAATAAAACATATATTAGCCGTGGATGTGCCTGATACCTGCAAAGCGACTTTACTGTCCTTTTCTGAAGCTTGAGGGAAGCTTGAGCCAGTTAATAATGTTCCTGTGGAAACACAAAGCAACATGTACTTGAAAAGAAATATGAAGTTAATCAATTTCTCTGTCTCTCCATGTGAGATTGATGGACAGAGATGGCACGAAGGGCTCGAAGGCACCAAACAGATTGAAGGTCAAGTGAATTTCATTATTTCACATCCAAAGCAATGTGGAGGATGTGATTTTCTCTTCAACCTCTCTGATTATTTAATTTTGCTGTCAGCAATTATTTTTTCTTTCTTCCATCTGCTCTTGGATTTCATCTGTGAGTGTCTGTATGTGTATGTACTTGTGCAATCATGTGTGAGGTTGATTTCAGGATTAACAATAAACACAGCCTTTGTGGCCATAATTAAGAAGGCAGAAGTACTGACATGAGCAGCTAAATAATTTACATCAGTGTCACAACAATGCACTTTGTAAACTTTGATTTTTTGGCAGATGGTGTTTTTGTTTGAAATGTTTGTCATTTCACTCGCCCTGTATTCAAAATTGCTTTGCCACCACATGGTGATTTTTGGCTGCTCTTGTGACAGAGATGAAATGAATGCTGATCAGGTTTTCAGCCTTCATCTTTGATAAATAGTGTAGTATGATTGATATAATAATGAAAATATGAAATTGTAACAAACTGACAAGTGTTCATGCAGATTTTGTGATACTAATTGGTTTTTTTGTTTTGTTTTTTTTGCAGTTTTTGCATGGTAGTACTTTTTGGTCATGCATGGCTACATCGTGCCCAGCGAAGTAGACCAGGTCAACGGCAGCACTAGTAGTTCATCCTGTGGTCCAAAGCTACACAGATTGAAATGAATGCAAGAGCTCTCTCTCACTCACAGTCAGTGACCCTGTGTACATGCTCTGATAAGGTCAAGCGTCTATGTGCATGTTGAATGCAAAGGAGCACTGATGTTAAACCTGTACTGACTGATTTCATTAAAGGGATAGTTCAACATTTTGGCAAATTGGCCCATTGCCATAATTGCTATAGTCATAGCAGTAGGTTCATTACCTTTAATTGTAGGTGTAAGCTATTTTCAGTACGGCGGAGCGCAGCAGCTGGCTGCTCAGAGCTACGCTATGGAGGCTAACGGAATTTCTTGGTTTCCCTCATTAAACTCATCAAATACAAAATCCCAAAACTCCACAGCGCTTTTGTAGACAAGTTGTGAGCTGCACAACCACCACACTATAAGATAATGACGGAACGATACGAAAAGGGAGCCGTTTTCGAGGTAAATACATACAAAACCGCTGATGCGCGTTGCGTTCAGGGACAGTTTTTCAGCAAGCAGTCTCCGTATTTACCCTGTATTTACCTCGAAAACGGCTCCGTTTCGTATCGTTCCGTCATTATCTCATAGCGTGGTGGTTGTGCAGGTCACAACTTGTCTACAAAAGCGCTGTGGAGTTTTGGGATGTTGAATTTGATGAGTTTAATGAGGGAAACCAAGAAATTCCGTTAGCTTCCATAGCATAGCCCTGAGCAGCCTGCTGCTGCGCTCCGCCGTACTGAAAATAGCTTACACCGACAATTAAAGGTAACGAACCTACTGCTATGACTATAGCGATTATGGCAATGGGCCAATTTGCCAAAATGTTGAACTATCCCTTTAAGGCCAGGTACAGGATGAGGAAAACTAGCAATTCTTGAAATCTGTTCTCCATCGGCTCCTGAAAGAATTATAATATCTGTTTTTTACCAGCTAAATGTCCCACTGGGTTGACCAGCTATAGTTGCTAACTTAAAGCAGAAGTAAGTGATCCAGTCGTTTTGGCTAACTTCTTGTCAGCTGATGGAGTTAGCAGTCCCCGCCCTCGTCCCTACGTCACCACATTCACGCGCATCCCTTGGCTGCACACACAGAGAGGACCGCCCCTTTATGCCGTTCTCTCTCCTCATTGGATAAAGGTTGTAGGATACAAGGAAAGTTTTCTCCTCGGCTTACAGCAGAGCAGAGTGACTGACAGACCCGTGTTTCAGACCAAACACTCTACAGTATATAAGCAATTGCTGTCGGAAGATATAACTATTTAAAACTTATATTAAAGCAGAAGTAAGTGATATATTTGTGTTAATATAAGTCTTAAATAGTTATATCTTCCGACAGAAATCACTTACATAGAGTGTTTGGACTGAAACACGGGTCTGTCAGTCACTCTGCTCTGCGCCGAGGAGAAAACATTTATCGTATCCTACAGTTTTTATCCAATGAGGAGAGAGAACTGCATGCAGGGCTGTGTGTGCAGCCAAGGGACGCCGTGAATGTGGTGACGTAGGGACGAGGACTGTTATGGTGCGTTCAAGGAAACTCGTAACTCGTGTTTTTCCGACCTGTGAAGTCATACCAGTTCAATCTGGTACGAGTTCACGGGTCGGAAGTTACGAGTGGCCGTTATAGTGACTTTCACAGGTAAAACAGGTCGGAAAAACACGAGTGGGTTGCCTGGAATGCTACAAAGTCGTAAGTTGTGACTTGAAGCTGTAATTTACGGTTTCAAAAGCCTGCCTGGAAAGCAGCATTAGCCAAAACGACCGGATCGCTTACTTCTGCTTTAACACAAACATTCCGCTGACTTCTGTTTTAACGATACATTTGGGATTAGAACTGTTGTTGGAAATGATGACTGATGACCAAACCAGTAAAGTTGTTGGCTTTGTATTCAAGCAATTTTTTTTTTTACCAGTTCAGAAATGTCAGAGGAGCCAGTTTGTGAGTCGTGCTCCTTTTAATAAATGTAAAATTGAAGTACTATCTTAAACACCTTAGAGAGAGAAAGCTAAAAAAAAAAAAAAGTGATTGTTTTGGAGTAAACACTGTACTTTGTACTTTTTGTGACTAAAAAGACATTGAGACATGATCAAGGGAAATTATGCATAAAAATATGAAAAACACAAAATTGAAACAAACAACAGATGTCAATTAAAATTTTGGCATGTCTTGCACCAGTATGTGTCTGCTGAGCCAAACACAAAGTAAATGTTGGTTGAATAATGACGTATGTTGTAATTTACAGTCAACTATGTTTCACAGTTAATTTATGTGAAAGTATCAACTCGTAGTTCAACTTCACTCGTCATTTGCTGACTACAACATGTAGCCTATTTAGCTAACAAGAGCAGGAACTGACTGAGTTTGACAACTCATATTTCATCACTTGCACAAAGAATCACATCACAAAGAAAAGACCACTTAGGGTGTGTGTGCACGACTCTGAGGAAAAATGTGTCAAAATGGAGAATGTGAACAAATTGTGCACAATGATGTTGTGTTTACCACGGGCATAGAGCCTATTATATTGTACTGCATATAGTGTATGTACTATGTGGGTGTTTTGGTGTGCTAGCAAATGTATACGCATATCGTATGCATGGCGTACTTCAGCTAATGCACAAACAGACACATTTGGCTCTAATGTCTTGGCTTCATAGCTTGTTTCTTTATTGAGATTTTAGGGCAGATAGGCCAATAATCTGTAGCAGCCACATTACTAGTATTGGTATTGATTGACAGACACAAATGGTGTAAAGGGAACAAACTGGACACAGAGATGAACAGCAGTGGGTTATGCTCCATTAGTGGTTTGAGAATTTTGGGGACACATGGAGTCTGGTTTATTGAAGCCATTACGACTAAGATGATTGTAGCAAGAATGTAAACTTTTCAAACTAACCATTTTGTTAACTGCTGCTGTGGGGTATCCATACAGCCAGCCAGCCGGCCACTTCTTTCCGACTTGCCCCAGATAGACAGATAAGACTGGTATCACAAGCTTGATGTTGTACTGTAGAACGCTACAGCTCACTTATTGTGGTAATGGATGAGGCCAGATTTATCTTATTCAGATGCATCTGAATAAATAAAGCCACAGGAAATAAGTTACTATAATACAAACCTTTACCCTGAGTTTTGTACATTCTGTCAATTTTGCCATATTATCATGTCATTGTCACAGTTTTACAATGATATTTAATAATGTCTTCTAAGCAGGGGATTAAGTGTTGGGATTGCGATTCCCCCTTCAGAGAACATAAAGACATGCATAGCTGTGTTCACCAACCACATGAAGCACATACAAACAGCATGACAGAGTATGTATGTTTTCATATCATGCTTGACCATCTATTCAATTTAGTTTTGCAATCTGCTGCTGTAAGCCAGGACTTATGGCATTGTCCTGGCTCATGAACCAACCAATTGGTCTCTCTCGCATCCAAATAGCTGATACCCCAACTGCTCCCATTACCAATGCTGCTGGGAAAGGCACACTATTCCAGCCACTCGTCAGGGATTGAGGCTGATTTTCATTCATTCCAAGAAGAGAAAGTTGTATCACTGAAGGCTTAAAGTTATAGATACTTAGACCACCACAACTTGGCCTCAGACTGAAGCACCAGTGACCTGCAGCTCTTGTTATAACCCTCCCCCATTTCCTCCATGTGACATTTAAGTTGACTCTGTAATGAAAAATAAGCCCCAAACCACATCTACAGTCTTTTACCAAGCAGTTAGCAGTCAGTTGCTGGGTTCGGAGACTAAAGGCCCCTTTGGACAGGATTAACATTACAAGAGGAGTTGGGGAGTAAGATATTGTCTGTGCGCCACAGTACTTTAACTCACCGTTCTGGACAACCACTGGACAAAGCCAAGAGTGAAGGCTAAAAGCCTTCCCAAAGGGACACAGAGGAGTTGAGGGGATGATGGTTAGGGAGAGATGTGAGGCAGATACTGTGTGGGGTGAAACTGAGCTGGAACTTGTATTATTTAGTGTGACTTACACTTAACATGGAAATCAAAATGTCAGATATCCATTGTGAAATACTGTCCATTACTTAAAGAGACAAGTCATTTTAAATTCATTATGTTCATTAGGAGAGATCCAAATTTACATCACCATAATAATAAGTGAATCCCAAAACCAGAACAAGATTTTACAGGGTAGCCTCTGACTGACATGTCAACTTATCTCTTTTTTCGCATAACCACAAACTTTGAAATAATCATTCACAACAACACAGCTCAGCAGACGGTTTGAATAGGAATAAACAGTGGTCAGCAGCAGTGCTATCTCATACTGTGTTGTATAAATGCATACTGTCATGATGACAATTAATATGAAACCAGTGGGAAGTTTTTTTGCTGAAGAAGTACTTGACAGTTGTAAAGAGTTTCCTCCTCTGTGACACAAATTCATTGAACGTCTTTGGAATGAAAGATTTGGTGGCGCTTTTTCTAAAATGTGCTCAGTAATTACAGCATTGTTCAGAGCACAGCAGCATCCCTTTTAATACAGGCGACATGTGAGGAGCATTCACTGATGGACTGGTTGTGATTAGAGAGCAGAAGAATGTGATTTTCTTCATTAGAATGGACAGTTTTGTTGCTTTGCAAAGTTTTTCATTCCTAAAAGCCGATGCATCAGAAGATAGAGAGGAAGATAATGAGATAGAAGGGGGTGGTGGTAGAAAGAGCTTTTACCAGAAGCCTGAGACACAGAATGGAAGAGCAATTAAAAAACAGAAGCTGAGTGAGAGACTGACAGTAACAGGAGGAAGAAACCTGCCCCTATTTGTCAGGTCATTTATAAAGATTTCTAAGTATGAATGAGCAAAGAAAGAAAAACAAAGATCTGCTCTTGTACTGCTTGTTACCTCATTACAGCTAGCAGATCTGATTAATCAACATAATGCATTTAACCAATTATGCTAGATTTGATCTGGCTGCAAAGCTAATTCAATAGAGATCCTTGGTGATTTACGAGGACCAGTTTACAGTATTGTTGTGCCAGATTGGGAGGTCCGATGTCCCAGTGGGAGACGACTAAGGGGCTTTAAGGAGACCTCAGGAAACATCTTAAGTGGCATTTCTTAACGGACCACAACGCTATTCATATTTAACAACCTTTCAAGATATTTTTCTTTGAATCTTTTGAACTTGACACAAACTTTTACATCTATAGCTATTTTTTATTGGTCTCGCTATACCCCAGGACACATTGATTTAATTCTTATAAAGACATTGCAAAACACAATTCGTAAAGGGAAAAAAACAAACCAACAAAAAAATATTGGAACGAAGAAAGGTGGATAAAATGAAGCTGTGGTGTAATAAAAATGCAGTTCCAGGAACATATCAAAGACAACAGCAGATACTTGACGAGTTTTGTGTAGACAACAAATATATCTTATATTAAGGTAAATAACTTGCTAAGTAACTTTGTGACGTTAAAAAAGTAATATGGAAAATGGTCAACATATCTACTACTGTGAATGACACGTTTCACAATGTAAGTGAACTGCTTCAAACTGTAATTGTTTTAAAGAACTTAGGAAACACTTTACATGAAAATTTACAAATACCTGCAACCAAATCGTGAACAGTTGTTAGAGCATTTCCAGATGCTGCTCATCTGAACCCTCTAACTGCTCTGAGAAGCACTTTGTGAGGTCGAGCTCTAAACGCAGGTTTTAAATGTTGAAACACCTACACAGGTGTTTTCACTCATGGCTAATTAGATCTCTTATCAGGCTGAAGCTCGGCCACCACAGAAATGTTTCCAATTGTCCTTTTTCATTCAAGGTATTTTAATGTCATGGCAGGAAAAAAGTGGCTGAATTACAGACTCCTGGTTTTGTGCATCCAGTCACCGTCATGACTAACGGGGCTAAATTAATGTAACACTGCCATTATTAATGATATTAGGAACTTAGATGTAAAGGCTGTTTTTCTATGTTAATAGGTATCGAAACATAACTGACAGGCAAGTTGTGTGTACATGCACCTAAGAAGAGGTCTATTCAGGCAAAATAAGTAGAAACACCTGTGTGGGTGAGCCATGGGTGCCATGGGTCATTTCTGGTATTAGGTGGTGTTTCTAATGATGCATCGTGAGTAATAGAATTTTGGGCACAGTCTGTCGTTGTGATTACCGTTTTCCTTCATCTGCTCTGCTCACAGAGAAATATGAAGTAAACACAGTCAGATAAGAGTCTCTGTGAAGTTGCTCGGAGGAAACATCTCCAGTCTCTTCACCCAGTTGTGAAATATTTTAGTAGTATGAAAATGAAACAAATGTTGTCTAACCATTGAAAATTTGTAATTTGCCATTGATTAAAGAGGCGTGATTTGTTGTTCATAAATGAAATCGGTGGTAAATTATAGTATATTTCACTTTGGAATACATTTTGCCTGATTGCACTTATGTTAAATTGGATGGTGAATTTCAGACAGTGAAGTGTTTTTTCATCACTGCTTTTACTGCACAGTAGGTTAATGGTATTGGGGCTTTACAGGAAACTATGAGTGGATGTGTGATTTTAATGTGTAAAAACATGGTTAGTTTCAGTCAGTCTATACTTTTTCTTTTCCTACTGCCTCTCTATTTCTTTCCTGATCTTCCTTTTCTCATCATTTCCTTATTTATCCACTTCATTATTCTATTACATTCATCCGTCAGTTCCTCTTCCTTCACATTCCACTTGCCATTCTTTCTTTCTTCCCCCTACCTTCCACACTCCATTATCTCTCTTTCTTCTCATCCTTTCCTTGTCTACTGTGCCCACTTGAATACACACACACACACACACACACACAGACACACACGCACACACACACGCACACACACCATTCAGTTCCGCCAGCTTGTCGGAGTGTGACTGATTGATTACTACCCAGAAGGCTTCGGCTTTGTTGATGTCAGAAACAGGACAGGTACCCCAGACCACAGGGGGCACCGAGAAGATTGATGTCTCTCTCTCTCTCAACCCCCCCCCTCTTTCTCCCACTTTCTCTCTCCATCTGTATCATGCGTCACTCATACTTCCACATGAGCTTATTCACTGACCCCCACTAATCACTGTAAGAGCTTTCATATCATCCATGGCTAATTCTGATCTGAACAAGTAGTGGGAATTACAGATTAACCCAAAATGGAATATATTGCTCACAATAGCGACAGTATCACAATACAGTGAGAGTGTTATCCACAAAACATCATGATATTAGGTGAAGACAAAACACACCTGCATTGGCAAAAAGTACAAATTACAAAATTTGGCAACTGAGATGTTATGTACAACAAGGAATAACAATAAAATGCAAAGATTAATAAATGAAGTGCGTTTGTGTGCATGTTCAGTCTTATTGGCAGACTTGTCATGAAGCCATTGGCGTCAGTTTGTGAGAGTCAAGGAGCTGCTGTCTCCGCCAGAAGAAAAAGAGTCTGACTGTTGACACAAGTGTGTGAGTAGTTAAAGTGTGTGAGTGTGTGCAGCACAGCATCTCTGGCCTGCCAGTTCTGGCAGTGTGTGGTTGTGTATGGGACTTTATGTCACGTTGACTTTATTGATTGTATTTGTGCCCTGAGCCTTGTAAAAGCTAAAGTGGGCCCAAACCTTCAACTTGATATAATATAGCCCATGTAATATCAGTGATTTGTTCTCCCCTTCTGTCCTGCTGTGTTCCCAATTGTGAGTTTCTTCTTCTTCACAGCAATTTGACTGTTATTCATTTCATAGGTGCCACCATGAATTACTCAATCTGGTGAGTTAAATTAGTGGGGAATCCATTTAGAGTGCCTGTGTGTTTTAATTAAAATATTAATATTTGCAGGAGTCCAACAATAATGTCCACAACAAGATATAATACACTATACTCCTTGGTATGAACATTAGTTCATTACTGCTTTTCTCAGATGAAGACTATGTTGACCTTTCCATTTTTACTTCTTCTTTTTTATATATACAGTATATTTGGGGGATCACAAGGTTCAGTCTCACTGACAAAAGGTGGAACTGTACATTTACATGGTGGGTTTATTATTGTAAGGAACCTTGTAAACAGCCATCCATCTATATATCCATACTCCTGTTCCAGATGTGTAACTGTGGCTTAGAGGTCATGTGTGTCCTGCTGGCATGCTGAACAGCAGGCAGTAGAGGTCAGAGGAGATGAGTGGACAGGACAGAAGAGAGAGATGTAGAGAGAGAAGAGGTTTCAAGAGCCATCATCTTGTCTGTGTGCATCCCTACCCCCCCCCCCCCCCTTATCTGGTTCAACTCTGTAGGAGGCATTAATGGTCTGATGTGGGATCTGCCCTTTACTACCCCAACCAGCTGTAACACAGCATTTGCAATAATAATAGCTGATGAGGGACCACCCATTGTTCACCCCCAGCCAGGTGTTCCTGGGCACCTGGAAATTTAATGATCTGACCAAGGAAATGAACCTTTAACCAGTTGCCTGTTTCAGCTCTGCCTCTAGTAGCACATCCTGCATATGAGGTACCTTTGAAGTGTAGATGAGTCAGAAGCACAACTCCACGTACGCAAACTACAGACAGCTAAATGAGTGATTAAATGAAATACACATTCCTAAATATATATGTATATATGTACTGCAGATGAAGGTTTGCTCTCTGGAGTTAGCACTTTAATTTGTACTGTTATACATGCCTACACTATTTCTAAAAATAATATTACAGTAATAGTTATACTTGACACGTTTAAGTTTTCACCAACTGATTTAGCCTCTTACAATTACACCTACAAAAGCTTCAGCAATTGTTTTCATACAACTGCACTGACGACCATCAACCAGGGATGTTGTTTCCTTCATCCTCTCAAATATGCTTTTGTCTTGGCCCTTGATTTTTCATCACTTTTCCTCAACTAGCCACAGCACTGCTAATAAAACTAACTTGTGTTTCAAAGACTTTGGACAAGCGGAAAAAGGAAACTAACCCTGTAGAGATTTAAATTGTACTGATGAAGTTTACACTATTGTCTGCTAATTACTTTGTCCGTATACAGTACATGCATTGCCAGATACAATTTGCCCCCCCAACACTATTTTCCTCTATTTTCCAATTCACATATATCAGATGATACCCACTGGCTCCAATGTAAGTTTGCTGCATTTCATTGCAGTGCTGAATCTGTAATGTGAAGTAAAGGATTTAGACAACATTAGCATGATAAAGTAGCTAGTAGAAGTCATGCTGTGAAGTATTTCACAGTTTCATAGCTTTTCCTCTTGAAGAATGAAGTTGTACTCTGTAAATTGTGTCCATAAAAACATTTTTAGCAAAATTATAAGTCTATCTCTCTGTTCATGTTTTTCTCTTTCCTCTTTTGGCCCACTATTTATGCTTGTTTGGACAAATTTATTCTCTCCTCTGTCCTGTTGCATATCGAGTTGTACAGAAAAAATTATGCTGTAACTTCAAATTGCCTCTTTCATCATGGCCAGTGATGCTGCAGGGAGTGTGTGCGTGTCTGTACGGCCCTCAAACCCCCTGCAGAGCTAAGCTCTGTGTGGAGTAAATCCCCAGACCTGTCTCTCTCTGATAGATTACATTGCACATGATCTCCATCTCTCCCCCTCACACACACATCCACACAGGTTCGTGTCTTCCTATGGCTTTGGACTGCATGCTGTGAGCTCCTCTGTTCCATATTCCTTTAACAACCTTGAAAATTTCTAGCATATAGTTTGATGAAATAATTTATATGACACTAGTTTTTGTTATGCTTCAACACTACTTGATTTTCATGTCATTGAAAGCCGTGAACAACCATAAAGAGTTGCAAAGGGGCAGGAGCACATTTGACAGTTATTCTTCATGCAGGCTTTATTCCATTAGCACGTTCTATGGAAAACCTATGGGCGCAAGCATGTGCAAGCCAATCTGTACAGCCATTAAAGTGCACTCACATACACTACTCAGAAAAAGTTAGGGATATTCAGCTTTTGGATGGAATTTCAGAATGAACCTAAAATGCACTATAACCTTGACAGGTGAACTTAATTTGACCTTCTCTAAACTTTTGAATGCCCATGTCCAACTGTTCAATGTTTCAGCACTTAAGCTACGTTCACACCGAGATCGCACCGCCTCTACTGCGCCGCCTCTACCGCGTCTACCTGCCGCCGGACTCCGTGGTAGACAGTAGCGGTACCGCTTTGAAATTTGAAAAGGAAACTATGAATGTCTAGCTAGTTCCCCTCTCGTTCACACACGCTAACACACACATAAGACTACCTAACGTTAATAAAGAACACAGTAGCGAGCAAAAAAAAAAAAAAAAGGCAGAGGAACATTCTGGGCTAGCTAGGCTACAACAACATGCTGAATCCACCGCAAAAGTTGAAAATTTTCAACTCATGCAGGCGGTGAATCGCCCGTGTCGCGCCGCCTGGTTTGGACCACCGCGCCGCCCGGCCAGCCCCGTTGAGCAGGCGGCACTTGCCGCGTGAATTGTATTGACTTTCAATGTAAACTCGCCGCAAAAAGCCGGGCAGCACGATCTCGGTGTGAACACAGCATTAGCCTAATAACTTAAAGGTATAGTTCACCCAAAATTCAAATTTCACTCATTATCTACTCACCCTCATGTCGACTAAGAGTCACAGAAAGGCAGAGAAGTGGTCGTCCTTTGGCCACATGACAAGTTATTGAGACATTAACATTTTTTGTTGTGGTATACCCACCACTGTTGTTAGCTTTTGTTTTAACACATTGTTTGAAATGAAGAAGTTACCATTCCATACTTCTACTTTCTTACTTTCATGATATAATATCACTGTAGCATGAACCTTTTACATTTTCCATAAATTTCACCTGAAAGTTGAACTTTTTGTGAGTACATACAATATAGAGTAAGTACAGTAGATTGCATGATCCACACAGTGGCTTGACTCACAGATGAGCATGCATGCACATTGCACAACTTACTTATCCGTCGAGGCTCTGCACCAATTTTGTAACAATATTCAGCCTCACTCAAACTTATCAGTTTTACTCCTGGTCATGAAAATTGGCTATATTTGAGTCATACATATAACTTATCATTTCCATGTGCAACTTACGTTCTTTTTCAAGTTTTTAAAATTATTTTTTTGCCCACTTTTATTTCAGCTTTATTCATTGATTACACAAATCAACCAAAACAACATCAAATCTTGAGATAAAAGGAGCGGAAAGTAATAAGAATTTCATATAATGAGCCCCTCTCTCACAAACCGTTAGTTAACAAAGCAAACAATTCAATAAAATTGAAATAGAAATAGCTGCAGGCCAACATAGCCACTCACACCCTCTATTAGTTCTTGGTCACAATTCATTTCATGCCAAAAGGATTTACCTGTCATGACAAAACAAAGCAGAACAACAGGACAGAACAACTTAATTAACTGTTCTGTGGTATTTCCTCAAACTAATGACTTTAATTGTGTGTGTGTGTGTGTGTGTGTGTGTGTGTTTTTAATTCAGTGTTAGTTATAAATTCTTTTGTCTCTTTGTTTAGATTTTTCTTAAAACTGGTACGTTTCTCCATAGCACGTGATGTTTGGTTCTGACTCTCACTCTGTTTTAAAATAATGAATAACAATATCAGTTATTCATCATTATTATTATTATTATTATTGTTGTTATTATTATTGTTATTACAGTATTATTATATGATTTAATAATAATTCGGTGCATATCATATTGCATTTCATAAGAAAATAGATGTATTTGCCTTTAAATCATATGAACTTAAATCACAAATCCCCTTGATTGTGTGAAATGTTCCTTCCATCTTACTCGACAAATACATGTACATAAAACATCAAGTCACAAATGAGCAACACAAGCCACCAGGCAGATGTCTCAGAGGGTTGATGCAGAAATCTGACTCCATATTGCTCTATATATGGGCGATTTAAATGCCATTTCAAACCATGAATGTGAGCATCTGAACATATTGCAAGAGCGCTGCCAAGTTTCGTCTAAGCATATGTGAAACAACAGGAGGATCAGTCGAGGGAGCAGGTTGACGATGCTGTCCCACAGGACTGATGAAGATATCTTAGGCATTTTTAATAAATGATATGTCTTACTGTTTAATGTTAGAATCCTGCCGTGTTGACAATTATTTTTGTGTGTGATTTAAACATTTGCTCATTCTCAGATGGACCAAAGGCAAAAAAAATTGCACAGTTTCTCTCAGCTACACAAATTATGTCAAATAAGTAAATACAGAGTAAATATTTTCTTCCTCTTTTCCAGTGCCTCCTGTGTCTGGTACAATGTGTACATGCAGTTATAGCTGCCATACCTGAAAATGCTTTTAAAAGTAACCGGACCTTCTTTCTAAAGGAAGAATGTTGTAAGCAATGAAATACTTCACACAACCATATGTGAATGACCAGAGGGATAAGACGCAGAAATAGACTCAAGGTGTCATCCCAGAGGGCTGATGGAGTATGCAAAAACTCTTGCAAGGAAAACAACATATTGCTGCATGTTTTAATTGGAGCAAGTTAATGGTCCATGAAGACTTGTGTATTAGTCACGAAGACAAGCTGTTCTGATCAAAAATGTTTCTGTGTGTTTGTGTGTGTGTGTGTCCCCACAAAAGTTTGGTTTTCTGTGCCTCTTTGGCCAAGTGCCTGTTTTGCATCACGGCTCCTGGGGGAGAAGACTCGGTTGTTCTCCACTACCACCAAAGTTTTTATGAGCTCAGATTTCTTAGAAACTTGATAAGAGAACTTGTTCACAGGAAAGATGTTTACGCACATAATTCAATCCTTACTTTGGTGAAACAACCAAACAACAATTACACCGCAGGGCTCCAGACTAACTTTTTTGACTAGGAGCACAGTGGCCCCCAACTTAAAATTTTAGGAGCGCAAGCAGAAAATTTAGGGGCGCACACCGAAATCGACTTGCAAAGTAAATTTGCACATTTCCTCTAATTTTCACTGTATTACTGATAAATACTGCATAAATGCAGAAACTATAATGTTTTAAATTCACATTTTATTGTGCAACAGTTTAAATATTGAAAATATAAAGTCAATGTTTAGGCTGCACTGACCAATAACAGAACTAAACTCATCCTAGAACAGACCCCCCCTGTGTAGGCCAGCCCTTGTTGGCCTCCTTGTCTGCTGACCCTGACTGAGCCACATGTGCACGGACTCCTTGGCATCAAACTCGTCGACACCCCCCCCCCTCCCACCGCACGGCCCCCAAAAAAAAGGATCTATCGATCTCAATCATTTCCGAGCCTAGTCTGTGCAGCGCGTTCTGCAGCGCGAGTCAACCTGCTTCGTTGCCTTGTGACGATTTGAGTACTGCTGCCGAGAGCACGAGCATATTATGGGATGTTTAAGGTTTGTAGCGTGCTGTCGAAAAAAAAAAATGCAGGTGACACAGCACACACACACACGCAGGTCACCGGTCTGTGTGTCTCCTGCTGTTTCACACGGAGCTCTGCTGTAGAAAGACGTCTCCTCCG
Source organism: Trachurus japonicus (assembly GCF_045865225.1). Taxonomy (NCBI): domain Eukaryota; kingdom Metazoa; phylum Chordata; class Actinopteri; order Carangiformes; family Carangidae; genus Trachurus; species Trachurus japonicus. The sequence continues at coordinate 23,561,606 of NC_140915.1, read as the reverse complement.
CTCCGAGATGTAGAGAAGAGAAACACACCTTTCTCTTCACACATTAGCCAATCACAGTGGTCACTAAAAAAAAAAAAAAAATCGGCAAATTTACTGGTCGCACATGCGCGAGTAGATGAAAAATTTACTCACTGTATCAATTTTTAGTCGCAAAATGCGACCATTTAGTCGCAGTCTGGAGCCCTGCACCACATGTACAATTTGAGTTGTAAATGTAAATTTCAAAAAAGGTTGCCTGTGTTACAGAGGTCATACTGGGACGGGGAATCACTCACTCACTCACTCACTCACTCACTCACTCACTCACTCACTCACTCACTCACTCACTCGTGCTCATGATAACGGTGGTCAACGATCACCAGAATGCTGCTTGCTCACACCTTGCCAAGATGGGAGAACAATATTTTACTTGTTTTTAGGGCTGCAGCTATCGATTCTTTTTGTAATCGATTAATCTAGCACTTTATCGATCGATTAATCGGATAATTTTTTTTGTGTTTTTAAACAACCAAAACAACAAAAATGATGTGGCTTCGAATGATCAAGCATTTGGCTTTTTATATTGGCTCCAAAAAGCCCATTTATTGCAAGTGCATTAAGTAGGTAACAACACAGTTAACTTACTGTAAATTTAAACATACAACATTACAAATAAGGATTGCACATTTGCTCCTTCTGAAAATTACCTGAGACCAAAGAATATAAAATATCAAGCCAAACAGGTTAACAATATAAAATTTATATATATAAAAAAATAAATGTAAATAATACAATTATTATAAGTCAAGACTTGGCATAAAAAACAAATTATGTTTTCTATAAAAATTCTGATTAAAAATTGGTTCAGGTCGGACCACGGCCTTCTTTATTTATTTATTTCGCCGTGGTCCAGCTGAGAATTAATGCTTGTGAGTCCAGCTACATCAGGTCCAGGCTTCAACACCTGCGGATTGGACCGGGTCGGGTCTTTGAGAACCGTAGCATCTTAGAAACTGCTCAAACGGGCTTTAGGAGACGTATTCACAGGAACCTGTCCAGCACAGGAGACCAGAGTTTTTTCTTTTTCTTTTTTTGAGAAGTTACGGTAGGTTTACATATGACGGTCTGGGAGACGCTGTGGAGCGGGGGGAAGTGGGGGGGGGGGGGGGGGTTACAGGTGCCGGCGCTGCTGCAGTAGACACACTGCACCTTGTTCTCTTCCTTTTTGAGTATGTAATGATCCCAAACTTTAGATTATCTCTGCCGTTTACGGACATCCCGACTCTCCGCCATCACGCGCTAGTGGTGTGTTTCCTTTACAACGGTCCGTGTGGAACAATATCCCTGCGCGTCATAGGAATATAACGAAGCATCGAGGCAGAGTTTTTGCCTCAAGCTATTTTTTGTAATCGAGTTAATCGAGTAACTCGATGAATCGTTTCAGCCCTACTTGTTTTCCCATTTTTTTCAGTATTTGTAGTACTGAATTAATGTTGAATTTAATTTGCCCTGCCACAGTTTCACGTAATTTAATTAATTTAATTTGTATACTAAATAATGCCCTGCATGCAGTTGCAGCACACACAGTCTGATCAGTTGACACAAGACATGCTAGCTTTTCGGTCACTCCCCTTCTTTATCCCTTGCGCATTTTTCCAAATTTTCAGTGTGTCCTCAAAATGAAATTATTATTGTGTCACTGTAACAGGAAATTCTATCTGTATACATTTTCATCTCAGATGAAATTACTGTTTTTAGTAGGTTAAAAGTGCACAGTGGATTATGTTCAAGTTGAACATGACTCAGAGACCACAGCTATGTCGGCAGTTACATGCCATCCCATAGTGCACAATGGCATTTTGACCAGTGTTTAGAAGGAGAAAATATTCACCATAAAACATGTTAACAACAGTAGTGTTAGCATCGTCACTAATGTCTGCTTATTGGCACCAAAAACAGCATGAGACATTGTAGTCTTGACCAACATATCCACCAGTACTGTATGGCTAACAAATATATAAGATAGATAAGAAGAATTATCGTGTGTAGATGATACAAGTAAAAAGACAAATGAGTGACAGCAGATTAACAGACTTCTGACCTTTTTATTCATCCAGGGGTGGAAGTCCTGAACGGTGTTGACTTTGGTGTTGAAATCGCACTGATCACTCACTGCACTGTCCTCTGGTTGTGATTCCGCTGTCTCAAGAAATGACGTTTTGACCGCCTGCCTGGCAGGAGCTGTGACTTCTCTGCTAGTTGGTTTAATTCTGATAATGAGCGGCTTGTAAGGCCACATGGTAACATTATCAAAAACATACGGCTGGACTATCTTAACATGGCACAGCCTACAGTAAACATTGTGAACTACTTCTCATTTGTGTGGCCTAGACTGTAAAAGAGGCCATAACCTTTAGCTTAGCTTCTGCTGTCAGTGCTGCTGCTGGTGTCTTCTTCCAGCCCTTACGATCCCAGTGATCTGTCTCCGCTGGGATCTCGTTTTACTGAAATGTGTGGTGATTGCAACAAAGGCAGATTCAGGACCTTGTGGCAGTTGTAGGCAATTAAAGCATGCTCTGACTTCACAGTCTTAAACAAGCCATCGCAAAATCAACACAACCAGTAATTATTTCAGAGAGCACCAAGCCACAGCATCCGTGCATGCTGCCATGTTCGTTTAACTTCAAGGGAGTGGGTATTGCTGCATTAAGAGACAGAGGGAAAAGAAGATTAAAGAGAAGTACATCAGAAAACGAGTTAGATAGCGAGCAGCTTAGCTGTTTGTATTTTGAAGGGGGCATTTGAAAACATTACACGGGAGCCAAGCAAGTGTGAAAAGAAAGACACGGAGAACGAGAAGAACCACAAAGTGATAAAACCAGCGACAGAGAGGACAGGGAGCAGAAGAAAGGTCTAAGGTTTGCATTTAATCCTCCTGCTGTTTGTGTCTGCAGCTCTAAGGCTTCCAACGCAAGACATCTTTATTACAGTGTATCCCCACACCACGTTTAACCTGCCCAGCATCTTCTTCTCTCCCATCTGCCTCTCTGGAGCTTTTTGTGGATTTTTATGTCCTTTTGTTTCCTCCTTTCTTCTCTCATCTTTTGTAGCAGCCCCTAACATGTATTTTCAAGTATTTTCATTCCAACAATAGATCAGAATAGGTAGTGTAACAGGCCCACTTACTTTGATCTATTCAATTCAAGAAAGACATTTCTGCGCCTTACACCCCGCTCACCAGTCATCCCTCTCTCTTCATAACCTTAGTGTGAGCCAAGCCTGGCAGGAGTACATATTGTATTATGTCTGTGTGTGTGTGTTTGTATTTATCTCTTTCTCTTGCTCGGCAGCTTATTGTCTACGTATTTCCCGTGAGCGTCTCTTTATACGTACCTGTGTGTGAGTGCTCGTGTGTTATTGGCTGGTTAAAACCTGAGTGCTTTTGAAGATCAGGTGGTGTTTTTTGTGGTGCTCAGGGCTCTGTCTTCAGATGTGTGTGTTGAGGCTCATGGTAAACTTGTGTGTGTGTGTGAGTAAAGCTGCATGCGTCCTCAGAGGTCAATGTCAGCCAAGAGGCTCTTTAAATTCAGATTGGCATTTAACTGATTATGAATATAATATGTTGTGGACCATAGTGTGCTGCAAAAAGACAGACACAGACAGGACAGACAAAGCCTATTCATCTTGAGATGCTAGTGCAGGTGCGTCATGAAATATGATCATCAAATACTTTACTTCCAACTCTGAAGTTAGCCTCCATGTAGTTTTTAATTTGTTGCCTCCATTTATTATAATGCCAGTTAAAAGTCGACCTGGAGATTTTCCATCAGAATTTTTTGAACTAAATCTGAATTTAAACCTTTTTCATACTGTATATTCCACTTTCACATTATTTTGTCAAATACTTTATATTTTAATAGGTTCAAACATATTTCTTGAACATCCACACCTAACTCTGTTGAGGAGTGTTGCAACCAAAAACGTAATAACGGCCAATAACGTAATAACAGCCAATAACGTAATAATTTTGGCCATTTTAAATGTAATAAAGCCAATAATGTAATAACATGCCAATAATGTAATAAAACTTTTGAGCCAATAACGTAATAACATTTTGCCAATAATGTAATAAGTTATTACATTATTGGCTGGTTATTACGTTATTGGCCTAGTATTAAAAAAACCTTTGACAATGTAATAACTGGTGCCGATAATGTAATAATACATAAATATGACTGCAGTTCTTGGAAATAAAAGGCAGTTTTGTGCAGTTTGCTAATCGAAAATAGGTATAGTGGATGACAGTCGTAATATTTATTCATCCAAGATGTACTACCTTTCACCTCTCTCTCTCTCTCACTTCTACCATGCTTAGTTCGCAAATGGAAGAAGTAAGCATTGTAGGCTATCAACAACCTCCAAAACATAACCAAGCTTGTGTATTGAATGGTGTCTGCCAGCCAGTTTATGTTTCAGTCATGTATAACTTCCTGCCTCAGACAAACCATTGGGAATAGGTAATGTTAAATGTGATAATCCCAGCATGGCTCGGAGGAGCAATGGCGTTGATTTGATTTTACCATTGATTTTTTTTAATTAACATATTTAGCCATCATTTGTCCAACTTGATGGTTAGTGTTATCTCCAGAACACCCAAATGAAGTTCCAAATGAAGTGGCAGCACAATTGTACACATTCAGAAATGTTTTCTTTTGCAGCACCAATCAACAAATAGCTCACTACTGAAACCAGCTGTTGGAGATATAAAATGAAATCTTTGCAGGTTTCATACATCTAACTTTGATTTTCATGTTTGAAAATTAAAAACTACATCACGTTGAGCGAACGTTGAGATCAAAAGGTTCCATTTGGATAAAGTGACATTTCAATGTTTTTTGTTTTTTCTAGTGATGATAAAGCAGCTTTAGGTTCTATATTAATACTGTGAAAGTCTAAAGGTAGATGTTTGTATTGCTCCAGGTCTTTTTTTTTTTTTTTTTTTTTTTTTACATTTGTGAATGAAAAAACTACCTTTATACTTTCACAGTATAAATATAGAACCTATGTTGCTTTATTCTCACTGTAAAAAACAAAAAAAACATCAAAATGTCACTTTATCCAACACGGGACCTTTAAGCTCAACGTGTTGAAAAAAAAAATTCAAATAGAAAGAGAATGGTAAAACCAAATCAACTCCATTGCTCCTCCGAGCCATGCTGGGATTATCACATTTCACATGGTTTGTCTGAGGCAGGAAGTTATACATGACTGAAACATAAACTGGCTGGCAGACACCATTCAATACGCAAGTTTGGTTATGTTTTGGAGGTTGTTGATAGCCTACAATGCTTACTTCTTCCGTTTGCAAACATATCATTAAGCATGGTAGAAGTGAGAGAGAGAGAGAGAGAGAGAGAGAGAGGGGTGAAAGATAGTACATATCTTGGATGAATAAATATGACTATGTCATCCACCTATTTTTGATTAGCAAACTGCACAAAAATTGCAAAAAAACCTTTTATTTCCAAGAACTGCAGTCATATTTATGTATTATTACATTATTGACACCAGTTATTACCAGCCAATAATGTAATAACTTATTACATTATTATTATTATTATTGGCTGTTATTACGTTATTGGCCGTTATTACGTTTTTGGTTGCTACAAGGATGAACCTTGTAAAAGTTTAAAAAAATAATCATAAGTTGTCAGGTTAGATCCATAGTAGAAAAACAGATGCATACTGATTCACAATTTGTACCTAATTTCTCAGAGTTGAGTGGAACCAGAATAATATGAGACCGTTGGATACATGAAAGCGTCATGTCGGCTTCTGATCACTACAGCAGTGAAACTATTTGAACAATGATTGACACTGATTTTGTGCCATATAGATACATACAGCACACTGACAAATACATACACATTCAATAAAGTTAAAGAAGAATATGAACATACACACTCACACTTACTCACACACACACAGACCTTTATGTAACCCTTAGATCTAACCTTCCCCTCAGCTCCCACTGGCTAATGTGTTGTGCTCGGAGGTGGTGAAATCTGGTCATAGATGCTGGCACTTGCCTTGGGTCACACTTAAAAACACACATAGACACACAGGCGCACACTGGCGCAAATGTGCTAACTTGTCCCCAAGGGTGTGACAGGAGGACAGTGAATCAAAGGACACAGAGAAACAGTCACGTCTGACACAGATTGACTCAGACAGCCGCGTTCGTTCCAACTTGATCATCAACACGGAAAAGAACCTTCACATCACACTTGTCTAGATGTTAATATGCACATTTGTTTCCATGCCAATCTTTTACTGTTTAACGGTATTTTTGAAAAATGAAAACACATTATCTCAACCTTTGTACTTATTTTTATTACAGAAGGGACATAGATAAATGTATAAACTCAGACACAGCACGTAAGCAGGGTTTTTGAACTACTTTGTACTAGGGGTGTGCATTGGCACTGCCCTCACGATTCGATTCGATTACGATTCAGCAGGTAACGATTCGATTCGATTCGATTCTACGATGCATTGCGATGCATTGCAATGCATCAAAATTCTACTGCACACAACACGGCAAATTTTTCATCAGTCATGAGATATTGAACAACAGATTTTATCGGCTGCTATGTATTATCACTCTCCTGTATCTTTGACATAAATGTCATTAAATTAAATAAAATTGAATGGTACAGGTATTGGATATGGGATTTTCAAACCTGAAAAAGAAAACATAAATCACTTCTAGGGCTGCCCCAAAAATTAGCCGACCAAAATTTCATTGGTCGATTGGTCGCAGGAAAAAACAAACAAACCTTTGGAGCCGTGTCTTGTCAATATTAACTCAAAATCAATATGACTGAACTATATGAAAGACTACGGGGCTTTTATTTTGAAGGGCCAGATACAGGAAGTCGTGACACTTTTTGTTGTTGTTGTTTTTACACGACACGGCAGGTCTCTCTCTCTCTGCATCAGAGACCCCCAGCCTGAGCTCAGTCACTCCCCCTCCACTACTGTGTTTATTGGTGATAACGGGCATACTACCTGTAGTAACGGCCGGACTCACGAGCGTTAATTAATTCATTCTCAACCCGTCCGCGGGTGAAAAATAAAAAAAGGAAAAAGAAAGCCAGTGGCAACACTGCTACTGCTGGTGCTACTTAGCATGTAGCTACAGGCTGCGCATGTCGTTGCTCCGGAAATGCCCCCGGAGGTAATTGAAACTTCACAACTTTATTTGAGGCCAGAAAATAAACAGTGACATAATCGATTATGGCACGTTGCCGCATCGATGCTGAATCGTGCATGTCCCGCATTGCAATGCATCGCCGAATCGATTATTGTTGACACCCCTACTTTGTACCTCTTTATCCAGAATCTGTATTGCATCAAATGTGAATGTCTTGCTTATATTTCATGATACTTCCTTTTATTTAGAGCCACTTCTTCTGTCTGGTCATTATGTCACAATATGATGTTTAATTACTGTTCCCTGACCACTTTTCCATCCACTGACCTTCAGGTAGAGAGCAGAAAATGATGCTGCTCACTCATGGGTGTGTGGGTGCAGAGTAATTGTTCCATTTTGTCCCGGAAGCCAATTATTTGCTTCCAATGCCCCTTTGAAAAATTTTACAACGTTTGCTGGCTAGACAACCAATTCATTACGACGCCATTTTACTTTGACTCTATACCCACAACATTATCATTACAAATAATAACTGACGGTAAACAAGCATAAAACTCTCTTTAGCTGTCCTTTTGAAGTCCTTGAGAAGCCACATTGATTCACTTGATGGAAGAAAAACCGCACTGTGCACACATACAAAAATAGAAAACCAATTTCCAAGCTACTGATATATTTTTCCATCTGTTTGTTGTGGAACAAACAGTTGAACGGTGAAGAAAAATGCTCCAGGGAGTTCAGTTTGCCATTCATGTGTCCTATCTGCGTGAATTAAGAGCTGAAAGTGCTGCTGTAGATATTGCTACCCCCTCCCATATCGCCCCCACCCCTTTATCCAAATGTGTAGAAAGAGGCAAGGTGGTGCAGACATCAGCAGTTCAGCGAATCTCTGCATGCACTGAGAAATGGGAGGACCTGAGGGAAAAGGTCAAAGCAATATAAATTTGACATGTAGATAGGAAGAGCTCTTTCACCTTCTGGGGCTGGTGGGTGCGCTTTCCCACAGTTTTGCACATTACATGGGGCTGCAAGCAAAATTTTCTCACATTCCCTCGAGAATAAAGTGTGTACTTTACTACAGTTTGATTATCTCAGGGTCAGAGAAGCTCGACTTGCAGACATACTGCAAGTCACAAAATACTATTTACAAGCCGACCATGTTAATCGCGAGTCCATATTTCAAACTTCAGCTCTTTGATGTAGCCTAAAGTAGCAGTACTGCAAAGCTCCAGTGGCGCATACTGCACACAATTTAATTAGTAATTGGCAGAGTGTAGCATGCAAACTATGACAAAGAGTGTTGAGGGGAGTCGAACAAATGTAATGAATGAGATAATGTTATTATTTCAGCAGATCCATTCATTATGTGAAGGCATAGCTATACTAAAATAACCGCACTGCAGTGCTTTGAGGACAAATGACTTATACATGGGCACAAGTTATTTATTTATTTATTTATCCTCTCCAGGCTCCACATAGTTCTGTGTCAAAGGTGTAATAAATTTATGATTGTCGGAGTTTACTAAAAATCCTTTTAGTGCTTGGCAGTTTTTTTTGTTTATTAATAATGCTGTTGAGAGGCAACAAATTTGAGCCCACGCCAAGAATATACTTTAGTGGATGATAATATATTCAGATGGTTCATCATATGATTATGATTTTGAGAATCAAAGTACTTTCATGACTTTGTAAAACAGAAGACGAAACCTTCTCAACAAAGCCCATTTAGCAGCTCTGAATTTTTGTGTCACCTACAGCGCTGCCTCCAAGGTCAAGGCTGAACTTTTCAACTTTTAAGCACAGGTTTTTAGCCAACATAGAGGAATTCCTAAAGTGCTAAAACAAAAACACCACACACTTGAACTCATACAGAACTGCTGGCTTGCAAATGAGAGTCAGAGTTACGTCCCTATTCGCACATGCTCATACAGACTCACACACTGCTGGTGGCAAAATATCTATTCACACATTTCCAAAGACGGGGAGATATTAATGGGAAGGGACAGTCTCCTCCAGGCACCAATCAATCAGCATGTCCTCATGCTCTAAGACAGCCTTCATGTGGGACTAGCTCGGTGTTCTCTGGTCGAGTTTGAAGCTTCATGACCGATGTTTATGTGCAAATAGCCACGTCTGTAATTGTTTTGATCAAACTCTCACAAATGAAAAGGAACAAGATTAAAAGGAAATAATCAGGCTGAACACTGCATGGGATTCCATCATACTCTCTCCCCCTTATTTTTTGTCTTAACACAGGACAGGCATCTGAGAACTGTATTGGAAAGTTCACCGCATGTCGAGGAAAAAGAGAGGGAGAAGTGGGCTGAGAGTGTCAAGTGTGAATGCGTGTGTTTGAGAGAAAACAAAACAAGTCTTATTCAGGGCATTTGATGAGAAAATGAAGAGCCTTTTTTTTGAAGAACATTAAACAGTAAATCTAGTGATATTCCCCATGTTTTTATATGTATGTAAACATTGCAACCAACAACGTATCCCCCCATCTCTCATAAAGAATTGCTACAAATTTAGTTTGATTAAAAAAAACCAGAAGATAAGCCATAATTTTAATAAATAATCAAAAATAATATCCTTTAAACACTGTAGTTCTTCAGTGCCACTCAAACAGGATTTAATATTGTATTTGTTCAGCAGTGGATAATATATAACATGATTCAGTGAATAAGTTGCAGCAGCAGAGCAGTGTGTGCATTTACTGAAAATAAATTATTGCATTGCCCATTTTTATTGTACCGTAATAGATCATTCATATGTTTTCTGGATTTTTGACATCAGTTGAACCCGATGTCACAGTCGATACCTGATATAAGCATCAGATCTAGTCTTTGTTGGTTTCTAGACTTTTCTGTAGCCATTTTGATATGCTTTATTCAAGATTCTTGAAGAAATTATTGAGCCGTGTAAATGTAGTCTCTTTTATCTCTGTCTATCTCCTTCCTCTCTATCCTCCCTCCCTCCCTTCCTTCCTCTTATGGAGCAGATCTGAGTCGCTGACTTTCTGTCTGTCCAGCACAGGCTTTCGTCTCTTTGGTCACCTCGCATCCTGCTGCCTCTCACCTCAGCTTCTAACCTGCTCACCAGGCCTCCATCCGTCCCTTTACTGCAGCCAGCTTCCGTTCTCTCTTTATCCTCTCTTCCGATCTTGTCCTCGTTCACTGCCAGCCTCCATCCGCCTCTTCCTCCAAGCTTTTTTTTTTTTAATTCCTTTTTTTACTCTTTCGGTGTTCTCTAGCTTTCCCACCACCCTCCCACTATTCACCTATCTCTCCATCTTTGCCTCCTTCCCTCTGTGCAACAGATCTTTCTCTGCAGGTCTTTGTACACCTGAGAGTACACAACCATCTGCTCAATGCATCTCTTCCTCTGTCTTCCATCTTTCAGTATCATATCTTTTCTCCTCTCTTCTCTTCTCTCTTACTGTACGTTCGCTCTAGCCATTTCATCCATATAAAGATGTGAAAGATATTATTTTTGTGATTGTCTTTCCTTTCTTTATTTATTGGTGGTCAATGTTTGACCATATTAGATCTTTTAAAAACATGTGTCTTTACATTTATTTTCTGTTTTGATTTTTCTGGCATGGATAAATCTGCACTTGTTCCTCCTTTCTGTATCTGAAAATAAAATGAAAGTGTAAGAAGTACAAACGCCTCTTTGGGAAGTCAGGTTTGGTCGCTTGATAAACAAATGTAACTACAGTAGCCCTAAGTAGATAGGGTATATATTCACTGAATGTGCAGCCAAACGTATTGCCACACTAAAATTAAATTCTGTTCAGTGCATCCTGATCCAGTTGAAGGAAATTGTTGTACAGTATTTATAACATCCTTTGCAAAACACACAATGAAGCATGAAAATATAAATGGAAAAAAGGTGTCTGTGTTTTAGCAAAATGCTGTGTGGTGACAGAGCCTCTTTTACTGTTAATGTCTTCTCAGCTTTCTCACTTTCCTCTACTTTTTTCTCCTCCTGATCTCTTGTTTTATTTCTCTCATGCTATTTTTATTTCTTACAGTGTTTAAAGAACTTTTGTGTCACGAGTCACTGCTGCTCCTGCTGAGGTACACTTGTTTCCAATTTAAGAGATTAGAGGCAACTTGCGTAAGATACACTTGCTGTGTCTTGTCTGACTTTGAGATAATGTGTGACTGAATGTGTCTGTGATTGCATATGGGAAAGGTGTCCACTGTGTTAGCAGACGGATGCCATGTGGGAGACCAGTGTATATGGCTGCAATGGTATTTTGTCACTTCGTATAAAGTAGAGGAGCTGAAAGGAAGGTTGTCACCTGTCGGTGCTTATGTGCATTTGTGTGTTTGAGAGATAAGTGGGTGTTTGGCACCCGTCTCCTTACTGCAGGGAGAGAAACTCCAACACATGTCAAGTTGTACAAGGACAGCACAGGGACTATATATTAATATTTCTGTGTGTATGTGACAGGGCAACAGAATGTATCCATTCCTCCTTCAACTGGAAACACAGCAGCAGTGCTGGGTCTGCATGTCGGGTTGCTTGTTGGTAAATTAAACTGACATTTACCTCGCAGTCTGGCAGTGACTTGAATGAGAGAGGCTGTTTGATGTCAGTTTCCTGCAGTTCCATGTTTTATATGTGGTCTAACTCAAGATTGCTACCTAATGGTAATGATGCAGATTTTAAAAAAGTGTCTGGTGTATAAAGTAGGGGAAGTAAAATGAAGGAGGCTTAGGAAAAGGGAGTAAAACAATGAGAATTGTGAGATAAAATGTAGAAAGCAAACCAGAAAATTAGTTTAGGTGGGTTGACAATTTTACTTGTCAGATTGCAGGAGGTGTTAACTCTAAGTATTATGTGTGTAACTTGGTATGATAAGAATCAAGAAGACTTGTTAGGACCATGTTAAGATTCTCTTAGGAAATTACTTCTCCTTCTTAATTATTCTCTTTACATGAATATTCTTTTGATAAGCCTTCTCATTTGATTTCACAATCAAAACATGCATCTTTATTAGACAACACACAAAATTTGAGCTCAAAAAGAATTTATTTACGCAGCCTGTCACCCTGTGGATGCAACCACTTTACTTTCAGCGCAGTGTTACATTGACGATTAAAAAAGGAAAAGAGCTCCTCCTCTGCATTGGGTGCTGACTGAAATGTCCCTCTCTTGACAGTCGGGGGGCGAAGGATGTGCCTATTTTGTGGGGTATGGACTGATACCTCTAAGTCCTGATACTGATGACAATGTGGTGCTGATGTAGGATTTGTAGTACTGGTACTCTGGTTGAGAAGAGCAACTGTCTGCTATCACGTTCCCAGAGAAGCACAGTAGCCTATGTGAATTTGTTGCCGGTGCCGGTGCCGGCGCTGTCGTCGGTACTGGTACCGGCGGTGCAGTAGCCGTTGCCCGTAGCGGTGCCAAGCAAAGCTCCAAAACTCGAGCTCTGGTGGGGAGGCTGGTCGGCTGCACAGCCCAACGCAGGGCGCAGGGAGACTCGGCTTGAGCTCGGGCTCTGGAGCGTAGCAGTGCTGAGATGTACCACTTCACTGAGTTTAGAAACATTATTTGTGACCCGTTCCATCAAAATGAGTCGGAAGTCGCAACGTTCTATTTTTAGATAATCAGCTGATAACATGGAAAACCCAAAAAAATGTTTTACCCTAATTTCAAAGCAATGACATTCAAAAACAATCTCCCAAAGTTTCACAGTCCAGATAATTGAGAAAAGGCACGTAAATGATTAAAGTTGACCTGCAACTTAAACCCTCTGAAAATGAGTGTTGCTTCGGTGCAAAACATGAAATATCTTCTGAACCGTTCATGATAGAGACGAGCTGTAAACTGCATCTGAATCGCGGGATTCTCCGCTTTCCGACGGTCATTGAATGTTGCATCTATGGCGAGCGGGGACGAGTACAGAAACAGATGCTAAACCGAGTAGCATCGAAGCTAACAGAGCGTAGCATCGATGCTAAACCGAACGTAGCATCGATGCTATGATAGAAACGAGCTGTAAAAAGCATCTGAATTGTGAGATTCTCTGCTTTCCGAGGGTCATTGAATGCTACCTTTATGACAACAAGGGGTGTCGCTACCCGATCTGCGACGCTACCCGATCTGTGACAGCCACGTACGGCAACTCCACTTGGACAAACTTAGTTGAATTGACTTAGGATCACTGCCCTATGTGCGTCGCCAGAGACCGTTTATCTTTTTATTTATTTTTTTAAATACTTTATTAGTAATGTAAATTGAGGGTTGGTTGTGGTGGTCTGGATCTTGATGCTCAGAAAACAGGAACACAGGCGGACTTTTAATGTTTACTGTCCTCTTTTCTCGCCGGCCTCATCACCATGACAACCACAAACAATCACAACTACCACAACACTCACTGAATAAACGAGTCTGCCGCGGCTGTCTTATGACGGACCTCCGCGGTTTTTATTTTATTTTATTTTATTTTTTAATCATTTTCACAGTACCGTATTTTAATTTCACAGAACTTTAAGCATGTACGCAAATCGGGCAGTGCCCAAATGAAGTTTGTCCAAGTGGAGTTGCCGTAGGCAGCTGTCCAAGATGGCGGCCGGTCTGCGCCATGGTCTGCGCATGCGCAGACCAGTTTTGTCACAGATCGGGTAGCGTCGCAAATCGGGTAGTGACAAGGGGCCGTATAGGTTGTGTGTAATCACGTGGTACAGGAACAGATGCCAGGGTCACTGGCAAAAACTTTAACTGCTATTTTCTCAGGTTTTAGAACGGAATAAGAGAGTAGGAGATCGTAATTCAAATGGCCACATCTCGAAAACCATCAAATGTATGACTCTGACTAGGGTATCATTTTAAAGCTTATTTTCTAATCTTTCCATTGATACCAAAATCTCAACTTTGAAATTTGGGTCACTGTGACTCATTTTGATGGATCGGGTCACATTTTAAGGTAAAAAAAAAAACTACATTTATTTATTTGTTTATTTCGGGCATGTCAGTTAGATCAATCATCATCACACATCATCTTAGTTTAAATAATACAATACACATGGCCGAAAGGGAAAGCGTTTGTATTTCTCTGTGTGTTGCTCTTTTTCTCTTTTACTTGGCCTCCCGTTTATCTTCTCCTCCATTTTTCTACTGGTCAAGTTAATGGGTCTTTAACCTTGTGTCAATGAGCCAGGGGCTTTGGTGTGATCGCCCACACCACAACTATTCCCTTCCCAATTAGGCAGAGATGCAGGCCAGAAGACGGCTTCTGTGTGTGTGTGTGTGTGTGCAGGCGTGTGTGTGCGTGTGTGCACATGTGCATGTGTATGTAAGAGATCTTGAAAACATAGCCTGAGGTGTCCACAATGAGTGCCATTATCGTTGTTAATGACAAAGATAATGGGATACACATGCCAGCACACAGACACACAGACTGACACACACACACACACACACACACACACACACACACACACACACACACACACACACACACACACACACACACACAGTCTCGAAAAACCAACTTGCCCCTCACTGCCAACCACAGATATAAACATAATAATGACTATTATAATACACATCAGATTCCCACTGCGGGCTTGTGAAGATAATACAATCAGGAGATTATTAGCGTCACCAGACTTGAAGTGATTAATTTTATCTAAAGATTGACTGATTTGATACCGTACAATTCCATTGTGTGGGGCTGATTTGAGAGATTGCATTAAGCCTGATATTAGTCTGATATATTATTAAAAGCCTTGCTCGTTTTGTGTGCAACCAAGGATGATGGTAACCTAACATGAACTACAAACCAAAATGTAGTCAAGTGTGTATTGTGGCTTTTTTGACCAAATAGCTCCAGGAACTATAAACTCAGTATCTAAATCAGAATCAGAGAAGTTCCTTTTTTGTACTCTTACTTGCATTTTCCTCGAAATCTTAAGGACTGTGAAGATAAACCAAATTAGACCAATAAATGCTTTAACAGTGAAGACTTTTGCACATAAGATGATGTATTCAATATCTGTAAGATATGAAAATGTGTTTTTTAACTGTACTATTGTACAATTACTGATAGAATTTTAGAAAGGAGACGTGTATAGTTGAAAACGGAGACTAAATGATCAGAGTAGCTAAATTCTTGTCCAGAGAGTAGGTCATTGTTAACCCAATATGTCTTCAATCTTCCTCTTGAGCTAAAGAAGTAAAGATCATCTACTTAATGTTAAAGTCCCCCTAAAGAGGCATTTTAAAATTTGTAAAAATGCTCTGCTATGACTATTCTTTGATTAAAATTGCTTACCTACACAAAGATGTTTAAAATAACTCTCCAAGACACTAAAAACACGTCCATTATTTCTCCGTCATTGAAAAATTCATCTTCTATTCATATGCATGACTGCCTGGTCAGGGTTGCTAGGTAACGGTGGTGCGCGTCAGGGGCAAGGGAGACAGAAAGGTGATTTCAAAACACGAAGCTCACGTCAGGTTTCACGTGCAAGCTTGTGTTTCCTCCGGCGAGTAAATGTAAATTTGAATGTAAACTGAAATGTGAATAAAGTTTATAACAAAGAAAAAGAAAAAAAAAAGAGACCACGTCAGGACCCGAACACAGGTCTACCGCTTATAAGGCGGCGACGCTGCCGCTCAGCCACCGCAACTAACTGCACACATACACTGCATCTAGCTCTATATGTAGTGTGTCACTGTCATGGTGAACTACTACAGCAAACAACGGCTGCAGAGAGCCGCTGCTGCTGTGAATATAGAGTTTTTTAGGTGCTCGCATCCAGGGGCCATGCCCAGAGTCTCTGAGTTGCTCGGTAACAGGCTGGTATCACCGCTCCTCACCCGAACACGAAGCAACGTCGCCGTCATCGCTGTTTAACGTACGTTACTCCCGCTTTGTACCCTGTTCATATTTTATGTAATGAGATGGGGGGAAAATCAACGGGATTGGTTGCTACAGTTTTGTGACGCACGAAAACTGACTCCAATTTGAAAAACTGAATCCAGTTTTTTCAGAGTCTGGTATTGAAACGTATTGAAACTGCATTTTCAAGTCTAAAATGCTCAGTTATGGCGTGGATTAGCAATTTTGCTCCTGAAATGCCTTGTAACAGAGCCCACACACTAAATTGACATGTTAATCATTTTAAAAAGTGCATTTTTGGTTTAGGGGGTCTTTAAATATCCATTTCCTAATATTGATACTACAATAATCAGGGTGTGTGTGTGAGAGACTGATAACGTATGCCATCTGCAGTTCCTGCCAAAAATGATCTAGCTTTATTGGCTGATCTGACCCGTAGATGATTAAAGGTCCAGTGTGTAATATGGAGGTAAAACCATATGTCTGCTGTTTCCTACTCCTTCTTCTTTCCTTCTGCCTTCTTCTTCGTTGGTTTATCTATGCACGCGAAACTTGTGAAACGTGCTCTCTGGCGAGCTGGATGAATCTGTTCGGGGTGCTGTATAAACGTGGCGGTGCAAGAAAGCAAGACCCCTGCTATATGTATGTATCAAAGAATAATTATAAGGCTACGAAAACCAGCCAAATTTATATTTTATAGCGATTATACACTTATACAAATATTTTCATATTCAGATTTTGCCAATAAACCTTGACAATTATTACACACTTTAATATTTTTAGGAAAAAAATGTGATTGAGGCATCCCAAGTATAAAGCCTATGACCAGGTCAGACTTGGTGACTGCGGAGGACTCGTGTCCCTACGACTTACAGCAGCATATCAGTGGCAAGCATACCAGGCCTCTGTTGTCAAGGTAACAAGAATATACATGCTGTTAAGATTGTGAAACAGCCATAAAGTCCTGCTTTTTGTGATCCTCATGTGATTGAACATAATTACTGAGGCTGTTAGACGTCACTTTACAGTGGAAATAGATTTGTTTATTATCAGAAATCTCAAATGTTTCTGGATTATACTTTTAATATGCTGTATACTTTCTAAATCTTTGCATTGCTCAGATCCTGTTAGTGGTGACTGCACGCACATGCACATGTAGGCCTACACCTCAAGTCTTTTGCCAGACCAATTATTGTAGATTTTAAACTTAATTGAGTTGCCTGCTTAAAGCAACCGTGAATTAAAAAAAAAATCCTACAGGCTTCTCTGCCACAAGTGGAACGGAGCGATATATGTGTGTATGTGCATGAGTGTGCACGTCTACTCATGTTCATTTGTTTGTTGTGCTGACTGACTAAAAGGGGGTGTTTGTTTGTAAGAGTTATAGGGTTGGCATCTTGCAATGTGAGAAATGCTCTTCTCCTCCACCACCACCAGCAAATCCAACTTAAAGCTTTTACCCCCTGTAGAGAGAGTGTTGGAAGGGGGAGTTTATGTGTGTGTGTGTTGGGGAGTCAGAGGAGGCGGGGTAGAGGGAGGGAAAAAAAGGAGGTGAGGGGGTGAGGGGGGTGTTGGGGGGAGATAAGAGGGCATTATCTGCCCTGCTCATTCTCTCTTTTACCAGCGGGGGGTGTGGGGCCTTATCCCTGCTTCCTGCTCTGTGTGTCGCCTTCACAGGCTGGGAGAAACTCATGGATGTGATGCAAACACACACATTGTCACTGTCACTTTCCCTCACATGCACGCACATCACACACTTTCACACAACCGCATGTCTACACTGGCACAGACACACACAGGCAGAGACTGTGTCGCTCTCATACAAAAGCTCAACTGTCGCTCTCCGTCTCACATGCGCACACTCGCACTTCCACAAACGCTCAAATGTGCAGTGGAAGTGGCTGTTGGGTACCATCGAACGCCTAGACTGACAGCTTATTATCACACTGTAAAGCACAAATTACAAAGGCAAAACAAAACAAGATGCTGTGGGAAAAAAACAAAACAAAGAGGAGGATAGATGAAGCAGATAAAGAAAGTGACTGATAGGAAACAGAAAACGGCAGCGTTGCTGAAGGCAAAACTAAAAAAGAATAGCAGCAAATAACGATGCAAAGACTGTTGAAGAGTGGAAGAGGAGTATCCTTTGTCAAATAGGATGCAAGGACAAAGGCCGGGAGGAATGAAGAAGCAAGGCAGTGGGAAGGAAGCGGGTGTTTTGCATCCCCCGGCACCAGTCCTGGCCTTTAATTTCTCTCACAGCAGGGTCAAAGTTATCAGCCTTCCACTGACAAAGAGGCTTTTTAATTGAGCACAGTGCTGTTATCGGTCACATGTTCTTTAAAAGCAAGGGACTGATGATGGTCTTTGTGAGCAGGAGGCTTTTTATTTGATAAGGGAAAAATGGAGCCATAATGAAAAACAGGCCAAATTGTGGCAATCAGTGTAACATTTACAAGGGAGGTGTGTGGGAGATAAAAGTATTCATGTGAAAATGTCATCACTTTATTGTAAGACACAAGGCTTTTGTTTTGTTTCTACCAAGCATCAAAGTTTAATTAGTTATTGAGATATTTTTTTTCCCGTTGTGTTTGAGAAATATATGAACATTAGAGGTCACTGTAAACTAGCAGCATAATGAATCATAGCTTTTAAAACTGTTTAGTGTGTTCATTGATGTTTAAAGTAAAATGATTCCCCAGATTTCAGGTTTTGAAGGCCACAGAGCAAATGTGTCACTGATTTTAAACAACCATATAAACGACCTTTATTTTAAGAATCATTATTATAAGTAGATGAAGATGTCAGCTGTGAAGTCGAACAAAATATTTTGTTTATTAACACAAAACATTGCTTTATTATTTAGAAGTCATGTTCAATCAATGAGGCCACTGCTGTTTTAATTATCAGAAAAAATGTTATCATGCAATATGAATGTGGTATGAGTCAGCGACCCCCCCCCACACACACACACACACGCCCACACACATCTATCCAACTTTCAAAGTGAATATCTTGATTTGTCCTTGAGGTGACACCGTCTGCACTTGTGTATGTGAGCGTGTGTGCCAGCCTTCCTTATTAAAGCGTGTCTCTGCCACTCTGCACAGCAGATCAGCACCTAATTACACCAACCAACAAGCTTTTCATCTCAAGTAAATAAGGTGGGTTCATCCCGGCTGGAGATGATTTTCACCCCTTTACAAGGACTACTGATGATGACTCTCTCACTTTTTTTCTATTATTGCGTGTGTTTATCTGTTTGCATAGATACTGTATGTATGAAGGTACAGCAGATGGCACAGATGTTTCGTCAGCAGGAACCTACTGTAACTGTCAGACTTCTTGACTGACCCATACTGTATCTGTATATTTTATATTCAAACTCTGAGGTCAGAAATCTATAGCTGCAGATGTAGATGTAGATTTTTTATTTTATTTATTTTATATTTTTCGATTTCACTCTGTGGAAAATACATGTAGAGAAGAGAAATCATCTTCTCATTCCCTTTTACTCTCAGGAAAAAATAGTTTTGCTCCATCTTTGCAAAACGGATATATTTGTGATATTGAAGCGTTTGTAATGAGCAGAGAATGCACAAAACTAAATGGACATCTTAAATCTTCTCAGCTGCACTCAGAAGAAGATGGTTTCCACTCTGCCAGATCATAAACAGCAAGCCGATAATGATCGGGAAACGGAGACACTGGGCATCTGGAGCAGGCATATGGATACCTCCGTTAATGGTGAGCAGACAGACCATAATTCTGCAGCCTTTTGACAGTGTCTTAGCAACAGCTGGAATGCAATAATCACCAGTTGTTTTCATCTGCAATTGTTAATGACAGAAAGGCTGAGAAAGTGATGTAACGACTGAAGTTCATATGTTTCATAACACACTTTATCTTCCTGTCAGTCCAGAGAACAGGTTGAACTGTCATCACATTTCTGCATTTTATGTAAAGAAGTCAGGTGTGTTTAACTTCTACAACATTGGGAAAATAACGACTATTATCTACTATACTATTATATTATACTACTAACTATAATCGACTGTAAGAAGCATATTTTCTTTGGGACTTAATTTCAGATGGATAAAATTGCCATAAAAACTGAGACATTATTTTAAAAATGTTGATGCAATGCCGACTTCTGCACAGAAAATCTAAAAATGAAATCTTGTGCTCACACCTTTACTCAGTATTGTTAAAGCCACTTTGGCAGCATCTGGCAGCCCAGTCTTCATGGGTAAGTCTCTACGAGCTTTGCACTCGTGGACTTGGTCAGTGTATCCCAAACTTCCTGACAGATCCTCTCAAGCTCTGTCAGATTGGATGGGAAGCGTCTGTGAGCTGCCATCTGCAGGGCTCTCCACAAATGTGCTTTGGGGTCAAAGTGTGGCCTGGCTCTCTCAGTCACAGTCACAGTCTTGTCCTGAGGCCATTGTCGTGCCAAAAGGTGAACAGTTTCTCCAGTATACACATCTGAAATCTTAACGCACAGTTTGAAGGGTACGATTAAATAGAGTTCTCTCTCAGAATAGCCTGCAATTGTGCCATAAATGCACATAAATTGTGCTTTTAAGCCACATTCAGTAAATTTGAGCTGAATAGAGCTGAAGGTTCTATTCAGCCTCTTATTTTTCCAGTAATTTATATTTCAGCCACTGATCTAATGTGTGATTTAGCTTGAATTTGCAGAAATTGGATTGGTATGCATGTGGCATATGGATTTAGTTTAGTTTTTTGTTTTTTACCCACAAGCCTGATTGAAAAGCAGTGGTTTGTACAGTATTTTCTTGAGTTTTATTTGCTACTTTGTCAAGTAACCCTGTTTTAATATTTATTTAAAAGCCCAACCAGGTCGGTTGCTTCTGCAGAGGGACATCTGTTGCCAGTCATTCAATTAAAACTACTGTACAACAATGTGGGATCTTGTGTTACAACAGTGGTCTGTTTTATCGGTCCCTGTGACAAACTATGGAAGCGGCAGATAGAAAACATAAAATAGGAACAGACAATAATTTCTTCTGGAGCTTTTTAATCTTAAAACACAGATAGACAGGTGTGACAGTTTTGAATAGACAGTATGACCTCCAGCACTCCTCTGGGTCCAGTAAGCAACACAATCATCATCATCATTTCACATGATGTTTGATGTTGAATCTGAATATGAGCTTTTACAGAGAACTAAGACTTCAATCAGAAATGTACCACTTTGTGCCCAATGGAGGCTGACATTTTTCAAAGCTTAAATTCTGTAGTATTCCTGCTTTATACTGTGTTGGAGGTCATTACCCACACTGCCTTCACACTTTGTGCTTCAGCTCCACTGACATATGTTACTATCAAAGCAGCCAAGCTAAAGTGGATCGTGCAGTTTATGATGGAGTCAAACTAGCGGACAGCTTTATGACTTCTGTCATGTGTACAGCACTGTTATAACTTATGTCACGCCTATGACAGCTTAACGGGGTGCACTGATGTATGGACTTCATATTGTGCTACAAGTCTTGATAACTTAAGTGATATTGTTCCCGTATGCTTGGTGTGAAGAGTGTCATTTCATGCTTTGAATGCTCAGTACATTTTGCATTCAGTAGAGGAGAACCTTTGGCTCTGCTCATCTAGACACGGCCCGTTGTGTTTAGTGGCATTATGTGCTGCGAGACACATTTATAGTAGCTCTCGCTCTGCTTTTCCCAGCCTTCTCCAAGTGTGTACGTGCACGCATTCGTCCACGTTTGTGTGTCTGCACACCTGCATGCTGTTCTGAAATGTAGCTATCTGTCTTGCCTCAACTCCTTTCCTTCTCATTAAATTTGGGGGTTAAATTTGCATGTCCTCACCTTCAGAAAGAAGGTTATTCACATCCTGAGGTGTTTTTTTGTGCGTGTGTGTCTCTCTGGTAAAAGCATGCTCACAGACACACACACACCTCGTCACACAGAGAGAAAAACAGAGAGTGAACAAACCCCAAACACTTAAGAGGGTCTTAAAATTGCAGCCTTGGCTGTAAACACAATAACAAAAACCTCTTTTGCAATGATTCCAGCTGAATTAATTTTGACAACAATTTTTTGATTTACTTTGACTCATATTTTTGTCATCTAAATTGTTTTAGTTTTGGCTTACAGTCACTCATGTAAGAAGTTTAGTGAAAGTTGAATGCATTAATCAAGCATTTTTCCTGTTGTTTTCCTGGTGTTTCTACTGTTGGTAGAAATATAAATTAACCTGTTATTATGGAATACTTTTTGAAGTTTGAATGTTATGTGGCAATACGATATGTGTTTATTCACAGAATAATAATTTGAGATGCATCATTTGTAAAAACTTTAGCATATAAATGTATGTAGCATGTTTTTTCAGACACAGTTGCAACTCTCAAATATTAAAACTACAGTATATTGCCTGTGATGCCATAGCACATAATCCTGCCTGTACAGGCAATGTGATGAATTGTGCAGGCACGAATGCCATTAGTGCATAAAAATGTGAGTTAAGAGTTGTGGTCTCCAATTCTTCATACCATAAGAAGTGGAACAGGATACCAAAATCCAATGAGTTGTGCTTATTTCTTATTTCTATAGAAAGAACTATCAATAGTTCACTGTTAATTATTGGAATGAAGCTGTCAGTCGTTTTCTCTGTCCTCAAGTCAATACCAATAGATACTTGCTGGGGAGCAGCCAGTCTGTTGAATCTGTCTTTTCTCGTCCCCTGTTGTTGTCACTAGTAATCTTGTCAGTTCATCTAGTTTGTACCGACCGTCTTCTTGGTCAGTTGTTCTTTCAATTCTGCATTTTCAAGTGGTGCCTCAAATATTCAGCTGGAATGCATTTTATTTTGCACTCAGTGGCCGTTTTTGTTATTGGTCTTCTAAGTCTGTGAGGTTGAATAAGGAAAAAAATGTAGTTTTGATTTTCCTCACACCAGCTGCTCTCTCTCACTCATCCACAGGTGCACAAACAGTTTCTCTCTATACTATTCTCCCACCATGTAGCTCATACATTTCTTTAAGTTAAACCAGCTTGGGTAGCTAATAAAAAATGTTAATTTGAAAAAAAGAAGAAAAAAAAAGAAAATGCGGGAACGTAACAAATTATTTAGCAACAAAATCATACTACATCCCAGTGAAACATGCATTCAGCTTAGACAATGATAAACACAGTGAAATTCAGTATTGTCTCAGTTATAGCATCATTAATAAAGCATATCTTCATAACTTGAGTCATCAGGACCTCTCAAGACACAGGTCTGTCTAACATACAACCCTGTTATCCTCAACTTAAGATAATCAATGTTATTATTTTCAAAACATTTAAACTAAGTTGGACATAGATCAAAAACAACGTTTTGATTGAAACAGAAATGATATTGCTCTGTCAATATCACATCCATTCTGAATTTGATACCAGTTCCAAAAAAGCGTTGCTTTCCAACAGTGCAGTTGTTTGCAACTGAAGTAACACTATTCATTGTTGACATAGAGAAATGTAATGTATTAGGAGTGTCATCACATTTATTAAGTGTTAAGGGCAAATGGATGACTAGCAGCAGTTGTCATTTACACAAATGTCAACAAAGAAACTATACAGTGTTTCAAATAGGATTAGGGTTTGGTCTCAATAGTTGCACCAGAAGAGCTGAGTCATACTCCCTCCCCTCTTACTATCATAATGTGGATGTTGCTCATGGGTATCTGTGATGCAGTTTCCAGAATATCTCAACTCATGTATTATCTGGCATCATTAAATTCCTGAACACACTTCTTCTGACTCCTTGTCTCTGTCACTCAGTCTATCTCATATCTCAGTTCTCTCTCTCTCTCTCTCTCTCTAGCTTCTTTTCTCTCTATATATCTATATCTCTCAGTTTCTCTCCCCGTCTCCTTTTCCCTCTGTCTTTCTACTTACTGAGCCACGATATGTCTGTTGCTTCTGAGCTTCATCGACCAGTAAGAGGAAACAAAATCATTAAAGACCACGGTTTAAGCAAAATGCAGCAAGCACATAATCAGCGAATGCCTTTTGTGTTTAATGCCATAAATGTCAATAGTGTCAAAAAACTACATTTGAGGGAAAACAACAGTGAAAGCAGTAGAATGAGGTCAGTAATTAATAATTAGGTAATCATCCTTGAATAGTGGCAACGTAATGAAATATTTGCACCTTGAACTCAAAAACTTGGACTGAGTTGTATCTGACTGAAATACACCATTACTCGTAATCTTCAAGGAACACGGGAAGTTATGCAACAGCCCTAAAGAAAAATGAATTGCCATGCTCCCATGTCATGTTTCATCATTGTTTTAACAATCCTTTAGCTTTAAGACTTGGTGTGACAGGTTTTCCTCTCTGATTTGATGACTTCTTAGATCTTTGGTGCACAAGCAGTCTTTTGTGTTGAATTATACAAATCGAGTTATCACTTAACAACTCTCATTTGCTTAATCTACTTTGTCTCAAGGCTGTGAGCCTATTGTCGGTGAAAGTGATTGAAGCCAAATTGACACATAACTCTCTATGTTTTGACAGCTCCTAGACACTCAAACTGATATATGGTCCCATCAGAGGTCTTCAAGGAATAACTGCAGCTTTTCCATCACGCAACTAAATTCTTACACACCACCCATATGCTCATTGTGTTCAAGCCACAGGCCAAGAACCATTTGCTTTAGCCTGCAATTGAGCCAGAGTTTGGAGAGGCTTCAAGCTCTAGTTCTCGGTGATAGTAAAACCACAGTCTTCAACTTCCTGAACTGAATGTGCTCACCTCAATTGTATTATTATGTGGCTTGGGGGAGACGCGGGTAAAGGAAAAATTGCTCATGCTGACTTCAGGATGATGGGGCTGGAGAAAGTACAAACAAAAGAGCTTATCAGACTGGTGAAGTGTGAAAGAAAGTAATAAGGAGGGAGCCACAGTATAGCGTATTTGGAGTGTGCGGTGTGTTGTTGAGGGGGCAGGTAAGGTGATCCAGTGTGAGTCAGGGTTCACAGGAGGATAAGAGGAAGCAGTGCAGTTGTCCTGGTGGTCTTGGATGTCTTGAGAGAGGGGAAAGGGAGTCAGCATGAGAGAGGGGAAAGGGAGTCAGCATGAGAGCAGGGTGAAGTGCGAGCTGTGCGTTTTGCATCTTTGGCTGTTCCCCTTACTCAGGTCACCAACCGTGCTCCGAGTCCAGAGGTGGAGGGGATTGTCAGTTGTTGGACTTGATGCTGAATTTGCTTCAACACAGCTGATGAGGACTGTCGCTGTCCAGGGTGCTGAACCTGAAGTGGGAAATGACACTGGCCCTGAGTGACAAAAATAATTTCTTTCATTTTCACTGCTGATTGATGGAAATGAAATGCATGGTCCTATTTGATCTGGTCACATCTAAAAAAAATATATTATGTATTGTTCCCTATTAGTTATTTGAATCACATCATATTCAGCTGTTACTCAACAGATGTTTGATGCCTTAATAAAATACACACTTTTTTCAAGTTCAGTCCATTTGTACAGCATAGCCTCGACAGAGGCCTTCAACCCGCCTCACCAACCCAGTGCCCTCTGCTCTTACCTGCAGCTCTATCTAGGTCAGGTGGCACTTAGTGAGTCACCTCATGAGTGTGATTGCCAGAGGAGAAAGGTTTGCTGATCACCATCCTCAATTTCCTCAACTCATCACATGAAAATATCAGAGCCGATGGGAGGAAGGGAAATATTAACTTCTCTCGAAAAAGTCAAGAGCCAGTTGGCTTTTCCGGTGAGTTAGAGGCACACCTGATCCTCTGCTTTCCTACTGCATGCATGTCATCCATGTAACCCTGTTTCATGTGATAGTCAGGCCAAGTTCACTGCTGTTGGTCTTTCTTTCTTGCCACAGCAATGCAAGAAAACAGGGGAAAGCCTTTTGTTGCCTTATTTGCTCTGCCTGTTGCCAAATTACTTTCAGTTGCCAATATTTTCTGGCTGATATCTAAACACATAATACCAACAAACTGCTCTGGGGCTTGTATTGCACAGCATATGCATCATGTTAATGTTTAAAGTTAAAGAAAACATAATACAAAACCACACTGAGACTGGATGTACTCCCCTTGGCCAATAAGACGAATGGAAAGAGGAGAAAGCACATCACTGTACACATAGACATCCGAGGTGTAGCTTCATCTCAAGCCAACTCCAACTACTTGCATATTGCATTGGTTACATCTCAGTTTGTCCAGAATCATATGAACTGTTAACCAGAGTAGTAGACAATCACAACCTGGTAATTTTGATAAACCTTTGTTTACACTGATTGAATCGGTACTCATCGTCATCAGTTCATCTTGGTACAGTGCCATCACCTCAAAACACAATACTCAATACTCTGCTGCACTAACTAACCAGGCCAACAAAATTAATTGGTTCACCCCAAATTCTCTTATCTGAACTGTACACCCGGTCAAGCAGGACCCCTCTCACAGCCTCCACCAGTCCTTCCAGTTACTGCAGTCGTGTTGATGATATGAAGTCTCACTGGCCTGGAAAAAAACATAGAAACTCCTCTATTCCCACTGCGATGATTGCCATGAACCAATTAAAGCAGAAGCTGTGCCCTGACCTGTTTGACACTGTTCTTGTCAGTGGCAGTTTTTGACTGTGTGTGAGCAGGTTAACAAAGCAACTTTTAGACATTTTGAAAACACAAGCACACACACACAAAGAAAAATGTTATATATTTCCCCTGTTTATAACTCAAACTTCCGAGCACATGTTACAGTTTAAGGTGCGTTCACACCGGACCTTTTATTTTTGTCGCTGGCGATAAGTTTACATATTAAGTCAATGCAAACGAGCGACTTGATTTTTCGAGCTGAAAAATCCCAACTCTCTGGCCGTCAGTCGCTTGTCGCTCAGCGCTGATTGGCTGCCATAATCTATGCGTAACTATGACAACTACTGAAATCATGAAAAAGTAATACAACTCCACCGGTCCGGAAGAGCAAAGCCGGCTTGACGTTGTACGGCGCTTGTGGGACTTCCACAACAGGTAAACGGTGGCAGCAGGTGCGATGTCAGCTGTGCTGGACCAATACACACGGGAAGAAAAGAGTGACTCTGAGCGAGATGAAATTCACTGGAATCGCTTGAATGGCACAATTCAACAGATCGCTCTGATGACGTCAAACTGACGAGCGACAACAGCTGAGCGACAGAGCGTTTTTTTTGGGAGCGACAGCGACAAAAATAAAAAGTCCGGTGTGAACACACCTTAATGTTTCGGGCAGGTGATGTTTCTCATTTTGTAATAGAACCTAACTGAATAACAGCATGAAGGCGTGTAATTTTAGTCTTTTACATAGTGATACCAGGGCAGAAAGGCCAACCCTGCTTGTTGCTGGTATTAGCATAAACACTAAAATTCTTTGAAATTCTATTTTGACACATCATTGCCCCAGTGAACAGTAAACAAAGCAGACTAACACAAAACACAATGAACAGACACAGCAGATAAATTACGTCACAGAGCAAGAGTTGCATTCGTGCTGACATAATTTAGGACTTTGCAAGTCAGGGAGATTTTAAGTGGATTCACTAATGTAATGTTGTATAAATCAGAAGGTTGAATGGCATTATAATAATCCAAGATACACTGGTGACAAATGGGTCACCTTCTCATTTGTTTCCAAAATTCAAGTTATGCCATGACCCAGAACACTGAAGCGCTAAATAATTCTTGAAATAAAAATACTTTGAAAAATGTAATTTTCCCATGCTCCACTAAAACCAATATGTATCTGTAATCAGGAGCAGAAGAAAGTCAAGTCAGCCTAATTACAGGCCGTGTAATGAACCACCTGCTGTGAGACTGTGTCGCCCAATGTTTATGAAGTGCACCAGAAATGCTGCGCACTCATATTGTGTATACCCACACACAAACCCAGTCTCTCTGACTCACACAGACACATGCACGCACACACACATATACACCATTTTTCTACAAATTAGACTCTGAGAATTTTAAGACCTCAGAAACATCCGGCACAAGTACACATGCACACGGAGCAACTAACACACATCCTGCTGTACACAAATATACAAACGCACGCATGTGATCAATAATTAAAAAGCAAATATCCATGCATTCCCAGGGTGACCAGCCATGCCCACACACATGCATGCACACAAGCTATAGCTAGCCATCTAACCATTTATCTCCAGATGATAAATGGGGGGTGTGAAGGATTCTGCCTTAGACAACGTTGCCAATTTTCTCCTTCCATGGCTTTCAAATTCTAACAGATATTTTTCTGAACTTTCAATTCATCATCCTAGACACTGTCCACTCAACCAGCAGAGCTGAGTACAAAGGCCAGATCCATTCTCGCACATGGACAGACATACAGTCATGAAACGACGGTTCCATGCACACACACACACACACACACACAGCCAAAGGGGTGCAGTTGTGTAAGAGCACAGGGATTTGGCTGCCTAATTTTGCCTACAACACTTAAGACTGACGGGCTGGTGCATTTGATTAAAACACGCTAGCAGAAATCAGCGGCTGCTGGAGACCCATTTTAATGAAAAGTGTCATTCAAATGTGTGACTGATACATGAGTCATTCTTTTTGTCGGTGAACATTTTCAGAAATAATCAGCTAATATTAAAGGTACAGTTCCATAGTTCATTTTGAAAGTTAATGTTGTCATTTTGACTTTAAGCAGAAGTAAGCGATCCGGTCGTTTTGGCTAACTTCTTGTCAGCCGATGGAGTTAGCAGTCCCCGCCCTCGTCCCTTCGTCACCACATTCACGCGCATCCCTTGGCTGCACACACAGAGAGGACTGCCCCTTTATGCCGTTCTCTCTCCTCATTGGATAAAGGTTGTAGGATACAAGGAAAGTTTTCTCCTCGGCTTACAGCAGAGCAGAGTGACTGACAGACCCGTGTTTCAGACCAAACACTCTATAAAAGTGATTGCCATCCGAAGATATAACTATTTAAGACTTATATTAACAGTCCCTAAAAAATGGATTGTTGTTTCATATGCTTTTCAGAATAACCTGCTGGGATTGTCAATCTATTTTTGAAAACTGCAATACAGTGGTATTGTTTATCTAAAAGATAAAGTTTCACACACCTTTCCTGGTCTGTATTCATGTGTTTATCTTTTCTGTCTACATTTGTTTTCCACATGTAGGTCTAATATATCTTATGATCTTGTATTCAAGGTCTTCCCTTCTTTTTTTCTTCTTTTCTTTGAGGCCAAGGTGGCAAGGACATATTGGCAGCTGTACTGTCAGATACTACCCCCCCACCAAATGCACGCACACATGCTTTAACCAAGGTTGCAGCCATAATCACCCAGGTGGTCCATCTTCGCCATAGGCATGGATAACCCAGTGTATTGTGATTATGTTTCACTGGTGCATGCAATAATGCAATAATCTGTCACTATTTGTAAGTTATAATGAATGTAAACACACACACACGCACACGCACACGCACACGCACACACACAAGATATTGCTAAGAGAATACATTTACCTGCAAAATTCAATAGTAGTTGATAGTGGAGAAAGCAGGACGATCTGTTTTTTGTCCTCTGTGTGGTCCCGTAGCCATTCTGTGAGTCATCCGCCTTCCAGCAATTTAATATAACTTTCTCAATTTCCTTGTATAATTTAAATGAAAGTTGTGAAACCTTTTGTGTTAAACTTCTCGTTTAGCATAAATTTTATGTTGCAAGTCAGCACACACTCACCTTTATATATGTGGTCTCTATCGTGAATTCTGAACCAAAAATGTGGAAGATGATTATAACATTTTGAGCATTAATACAAGTTCCTGATAAAGATGCTAATACAACATGCAGCAAGTAAGATGGAAATGTACACACAAATCTAGCAGGTGCGCACATACAGTAGGGACGTCACAATGGTTCAAGGTTCAAGGTTCAAGAGTCTTTATTATCCCCGGGGGGCAAATTGTTTCACAGCAAGTAGTAAAACATACAACAAACACATCCAAAAAAACACAAACAGCCACATCCAACATTCAACATAGGTCATTTAAAAGCCTTGTCACTGTAGGAACAAATGAATCTCTCCATCTGTTCGTCTTACATCTAGGTACCTGTTGTACTTTTTGTGTGTGTGTGGTAATTAAACCAACACTAAGTAACTTTTCAACCTTCATATAATATTTTCAGAACTTTTGTGATGGTACATCGACTTAGAACAGGTTGAATGACACCTCTGTCATGGCCTGAGGGGGTTTGTATCGCCTTCACTGGCACTAAACAGCTTCCACATGAAAAACTACAAATGTGCTGACTGCTTTTCGGCATACAGTACGTCACTTCACCCTTTCCCCATTCGTTAAAAAGACGGAAGTCGATGCGACCGCCTACAGTATGTGGGATTACCGCTATCATGGCAGAAGCAGGCAAAACACTACCAAAGCCAAGTACTGCTTTAAAGTTATTTTGTCTATTTCTCAACATCACAACTCCTCAGCCTTTAAGAGTATTTTATGTTTTAGGGAAATGATTTTCAAATAATCAAATTGTAATTCAATGAAAAAAAGAAAGAAAAGTTTATAAGACCATGTCTGAAAAAACGTTTCCTTTTTACTGTGGTGGAAGGAGAAACGTGGAAAGACTCCTCCAGCCATCAGAAAGTTCTGTGTGAAACTCTGTAAAAATAAAGATCAAGTGAAACTGAGGTGCAGCGCAAATTCTGCAAGGTGCAGACTCTGATGAGAAGCGGTACCGTTACAATATTTTCCGGTACCGATTGTCATAACAGTCTGTGATTTCATTTTTAAATGACAGACGGCTGTTTTTCAGTTGGTGATTTAAGACGACGGACTGGTGGTACCGCTTCTCATTTCAAATGACGGGCGTGTGTGTGTGTGTGTTGAAGGGATTGGGGGGACTCAAATATTCATGGTAGATAGACACTCCCATAGACTATCCACTCTCGCTGACGAGCACGACGCAAAAAGTGCGTTCAGGTACCGAAATGTGGTAACGTTTGATTTCACGTGAATCGAAACTCTGTACTTTGGTGGGAATCCGGTCGGTACCAATAAAAGCCCACTACCATTTGCTAGCCTTGTGTTTATGTCTTTGCCTACAGTCATATCAGTTCTCACCTGCTGAGGTTCACAGTGCTATAGAAATGTACATTGTGTGCTTACGTGTGTGTGCGTGCGTGCGTCTGTTTGTGCCTTTACCTTATGTGTCTATCTATAGAAAGAGGCAGAAGCCACAAACCAGTCAAGTGAAGACCTGTTTTCAAGGATCTCAAACCCTTTGTGAGGACTGCTGCCTTGAGTCTTTGCCATTGCTACGTCAAACCTTTTTTGTAGAGATTATTCTGTGATGTTTATGCCCTTTTTTTTTTGACAGTCAACAGTGAAGAGGCAGCAAACATGGGAAGAGAGAGGGGCAGGTATGATGTGCAATGAGGGTTCACGGTCTGACTCGAACTGTGGATTTTGCGGTTATGTGGCACGCTCTGCAACCATTCAGCCACCAGAGAAGTCCAGCTGTGTTACAGCTTCACAAAATCTTTGGATAAACACTGACCATCTGGTACTGTAGCAACAGCACAGAAATCACTCTTCTGAAAATCTAAAAATTGGTTTCTTTCCCCCTGCCTCCAGGTGTACTCATGGTCAAATCAAACACACTGTAAACACA
Source organism: Trachurus japonicus (assembly GCF_045865225.1). NCBI lineage: Eukaryota > Metazoa > Chordata > Actinopteri > Carangiformes > Carangidae > Trachurus > Trachurus japonicus. The sequence continues at coordinate 23,529,867 of NC_140915.1, read as the reverse complement.
CGCTGAAATGTTGCTTTCTTTTATGGTCTCTTGTCTCACTGTAGCAAAGAATAGTGTATTGGCCTCCACAGGCTGATGGGAAATCTCCAGCAGCCTGTTGCATTTTCTGAAGGAGCTATTTCCTTTATTGGAACAGTCTGCTCCGGCCTTTCCTCATGGTGCTGATGATTTTGTTTGTGCATGATGAGTGCACCACCGTGTACTTCTCACCCTTAAAGGTGTACTGATTTATTCATTGCATCAATTAGCTTTTGCAAGTAATTGCTTACTTGCACATTAAGGAGAAGCAAGGCAATATGGTCATCCCCCATTGGAGGCGTGTTATTGGCCACCTGACTAATTTAGGTGCAGTAGTTATTTATCCTAATTTTCTTATGTGGTCCACCAGGTCCTGAGAAAAATATGTGCCAAGAAACATTTGTCAACCTCACCATTTTGCATGTTTGAACTTTCTCTGTTAGATGGGATATACACAGCTGAACACAGCTTTATATTTTATAGCAGGAGTTCAAAAGGCAGATAATTAATGATGTAAATAGCTTGTCAGTTGCAGCCCTAGCTGACCTCAACCGCTGAAGAAAGTTTCTAGCCGACATCCACTAACTAGCTTATCTAAATGTTGAATATGCAACATCTTCAAGCTGCATGCAGAGACATAAAAATAGCATCCATATGTTTGTGCAAGTGTGTAATTAGGAAAAATGAATCCCTTTAAACATTTGTTTGAATGTTTTACACAACAACACCAGGCAAACAAATGAAGTAACTGGGTCAGCTGGGAAAAGCTAAGAGCCAAGAGAGCAGGGAAACTGGAGAGAGAGAGCGGCAGAGAGCAGCCCTAAAGAGGTGGATGAAGAGCAGAAGAAGTGAGGCAGTCGGGCAAACGGCTCTCAGTTAATCGGCGCACAGCTAGTGAGTGAGCACTTGGGTTTTCTCAAACTGCATTACATTACCACAGCTCAGGCTATTAGCTGCTCTGCTGATTAATGCTCTAACCTGTGACTAAGAGCCTAGAGCGCTGCAGTAGTGGCACAGCAAAAATAAAATCACTGTTCAAACTGTTTAAAGGGTGTGAGGGAGACGGTTCTGTCTTGCATAGCCTGATCTGAGCGAGACTGCAAGGTGAAACATACAGCAGATGGCACTTCGGTATGAGATACAGTGGATAACACTGAGGTGGAACATCTCAAAAGATAGAGGAAAACAGGAAACTGCTCAAGCAGAAAAGACTAAAAACTTGCTGCGGTCACTAAATATTTACATTTGTCTGTAATGGTGAATACACAATCCAGCAGAGACATCAGTGTAATGGAGAGGCTGATGTACCCATTAGTCATCGTGTCTTCTTGAATAAGTAAAACGTTGTGTTTATTTCAAGGACGTACTGTAGGTATACCGTTTTTAATTATCAGCTGCTTTCTGTGAATCCACTAACACTGCTTTCCTTCCAGTGCTGCGTTGTATTTCAGTGATTGTCATCGCTTCCCAGGCTGCAAGCTGTTGTTTTGATTCTTCCCTACATATTTATTACACTGGAGGACTTTTGTGTAACATTGCTGATTACTTGTGGAAGCCATAATAAGTGACGAGGAGGGAAATTGCACATAACAGCATCACATTAAATGAGGTGAATGAAATTTCCCTGGTAATAAGAATGAGTTACTGAGTAAAGATGGAAAATTGTGGATGAAGAGCGATGCATCTTTGGTAATGGAGATCTACTGTACATGACACGAGTCATTTCGGTCTATTAAAGTAAAGCAGTGATCAGTTTGTCCTTCTGCTCATTACTTCCAACCGGCTCTGGTACACACACACACATGCACACACACTGTACATCTACGTGCATTCATATGATGAGCACAGGCGCATGAGCGTAAGAGCATGCACAGCCACACACACATACACTTTTGTTCACCCACACAAGCACCATATCAAGCTGAATAAAGTGCAATGACAGCTGGGTAAAATTGCACCTATAAATCATTTGTCAGACTGGTCTAAATTCTATCTGCCAGCCATACATGCAGTCAAATCTGTCCCCATGGCACACTGGCACACACACGCACACACACACATGTATTCATATTTCTGGATGAATCTGTCTCGTAGCAGACCTACTACACTGACAAATTTTCTCTCATAAACACATAAACTCTGGGCTGCGTTTTCAAGCAGGGACAAAACTGCACTGTTGAGGTGTTTTCTGGGGGAGGAGGGGTAAGTTTTTATTTTTTTGTGTCCTTCCTCTCACCTGCGTCTGTTCAGCACTTTGGCGACTTGCCGCATTTGCCTACTGCACTGCAGCAGGAGGACATGCACAGTGTGTGCACTAAACAATTTATTTTTAATTGTTCAGGGCACACCCACATAGTCCTCTACAAAAATCACACAAATTCGTCATGTTTTGCCTGCGTGCTTTCACTGCTATCAGAATATTCCTTTGTGTTGGACAACACCAGAATAAACACAGTCCAATTTTCCACTGTTTATCACACTTCTTTTCACCTGCAGCAAAGACTCCACGTTGCTTTTGACATTTACTGCTGCTCTTACACATTCTTCAACTAGCAGACACATTCAACTTCACAGCTGGAAATACCGTAACTACATTATGATAATAGCAGTAATCCTTGCATGGCCATTGCCAGACTGTGGCAAAATAACCATGTACACTTTTGCCCAACACTTGCACATCAAACTGCTCAGCAATAATTTGGTATTCTACCCAAGCTTCCAGTTTGTAGAGTGGAAATCATAAGGAGAGCTGAGACACTGACATCCTGAGGATACAGTGGGCAAACAGTTCACTTAATTCTACCGGTGTAATTAAAACTTCTCTCTCCTCTTTAACCCCCGAGGGCCACCTCTTCTGACCAATTCTCCCCGTGTCGCCTCAAGCATCCCATTTTTTAATTGTGATAGAGGCAGATCTGCAGCTGTACTAGAAAACTGAAGCACAATAATCTGAATCAGACACAGAGCGTAGTCATGACGATTGGTTGAATTTCATAGTTGTGTAGCTCCCAACATTGAACCATATAGGGAGGAAATACAAAAATATAAAACATTATCCTTAAGAATTGTCAGTGTTCATTTTGTCATAAATATATAATTATCGCAAATAAAATTGCCATTCAGAATTTATGATACATCTGAACTTTGTTCTTTGCTCTCTATTTAATCCAGTGTCTGGATTCATATCTTGGACATCATATCTTGTCTGCTTTGTTTGCACAAGTTTGAAAATCTGCAAAACCCGACAGGTTCATCTTGAATGAATGAATGAATGAATGAATGAATGAATGAATGAATGAATGAATTTTTTATTTTCGTGTCATGCCACCACTATGGCCCATCCTATATGAGATTACAAGACACATTTAGTTGGCTCGTTGCGTCTTTACATTGTACTACATGCTGTACAGAATACTTGGCATATTAAAATGATGAGCCACAAATGTTAACAGCCCCCAACGCAACCATTGATAATGTATGATAATATGTTAAACAATAACATATGATGATATTACTAATCCCATCATGTCTACATGTATGTAGGGATATATTATTACAGTCACCCCTACCATACATTGTACATTATGCAGAATGTGTGTTCCACCTTGATTCACAAATTGAATGCCTCCTTCTCTCTGACACACACACACACACACACACACACACACACACACACACACACACACACACACACACACACACACACACACACACACACACACACACACACACACACACACACACACACACACACACACACACACAGACAGAGTCACAGCATGAGTATAATCTCCTTCAACACACAAATCAATCAGTCATAATGTGACCATCACCTAGACTACTTGAGGAGGGGAAAGATGTTTCAGCATAAATCAAGAAGCCATTGTAATATTTAAGATAAAGCTACACAGTGGTTTGAATTCTATGTATGACAGAGCCCTTTACATATTTTTTGTCTCGCTTCTCCTATCACAAACATATTCTCATTTAAAAGTGTAGGGAATCGGAAGTTGTCGTACGTCTTTCTGGTGACATTTGTCACTGAGAAAAGCGGAGCGATCAGGCCCGGGTGCTTTGGCTGGGGGCCCTGCCATCCATCATGGAGACCGGGTGGTAAATGGCTTATGTAATTCTGTTTCAGATGAATGACCATGGAAGGGAGTGTCACCACTAACATTATTGTGATCTATACAGTAGCAATGAGAGAGGGAAGGAGGAAGTGAGACAGAGAGAGAAGGAGGGGAGCTCAGAACATGAGACTCATGTATGTTGAAAGTAGATACATGACATCCTGATTAAGGTCAAATAGCTTTCTTTGTTTTTAGAGTGGCGACTAATGACTATTTTCTTGAGGAATAGTTTGAGCCCAAAGCACCACCCTCAGCTTGGTTTAACAGCCCAAAACTCCAATGTGTGTTACACAAACCGTTTTTTAAATTGACTGTTCATTTCAGCCCAAACTGTGTTGCAGTGTAGATAATCTACATCAAAAATGCAAACATGACTCATGATTTCCAATTAACTATGTACAAAATGAACACTGTGATATTCTTCAGTTATTGAGTTGATGTTTTTGAATTCTTTAATTAAGTTGTTAATTGGTGGTTAAAACAACAAACATTTCCTTAGTAGTTGTTTTTTTTGTCTTTTTGAAAAGCATCAACACTGAGCACAATAACAAAATAGAACACTATTAAATGCAATGACAACAAAGCAGTCTGTCGGATATGTGGGTCTCATTCATGACACACACACGCACACGTTTGATTTTTTTTAACCTGTTGAAGCCGTGCAGGATTTTGTCCCTCAGTCAGGACTGGTTTTGTGCAGCAACAATTTTGTGGGATCTATAAGTATTTCTGTTTTATAGATTTTACCTTGTCTTTTTTTGTCATTAATGTTTTGATTCTTTTTTCCCCTCTTGTCCTTCAGAAACAGTTCTGTGTTTCTTTAATTTGGTGTTGCAGAGACAAAGATAGGAATTCGGTGGGCAAAGTTTGTGATGCACACAGTTTTGCACAGTCTTCCCACTTGACAGCACTTTTATATTTCTTTCTTTCTTGTTTTTTTTTGTGTATATCAGCAACATGAATAGACTGTCTATAGTCGCAAAGAGTTAATTTAATTCAAAAACACTGGCCCATTCATCACCGATGAGTGTGTACTTGTACTTGTGTACTTTCATTCTATACTTGAGTTTTTCCTTTTGGTGAGATTTGCAGCTTGTTTATCAGAGACAAAGAGCAGAAAAGGACAGATGAAAGAGAAATGGAAAATGGTATTGACCTTTCTTTTTTCTCTCCTTTTAAGTGCTGTTATCAAGAAAATGGCACCATTTACAGCTCAGAGATGGAGCAAGAGAGACTCAGAGCAATGATTGACACAATTGCTCTGCTAATTATCCCTTGTTTCTCATAATTGTTGTCATTTTTTATGACCCTGTAACTATTCTTACGGAGTCAATCGGTCAGTGATTGACAGAGTTCCACTTCAGCTGAGGTTTTGTCCTTGGTTTTTTTTCTTTCTTCTACTTCAGCACAGTTGATGTGAAGAGTGGAGGTAGACTGCAGGAGGAAAGACAGTAGGGGATGAACATCTATCTCCTGTCTCTTGTGACAGACACAGATCCACTTGCTCGTGGACTGTTTGTGTACGCTTTACTTCTTTTTGTTGTTTTTGTATTTTTGCCACCTCAAATCATTTGATGAGGCTGAATAAAAAATACAATAACAGAGATTTCACCAGTCTTTGAATGGCTTTACAATGAGCCTGACTGTGTCTGTGAATCATCTTTTTTTCTTTGGTACTGTATGTACTAGTTGCTACTTTTCTTTTACAAGATAGCAACACACCAGTTTCCTGCCACAAGGAAAGCATGCCCATATGACCACAGGATTATTGGAATATTATTATTATTAAAAAATAAGTAATAGTGTCAGTTAAAGTATCTTCTCCACTTTTATTGGGGATTGTTGTCGTTGCTGAGAATGAGAGAGAAAGAGCTGTTGAGGTTAAATGACCTCTCAGCTCCTCTTGTCATTAACCCAGCCAAATCAATTTCACCCTCCTGTGCTCCCAAAAAAGGCTGCGAGTAACAACCATGACTGCTACTTTCACAAAGGTGGCTACATTAGTGAGTGAATTACATCCTAAGTAATACGTGCATGTTTGAGAGGGGGACTATGAGTGAGTGCGGTCACTGAGTCGAGCTGTAGTGATAATGAGCTGTGCTTAAGCTTTGTGTCTATGACAGGAGGGGAAATATGGCTTTTGTGTTTGAATCTGGATCATGCACAGGCATCGTGTATCTTTCATTCACACTCCGCCCCTGACACTTGACACAGTCAGATTTGGCTCGACTGTATCGGCTGAATAGAGAAACATTGTGTCTCCTGAAAACGCTGTGACCCGCATGATCCAGATGGTGCTGATTCACACCAGTAAGCTCGGCTTTTGAGCTTCACAGCCAGATCCTTGAGATTCTGTCTGAGACGGGCAGGATTTAGACAGCACAGAAAATCTGGGCTTGTGTGTGCAAAGCTTCTAAGAACTGAAGGACTCACTCAGGATCACTAGTGAGGTCACATTACCATGTGAACTTGAGATACTTTGAAGCAACACAGTGGAGCAATTTCACAAAGTGATGACAAATCGACTTTTTACAGGATAATATTTCATCTTCAGTCGTCCCATCACGCCGTTCAGTTCCTATCTCTGTTGAGGAAACCCTGCCCAAAGTCTTTTTTAAAAGTGGCTCAAGTACTATCAGTCAGTGGCTAAGGATATTCAGGGAAATCAATAATCACCTCAGTTATTTAATGACATTCTCCTGCATGAATACACCTTCAGACTTTGAGGCTGCCCTGTTTCAGAGAGCTTGTGTTCTTCGCTAGTGTGAAGACAAAGAGAGAGGTCAGAAGACGGAGCAATGCGGGGATTTTCAAAAGCGTTTTCTTTCCACAAATACATTCAGAGATCTTTGCTCACAGCTGATTTGATATCAGAAATTAAATCTTTTGAAATCTGTCCGTCCCCCTTGGAGTAGACGGGTTTCAAAGACTCTTTATAGGCATCCGTCAATAAACAACTCATACCTGTGGATGCCGCTGCAGTAAAATTTAATATTTCTGTCTGTATGACGACGCCTGGGTTTTGTTTGCATTTCTCCTCCTCTCATCTCATCCATCTTTTCTTAAATATGTCTGCAGTTTCATAAATCATGTTCCTATCCTCTTCTTCTTATTGTTTTGATACATCCATTCTGAATATATACGGCTTATATTTCTCTGTGTGTCCTGTTCCTCCCCCTCCTCCACCGCTCATAGCTACTCAGCTTTTACCTTCTCTCTCTCATCACACCTGTTTTTTTTTCTCTCTCTTTGGTCTCCATCTTTTTTTCACTTTTCAACTTCTGGCTTGGCTCTCTGGTGACAGATGGAGACATGGTGGCATCATTCAGGTAAAAATGAGTGGGACTGACAGGCCTACTGAGGGCCTACTGGGCCAATGCAGCACTAGTCTCACATGCACACACGCACGAACACACAATTACCAAAGCGTCCACACACTTCTTCAGACATACGACGTGTAATTACTGTGGCAATGTTTACTGTATTCATTAATTTTAGGGATGGTTAGTTTGTCTATATAGAGCCTATACTCTGGTGTGTTTTGTGAGCAAATATAGAAAAAAAATATATAGAGAGAGTAAAATCTCATTACTTATGACATTTAGAAAAGCTCAGATCACTGCCATTGATCAAGAGTTTCCTCAGACTTGTTGGTATACAGCGCCAGCGAAAACATCTTGCTACCATAGTGACGAAGAGCCCACTGCTCGTTGTTAAGGTTCCAATTATGAAATGGACAGAGTATCAAGTGCATTATTTCTTTGTCCTTGTACATTTAAAATTGAAGATGCCTTTTCAGCATGCACTCAGAAAGATTCAACACATTAGGCAGGCGGGCAAAGTGGATGGATGGATGTCGACCACCATTAAAGAAACTCACAGTTCAGAGTTTGTTTAGCACCTCAGTGAAGGCAGTTTTCCATGTTTGAACAATGGGAAGTCAGTTTTTTTTTTCAAACTTGTTGCTGCATTTGTCGCCCTTGTCGGATGGTTGAGGATCGTGCAGGGTGAGTGGTGGAACGTTGTGGAATAGCGTGTAGATTAGCGTTGGCATTGTTGTGCTCTTCCTCCAAAAGCACAATATCAAAGCTTTCTTGTGTTACGGCAGAACTCCAGACACTCATGCGCATCGCAGTACATTGAAGTGTGTTGTTGGCAAGTGAACATCTCTGCACAGTAGTAGCAGATGATAAACTGCATTTCAACAGCCAGTTTTAGGGGAGCACAGAACATCAATAATTTACTTGAACATTTCTCGACCATTGACAAGAAAATTGCTTCATGCCATAAATGCTGCTTTAAAAATACAAGAATAATGGACTAACAACTAGGGCTGCAGCTATCGAATATTTTAGTAATCGAGTACTCTACTGAAAATTACATCGATTAATCGAGTAATCGGATAAAACGTATTTTTGCTTGGTTAAAGAGCAATTATGAATACACAAGAGAAAATAACATATTTCACTCAATAATGGATGACCAATTGGTTTCCTTTTGTAGAATCAACTGTTTTTATTTCTTAAATTCACAAGCAAGTATTTTCTGGTCTTGAAACATTACTAAAGAGGCGACTGCTGCTAACATAAATAAGAATAAATAAAACACAAATAAAAATAAATTAAATTAAATTACTTTCAAGATATCAAAAATAAATAAAATTAAATTACTTTCAAGATATCAAAAATGTTTTCTGTGGAGATGCTGCAACATGGAAGACGTGCTGCTGTGGTATGCAAGGGCCGTGTTACAACTAGAGTGCCTATAGAGAGACATTTTCTGTCTTTTTGTCGCCTTTTTCTCCCTCAGTCAAACACCCACGTCCGCCCCCCCGTTAAGGTTTCTACCTAATCAACGGTCTCACCGCAACAGATGGTTCACGTCATGATAACTTCAGTATTTTGGCCATTCAAACTTCCACAGTCCATAGTCCTTTTCTTTGTTTGATATTTCAAGAGACTTTGGTTAAGTAGCCTAACCATGGATAGCTCCTAGGCAGGATTGTTCTGCTGTGTTGCCGCCACTCGCCACCGTCCCCCCGTCATCGCGGCCATCGTCTCGCCACCGCCGCCGCCCCCCTCCCCATCTCCGCCGTCATCCGCGGCGAACGGCCGCGCGGGGGGGGGGCGTGCACGGTTACGTTCATAGGTTACGTTACGGCGCACGTTGTGCCACATTGAAAGTCCGTGCGGCCGCTTGAACTACAATTAAATTAACGATTCCTCGAGGCAGAAAAAAATCCTCGGACCATTTTTTGTAATCGAGGTACTCGAATTACTCGAGGAATCGTTTCAGCCCTACTAACAACACAACTTTTCATAACCTAATTTTTTACATGTCTTGTGTTCCCCCAAGATGCATACTGTATATATCTGAGTCTCATCTCATATCTGTGACAAAAATCACACAATACACAAAGTGATATTTGTTGGACTGGATTGTTTGTGTCCACATTCTGCACATTATATCTATCCTGTTGTGTTTTAAATTGGCTTTTACATACAGTACTGCTCCCACTCTATGTCATGTTGCAGCCTATTCTCTTTAAAAACAGTCTTAGTTTGTTCATCACTTTCACACCAGCATCATCTCTCTGTTCTGGTTTTTGCAGTGATGAGTTACCGATGGTGGCAGCTCTCGCCCCCCACTGCTGCCCCATCTGGCCCCTCCATGTAACTCTCGACCACAGTCGCTACGGATACTGCGACCCAATCACCTCTGCCCAGGGTTCTCATAACAGCCATGGCAACCAATTTGTCTGCTGGCCAACCAGCCAGCCGTCGTCGCCTAGTGACTATGTCTGCGTATGCTGACTTCATTGTTCCTGGTCACTAACACCATTTCAAACTTCCTCAATGTTAACTCTTTGTCAGTGAATGGTTTTGTGGTTTGCATCAAAGCTAATGTGAGGTGGAGTGTGGGAAGATGGGATCCTCCTGACTGTGTCTTTTAAACAGCACAGGGAGACGCTGGAGACAAATCCTATATTTTACGCAGGGAATGACACGAACAGGGCATTCCAGCTCAGCGCTGAGCACCTGTGTTGGTATAACACTTGAATGGAGTTAGCTGTTAATCTGACAGCCTTTTGTCTGTGCAGTCAGATTACTGTGCTGTCATCAGAGTTTCATGAGGAGAGGCCATCTGCTCAGACAGATCTTACAAGATGGCTGTGGGACGATACCGAAAACTCTGGGGGGACCACACTGACAGGATCGCATTAAAACCATGGATCCATGGAAAAATTTGGACCAAATGGTTTTCTAACTTTTTACTAATAAAAATGTGTTACATGAACCGAGGCCTGAGCTGTAAAATTTCAAGCAAGTTTCAAGATGCAAGGCTCTAATGTCTTTTTCAACAATATTTACTTGACAGTATGATTTTGCTCATGATTCTGAAGAAAACTACTTTGATACTAAAGTTACTAAAAGCATCTATAAAACATTCTCAGTTAACGTTTTCTTTTCTTTTCTTTTGATCTTCAATATCAGCTCCTAACGACTCATGCATGATAATTTTGTGGTAATGTTTAGGCCACTGAGGGCAGAAGAAGCTTGTGATCATGGTTTAAGTTTGAAAAAAAGCAGGATGTGTTAACTTTGTCAACCAAAAACACAATCTTCCCCTTAGCTTCTTACCCACCCACAACTTGGGTGCAGTTTAGGGATGTGACACATCCTGGAATTAAAAAAAAGACACACCAATGAACAGAATCCGGGCAGCAATTAGTTTTCCTCCCAAACATAGTTGGCAAAGCTAATTAGCAGAATATAAACATATTGTGTATGCAATGTGGTTGTGAATTTATATGCAACACCCACCTGAGGAAAAACTTCTCAAACCTGTAGTTGAAAATAAAATGCTACTCATCAACATACCTATAGTTTGGTCAAGAACATCTTCATCAGCAGTTCACGGTAATAAACCATCTGCTTAGATCCTACAGGCTTGACGGGCCGATGCAAATACTGATGACTTTTATGTAGTAAAGATAGTTCACCATATGCTAACAAAATATGAAAACACCATGCTTGGCAAACACAAGGAGGAGAATCACTGTGAGATAATAATGAGAGGGGCTGAAAAAGCAGAGGGGGCGAGGGGAGTCGTGTGTGTGTGTGACGGGGAAAAGAGAAAATGCTGACAGCACTGGAGAGAAAGACAAATTGAATGAATGTAGGCAGAGAGGGGAAGATGAAAGCATTAGAATAACCATAGAGGGAGGATAGAAGAAGGGACAAGAGGGAAGAGAGAGAGAGAAATGCAAAGTGACAGAATGAAAGAAGAGTGAGGGAAACAAGGAATCAGAGACTAAGATGGGGACGGATGGATGGAGAAATGAGGAATAACAGTGCGGCGGTGAGCACCAGCGAGCTTTAGAGAGTGACAGTCGGTGTGTAAATCAAATAGAGACAGAAGCTATGCTCGGCTGAAATTAAAAACACACACACACACAAAAGGACAGAGATAGATAATGAGGAGAAGTGAGAAGAAAAGATTTGTATTCTCATTACTTGTCTGTGATGAATGATAGTCCATGTAATTATACGATTAGCACACACACACGCACGCACACACAAACACAAACACAAACAGACACAGTTTCCAATGATATGGTGGTCAGCCATTAGGCTTCACCATGACAGACTCATAGAAGTGCCCATTAAAGCCAGCCTCCTTCTCACGATGGCAGCAGTTCCTTTAATTACTCAAAGGTTTAAATATGGTGCCTAACGGAGTCCCTAATGACTGTGACTGGAACATTATAGGGATCCATTAAAGAGGAATTGTTTTCCCTCCACTCAGGGCAAGTGAAATGCTCGCATGGGGAAAAACAAATTTCTCCCACCACATGAATGTGTCATAGTAATTCTTGTACACATATTGGTCTTACTCAGATTGAGCAGCGCAGGATCTACAACACACACACACACACACATGCCAAGATGACAGTTTATCTGAGGATCTGTCTACTCATCCAGTATCTATTTTCTCCACCTGTGACTACACATTCAATCATTTCTACAGGATTGTCGTTATTTATTTCCTTACACAAACTTACCTGTGTGAGTGCTACAAAAAGGTTTAATTTACATTCCTTTACACAAATGAGATAATTAACGGCTAAGCGGCATTTCACTGGCACGTTAACTGTTAACTGATGCAAGTGCAAAGTGTTTTTAATTCCATCAAATGTATGTAATCTCATTACCATGCATAGGATGTCTGTGGAAATTACGTGAGCAATTACCAAAACAAATACAGTGAGCTCACTGGGACAAAAAACACCTGTGTTTTTGTTTGTTTGTATGTTTGTTTTTTGTCCCAAAAGAAAGTTATTATTCCACCTCTGTTCCCACTGTAAACCTCCTCATAATAATGCATATAATGTATTACAAGGCAGCATCACAGACCCAATAATAACCCAGCAGCAGCAATAAGTGCAGTGTATTTTCAAGTTTTAGTTCACAAAAGTCACCTCTACAGTTAGACATAGTGGAGAAAAGAAATAGATTTAAACCCCTTGCAGCCACAACAGGCGAATAAATAATAGGTGTTGCATTTCAGCATTATGGTCCATGTGTTATTGGCCATTTTCACTTGGAGGCAGGAAAGTTTCTTATTAACCTTTCTGTTAAATCTTGCGGACGTAGAACGAGATGCCCGAACCTCAGCTGTCCAGCTCTCTAAGGAATTAAATAAATGTGTCTGATGGAAGTTATAATGCTGGTAGCTTGATAATTAACTGTTAAAGCAGTGTCCATATAGCAAACCAGCTGGGTTGGGCTTTGGCTGTGTTGTGGCATCATTACAATTAGGGATTGTCTGCTTGTTTGTCCTCTCCTTTAGACACAGTGGCAGTGATTACACCCAGCCGTGGACACAGGTGCTCTGGCTGAAGTCCCACCTTTTGCCCCATCATGTCCCTGTCTGCTTTGTTTGCTTGCTTTGTGTGAATCAGTGTTGTCCGAGCCCTCATGGGGACAGAGGAGCTTGCCGCTTGGCACCCTTTTCCTTCTCCTTCTCAGAGGATTTTTTTTTTGCTTTTCTTTGCAGACCAACACAGTGGTGCTTACCAAGCTAAGATCAGCTCAGGTTGGATAGTATTTATTTGTTTAATTCAGGTATAGTAGGGTAGCAATGATAACAATTAACCTTTCACTCCTAACAGCAAACAAACATGCACACTTTGCAATGAATTAATTGCATTTCAAATTAAAATTGTGTTATTTCAAGAAGTGACATTCATTTTATTTTTAATAAAACAAAGCTATGCCCTCTATCATCTTTCTACCAAATTTTAATCAACCTCTTCTGTCTGTGATTCTAAAAAAAAAAAAACCCAATTCAAATAAAATCCATCTTCGCCCACACGATGAACATTCATGATACACCAGTAGGTGTATGCACTGCTGAACAGATTACACATTGTCTTTCGTCTCTTGTCTGTTTGTTTCAAAGACGGAAAAAAGAGGTGGGGGGAGAGGTCGAGACAGGGAGAGAGGGGAGCGGGAGAGGAGACAGAGGTCTGGGACGCCTTCTGCCAGTGCATTGTGTCTGCCAAGACCTTCTCCTTATGGGAGCTCCCACAGCGTGAGGCTTGGCACCACTTCTGACTCCACACTGATTACAAATGAAGACACAGCGTTTGTTATGTTCTCCTTGCTCATGTCCGTGTTGTTGTTGTCTGGTTTGCCTTTGAAAATGTTGTCTGTGTTAACATATTTAATTCTTCTTTGTGTCTGCATTTCCACTCTACTTAAAAGCCCTCTGTGGTGGTGGGGCCACAACACACATACTCACAAGTATACAAACACATGGAAGTGTATGTGTTTTTCATAGATTTAAATTTTAAAAATTAGCTTGCAGCCACAAATAGAAAATCTTATTCAAATATCCCCCCAAATTGGCACTGTCATTTTCAGACTCGTGTAGTGTGTGCAGGTATTCCTTTCACACTGCAGCTTGTATGTAAAAGGAAGGCAAAGGCCTGCACCAACTAAGTCCACAAAGCACCAAGGCACTTACTTACCACACTTGTAGTTAAGCTCATTGCTTTGACTGCACAGTAAAGTGACTCAAATGAACATGTCAGCTACTTTTATCAGCTCTTCTCTTACTAGACCTGTGGTGGTAGCCACACATTAAGAGAACATTGTTCAGAGAGACTCTAAGAAAATCAACTTGAAACAATGAAAGAGAGGTAGAACGAAAATAGGATCTGAGGTATCTCGGCACCGGCAGTCACAATATATTTTAGTGTAGTGAGTCCATTGATGCCTGGCAGCATTAAAGTCAAGGCAGGGGAAGTAACATGCAGCTCCTGCCTCAACAAGTCTTTAATGCTTTTTACTATCACTCTTAATACTCAGATGATGTAATTTTACTCTACAAAATAACTTGGTTACTCTGTGAATGTGCTTGGGTTTGGTTGGGTTTGCTGTTTCGATAGTCAGGACATTGAAATGTTGGAGGTGATAGCTCTGTGAGGTGTTGGTTCTACTTGGACTGATTCCTACTTAACTTGGGCAACATTTTCTGACATTGTGTTCGTGCCTCAGTCTCTAATTTTGCCCTCAGGTGGCTTCTGGCCTTACGAGTTCACAGCTGTAGACCTCTTGCCACGAGAACCCATTTTCCATTTGCCGCTTTTCAGCTTTACCTTGCTGACTCAGTTTAGACACGTAGTGTATATCCAATCCCTGTTATAGTATCCCTGTTATAGTACATTTCATCTATAAACACATTTCCTTAATCTGATAGTGTGAGGTTAGACGGCTGATGCTGTTCAGTTTTTATTTTATTTTTATAATGACACTGAAAAAGTCTGTCCTATTTTTCTGTTCTATTCTATACAGTGCAGTTATTATATTAGTCAAATGAAGTGACGGAAAAACTACATGCACAGAAACACATTGTCAATTCACCTCTATATTTATGTGATGTGAAACAAATTTCGGCAGCATCAGGCAGAGATAGTTTTTATAGAAGTGTTTATGGCTCATTGACATCCTGTCGCTGTGTTTATGACTCAGTGTGCCCGTCACACCACTAAACAGCCTGACTCCCTCAAGGGCATCAGGACCAATCAATATAGACAGAACCAGACTTTAATAATCCAGCAAGACATATTCTCTCAGGCTTATTGCTTTGTCGCAACTCACTCCACTGCACAAGAGACAAGCACTCAATTTTATTTTCATAATGGTGACAATACATGGGTGAGGCAGGATCTACATAGACTACAACGTTTAGCCTGTGTTATATCCAGCAGCTAATGAAGCGCAGGTTACAACAGCCACATCCAGAATGTGAGGTTGTATTCAAAGCGATATTTGTCTGTTTTTTTCATTACAACAAACAGCGAACATATCAGGAATGATTGGATTCTTTTTATAGTCATAATGGCAAAAACAATCAGATGTGCACAGCTTGCCTGTGATAATATAGACTCATATCCCTAGTGGATTTTCCATGATAATGAAATATGTTACGGATAGAATGGATAGATGCTCGTAGACTATTGAGTGAAAGGCTTTGGCTGCAACACATCAGATAGTTGATTTGAATGGGGTAAAAGGTGGAACCATCACATCCCACCAGACATCTCACACATTTACACACAGTGCACGATTTCCTTTTATGTAACACATGAGTCTGAAAATCTGTGGGAAATAAAAACATACCTGGCCGCGTTTTCCATCGTCCCACTTGAATTAATGGATCATTTCATTGTGTCGATTCTGATCCTTCTGCTGCCCGCTTCTCATTGGCAGAGCGGTGATTGTTGGTGCTGGTGACATGCTATGGTAATACACAGTGAAATGGCATTGTGACAACTGTGATCTAGCTTTGATTCCAGTAACTGCTCACCCAGCAGGGCGAAAATGGGCCTCAGCTTAGCCTTGTCATACAACAAAAAGCACTTAGTGGGAATGCTTATGAATAAAAATGCCAAAGCAAGAGGCAGGCTGCTCCAAGACAAGCTTTTGACAAGCTGGCTGTGTGCCATTTTGATTATCTAAATTCATCGCTAAAGACCTATGAAATATGAGGAAAACTATCAAGCGACACCCCTTTGGCAGCCACAGGAGATGTAACTGTTGTGTATTTGTCCAGTAATGACTTCTCTCCTTCCTGTCGATATGACCTTATCTAAACTTTATCGCCAAAGTATGTGTCAAGTTGAGGTTTTTGAGCTCCAGATATATAGATTAGCACCTTACCAGTGTGTGCGGTGTTGCTTGCTGCTTTTTCCATGAGGGGGTTCAGATTGGCCTGCAAACAGCCTGTTGTGGGCTGCCACTGTGTGCCTGCATGGTGGAAACCATCATCTCAAGCACTGTGGACGTCATGTCATGTCACCCTTCACTGATTCATCAAGACAAATCCTTCCCACATTACACCTGATTAGACAAGTTCACCACTCACTGAGCTGTCACTTTTCTTTGCTCCCAATTTGGTTTCAAACTGGAAAACAAGAGGGGCCAAGAATATTTAGCTACATCAGGGGCTATATAAAAGCAGGTACGAGTCCTACATTGCTCACCCACCCACTCTTAGAGCTGAAAATTGGCACTTTAAACAGCACTTTGAATTACCCCCCTTGAGGTATCTTCCCATTTTCCTCATGCACTCTGATTTTGGGTAGTTTTCTTTGTCTGTAGCTCAGACGGGAGCAGGAACTGTTGCCGATGTGAGCCTGTATACTGCAACGAGACACTACGGGTCAATTTTAGCTCTCCAGATAACTTTCCTTCACAACAGGCACTGGCGCTTCACACTAAAATTAAAATTTCATGAGTTCCAGGCAAACTTTAGAAGTAGGCTACTGCTTAATTTGATTTTTTGATCCTCAACACATTTGTCCTTTTTCTATTTTATTTTGACTGCTTCAGTAACAAAGGCAATTTGCAGCACTAGCATCATGCTGCATTTGTGTACATCAAAAAGACATAAAGCGCTAGACATAAGAGTGCTAAACATAACGTTTCCTTCATTTAATGCTCACTGCTGCACATTAAAGACCCTTACTGTGTGTCTTTACAAATGGTTGACTCAGCAGTTCCTCGCTGCACTGTTTGTTGCCTGTGGCCTGATTTTGCCTCTCGTTGGGTCTTCTCCCCTTTTCTGCCAGTGTGAGGGGGCAGATGACTGCAAGTCTTCTCTTCATATGAGGGACAGGCAGAGGCAGAGGGTGAAAACAAATTATATGATATTTATTATATTTTTTCAGGCACACTGGCTGTTTGGGAACCAGCTTGTTAGTGTGAGACTTCCATTAGAGGACCATTTGCAGGGGAAATGTCCTGAATTGTCAGTTGAGAAGGTTGGAAGATCAAAGGATGGTTGTACTGGTCTCATTCAGGAGATGATGAGGATCATTGGTCTGGCTACAGCCAGAGTGTGGGGGTGGAGTATCTGGTCAGATAAAAGGTGCTGCCATCAGTCCACTACACTGTGAGGTTGTGTGGAGGTGGATGAGCGTTCTGCTCTCATAACTTGAGTGGGCTTTGCCCCCACACCGCTGAGCTGAACAGATGAAAAACTGAGACGATATGCTGACCATGGGAAACTGCCAGTATTGAGCCCTGGGGTTATCTGACTTTTACCATGTGCTGTCATCCAGCTGCCATATTGCCATGCGGTAAAGATGACCAAGTTATCTTTTCATATCTGGACAGAAATGTCTCCTTTTCACCCAGATGGTCTTCATTGTCTCATGTCTGTATTATCTGAAGATGACTCAGTAAGCTCTGGGTGGTCCTCTTCAAAATCTGTATCTTCACTTATCTGTCCTCCCTCTCCTTTAATGTTCCCTTGTTCGTCTTGAACTTATTTATAAAGAAATGAGGTCAGCACCCTTTGGTCAGTGAGTCATAATTTTATAGACAGGGAAATGGAGCAATGGAAGTATGACATTTACAGCACCTCTGTATATCTACACTGAGGACTCTTTCATATCAATTAACTGTAATTTTCTATTTTAGTATTATCAGAATGTATTTTATTAAATGAGTGGAGCACATTTTGTGGCTGTTACTTTATAAAACAGTAGTGATGAATGTACAGTCACAGAGGCAGACCAATTGATATATATATTTTTTTAAAACTTTTTTTTACATGTTTTACTATTTCTTGAATCTTGACACTATTATCACAGCACTCATAGTTTTTCATTTCAGTAGGAAAATCCCTTGTCAGGTTCCTCAGGGTCTTGGTGCAGCCCTCTGCTCAGGATCACCCTCTTTTGGATAATGTTGGATGATAATATTTTCTAGTCTAATGTGTCTGTGACTGTCCCTCCCTCGATTGTCTCACGTTGCTAGACTGAGAGTTTATTTTAACATCTAACGTCATGTTGGCCAAACCATTCCCTTTTACAGTACAGCAGAGCTTTGATGTCACATCACTGGCAAATGTATTATTAACATTTCCAGTTCTTTTTGGGCTCTCTAATGCAACTATTGACTCTGCTAAATTTGTAATGTTTGTCTTTCCGGATTCCTGACAGCAGACTTTTTCACTCCTGTATGAATGAATGAAAGAGTTTTATTTCAGTACATTTCAAGGCCACCTTAAGGGTGTCGGTAGAAGCTAAGCTTATTTACACCTACCCCATTTACTTTACAAAATGATACTCATCACAAAAAATGCAAAGGGAATAAAGCACAAAAATGAGAAATTAATAAATAATAAGGCACAGTGCACAATCCAAAATCAACAGTACAAGACCAATAAACTTAATTTTCCATATTGTAAAGAGAAATTGCATATTTTTTATAGAGTCTTTTAAAGCTGGCTAGTGTCCTGCATAACAGATACACAATGATTTTTTACATTGGTTCAAGTCATTTTTCTGAATGGAAAATTTCCCACAAATGAAGTGGAACAGTTGACCTTACAGTATATGGAAGTTTAATGGGTGTTGATTATGCTAATGACCGAATCTCTCTAAAGATGGACTCTCTCATAAATAGCTTATCATCAGTCTGAAACAAGCATTTTTTGGAAAAAGTTCAACTTGTACAAAAAAAAGAGCAACCTTAATCACAAGAAACTGCTCTTGCATGAGGCCCAGTGTGCCAGATTACTCAGGGGTATCTCTGCTCTCAGAGGGTACAGTAGGTGAATTTACCGTCAACCATCATTTCGTGTCTGTTTTAAATTATGAGGACAGTCATAATGTAATGTTGATATTGAGACTGCTATTAAAATATAATATAAAATAGAATAAATAAAAAGATTTACATGCTCAGAGATGATATTCCTTTAGCAGGCCGGAGCCCAGAGCAGAACGAGCTCAGCCATTCGTTTGGAATTTTATTTGATGTCCCATAAAATCAAACGGCCTCCAATAATCGTGTTTCCGGGATGTGATGCCCATATCCCTCAGACCTCCATCAAGAACCTGTTGTTTGGATGGTGAATGTCAGATTATGTTTTCATATTCTCCATCTTCTGTTTCTCTGTGTTCATCTCTGGTTGTCTGTGACTCATTCAAACTGTCTCTGTCTGTTTATCAGTCTTCCTCTATTTTGTATCTTTACTGTATGTCTCTCTCTCTTCCCTCAAATACACACACCTCCAGCTCCCTCCCGCTTTCTCTCTCCTCTCCTCTCCCTCAGATATCAGTCATACTTCTTCTTGGTTGGGCAGGGCCATGACTGGGTAGAGAGGGGAGGTAATTGAATTTCTCTCCTAGAGTGACTCACATCAACACAGACAATTCAGACATAGCCAGGCGCGACGTAATAGACAGGGAGGGCATCGCATCGGCTTAGAACTTCAATTAACCACAGGGGGACACAGACGCTTGAAGCCTGGAGAAGAAACCTGGGGAAATAAATGTGACGACACTCTCTTAAATTTTACAGTCTGTGTATTCATGGTTCTGAGGCTGATATGTCATTAGAGCAGCTGCTCTTCAAGTGACAGGAAATCACAGAGAGGCTGATGCAGCCGTTCAGGTCAGCTGGCACTGGGTGAAAGGAAAGTTTTCCTGTTCGAACTATGAAAATAATCCTTCGCGCTTTCAGCTGACCAAGACATGGAGTAGTTAACTTTCACATTCTTATGATAGTTGGTGTTGGTGCTGGCGATTTCCAGGTGTACTATTAGCTGGGATAGAAAGTTAAGTTAGTCAGATTAAAGGTAGACGAGGAGATCTTTTTCTGGAGCATTTTTTACTGGATTGCTTGAAATCCTCTTCTCACCCCGATCGCAACCAATTTATTAAATGCTTTTTCACAGAAATGAAAAATGTCAGTCACCTGTGGAATGGCAGTCATTTTGAACACCATGAACCAATTCATTGGATCGTGATGCGTCGATCAAACTGCCACCTGCCCCTCCCTCCCCCTCTGCACGTACCCCTCGTCTTGCACTAGTTGCAAAAATCATCCTATCATGATCATTTTTTTCATATATATAACAATATAACTCAAAACGCTATCATTGTCAAGCCTAAATGTTCCCTTATACTCACAAGTGAGATTTGAAGATATCAGAAGGTTAATTCTGATTTAAATATTCGAGTCAGAGCTCTCTCTCTCTCTCTCTCTCTCTCTCTCTCTCTCTCTCTCTCTCTCTCTCTCTCTCTCTCTCTCTCTCTCTCTCTCTCTCTCTCTCTCTCTCTCTCTCTCTCTCTCTCTCTCTCTCTTTCTCTCTCTCTCTCTCTCTCTCTCTCTCAGGCGTTGGCAAACAACAGAGGATGATGCCGATTTTATGATCATGATGATCAGTATTCGAATTACGACACATCTTTCTTTCTTTTTTAATAGCTGATCCCAGTCTGTCGTCTTATAGGGTCGTCTCATATTCGGGTCAATACGGGTAGATTGACTCAACTGTTATCGGTTATGCTCTAAGCCGGTGAAAAGGTAGTGGTTTTCAAAAATACACAATGTCTGACATATTTACTCTCCTTCTGTTGATTGTATCATTTGATTTTGGCCAATTACATGACCACCAACTCCGGTCAAATGGTATCTTTTACCTATGTCCACAGCACCAGTGGAAGACGCAGAAGTAACAGAAGCATTTGCAACAAAATACACTTAAATTGACAAGAGTAAATGTACTGTTAATACAGATTGTCCACTGTCAGTTCTACATCATTACATTATCAAATCATTATTATTGATGCATGCTGAAGTAAACCAAGCCTTGATGTTGTGGCTGGTCAATTTGGAGCCGATATTAAGTGATTTACTGACATTTGGGTTAGGGTCTATAATCTATAACAATACATCCTGGTAATTAAACACAGGTTTTGTGAAAATAACTGGCAAGTAAAGCTTTGGAATTAATAATGTGGACATGCAGTAGAAATAACTAAGCACTTCACCATCTCACAACTGAAAAAAGTCAGAATGAAGACAGCAGACTGAGTTTGGAGAGCGTTGGGTTGTGAAGTGTCTTGTGATCCTACTCTGGAGTTTGATCTGTTCAGTTTGTTCATGTGAACACATTTATGTGAGGAAAACATCTACCTTATTTTCACAGTTTTTCATTACTATGATAATTCGTCATTGCTTTTTGCATATTCAGGTTTATCATGAAAGAGCCTTTTAGAAAAACCCTGTTCATTTTATATGAGGCAGGAGTTATATAAATCGTGCCATGAAATACAAAATGGTTAAACTGTATATCCAGTATAACACATTTTCCCTATAGATTAATTGACTGAGAAAGTAATTACACACTTTATTTGCACCCATCATGCGTTGTTTGAAATTGTACTTGCTATTTAGGGATATCTGTTCAATTAAAAAAAAAATAATAATAAAAATTAAAAAAAACCTTTCCCCCCTGTTAGTTTCCCATAATTTGATTCAGCCCTATTGTTTCACACTCTGCTGAAAGAGGACTCTAACATGCGATGATATAAGTGTCTCCATGTTGCTTTGACAAAACCGAACCTGAATCTCACTGTTCAGCTAATAAGTTCATGCCAGCAGTGCTTGAGCAATATTGTAACTTCTCAGACCATCACTCTCCCATTGATTGAGATATTTTAGAGCCTATTTGAAGCAGATTAATCATCTTGTTCGATATTAATACGAGGGTGGAGTGTTATTTCGCTTGAATAAATGCTCACCATGTCAGTTATGGATAAACTGGAGCAGGATTTAATGTGATGTCTATTTTGTATTGATTGTCTGGGAAAGGAAGGACGAAAAAAAAAATGTTATCAGAATTGATTGGTACAAACATTAATGATCACTGAAGATGAGTGTTCAAATTTGAAGACTGTTGTGCTTCTGACCTAGGCATAGATGTGGTTAAGTTTTACAATAATTATTAATGAAAATTGCTGCATTCTGCTTACACCTTACAACTCCTATTGATGTTGGACCTTTTCTGGCAACATTAATTAATTGATTAATGTCCACATTCAACATACAAACATGTTTTTGCTACATTTGTGGCTGTATGAACTGTTGTTGATAGTCTGTTAAGGCACTGGCTTTAAAAATGAATCCATCACCCACAGCTGACAAAGCACAGTTGAGAGCTCTTCACTGGTTCAAGTGCTCAGCTCTCAGGCCTGAAAGTGCACATCTTAATGATTTTGTTTCATGTACAGATGTAGAGTGTGAAAAAGTCAGATTAGTAAACCTTCCCTAGATAAAGGCTTGAAAAAATTCCAGCAAACTTGGCAGGTCTGCCTTGGCAGATCAACATAAGCTGTGAGGTAATGAGGTTGCATCAGCTAAGCATCTTTCTCTGTGCCCTCATTATACGTTTTCTTCAACCAGCCAATTGATTGCAGCTGCTGCTGCTTCACGTATGTAGACACGATAGAGAAATATGAAGTTGTCAAAGGACCCAGTCTTTCTCTTTTTAAAAAATTCTTACAACACACGATGAATTGACCCTGTCCCTTCTTTTCATCAGACGCAGTGTGTTAGCTTTGTGAAATACTTTACTGATGCTGGATCTTTCAAATGACCATTACTGTAGGCCACTACAGACACATGGGGATGAACAGAAGCGAGGAACGGAGAAAAACAGTGCACCGTGAATTACATGCAAATGCCATTCAAGGAGAGTGTTTGTAAATGTTTCACGTTACCAAGATGCTGACACAAACAAAATGTGATCCGACAGAGGCGTTGTTTTTGTTTTTGAAGGTTACCAGGAAGATTCAAATTGTTCACTGTGGCAGAAGGATACACCCACAGACATAAACAAGAATTGGTTTCCAATCATTTGAGTGCAATAGGAAAATAAACTAGAAGAGACCTGAACACTTGGTGTTCCATCACAACAAACACAGTGGTTTAATTTGGCCAGAGTTATTGTGTTTTGTGGTAATCGAGCTGAAGGCACCCTGTGATTTGACAGTGAACAGGTATTTAATGACAAAACATTTGCTGTTGTACCGGAAAAATAATAGAAAAAGTACAGTATAAGTAAAATAGTAAAAGTAAACTACATTTTCACCTGTTTCCATGGGATATGACACAGGCTGTGCTTAAAGAAAAAGAGTCCAAGATGTAGTACCACATTAATATTGCACCTTCCTTTAATGATTCTTTCATTTGGCTTCAAGCAAGATGTCTGAGATCTGGTGGATTGTCTTGGTGGACACATTTAGCTCAGTTATTTGGCAGCCAGATCAGGCGATCATGGCACCAGTTATGAACAAATCTGATTACATTGTAATTAATGATGCTTATTTTCTGGACACAGGTCTGACTCATGTATATAAATGCTCTGAACTTAATGCCAAGTTATTTTTTTTGCAACACATTCCAAGTAGCCATTTTTTTAAACATACGTTTCTTTGGTAACTCTGTACAAAGCAGCTGCTGTTTGATATATCAAAAGGCAGTTTCAAACTTAGTCAAGCAGCTTTATGAGTCTTTGGAGCCAAAGGTCCATCCCATAATGTGTTCTAATGGTGCCCTATATGTTATCGAGAAATGGCATATATTTCTTCAAAGCAGCAAGGAGTTATGGAAATATATTGCTGTGGGGTATTGTGGTTGTCTCAGCGGTGCAGAGCCCATTTATCATGATACTGTGACACCTGGGGAAAGATACTCTCTGGGAGATTCCAACACAGAGGTTGATGCCTGATGGTGTACACACATACACACACAAGTATGTATGCATGCATCGAGGCACAAAGGCATTGAAGGTCTGCACATACCCAGCAGGTATGTGCCAACACACACAGGCCGTATCACACACTCATATGCACATGATAACAAAGAAAACTCCACGCATGGACAGACACACACATAAAGAGTTCAAGTGCTCACACAATAGGACACAGGAATGACACCTACATAGTGCATGGACATGCGGTGTACAAGTATGCGCAGATGTGCAACCCTCATATAAGGCTGAAGTAACCAGAGCAGCACAATAAGACAGGCGAGGCTGAGGGAAACCCAGAGGGTATGAGAAAGACCTGGTGAGATATGAGCTTGTTCCATCTCAGTAACAGATGTGATATTTAAAGTGGAACAATAGGAAAGAAAGAAAAGAGGGGTAAGAAAAGAATGGAAGGAATGACATAAAGAAAAGCAGAGAGGAAGGAGGGAGAGAAGTAATGGATAGTCTGTAATGTTCATGTTGGTGGCGACAGAGGAAAATAACATTGTAAGCACTTACCATCAGTAGATAACAAAATCAATATACTGTCTGTCTTTTGAGTCTAATCAATAACATTCTGTGTGCCCATTATTAGAGGAAATGATCGCTAATTAGCTTTCCCAGGTTTTTTAGAAATGTCAGCACAATTTGAAACATTAGAAATATCATTATGGTATACTTGACACTAACTGCTGTCGGAGAAGTTTGATTAAGCAACTTAGAGAAAACTAAATTAGAGAAAATTAATGAAAATCCACTGTGTCGTGGCAAGAAAGCTCAGACTGTAAGACAAACAGGTGGTGGAATAAAAAATGAAAATACAGATTACAAGCTTTTCTATAAGGTAGTAGTAAGAGAAGGTCTTTGACATATGCGAAAGCGATCCATTCAAGGTCGTTACCGTCATTGATTTAAGTCGCCTTTGTTTGGAAGATGTAGTAATATGTGCACAGACACCAACATTCATGTGGAAACAAAACTTTTGAGTGAACACAGTGAAAGTTTCTCAGAGGACCAATATTTCCCTCAACAAGGATATTCAAGTTTAAAGTCAAATCCATAATTTCTATCAGCACTATGGAATTGCTGTTTTCCCAAGAAGAAGAAGAAAAAAAAGAAACTAAATAATTGAACAGATAAATGTGAACCTTTTTCAAAAAATTGTTAATCAGCGCATCCCAATTCGATCTCAGGAGAGATGGCGTTTGACTGTTTTAAAGTTTTTTTTCTTCTTTTTTATCAGCTGGAGACGACAGAGTGGCTTTAGCAGCATACCGGGACATCATTCCCATCAAAATGATAATTTTCCCTTCAAAATGTTGCCTCTGAGGAAGGCAAGGTTGAGTCAACAAGCAGTTTGTCTGGTTATACATGATAAGACAGGGCTGTCAATGGATAATGAGAGAAGTTTTACCCCCTTGCACTTTGCTCAGGTAATATTGAATTGTTTGGACTGCATGTGCTGGGGCTAAAATTCTCATTTGACTCTACTAATCCTGATTTATGCCAGTGTTATAAGGTAATGTTCAGTCAAATAGTAAATCTGCAGTCAATCTCCACCTCGCTGTGCTCTCTGTTAGGACCTCTGCTACTAAGGAAGAAAAGGTGCATAACTGTGGATCAATACAGAACCATATGGGGCTCCAGAGGAGGGTGAAAAAGCAGTTTTATATCAAACTACAGAACCACCATTAAATAAACTCTGTTTAGAGGCCTGAGGGGTCCACCTAGTAGTCTTAATTTAAAAAAATATCCTCTTCAGTCTACAGGGGACCTCTGGACAACCATATTTACTTTGTTTTCAAATTATCTCATCAAAGTGGCACTTGTAATCTAGGGTAAGTACAAATATAAAAGAAACAAACAATTATGTGTTCACATTTCTTTGAATGAAGAGAGTTTAATAGCATCTCCAGCTTCTACAGTATAGAGAGAAGGTTAGGCTAAACCTTTCACAAACCATCCATAAGTTACTCTACTTTAAGCACAGGAGTTTCTGAAGGCTTGTTTGATGTAGTTTACGGCCCTGGAGGAAATGCAGTATAATTTCTCTGCTGTGAAAATGAGTCGTCTCTTGACATCTTGAAGTTTCCCCGAATCATCTGTCAAACTGCAAGAATTACCAATGTCACATAATGTCATGATAATAAGCTCATCTAGAGAAACACTACCTGTCAAAGAGAAAAAAAAAAGATTTGTTTCCAACAGTGTGACAGGGAGCTGTCTATGTGACTGATAGAGGTGCTGCACAAATCTGGAATTTACATTTCTTCATTGATGAATATATTTTATGTCACTTTTTAAAGACATAGAGCTAGAGAATGAAGACCTTATTCGAATAACAGTATATAAGAGAAGACTTTTTCAAAAAGACTCATCTGAAAAAAAAATTATTTTTTAAGTGTTGTTCCAAAGCAAAAATATTGCAAAAAATGCTGTTTGGCTTTGTAATTCATACATTTTCCCTTCACAGGTAGGCTACTGAATGTTTGAAAATATTCAGTACGTCACAGAATGCAGACAAATTTGTGCTATACTTTTTGGTTTCCAAACAAAAATATAGCAATCAGGGAAAGGGACAGTTGTTACCTGTTGTTGCTTCTTGTAATTCCATAATGAGGTACAGGGTTGCAGCCACTGAACTTGGACATCTGTTTGAAGACTGGTGTGTATGTGAAACTGGCCTCTGGCATTTTCCTGTTTCCCCTCAACGATGTACAAAAGTTTAGATATACAACAAAACACAAATTTGCATTTGGCTGTGCTTTAAAATGCCTCATCATGTTCTCACACTCTCCATCAAACATGAATCAGAGCATAAGTCCGTCTTTCCAGTATAAATGTGTGTTTGTCTGTGATGGTGAAGATCAATAAGGAAAAATGATTTCCTATGTCCAGTTTGCAAAATTCCTCAGTGTGTTGCATATTGCAGAGCATCATTCTTGAACAGCATTTATTATTTTATAAACAGTGCAAAGAAGAGCTTTTTGAGACACACATCACGCCGACTTGTATTATGGGGTGACATCTGAAGGATATGCAGATAAAATAGTGTTGTGTTTTTAAAGTCACAGAAAAGTGCGTGAATCAATTTATACTGTCAATGGAGTGACAATTTACATCGTCTGGCAGAGCAGATGAAATACGAACATGTCAAGTCAAGACCTGTAATTACTGAATTGTTATCCAATCATTACTTTTCTTTACAGGAATAAAAAGCCAATTGAAAAAGAAATTTATGAGATTTTCATGCCCTGGCTCCCACAGAGGCGATATGATATTGACTGTGAAACACAATGTTGACACATTGTGTCTAGTGGCTATCAATAACACTTTATCCAGTCGGTATCACTGCAGTGTATTTCACAGGTGGCTGTCGCTGTAATACAAAACATGAGATTTGGAACCTCGAAAATATATCACAGATAGAGACAAAAAAAGAGCTAAAATGCAAGCGAAGAACGCCACAAGGTGTATGAAAGAGTGTACAGCATTAAACTCAAGGAGTGTGTGACCACAATCATCAGTCCCCTTGATCTATTGTTGGCTGACATGCTGCGCTGACCTTTACTTACATTATCTGCCATCATTTCACCATAAACCACAGATTTATGACTTTAGTGAATGCCAGAGCTCTAAAAGTCTTGTCTCCTTCTTCTCTTTGTCATCCTGTCCTTCTCTCTCCCTCCCTTTTTTCAGGAGGGTTTCACTCCCCCACCATGTCAACCACACCCCCAGCCCTCCTCTCTACCTCCTTTTCCTCTGCTGGTTTGGTGTTTAACACTGGAGAAGGTCAGAGTCGTTAGTGGCATAGTAATAGACAGTGTAAATTAGAAGGCCAGACTTAAAGGAGATTAAAATGCAACTCTGAGTCAGAGCAAACTGCCTCCTGTCCAGTTAGTGCACATGGCTGCTTATGCAACATCTACATCATATTTATTCAAGGAATTAACAATTAGGCACTGTACAGTAATGATAATTAGGTAGTAAGGTATCCATCATTTGATTTCAGTGATTTGCTGACTCTACAATATTAAAGGGACAACGAGGAGTTTGTGTTTGCTTATAAAAAAGTCTCATATTAATGTGAATGAATCCACGTTACTTGTTAATGTGTCCACTTTCGATAAATATATCATTTAGTCTATTTTGATATTATTATTTAGTGGTCGGCTTGCCCAGCATTTCCTACTTTCGGTTTGGTGTACGCTGCCCGGTGGGTCATGGGAATAATGCTGCTGAATCGCCGTTTATGAAAACACTTCGCTTTCCAAAACTCCTCGTTGTCCCTTTAATCTAAGAACACTGTGCTACAGACCAGACATCACAGGCTAAGCAACAAGAAAATCAACAACAACATTTAAAGTTGTGTTAAGCAGTGTCTGACCCTCAGGGGCAGAAAACCATTAAAGCAAACTGCAACA
Source organism: Trachurus japonicus (assembly GCF_045865225.1). Classification (NCBI taxonomy): domain Eukaryota; kingdom Metazoa; phylum Chordata; class Actinopteri; order Carangiformes; family Carangidae; genus Trachurus; species Trachurus japonicus. Next base: position 23,501,180 of record NC_140915.1, on the reverse strand, counting down.
AGTTGTTATACTTGACCTAAACAAATAACTGAAGAATTACACAAGTAGCAGAAACTATTGATCCAACATAAGTAATGCAGTTTTTGACTTGCAAGGTGTTTGACACTTGTTTAGTAATTTTGCACAGGACAGACTTCTCAGTGGGATCAGCAGCTCTACCACCTGTGTTCTCTGTCCTCAATAATAGTTGAAAGCTCTAATTCCTGATGATAAATATCTTCTTTTATCAGAGAGGAGGTCGGTACCTCAACCCCAAGGCCATCAGGATGCCCACTGATGATGAATGCTTTCCATGATATCTACAATAGTAAGTATTTCATTATTGTACTTGATAAACTGTGTTTCACTGTTTGTTACATGCTCGCAGCATTATTATTAGTGCTGTACCTCAGTTAGCTCAGCTGTTAGAAGAGGAACAAGTTTGACAGTGATGGAAAAGTGATTTTCTTCTTTCTATATTCCTGAATATGACTTTCTATTGTGATTGCTGTTTTGAATGTGCACCACATATCCTTTCACAGAAGTGGAACGTATGAATGTAGTGGGTTGGTTTTTGAGTTCAAATATGTGTAAACATAAACAAGGCTTTTCTCAGAATGACCATGCAGTCTCCTGCCTACTCTAAATATTGATATGAAAAAGTTCAGAGTATGATATTTTCAGAAATTTCCGAGGGCATGGATGTTGTGAAATTACCAACCTTTAGCTAATGACTTAGACTTTGCAGTGCAACTTCCCACTCCATCATTTGTGAAAAGTAAAAAAAAAAAGAAAAAAGAAAAAAAAGTGTTTGCAATACGCCCTGCAGATCAAATTAACCTTCTATAAGACATTTATGTTTCAGAAGGGAATTTTCATAAAACTTTAAAGAAGACCAATCCAAATTAAATTGCTCATGCTATTGCTGTCGGTCCTGTTCAGTCTTAATCTCTGTGAGTGCTGCTGTCTTAATCTGATGTTGCCTTAACAACGGAGGAAGTGTGTAGCTGCTGGAGACTGGTGGTAAAACCCCCCTGAGACTTATTGAACAAGCTGCAAAGGTTAAAAGTATTTTATCTGAAAATATTATAGATGTAGATGAGACAGAAAGGCTGTGATGATTGTGTCGTTTCTATCAATGCCTGTCGTGTCTCTCTGCTCTGCTCTGCACTGCTAATGTTCTCTGCGAAACCTCATCAACACCCCGCTCCCTTGTTTGATGGTAATTGACACATGTTCTTCTGATCCTCCGGTCTTGCGACTCCATACATAACCTTGATTAATGACGGACAAAGACAGAGTGCCATTACATGCCTACTGACTCTAAATCTCCAACATGAGGCAGGCCTCAGCATTCCCAATTAAAACTCATTTACAGTAATTAGCGCTGATGGAGGGGCAGACTGCAGAGAGGAGCAGAACAGTGGAAGGCTTCAAGGACGTGCAGTGGCATTTAGATTTTTCTTGTATTTTGTTCCTGAAAAATGGTAATGGGTTTCTGGGAATGCTTTGGACTGCTGGGAAGTTTAAACGTTTGCCCTAATGGATTTTGTGGTTTGCGGTTCGAGGAAAGAGAGGCAAAACGCTTCATTTGTGTGTATGTGTGCTTTCCCGTATTGTCATCTCTATATCCCACAAGTATTCCCCGCAGACAAGGGTCAACTATTAGGATTTCCAGGACTCTGGGGTCATGGGAAATGTAGTGATTACCTAGGGAGTTAAAAACATAATAACCATCATCAGTCACAGGTGGTAAGTCATCACTGTGCAGCACGTGTACTGCATGCTCAACAGAAATGTATCGCTTGTGCACTTTGTAACAGAAAGTGGAGCAAAGACACTTAAAGGTCCAGTGTGTAATATTTGTCGAGGTTTATTGGCAAAATCTGAACATACTACCCATGAATATATTTGTATAAGTGTATAATTTCTATAAAATAAAATTAGTTTGGTTTTCATAGCCCTATAATTATTCTTTTATATATACATATAACAGGGGTCTTGCTTTAGAGTGTCAACATCTTGAGCCACCATGTTTGTACGGCAGCCCGAACGGAAAATCCACCAGCCAGAGAGTTTTTTTTTTCCGGGTGCACATTTAGAATTTTTTTTTGTGACTCGTTAACCGATTATTAACCATTAACTGATAAGATTCAAATGCTCTATTGAGTGTCTGTGACTAGGCTGGATGATCGACAATGTTTTGTTTTTTGCTGTCATAAAACACACACACACACCGACACATGTACACACACGCTACAGCTGAGCAGCCACATCCACTGAGGTCTGGCTCAGCTGATCTTTGCTCAGTTACAGTAGATCCTCCAGTGTTGAACTGTTTTTATACAAAGTGCAGCCAAACACCAGGCTAAAGAGAGAGGAACAGCAGAGCTACTCTGACAGCTCTTCTTATCTGAGCTACAGTACAGGTGAACCGGCTGGAGAGCACAGCGCCATCTTTTTTTTTAGCAGCGCCGTTATTACTACAGGTGATGCACATCTATGTCAGTGTACGTTTGTCGTCTGATCTTCCTTCACTGGGACTGTGCTGCATAACTGGCACACTGTGTAACTTTTTGCTGCGAAATATGACTGAAGGCACGAGTAGACGTCTTCACGTGTCGACATGCCCCCGTGAGCTGACGACATAAGGAGCTAATAAAAAAATTAACCGATCGTAGTAATCGGTCAAAGTTTTTGTTATCAGTTCATTTAACGGTTAGTTTGTGAATGTGTTTGTCCTCGGAGGCCACCGTCACTTTGGCGATGGGAGGGGTGAGCGCAAGCGAGCGAATGAGCGCTCCAGTCTAGAATCTGAACAATGTTTCCCCCCCATTTTACACACTGGATAATGGATAAGGTCACAAATTTAATATTTCATTATAACAATTTTTTTTCTCAGCCTAGAGCTGATTTGAGCAGGTGAGAACGGCTTCATTGAACACTTTTTGCAGACCAGCCTGCGACAGCCGGTCTCTGCCAAGTAATCCCCACAGCTGGTCACATTAAGTCAGCATTCACACTAAATGCTTAATGCTGTACTTTGAGGGTTTCACCGCAGGCTGCAGTCATTTGTTGTCAGCAGCAGCTGCGTATATACAGTAAACATTCTTCATCTGCTCAGTTAATAAAAATACTTCAGCACAACTTGCTGATCTCAACACGCGCTGATAATCTAAGTGCCATTTCCATCTCTTCTTGCTGACATTGATGTCAGATGGCCATCCATTAAGAGCCATCAAAAACAATCAAGTACTGGCAGTGAGGTTATAAGAATATATTTTTTCCTGTACTGTAATCTCCTCCTAGACATTTCATATGTCAGTACCTAGACAGTTGTGGAAACCACTTTGACTACCTCCTTTGAAACCTCTTTTTTTTTGTTAGAAATTACATTCTGTAACGCGTATGGACACCACAGCTTCTTGAAAACATATTTGAGAGCCACTGTAAGCTCACTGGGTCACACCTGTAGTTTTAAGCATCCAGCTGTTTTTTTAACATTCAAGTGGAAGTTTCTGCTGGAGTGTGTGTGTCAAAACTATGAGGGGTGTGGAGGACAAAAAAGATCTTGCACCTCATAGCAGACGACTATAGTGTATACACACACACACACACACACACACACACACACACACACACACAGATTAGCATATTAGTATCGTAAATCATATGTGTGAAGTCATAATAGCATAAATCATTGGCTAAAGATGATTATAATTAAATCCTGTCAAAGACCAACGACTGCGTTCTAACAACCCCACACACCCCTTCTCTCTCTCTCTCTCTCTCTCTCTCTCGCTCATTCTCATTCTCTCACTTTATTTTTCTATTAAGTCCCATTGCTTCTTCCACCAGATTATCTGTTACTTTGTGAATTAGACATATTACCCCTTTATTAGCTACAGGGACAGGGCCAGATCTATGGCTTATTAATAAAATACTTACTTGACATTGATAAATACATAACATGATGGCCACGTCACAGGAATTAATCTCCATTTTGGGGATTGTCTCTGATTCATTAATCCATCTAATTACCACAGATTTCACAAAATATCTTTGTCCTGATCTATCTCATTCAATTTCTTTCTCCTCCTCCTCCCTTTGCCTTACTCCCTTTTCTCCCTGGCTCGGTCTCTCTCTCTCTTTTAGACTTATGGATCTCTACATAATAGATGAGTCTGTCTAAGGAGACAGAATAAAGGCTCTTAGCAGCGTGATGAATTTTGTACATTATCAAATTACATTTCTTATCAATTCAAATGCCCCTCTGCTGCACAGGCAATCAGACTCAAAGGCCAAAAACCTAAGTGTAAATGTGAATAACGATTTACATAGATCCACTGGGGGAGCAAAACTAAGGGGGAGTTTGTTTTAGCAATTTCACATTGATTTATCTAATTAAGAAAGATGCAAAAGGTCCCATACTACATTTAGTATTTATATTTTGTCTTTGTTCAGAAGATCGGAACACAGCGATCAACAAAACAAAAATGACCAGTTGCCAAGATTGACAGATTTTTTTCTGCAGTACTTTTATATCATGATTATTTCTTGTTTTCATTATTATTTTCATCAGAAATAAATTGCAGCTTAGGAAGTTTCTAAGGCGCTCTGTGTTTACAAGTATCTGCTTTGATTTGGTGTCGTCTCTCTTGATATCTGAAGATTGGCTCCAGCTATGCAAAGCAGTTTTCAAACATGATTTTTTCAGTTCACATTGAATCACTTTAAAGAGAATTGTTTCAAAGAAAAATCGCGTACAAGTTGTATGTGCATTGATACAACCCTATAGAAGACAAACATTGCAAGAATTCAGGCCCTTTTCATCCATGAACTAGCTGTCTGTGAGTGATTTTAGAATAAAGACTAAACCTTCACCAGATTGACTATCATTTTACATTCAGTCTGACAGATATGACAATACTCAATTATTTGCCTGAACAATCAACAATGTGTTTGTCAGACCAGACAAGATGGATGGATTTCCGGCATGTCATAAATTTGATCTGCTGTCTTGCAATTTGAGCAGTTCCTGCTATTTCATATGAAACTGTAGTGAGACAGCCTTCTTTCTTTAGGTTTTTTTCATTAAGTGGCAACCATTGAAAAATTGGAATAGAAGTCATTTTAGCCTTTCAGAAAAGAAAATTCATTTGAACTAAAGACTAAGAACTTACAACATTATACCTATAGGTTATGGTTGTAAGGTTATGGTTGTAGGGTATGTTTTGTAGGGTTGTACTGTATCTTAAAAGGAAGGGCCTGATTTTCACAGAGAAGATGTATGCTGTCTACTGTAAAAATGTTATTGTTTTGTTGATAAGCAGTGTGCCATTGTCTATTCTTGTTATTATATAGCTCAGTGCAGTGGGATAATTGAAAACATAATAACTGCATTTTAGAAAAAAAAAACTAAACTATTAATCTAAGTGTCTCAATTAAAGGATCACATGCAGTACAAGTTTGGAAGCCTCAACACTTTATGAAAAGGCCAAATTAATGACATGCATGTACTGTAAAACTTTGTCATGTGGACTGACTTTGCTTATTTTACCACATCTGGAACCAGATTAGGTTATTATTATTTTTTTTAGGTATTGTGAGATGTTCTCTGTGTTTCATGGCAAATTAGAAAGACAACAACAACAAAATGAAGTGTTGCAATGTAGGTATACCGTATTGACCCAAATATAAGACGACCCTGAATATAAGACGACCCCCCTTTTTCAAGACCTGTCTTTGGAAAAATACCCTTTTCAGACAAAATCAAAGAAAAAAATTTATCTTTTTAAAATCATGTTTTCAGTAGGCTATCTGTGAAATAACATTCTGGTAGACTGTAGCGCCCACTGATCTCTCTGAATGTGTGTAGGTGTGTGTCCATCTCTCTTGCGCTCTGTTTACACAAAAAGGCATACGCGTAAATTGCGGTGTTTTATTTTGAAAATTGTTTTGATTTTGAAAGTTGAGCAGATTCTCTCGTGTTTCTTTGTTTGACCTGCCCGGCTTGACGCCATCGCTCGCAGCTCGCGCACAAAATAGACCAGACACCGAAACGATCACTGCAGGACGTCTGGTGTGAACGACACAATCGTTTAACATGAGCCCCGAAAGGAAACTGGCTCAGCTTCTCGGCGCTTCGCAGCTATTCGGCGCCTCCGCGTCCGGTGTGTCCGACGTCCCCGACAACGCGGCCATAGCCGCTGTGATATGACGACCCCGCCCCCGGAGGAACAGTGAAGGAGTCAGCTGTGATTAAAAGGACCTAAACCGAGTCGAGTTGAGCTGTAACTGTGTGGCAGCGCTCTGCTGTGTGGCGAAGGGGCAACACACACACTTGGCGCACACACGCGCGATCATCCTCTCAGATGCAGCTGCATCTCTGCAGGTCACTGGTGTGTGTGAGAGGAAGAAAAGCCCTGACTTGCTTGGACAGACGTTGTTTGATGTCACCCGCTGATTTGCATATATAAATATCTAGACCCCGAATATAAGACGACCCGTCTTTTTCAGACTTTTTTTGACGGAAAAAATATCGTCTTATATTCGGGTCAATACGGTATTTCAAAGTGCATTGTAGTTGTTTTGACAGCATATAGAGTGTGTTTTTGAAAGAGGTACCTGCCGAACGTTCACGACCATCGACGAGTTAACTCGTCAATACCGTTTTTTTTTTTTTTTTTTTACAGATTATGATAATAGACACTCTGAGGTACCCTGTGTGTGAATATGGTAGTCCTCTGATATGTAAAAACTGTTTTAAACTAAAATCGACATGAGAAAAAAGGTAAAAAATAGCCAAAAACATGTGGTCCTGAGCGGATGTGATGAGAAATTTGTGTGGTCGCGAAAGAGTTAAAGATCCACACTAAAAGGCGCTGTCAAATTATCCTACAGAAACCATTATTTTGACTATCACAGAAGACTATTACTTTTTGTAAAACAAACAAATAGGGTAGTAGAAATAAATACTAATACTGAACTCTGACTTAGAGTAGTTGTTGTGGTAAACCCAGGAGAATTTAATATTTTGACAAAGACTTTAGAATACAAAGAAGAACAGAGAAGATTTTTCCTCTAGCAACAGTGATGAATGCTTCATAGAGCCATTAAATGTCAAACTAAATGTAAAGTCAAATCACTGCATGAGATTGTGATGTGTTTATAGTTTCAGAAGGACTAAAAAGGCTTTTGATGCAATAACGGTGTTACAGCTAAAACAATGCTATTTCAAAAAATGTATTTTGAAGTAGTTGAAGGCTTTCCTTGTGTCTTTATAGAGGATGTGATGTGATGTGGTGTGTGTGTGTTTTGAAGGTTCAGCGTGGTATGACTTCACAAGGCAAACACATTTATTTTTCCATTAGAAACACAATATAAAAGGTACAGTGGCATCTGAAGTCTTTGGAATTTCCTAGTTTTCTGCATTAATTGCTTTGCTTTCCATTCCAGGCCTGAAGTTTGCTACTCCACAGCACTAATGGGAAAATGTTTTTGGACTGATGAAACTAAGATTTCTTTTTTTTTGTATGTGTAAAAAATGGCACTGCATACCAGCATGTAAACATCATCTCAAAGGTGAAGTTTGGTGGAGGGAGCATCATGGTTTGGGGCTGCTTTGCTGCCTCAGGGCCTGTTTATCAAGGCATCCTACAGGATAATGTAAGGGTGGCTGTCCACCAGCCGAAACTCAGTAGAAGTTGCGTGATGCAGCAAATGACCCTAAATACTGAAGTAGTGTTTCCCATACATAGACCAATGTGTTGCGCTACGCCATAGAATCAAGACCAAGCGCCACAAATTGATTCCGTTTTTTCTCTCTCACCACAATATCGTTGCGTTCATTCATCTGTTATCGACTACGTTTACATGCAGTCAATAACCCTTTCATAACCGGAATATTAGCAATAACCCGGTTGCGCACGGCCATGTAAACACTAATAACCCTTTTGAAAAACCCAAATATGTTCATATTCCGGTTCTTAAAAACTGGAATATGGGCATAATTGTCATCTTGACAGAATTGACCCTGTCGGCAACTGATATAAGCAGTGCTGACCAACGGACAAGGTCCTGCTTGGCCCTCTCTAGGGTTGGTTTAAAATTTTGTTTGAATAAATCACTGTATTTATGGGTTACTGATACGCCAAGATATGTAAAAGTGTCACAAGTGCATATGTCGAAAGCTAGAGATAATTTCTAATACCTTTAGGAATAGAGATAGAAGGGTTGGACAGATAGAGTATCAGGTCGTCTGCATATAGAGACAGCTTGTGAGAATACCACTGAGCTCCCCAGTACTCCTTAGTGCCACTGCTAGCGGTTCAATGGTCAGGTCGAATAAGAGCGGGCTCAGGGTATAGCATTGTCTGGTCCCCCTACATATAGGAAAATAATTGGAGATTGTCTTATTGGTACTAGTAGGAGCCCCAGCAGGGGTTCACGTGCACCCCCCTTATTTTTTTTTCTAGTCTGGATTTTTTGCATCCTTAGGACCTCTAAAATAAGGATTTGGGTGATCCCCGGAACAAAACCTGTCCAAAATGTGTTTTTTGCAATGTTTTATCACCCCTACGATACCTGTGGAATTGCTGCCAGAAATGCCGGTCAGGCTGTCTTTCAAAGACTGTAACACGCTCAAATTTTGAGCGAGCCCAAAGGTACAGATACCAATTTATTCAAGACAACCTCAGCTTTCCAGTGTGACCAAGCTTGTCATGCTACCTTGTCAGGAAGATGGCTAAAAACCTAATGATTTGAAGTCAGATGAAATTGTTTTGAGGGAAAAAACAGACATCACCAGTTTTCAAATGGTCCCTTGACCTGTCACCTCAATATATATGAGTGGAAATGGGTTATATGGGTACCTACAGGTCTCCCCTACACAGACATACCAAATGTATTCTAATCACAGGCAGTTTGGGGAAAAAATCATGCAGTAATTTGCATGCAGTACAAATATGTAATTTCCGCCTACTGTACAAAATGGTGATCTGACTCTCCCTGCACACTGAGGTTCATTAACTGTTATGTAATTGTAGAACACTGGGTGTGACTGGAAATCAGACAACATCCTGGGCTTTTCACATGGATGTTTTCAATCAATAAAAAAAATTATGTATGTATACATGGCACAACTGAAATGTCAAACAAATCATTTGTCTACCACCATTAACAAAATACACATATATGTATTTCATTCATTCATTTAAAGTGTTCCTTAAACACAAACCAGCTGAAACTAATTGTGTATTGTCCGTCCCTGATTGGCTGAGACCTTATATTGGCATTTCACCAGCAAATAAACTGAAACCTCCCCAGGTGTACTGAGTGATGAGTTATCCCTGCTGTCCTGGTCATTTCTCCACAAGAGTTGTAGACTTGTTCTCCCACACATTCATCTCAATTTATTGTCATAATGTCAGTGGCTGAGCCTGGACCAAGCCGGAAACGACAAAGCAATAGTGATGCTGACATTGCTAATTTAAAACGAAGGCAGATATGCATTTTACATAACATCAAGATAAAAGAACCAGGAAACTTCACCTCTTTCAGTGCATCACAAATTGAACCTTCTAAGAGACTGCAGCAACTGCATGTCTGTTTAGCTGTTTTATGCCACTGTTTTTAACTTGTACTTTTTTTCACAGCCCTCTCCCCCTCTCCCCTCAAGAAGCTTGTGCTTTTTGTCAGGCCATCATTGCAAATAAGAACCTGTTCTTAATGATTTTTCGCCTGGTTAAATAAAGGTTAAATAAAAAAAAAGTGCTTGAAGTCCGGGACCAAAGGTGCCAGGAACCCTTTGACTCTCCCTTCCGGATGAAGGAAATATGTGACCAGCTCCCTGACTCCCTAGAAGGTATGGACCTACAGAGCACAGGCTGGCACAGAAAATGCTACCAATACTTCATAAAAAACAAAGGAAGAATGTCATCTACATCCACAGACCACCACACAACTAAAAAATACTCACCCCGAAGAAGGAAACCATTATCAAGTAATCCAAAGTTTGGCCCTGATTGCATTTTCTGTGAGAAGATTTTAATCAAAACTGGCACAGGTCTGCTACGCAAAACTGAGACACCAGTGTTGTTTAAAAAATCCAACAGCAAAACACCACCCTGGAAAAACATTCAGAGCCATGCACTGCAGTTGGGACAGTACAAACTGTATGGAAAAATAGCAGATAAGTGCCTTTTATCAGTGAAGGCAAAATATCATCTATCCTGCCGTAATAAATTCAACACAGAATATCGTAACCATGTCAAAAGTAAGAGCAACACCTGTGGGAATGGGCAAGCAGGTATTTCTGCTGCCCACAACCTAGCATTCAATGTGGTCTGCAGTCACATACAGACACAGATAGTAGATGAGCAGCAAATAGTCCCACTAAGTGTACTGCGTGACTATTACATTGAAGAGCTCAGGAAACATGACATCAATAGTCATTACAGAGCATCCAAATTAAAAAAACGGATAGAAAATGTCACAGTACTACAAAATGCAGTTGACTTTGTACAGGTCCAGCTGAGAGGATGTGTGTCATTTTACCTGGTGTACAGCAAAGCTGTTAAAGTGTCGGATGCAATAGTTGCAGCATACAAGCTTGGTACCACAGATCAAATCAGACACACCGCCCAGACTCTGCGTGCTCTCATTAAGAAAGCATTCACAGAATCAAAAGAGATGCCATGGCCCCTTACACCTGATGAAGTTGAGGAGATCGAACCCAGTGAGCAGCTACCAGGTGAGCTGATACGGTTTCTCCACCTTTTGCTCTCTGGTGGCCAGAGCTCAGATGATGAGAAAACATCACGTGTGGTTGTATCCATTGCACAGGATCTGTGCCGAGCAGCCACAAAAGGTGAGTGGAAACTCCCTAAACATATCCTTCTTGCCATGGCTGTCAGGCATTTGAACCGCTCAAGGCAGCTTACTACAATTCTCCAGCGTCTTGGCCATTGTGAAACCTACAACTTCACACGTGACTTAGACGTAGCAATGTCAGAGGCCTTTGATGAAACATCAACATACCTAACTCCTAAAATTGTGTGCGGTGAGGCAAACAAACTCCTGCATGTTGAATGGGACAACCTCAACAAGACCTTGACCAATGTTCATGGCTCTCACATAGTGAATTCTGCAGCAGGCATCATGATACAGGAAGTTGTGCCCAAACTCGTGGATCATTCTAAGGAGAGAAAAATACCAGTATGTGACAAGAAGAAAAAGATAGAGAAGCAACCCACACCAGAGACACTACCAGAGTTACATATACACAAACGGGTGGGTCCAACATTTCCCAAGGATAGTTCATTTACTCATCCTACAGAACACACAGCTGTCTATGATAAGGCCATGTCAGAGTACCATGCATGGGTGCTTGCACGAATCATTAGCAGTGGACATAGCAAACAGAAAGTGTCAGGGCAAGGTGGCTTCATTTCAGCCACAGGTGTGAGGCCCGAGAGAAAGTCATGTATTGACTACTTCACTCCTATTGACCAGCCCATCACTGCCAATGAGACTGTAGCAGAATTACTGGATCGAACAGAAGCGGCTACAGATGAAGTGGGACAGGATTATGTCGTGAGCACCTTTGATCTTGGTGTGGTTATGAAGGCATGTCCTATCATTTGGAAGTTTCTGGGTAAATATAAGCGGCACATCATTCTTATTGGACCCTTTCATACTGGCTTCAATTATGCTGGAAGGATCACTGGGTGCAGAATGCTTGGTGCAGGGTATGCAGACCTCCTGATTGAAGCCAAACTTGTGACAAGTGCATCACTTAAAGGTGTGCTGAGTGGGAAGAACTGGGCCCTGGCTATCTGGTGCCTTCGGACTATAACAGAAGCAGCTGAGCGCTTGCTGATTGAAGTGTTCATTGAGGAGGAGGGTGTTGACATCAGTACATTGGCACTCTTCAACCTGATCGAGGAGACAAACCGTGAGCATCTTGATGCTGTCCTCAATGACAAAACAACCAAGGCTATCATCCAAGCCTACCTCAACTTCCAGGAGAAAGTCAGGAAGGGTCACCTCGGCAAGACAGGCATGTTATGGATGTCATTCATAGACAACAGCCACATTCTATTCATGCTGTTATTTGCTGTAAAGACCAACAATTTAGCACTGTTTCATAAGTGCAACAGTGACATGGCGGACCTGTTCTTTGCCTACGATGGCCAGAACTATGCCAGGTACAGTAGAATTTTTATGGATGCAATACAACTAATTTCAACAGAAATAGTTTTCCAAATTGAAAGATTACAGATGTCTGTCTAATTTCAGGTATCTGGCTTGGTTTGATGTGTTCTTGATGAACATTGAGCTCTCTCATCCTGGTGGATGGGATCTGCTGAGCAGGGGCGCAATCGCAGTGGCACGCTCACTGATCCCCGGGGCCCTTGCTGCAGTTGACAAGACCATGGAGGAGACATTTATGAAGTTTGCAAAGTCATCAGGTGTGTTGCAGTTTCATTGAGATTATAACATAATCATATATGATATTTATTTAATATAATTAATGTTAATAATATTGCTACATACACTCAGTACACACACTCAACATGTCTATATTCATATGAAACAATTCACTTCCATCCAGGTGGTCTGTGGGGCAGACTCTACAACATTGCATCTGGTGCACCTGTCTCTCCAGAGGTTGAGGTTGATGTCTTGCGTGCAGATGCCCTGGGGAAGGAATTGAAGGAAAGGTTCATCAAGGAACGGCTGCAGAGCGGAGATCCAACCAGCTTCTTTGAGAAAATACCAAGGCAGAAGCTCTGCAGGATGGTGGATAGTAACAAGAAGCTGAAACTCACATCTTCACAAGGCAAAGTAAGAACATGAGTTGTAGCACTCAGTTTGACCTGGAATGTAACCCTTGAGATAAATGAAATGTACATGACTTATAATAAACATTGTGACATTGTTTTGCAGATGATCCAATATCAAGAACAGAGCCAACTTGCCTTCACCCTTTTCATCAAATCCCAACTAACAGAGACCCCTATTGACCTTGAAGAGGTGATGTGCTACCCTCTTTCTCCTGTCCCTCACTCACTGGGCACTCCAGATGGCTTCTTCTCGAAGACAAATAAAGCATCCATGGTGCATTACCTGCTACGTGATACAAAGGTGCCAGACTATCCTCCCAGTGCCATGTTCATCCAAGATGGAAATGCCCTCTTCCATATCCTGACAAACCTGCCACACACATATGGGCAGATCTGCATGCAAGTGCTGGACAAAATGGTGCCAAAACACAACTTCATCTTCTCCACAGACAATTACGAACCAGCTTCAATTAAAGCTCAAGAGAGACAGAGGCGTGGCTTTGGAGAGAGATGCATTATTGAGGGGCCACAGACAGTGCGTGCACCAGATTTCAAGCTGTTTCTGGCAAATGAAGAAAACAAAAAGCAGTTGTGTCAGCTGCTCTACAGAGTATGGAGCTCTGCAGGGTCAGCAGAGCGGCTAGCACATTGTGGGACAGCAATCCTATGTGTAGAAGACAAGGCCTACTCCCTTTCAGCAGCAGACGGCAAGGTAAATAAGCAATGTACATGCATACAATACTATTATGTACTTTGGAAACATTCACAGAAATGCTATGATTTCATGTGCTATGATTTATGTCTCAGGTCACATCTGAGGAGATACACAGCCTGCAGTCCAACCAAGAAGAGACAGACACTAGAATTGTCCTCTACTTGAACCACGCTGCTGAGCTGGGGTTCACATCGGCAGTTGTCCGCACGCCTGATAGTGACGTCTTGTTCATCTTGCTGTACCATGCAAGAAACTTGAAGTTAACTGTGTACATTGACATTGGTACTGGCAAGGGCAGACAACTGGTCAATGTAACTCAGCTGGCAACCGATCTTGGCCCTGAATATTGTGACACCTTGCTTGGCTACTATGTGTTCAGTGGTGAAGATTGCACCAGCACCTTCAAGGGAAAGGGAAAAGTTGGACCATTGAAGAAGCTGCAAAAGAACCCAAAGTACCAGGCTGCATTCAGGTGACATGACTCTCTTATCATTTGAATTCCTTGACCCAAATGATTCTAGACATTAAATTGCATTTGTCCTTTTCAGGGAACTTGGTGTGGCATGGTGTCTGTCAAGCAGTTGTAAGAAGGAACTCGAACGTTTCACATGCCTCATGTATGGCCATGGTCGTGAAAGGTCAGTTAATGCAGTGCGTGTAAAGATGATCTGCAAGATGGTCGGAGAGGATGAGTCCCTCACCGCCAAGTCTAAGGTGGATCTTGGACGTCTCCCACCACCACAGTGCTGTCTCTCCACCCACCTTGATCGCTGCAACCATAGAGTGGCAGGCTACAAGCGGGCAGCTACACCCATCTTTGAGCGGCCTAAACCATATGACCCAGATCAAGTAATTAATAACTAATCATGTTGTTAGTTGTGTTTGCTTTTTATGTATAATAACAACATGTGTAAATTACACCTTGATTTTCACCAGGGATGGGAGAAGAATGAGGAGGGAGTACTGGAGCCTATGTGGACTGATGGACCCATTATGCCTCCATCTCTGGTCGACCTACTTGCACAAGAGGGGGATAGTGAAGAAGAGGAAGAAGAGGAAGATGAGACCATTGAAGCAGAGATGAACGATGATGAAGAGGACTACTAAATTAGACTTTCTCTAAGAGGAGTATCTCTAAGTAGTTTGTGTTAAAAGACACACTATTATTATTATTTGTTTGACATTTCAGTTGTGCCATGTATAAATGCATATAGTTTGTTTATTGATTAAAAACATCCATGTGAAAAGCCCAGGATGTTGTCTGATTTCCAGTCACACCCAGTGTTCTGCAATTACATAACAGTTAATGAACCTCAGTGTGCAGGGAGAGTCAAATACACCATTTTGTACAGTAGGCGGAAATTACATATTTGTACTGCATGCAAATTATTGCATGATTTTTTCCAAAAACTGCCTGTGATTAGAATACATTTGGTATGTCTGTGTAGGGGAGACCTGTAGGTACCCATATAACCCATTTCCACTCATATTTATTGAGGTGACAGGTCAAGGGACCATTTGAAAACTGGTGATGTCTGTTTTTTCCCTCAAAACAATTTCATCTGACTTCAAATCATTAGGTTTTTAGCCATCTTCCTGACAAGGTAGCATGACAAGCTTGGCTCAAAATTTGAACGTGTTACAGTCTTTGAAAGACAGCCTGACCGGCATTTCTGGCAGCAATCCCACAGGTATCGTAGGGGTGATAAAACATTGCAAAAAACACATTTTGGACAGGTTTTGTTCCGGGGATCACCCAAATCCTTATTTTAGAGGTCCTAAGGATGCAAAAAATCCAGACTAGAAAAAAAAATAAGGGGGGTGCACGTGAACCCCTGCTGGGGCTCCTACTATACGGGCCGAGTCCAGCGGTGTAGCATACAGGACCCTTATCCAGGAACAAAAGGCTGCTCCAAAACCAAACCTCTCCAGAGTTGCAAATAGATATTCATACTCAATCCGTTCGAGTGCTTTGTGTGCATCGAGGGAAAGTAGACCTCTGCTGATTGTGACTTTTCTGGAGAATAAAGAATATTAAAACGCCTACCTAAATTGCTAAAAAGCTGCCGCCCTGTAATAAAACTAGTCTGATCTGGATGTATCACTGTATGACAGACTCCAGTCTACTAGCCAGAACTTTACTTAAAGCTATGGTCTACGATTTGGAGCATTGGTAATTATTATTAACATCGTTTATACAGCGATTATGGTCCTGTGGTCCGATATACACAATATAAATAGCAAAAAGAACCAAAAAAATCCATTCAGTCTATCAGCCGTGGGCCTGCATAGAAATTGACCAATGGGCACGGCGCGCCCCGTCCGGCTCACACTGGCTCGTACCCTCCGTCCAATCCCCTCGTCTCGCCTGCTCCTCCTCGACCCGCCTCGTCCCCACCCCCTCCGCTTAGAAACTACAAGTAGTTGTAACCGCTCTGAGCTGCTCAGCCACAGACACATGAACCCACCAATTCAGCGCCTGCTGCCCCCCACCCCCGGTCGGTCTGCCGAAAAAAAGCCCCACTAGGATTCAGAGAAGAACAGTACAGAAGCACAGAATGTGTTGCTGCCCTTATTACCGGTACCGGTGCCGCGCCGAGTCTCCCTGAACCTCTCCCCGACACACACAGCCGCTTCCAGCCGCTGCCGCAGCCAGACCGGGGGGCTCTGCACCCTGCACACCGCGGCCCTGCTGAGCTCCTGGTCTTCCTCCTCTCCCCGACACACAGCCGCTCCCAGCCGCAGCCTGACCGGTCTCTCTGCACCGCGGCGCCGCGGAGCTCCAGGCCCCGGTCTTCCTGCTCCTCTTCCCCAGACACAGCACCCTGTGGCC
Source organism: Trachurus japonicus (assembly GCF_045865225.1). Taxonomy (NCBI): domain Eukaryota; kingdom Metazoa; phylum Chordata; class Actinopteri; order Carangiformes; family Carangidae; genus Trachurus; species Trachurus japonicus. The sequence continues at coordinate 23,484,805 of NC_140915.1, read as the reverse complement.
GGTCACCCAGCGCGAGGAGTCTCCCTGTAGCATGAGGCTGTGCTAATGGTTGCTAATGGCGGCGCTGCTCGTACCAGCGGTCGCCGCGGTCCCGTTGCCGGGGACGGCGACGACGGTACTGGCACACCGCCTCATCACCGGCTGCTGGTGTACAGCGGCGGCATCGGGACTGGCGCCGCCGCCATTCGTAGGCTAGCGCCGAGCACAGCCGAGCTACACGGAGACTCTTGGTGCTGGGTGACCCAGGACAGGGTCCTGTGTCTGGGGGAGAGGAGCAGGAAGAGTCGGGGCCTGGAGCTCCACGGCGCCGCGGTGCAGAGAGACCCGCTTAGGCTGCTGCAGCGGCGGTGCTGAGTTTATGTTGAACAGGTAATCTTTGGTTTTATTGTGGAAGTTGTGACTGTGAATATGACATTTTACTCCGCATTCAAAGCCGCGTTTGGTTTCTGCAGGCAGCAGGCTTGTTGCTTGCTCTGCTCTGCTCTGTGAGGGGAGGGGGGGGAGGCGTGTCGCGAGGAGGCCCCGAGGGACGGGCCATACGAGCTCAGAGAGGAGGTGTGAGAGGTTCTTTTTTCAAATTTTTCTCATCCTCTTTCAAATCGTAGACCATAGATTTAAGATCTTTCAGTTGCAGCAAAGTAGGTTTATAAGACGATATGATTCGCATTTCATGGGATTTCACTGAAAATGGTGGCCTGTGTCATTGTAGGGCAGAGTGTCTCACGCTAAAGTGTTTCTGCATTAACGTTTTTTAGAAGAGGGATTAAGTTTGCCTGAGATTTTTTTTAGAAAATTCAGTCGGGAAGCCGTCCAAGATCTGCCCTATCCTGTTGGCCTACTGTTGGGATTTTGAGACTATTGAAAAACGGAGCTTCGCATTATCACAATTTTCAGTGACATAAAGGTCCTCATACAATTTTCTGAATTGCTCATTTATGCCCTTTTGATCTGTGGTTATCCCGTCTGGAGTATTAATCTCAGCATTAAATCCAGCCTCTGCGGTTTGTTTTAGTTGATGGCATAGTAGTTTACTGGCTACGGTAGTTCCCCATGCTCATAAAACTCTTGACGAGATCTGAGATGAAACTCCTCAGCTGCTCCAGACAAAAGGGTGTCAAATTCTGTTTGCAACAGAGCTAACCCAGTACCCCACACGTTAAAATGATGATATAAGAGGGTTATATCCTATGGTAGACATTTTTATATTGCACTACGCTATATTGTATAGCACTAATATGACCTATGCCAAACATTAGCATCCATACATTTTTGTTATAGTCAACTAGACAACATTGCAGTAGGACTATAACCATGGTTGTGTTCTCTCTGTGGAGGTTTCTTTATTTGAAATTGTGAAACACCTGCTGAGGCCACAGAAGCTCTTTAAGGCTTCCCAGTCAGCGCTGCTGTGGACACTCGCGGTGCTGCTCGTGTTCATGTCTCAGCTCCTCTCCGGTTTGATGTCTGAGTTTGGTGCAGTATTGTGAAGCTAACATGGTTATTAATGGAAATAGCTGCTGCTCACTAATGGTTTGAACTTCCTCTTACACCGATAACAAGGATGAGGAACATTGAAACATGGTGCAAACGTGGAATATTGTAACCTGATGCCTAAACCTGCCAAGAAAATGTAATTTTAGAAAAGGGACTTATCTTCTTCAGGCGGTTGCTCCCCGCTGTCAACAAGCGTTTTGATCTTTCTGAGCTAGTGACTCACATGTCTAATCTCTTTCTGCACTCTCTCTCTGCACAAATAACTTGAAACATAACTAACCTAATTTCTACAGAATGAAATGCCAAATTCATCCTCTTTTATTCTAGTGTCATATATATATATATATATATATATATATATTTTTTTTTTCAGCTTGTGAAAGTGAGATGGCTTATTATGGTGTGGATGTGTAAATCTGAGTTGGTGAATACGTCACATCTGTGAGTGAAGACCACAAATTTGCAAAGGATTTCTTTTGTGTATTTTATCAACATAATGGTTGAAAGGAACAAAACATCTGTTGTCTGCATTGGCAAAATGTTGCATGTTTTGTGTGGTGTGCCTGTGCGTGATTTTGTTTTGTTTGTTTTATGCAGCTGTTTTAAGCTTCTTTTTTTTGCTCACTTTGTGTTGCCAGTTGTGGTTCCTGCTTAGTTTTTAAAACGGAGTGTGTCTATTTCTGTTTACTATTAAGTAGCTTAAATGATTATGATTTCTTCATTAACATAGTCTTAACACTGCAGAACAAAAAATTGGTTACATATTCCCTTTTCAGTGTTTTCATGCTGGGATGGTGACGCTACTTAATGTTACCATAGAAACAGAAATCTCATGCTTAGGTCTCATATCCCATGAGTTGAATACACTTGACACTGTGATTTATGGAAGTGAGTTACTTCATGTATCTACTTTGCATCTCCATGATTTTCTGATATCAACCAGCTATCAACAGGATTTTATCTTTATATTATTTTTCCTTTATTAGTCCATCTCATAACATTGCCGGTTCCTTTTCAAAAGATTAGAATTAAGTTGTATTTTCAACACAGCTAAATAGTGTTTCTAAAGCAGTATCTTCGCAACACCAAACTTTAAACTCAATATCCGACTGGAAACTAAAAATCGAAAATGTCAGTAAAATAAATAATATATCTAACATAAAAAATCTGAGTGAAGTTCAGACAGGCTTACACAGACATCATTCAGTATCAGTCCTTCCTTCTGTCCTCTGTCCTCCCTGCAGCTACATAGTACCACAGGTTTGTCAAAGTGGATAGGATCGAAATCTAAAACATGAGGACCACAGCAATGAAGATACTCTATCACTTTTCCTCATGCTTTAGAAAGGATGGCTCGATATAACGCTCACTGGCCTTTTAATTTACATTTCACTTTGAGCGACATAACATTAATAGATTGTCAACTCAAGTAATCTTTAATGGTAGAGTCTGGAGTTTTGTTTGTTGCAGTTTGTAAACAAAACATTTCAACTGGGCCCCTCCTCTTGGGCTCAACTGTGTAGCATACAAGTCTTTTGACTGCAGCGGGGACTGACACTACAGAGGCTGACCGCCGATGAGTGCTTTGGGACGGAGGCAGGGCTCACGGCAGCACCCGCTGCTCGTTGAAAACAGCAGTGATAACGTGCTTTCACATCAGAGTCTCCACACAAAAAACGTTTGTTACGACACCAAAAAAAGTCACTAGATTTGTCGCTAGTCGTTTTGACAAAAAAAAAAAAGTCGCCAAGAGGGGTTGGAAAATCGCCAGATTTAGCAAGAAAGTCGCCAAGTTGGCAACACTGGCCCTGAGCCCTGCTACTCTGCTGCACCTAGCCTCACCTGAGCTCAGTCATTGGCTGGAGAGAAAACACAGACACAGATTTCATTTGTATAAGTCTAACGTTTATTTTTGGGCACAAAACTCCAGATCCAACCTTTAATTCATCTTTACTTCCTGGGTCTGTGTCTGGGTTGCTCTGTGTAGAGCTTGTACTGAGTATGCAGTTCCGCCCCAGGCACATTGGAAAGATGGAAAAGCAGTGCATGATAAAACTGAGAATAAATAGGTGGTGGTCAGTGTTGATTTATTTGTACCTGGCCACTACAAATAAAAATCCCTTTTATGGGAAACAATGTAGGCTATCACTTAAAAATATTGATGGTGAAACATTTTCAGCAGCAACATCAATGATTAAGGCAACCAATTGCAGAAGCCCTATCATAAGTTACTCCTGGATTTATAAACAAAGCTACCGTTTGCTAACAAGAAAAAAAAATCTGTAGTACAGAATTCCTTAATTTCAGGACAAGGTGAACATGATGTCAAATTGAAGGAGACTGTTTCTGCACAAGGACAAATACCTAACCTGCCTGAGCAAGTGAAGGCATCAAAAACAATATCCCGAGAGGCACACGTGAGAGGTTCGTTCATGAACACTGAGAATGAAAACTGCACTTAAAGCAGGTGCCTGGTGCCTAAAACACTGTTAGAAAGCACTGTTATCTTGAGATTGCTTAAACATTGTATTGACAACTTTACAACCTTGGCCTAGTTATTACAAAAAATATATATAATCAAAGTTGAGCTTATCTTAAATTGACATGAGGGGTGTAAGCTGTGAATGTGGAGAGTACTGCTGAAGGAAAGCTCTTAAGAATAGTTCTTTCACAGTGCACATCCTTTTTGCAGTCAGATAGATTTGAGTTCCCATGACAATGCTTGAGAGACATTTTTTTAGAGAGACATGTTACTGTTACTGAAAAAAATTTGACGACAAGCAGTTACAAACTTTTTTTTTAATAACATGTGGCATTTAGCTACTGCTCTTGTATCAACTGCAATCAACTCAGCATGAGCAACACACTGAACAGCATCTGCAAGTGATAACAGGATGCAAGGATCAGCCGCTTGTGCCCTTCGCAGTATGCATGAACAGCCACGTTGGCTCTCAAGACAGATGGACAAGATGTGGAACGGTTGTGAATGAACAAGACTGGTGAATCCTCACACAGCATTTACAAATCCGTGTTTAGAGCACGACAAGCTCAAATGAGCACCGCTATTTATAGCTATTGATGGTAGCACTTCATGAAAGTCTATTCTTTTTACTGTTGGTACTAACCCCAACCCTCCACCTGATGCCTACACACTTCTCTCAAGGAACCTGGCTGCATGACTAAAAAGGCAAAGTCAAGTCAGCAACGTTGCCACTCACTAAGGCTGTCACTTCCACTGTGATGAGTTATGAAAAAGCGAAAGCACTGAATGATTATTTCAAAGCATCAGCATTTATTTGGAAAAAAAAACCAAAAACAGTGGATTTCACACTGAAAAGAAATCCAGCTTTGGTGTGAAACACTGTTATCAACGGCATTAGTAGAAATAGTTTAGTCACTGCAGTGTGTTCTTCACAAGTCTCCTCCATCGTCGTTGCTAGGTAACATGTAGTTTCTTGCCAGCTGAAATGTTGTTCAACATCTCCGCATCATGATGTTAGACAGAAAAGTGTTACACATTTACAACATTTTCTATTCAAGAGGAGAGGTATCAGCACGATGCCAGCAGCATAAACTGGCCAAATTCTCTCAGTCACTGAGTCTGACAGCCACTTTTTTCATTTCAGGAAAGGGGCAATAGCACAGGGCCCAGAACAGTGCCTGACCAAAGTATCTTCATCGGTGGCTGTACAGTTATGAGAGCATTATAAATCTAGACTATGGTAATAGAGCGGCCAGCCTCTCAGGCCTTAAAATGACTTATTATGTGTCAGTATTTTTCCTTTCCTCTTCAAGGTATTTTGGCTTGAAGTGTAAATAATTAATTTCCCTATTTAAAGAGCGTCATGTTTGATTTATAACCATAGAGGTGCGACGAGGTGACATAGGGGTGGTATTCGCTTCTGAATGACAGAAACGCCTTCATTCTCAACTGGGGAAGAAGATGGAACAGAATTACCTGCAGAGAAATGTGGAATGAAGCTTTATTTGAAAGCTCTATCCCTGTAGAAATATGTAAACATAACCTTTACAAAGTAAGTTAGAAACTTCATTAATTAAGAATCAAAAGGATCTACTGTACCTGACATGATTAATTTCCACAGCATAGGTTGCAGATTAATTAATAATTCAACCTTTTAGAAGGATAATAACTAGAATTATGACACAGCTCTACTGATTGTATAACATACCGTTGCTAGGGATGCCGCTCTGTTTAGAGGAGCATGGAGAAGAACTATGCAGGATATTTATCTCATGTTTCATTTTTACCTTCAATAAACGGCTTCGGACTAATTGTGATGATAGATAAATGACTTGTAACTTGTTACAGGGAGAGTGGAGACTCCTTCCCCATTATGGATGAAAAACAAACCTGCATGATCAGAGCCTCTGACCCGGTGTCAGCTCTCGTCTCCGTGGCACTGCAAATCGGCAACTCAGACGTGCCGCGTAAACCGAGATTACGGTTTACGCAACAGATAAGACTACACAAATACACACATCGTAACATATAGTATTTGATAATCCATTGATCCACTCATTGATTATCAAAAGCTTAGTTGAAAACAAATGCATGCGACACGATCAAATCTGAGTTTCCGGCACCGTTCATGAATCCGCAGTAGAGTTTTAGTAGCGCAGACTTTTATGTGCAAATCTACACACAGATTTACTAACGTTTCATGAATGAGACCCAGTATGAGCCATTATATCATATCAAAGACTTCAATTCAGTGAGTAATGCTATATTACAGACGGGCAGTCACAGGGTCTGTGCACTGCAAACAATCCTAAATTTCTAAGTTAAACATCTCGCCTTTTGGAATAGTTTACTTTGTGAGTGCACATAGCAACTATGTGTTATGTAAATTGTTGATATGTTTTTTTCGTTTTTTTCCTTTTTCATCTGTCATCAAAATGATCAAAGCTGTTGTATTTGAAAGCTTACTGGTTGTTATTGGAACTCCCATCTTTTAAAGGCTGTACCAGACACGTCTGTGTCACTTTCCCCAGACAGAGGACAAAGGAGGACAAACTACTGGAATGTTCACATCTGTTCATTTGGCTTTCAGATGAGATTTCAGAATGAACCTAAAATGAAAACTTAATTTGACCTTCTCTAAACTTTTGAATGCACATGTCCAACTGTTCAATGTTTAGTACCTATAGCATAACATACTGTTCTCTAACAAGGTTCAATGACAGTTTGTATTTAAACAGTCCTCTTGATCATGCTGTTCATATTTTGATTTTGACTTCATGGAGCAAAACAAAACCTAACAATCCATCAACAGTACCTGGCCATGTCGAGGCTTCAAACAGGATGTTGTCAGAGGGAAGTGTCGGCTGAGCTTATAGTGTCACAAAGTGTCATCAGCAGGTTGAACAGAGACCGGAAGAGTCACAGAGAAGCAGAGAGGTGGACGTCCTTTGGCCACATGACAAGTTATTGACACATTAACATTTTTTGTTGTGGTATACCCACCACTGTTGTTAGCTTTTTGTTTCAACACATTGTTTGAGATGAAGAAGTTATTATTCCATACCTCTACTGAAATGCCCTACTTTCATGATACAATATCAATGTAGCATGAACTTTTTTACATTTTCCATAAATTTCACCTGAAAGTTGATTATCCCTCACTTTTTGTGAGTAGTGTACATTTGGGCAGACAGTGTTGAGTGTTGGCTGTTTAACTGGCTATAGTAATAGCAATAATGAATATTTTTTGTCTGTAGAGTCAGAGCTCATATGATTCTTATTTGATGAATTATCAAGTTGATTCACAAGCCATACATTTTGTACACACAACTTTAGAGTGCCACTGCCACCATCTGTGTTTATGCCAAGCCAGTCTTGTTGTTTTTGCCAATTTTGGGGATGTTCTTGGATAGTCGCGTCCCCTCCCTAACCCAATCTTATCTGGTCCTTACTCAATTTCTATATATAATACACAATGTGTCTTTTTACTTTGATATTCATTTAACTCAGTACCTCTTCTTTGCCTGTACTATACCTAAGACTCTGCCTTTTTTTTCCTGCTGTTTTCTCTCTGACTTCTTTGTCTTTGCCGTCTGTAAGAACAGTTGCCAAACACAATGCTTCTCCACAAGTCTGTCCAGAGAGGGAAGTGATTCACTGAAGGTCAGCCCTTATCTCTCTCTCTCTCTTTCTGTCTGCTCTGTATTCTCACACCCATTGTGACCATACACACACACACACACACACACACACACACACACACACACACACACACACACACACACACACACACACACACACACACACACACACACACACACACACACACACACACACACCATGCGTTCAGATTATAACTAGTTTCAGATGGGAGCTTTGAAGCCACAGAAGGCTGGCTTTCTTTCATCACAGCATTGACTCATGTTCCATTTTCATAATTTGGTAATTTCATGAATATGTAATGCCTTCCTGTTGACCTGACTAATATGAAGTAGACACACTGACACAAACACACATGAACGTGCACACACATACATTTTCTCAAAAGGACGATTCCAGATATTCTCAAAGTGGGTCATATTTAGATTTTTCTTTGTTCAGATAATTGGTTGACTTAAATATTTAGTTTCATCCTTTACTTTAGATCCCATAGCTCATTGAAAGCTCAATGTATAGTCTAACATTTAAACTCTTAACAATCAAAGCAAAGGCAGTTCTCTGTTGAGAGAACATGTTTTATTGGGCTCAGCTGTTGGAGCTGCTTGATTTTAGGTGAAGCAAATTTCTACAGTGAAGACACTCAGTGTCGTCATGACAAACAGCTTTGGAGGAGTGCAGGTGTTATCACATTGTAAAGCTTACACCTGCATATTACCATTTTAATACTTTGGTGGTCAGCTTTTCATTGTTGATATAATCAGTGTCAACAAGACACACATTTTTTAAATCAGCATGAGAGGTGATAGAGTGTCAGGAAGAATAATAAACCAGAAATGAGGAAAGGAATTAAAAAGAAGACGAGCTGATTCATCTCATGTATAGCAGGAAATCAGAACTCGCTGAAGTGCAGGAAGAGACAGCGTGTGCAAAAATGTCAAAAAGAGTAAAAAGGACAGAAGTAAGAATTTGCCTTCACTGAGCACTGGCTTGTCACAACAGCAAACAGTGATATTTTATTATTTAAAAAAAGACAAGTGAAGTGCAATGAGTCATAACTCACAGTTAGTGTAAAAGACTTGAAGCTGGCAGATGAAGGTGGCCATCACTCTGGATTTTTAAAAAGCGGCACCTCCATGTTTTGTTGCCGCTACAGCTGCAATTCCATTCACATTAATGAACTTAGCAGTGAGAGGCGTTTAAAGCAGCTGTGTTCAGTCAATCAAAAAGAAGTAATGAGGAATTTATCTACAAATGAAATTAAACTTTATTCAGTGAACTAATGTTCCTTATAGCTTTGTGTTCTGTTAAGTTACAGAAAAGAACATAAGCACTAATTCTGTGAAATCTACTTTCATCTGGTCCAGTCTCAACTTTTTAAAACTGTTTCCTGAATCATAGTAGGGCAATTACAGGATTAAGTCCTGTTAAGGCAACATCACAGTTCGTATGTTGATTTGACATGTATATCATTTATTACATTTCTATATGGCTTAAAACACAGACTTAATTTGCCGTCTGTACTGCAACACCAACTTCAGCGTCTTCATAAACATGCTTGACACTCAGCCACTGGCCTGATGTCATCATCCTCACGTTTTCTCCTCACTAATTCTTTCACTGGCACTAAGCACTGGTATTTAATGTGAGGTGCATCTACAGTAGCACATGGGCATTGTGCAAGATGCTTAAAATTGGATCATAAGCTTTCACTGCAAATGCAATTGGCTCAAAGTGATTGATAAATGCCTTAAAAGCCTGAAAACTGTTAGCGAGTGTGTCTGTCTAATGTAAACAGTATAAGAGCTCACACAACACCTTACTTATAATGGATGACAAACACTTTCATAAAATCCCATTGTGAGTAATTTTCTGTGCCAAATCATCCCACAGAGATTATCAAAGAGTGTGAAAAGAGAAGTGAGAATTAAGTAAGTTGTCAAACTGTGTGCAAATGTGGCAAACAGAAAAGAAATTACTGTTGGCAAATAAAGAAGTGACAGCAAGAGTGAGTAGCTAAATGGCTTTGGTTGTTTGTGTTGTACCTCACCGCCACCACATGTGTTTCTCTCTTTCTGTCTTTGCCCCCCTCTCCTCAAGTCCCTCCTTTCTTTCCATCCCTTGTTATCAGGCAGGGTGCAGGCATGGGGACTGCCCGCGGAGAGGTGCCCACGAGGCTCAAACTGCCTGCCTGCCTCTCTCCTCTCTCTCTGTTCTTTCTGCTTGAGGTCGAACACCATGGGAGGGGTGTGCGATTCAGTGCGATAAATTGCAGTCCCATCCGAAAAAGACCGCGTGAACTTGAGAAACGTGTGCCTACAAGAATACGTTCAATTTATGTAGACGCGCAAGTAAGACACACACAAGCTTTGATGTGTGCAAACGCTAGCAAACAGAACATTTGTCTTTGTGTGTGTGTGTGTGTGTGTGTGTGTGTGTGTGTGTGTGTGTGTGTGTGTGAGAGAGAGAGAGAGAGAGAGAGCAATTAAAGTGGACCTTTGAAATGTGTGTGTACTTGAGAGAGTTTCTGTGTTTATTTACTCACTACTAATTACAATGGTGTTAATGAGAATGACACTGGAACCTGATAAAATATGGATGTGTACATCTCTGTGTGCTCAGCTGTACTTGTTTGTGTGCATCTCCGTGTGTGATGTGACACCTGATGTAATGTCTAATGAAGATGTTAACAAGGATGACAATTATTGTTGGCAGGGAACAGAGTATTATTAACTAATGGGCTGGTATTATGGCTCTTAGTGATGCTATGAGATCACTGTTCATATTTAGAGAGTTTTTGTGTGTGTGTGTTTGTTTGCACACACACTTGGCCCATCAATAGACGTTTGAACTTGTGATTTATCAAACTGAATAAGTTCATCATAAGTATATAATAAATTTAAAGCTGCAGTTGCAACTTTGGCAAACATGTGTAGTAATCAGTCATAATCAGTCACTATTCATGCAGTGTACCAACAAAGGCTGTATAATATGCACACACGCAAACACACACACACACACACACACACACACACACACACATGATTGCACACTAAACTTTACACTTTGTTGATTACTGTCAAGACCACTTGCAGAGTTGAAAGAAAACAGCACATTAAAGGGCATTTGTCAAGGGGGAATAGGGACAAAGAAAGGGATACACACACGCACACACACAGTGACTGTATCTAGGTGAAAACAGATTAGCACTTTGGAGCACTTGAGCTGTACCACCAACTGTTGCCCCAAATGCTGTGTTGAATAACCTTGTGTGTGTCATGTATATAACCTCTGAGGTGTTGTGTTATGTCTGCATTTGTGATTGCGTGTCCTCCTATGATGCGTTTCTACATTAGGTATTTATTTTATTTGTTTATTTCTGGCATGTCAGTTAGATCAATCATCATCACACATCATTTTAGTTCAAATAATACAATTCACATGGCCGAAAGGGAAAGCGGGAGAAGCAAAAGTTTATCTAGTCTCGCCCCCATTCCCCACAGAAAACATTATCTTCATCATACTTTTTTCTTATGGGTATACAGTTCCTCTGTATAGTTTAGGCACTATTTGTTTGTTTGTGTGAGTGTGTGTGGACATCTGCTTGACAGTGTGAATGCCAAATGATGAACTTGTATGTTGCCAGTATTGCAATGACTTTTGAGCCCTTCATATACAGCTTGCTTTCACACTAGCAGAATGGCAGTGGGTGAATTTGTTTCTGACACAACGATCTACACATCTTGCTCTAGTTAGAAAAGTTACCTTTCATCATTGTGATTCAGATGCTGTCTGTGACAAAAACTGTGAAGATTTATTGCTTTAAGGATTCTTCTTGTAAAGGAGAAAAGACAAGCGGCCTTGACTCCACATTCACTGAGATGTTTCGTTAATATATTGTTGCTCATGTACTGTAAAAAAATGAAAAATAAAATAATTGGAGACACTGCATATTGGCAATGCCAACGTCATATTAGTGAATAATATATTTATATTTATGTTCCCATCACCTGCTGGGTGGTGAAAATGATTGTAGCATCATGGCTAATGAATGAAGACATTATTGTGATGTCAACAGCTGCCTGTGAACATACAAACCACCAACTAGGGATTACAGTTAAAGCAGAAGTAAGTGATATATTTGTGTTAATATAAGTCTTAAATAGTTATATCTTCCGACAGCAATCACTTACATAGAGTGTTTGGACTGAAACACGGGTCTCTCAGTCACTCTGCTCTGCTCTGAGCCGAAGAGAAAACATTTATCGTATCCTACAGTTTTTATCCAATGAGGAGAGAGAACGGCATGCAGGGCTGTGTGTGCAGCCAAGGAACGCCGTGAATGTGGTGACGTAGCGACGAGGACTGTTATGGTGCGTTCAAGGAAACTCGTATTTTTCCGACTGTGAAGTCGTACCAGTTCGATCTGGTACGAGTTCACCGGTCGGAAGTTACGAGTGGCCGTTATAGTGACTTTCACCGGTAAAACAGGTCGGAAAAACATGAGTGGGTTGCCTGAAACGCTACAAAGTCGTAAGTTGTGACTTGAAGCTGTAATTTACGATTTCAAAAGCCTGCCTGGAACGCAGCATTAGCGAAAACGACCGGACCACTTACTTCTGCTTTAATCTTGGTAAAAAAAAAAAAAAAATTACACGGACGGTAGCCAAACCGTCTGTGTGTAGATTAATCGCATTATCTCTGTGAATAATTATTGGGATATACAGTATAACAATAGCCTCACCCAAGTCTCCCGATGGAGGCACAGTGCACATATGTAGCTTGTGATGTAGAATTTAGATCGAAAGTATACAGTATGGGCGTATTTTGGATTGGACAAGAGTGCTGAGGGACAGCTGACTGCAGTCACTTGCCGGTCCACAGAGTATGCAGGAAGAAAGTTGCTGCCAGGCAGCGGTTTACATTTCGTTTCAAGACACTTACCAGCTTTTTCTGATTGTTCTGACTTAATGATTGAACAGCTTCAGCTATTCTTAATCCCTGTGTCCAGATATACCGGTATGTTCATTTAGCCATTTTGTCTATGACACTGCATGGCCATTGAAGCTGATGTCCACCAAGGCAAATAACGAAGGTTACGATATTGTAACCCTAGTTATATTAACACAGGCGGAGCCCTCTACTGGACTCTATGGGTATATCTCTCCTCCAATCGCGTACGCGCGATGGCCCACTGAAATTTGCATGTACGTAGCCGGCCAGTATGGCGTGCCTACCTTTCCCGCCCTTTAGCGGGCTATATAAGCAGATGCACCGCCAGCTGCCCTCATTCCACCAAACTTCAGGGTAAGGCGAAAGAGCGGCAGGGCCCTAAGTAGAGGGCTCCGCCTGTGTTAATATAACTAGGGTTACAATATCGTAACCTTCGTTATATCTCACACAGGCTTCGCCCTCTACTGGACTCTATGGGTACAGTAGGCGAAGCCCCGATTTATGTACTCCCTGCCGCGGGAGAGGCTCCGCCCACTGACCTCACCAGCTACCGGTTAGGTACCAAGACCCAGTCACCACTTATTAATCTTAACCACCGTATGGAGTGATAACGGGTCCAACTTCATCCCAGTTAGCAGCACCTGACTAGGCTGGGTGAAGTTGTGGTCTAACCTCGCAGGGGTCTCAACCCTAGACCTCCTGCACACCTCATTGACAGTGTCCTAGCAGAGCACAGTCCAATGCAGGTGCATGACACCCTGTGGGGATCAAGTATTTAAAAACACTTGACACATCCTTCCTCTCACATGTCCTGTGACCCTACAGTGAGCACAGACCTGGAGAAGGAGCCTGATACATCCAAGAAATAGAACCTTATGAACGGGCAGGGTGAAGACCACGATGCCGCCGTACATGTCCTCAACACTCGCACCACTGAACAGGGTCGTAGACGTCTCCACACTTCTTGTGGAGTGCGCCCGGACCACAGTGGGCGGTTCTCGACCCGCTTGACTGTAGGCTGAGAGGATGCATTTACACATCCACCTCGCCAAGCGTTTCTTGGACAGGGCTCTGCCAGCCGTCCCGTCACCATAACACACAAACAACTGGTGGGTGTTCCTGACAGTGGCTGTTCGGTCGACATAGTATGTCAACGCACGCACAGGGCATAGGAGATGCAGTTTCGCCTCTCTCGAATCCTATGAGGGGGAGGTTGAAAAGCCTCCAACTGGATGATTCTGGACCGAAATGAGCTCCTTATGTTCTTAGGAAGAAAGGAGGGGTTCGGTTTAAGGATGGCACCACTGCGGTCCCCGCGAAGGAGTAAACAACTCGGGTGGACTGACAGGGCACACAATTCGCTCACTCTCTTGGCTGACGTCAGAGCAAGAAGCAACGCTGTCTTGAACGACAACACCTTTAATGAGGAGCGTTCCAAAGGCTCATAGGGGTCCCTTGTGAGGGCCTTGAGTACCAGTGGCAATTCCCACTGTGGTACAGAAGTGCGTGCCACTGGTCGTAGCCTTCTGACCCCCTGCAGGAACCGTTTTACCAGAGGGTGGGCGAAGACTGGACCTCCGCCCAACCCTTCATGGCATGATGAGATGGCTGCAGCGTAAACCTTAACAGTCGCGTGAGACAGCCCTCTATCAACCAAAAGCTGTAGAAAGGAAAGAGTGTCTCCCACTGAGCATGTCAGTGGGTCCACTTCCCTCTCTTCGCACCAATGCTGGAAACCTAACCACTTAGCCCTGTAACAGGCAATGGTGGATCCAGCCCTAGTCGCTTGGATGGTTTTCACCACCTGCGCAGTCAGCCCAGTCCGCATTAACCTGTCCCTTTCAGGGCCCAGGCTTGAAGCGACTGGCCCAGGATCGGCAGCGCCTGTATCGCGCCTGCCTCCTGTGACAGCTCCCCCCGGATTTGGGGAATGGGCCATGGTGGGGCCGCCATCATTGTGGTCAGCTCTGCGTACCACGGAGACGACCGCCGGTCGGGAGCCACCAGAATGACCCTCAGCCGCTCCACTCTCACTCTCTCCAGTAGCTGGGGGATGAGACGGAGGGGGGGGTAGGAATAAAGTAGCCCTCTTGGCCATGGAGCGTGTGCAAACGCGTCCACCCCCAAGGGTGGATGGATTTTGCGGGCTCAGGGAGAACCAATGGGGGCAGTGGGTGTTCGACCTGTTGGCAAACAGGTCCACCGTTGCCCTCCCGAATCGTGTCCAGATCTGCTGTACCACTTCTGGTTGCAGTCTCCACTCGTCTTCCAGGGGGCCGCCCCTTGACATGAGGTCGCCCCCCCTGTTCTCGATTCCTGGAACGTGGAGGGCTCTCAGAGATTGTAGGTGCTCTGAAGCCCATGACCACAGGTTCTCTGCCATCGCTAACAGGGCAGCGGAATGTACACCGCCCTGTCTGTTGATGTAAGCGACTGTGGTGCGATTGTCGGTCCTCACCAACACGTGTCTCCCCCTTAACAGGTGACTGAAGTGTTGGAGAACCAGGAATACTGCCTGTAACTCGAGGAGGTTGATGTGGCGGTCCTCCCCCGGAGGCCACACACCACCTATCGCCCTCCCCAGGCAGGTGCCTCCCCACCCCATCAGGGAGGCGTCCGTGAACACCGACGTGTACGAGGTCACTCGTCCTAGTGGTGTCTCGGTCAACAAATGTCGTGGGGACCCCCAGTACTGCAGGTTGCCCCGCACTGTTGGGGGGACCGTCAGCAGCCGAAACTTCTGCCTCTTGAGGTCTAAGCGTAGGCTGGCGAACCATCTCTGCAGGCGACGCATGTGCAGCAGTCCTAGTGGAACCACCGGGTGAGCTGCTGCCATGTGCCCCAGTGCTTGCATGACGGTCAAGGCTGTGACACGTGGACCCTGTTGCAGCTTGAGAACCTCCTGCTGTAGGGCTGTCCGTCTGGACTCCGACAGAGTGGCTCTCAGGCTGACAGAGTCGAGCACAACCCCCAAGTATTCGGCCCGCTGGTTTGGTTGGGGGTTGCTCTTGCTCCAGTTGATGGCAAAACCCAACTTGGTCAGGTGAAGTATCAACTGAACTGTGTGAAAAAAAATGGCCCATTGTTTGGACCTGGCCATCACGATGAGGTCGTCCAGATAAAAGAAGACCCTCATCCCCTGGCTGCGCAGCGGTTGTAGCGCTGCGTCCACACATTTGCTGAACGTACTAGGGGCCAGGGAATAGCCAAATGGCAGCCTATTGTATTCGTAGGCTGTTCCCTGGAATGCAAAACGCAGGAACTTCCTGTGTTTTGGTGCCACCTCGACGTGAAAATAAGCGTCCTTCAAGTCGATGGTTGAGAACCAATTGCTTGGTTGGACGAGTACCAGCAGCCTCCTTGTGGTTAGCATGCGGAACGTTTTGCGACCGATACGTGTGTTCAGGGCACGGAGGTCCAGGATGGGTCTGTAGCCCCCTGTCTTTTTGGGAACCAAAAAGTATGGGGAGTAAAAACCTCGTTCCTTGTCGTGAAGAGGGACAATTGACACGGCCTGTTTTGATAGCAGGTCCTGAATTTCCCCCTCGAGGTACTCTATCTCTTGTTGAGAGGATAGATTCATCTCTTGTATGCCCCTGAACGCTGGGGGGAGCCCGCAGAACTGGAGAGAATATCCTAGTCTGAGGGTCCTGTCCAGCCAGTCTGTCAGTACGCAGCTGCTCTGCCATGCTTCGTAAAAACACGTGAGAGGACACGCAGACAGCTGTGGAGCAGCTTCTAGAAAGCTGTGGTACACAATTTCGGCCCTCTCCGCCGCCAAACCCGCCATAAACGGGAGTTTGGCCCATGGGGGGCCCTCTGTGAAAGGGCTGAGTCGTCCCTGAACGCACCAAGCCCGTTGTCCGAGCTCGCGGGGCCGTCCGTGAACGCATCTCTGTTGTCCGAGCCGGCGTGGTGTCACCTGAACGCACCACCGCCGCCCGGCACCTCACCGTCATGACGTCCCTGCCGCTGTTAGATCCGCCCGTGGAAATAACAGCCACAGGACCAGAGCGGTCAGACACGTTGGCCGCTCCACTGCTGTTTACCGGGGAGACAGTTCGTGTTAGCCCGGCCGCTTCACTGGAGCGGCGTGGGTTAAACGAGCGTGAGGCAGCCGTCTCATTGTCCGGAAACACAGCCCTGCCGTGCTGCTGCGAACGATGCTTATCACCGCTGTAGCCGTTAGCTCGGCGGTGACAACCATCGCTCGTCAGCCGGTCAACACGCTGAGCCGGACGCACCGTGGAAGTGACACGGTGTCGGCTAGCAGCGCGCGGGGCTAACTGTGTGGTCGCTACAACCAGTGGGGAGCGATGTTTTCTTGTGCAGCCTCGCCGGTTGTAGCGCTCATATAGAGGGACAACGGTAGCTTTTACCCGGTTGACAACGGTGCTCCGCTCTACCGCGTCTCCCACAACGGGGACGGTAGAGGGTGTGTTGTGTGCTGCGAGCCGCCGCGGGACGAGACACGCTGGGGTCCCGTGCGGGGCGTTGCTGCGGCGGGCCCGCTGGGGCTGGCTGTGGGTCAGCTGGGGGATCCGCCGCGGAGAAGCCTCTTCGCTGGCGGCGATCCCTCCGCCTCGCCGTAGCGTAGCGGCGGGGCAGCTTGACCTCTCCCTTCTGCTTGGCGGCGACAGCGAGCGGTAGATGACGGCTCAGCTGCGCCTTTTCCTCCTCCAGCCTCTTTAGCCGCTGCGTCACCGTAGTGAGGAGCCAAAGAGACCGGTGCAGCCAGAAGATCCTCTCGGTCCCTTCTGGGGAGGGCGGTGAGACCTAGCCAGACGTGGCGAGAGCCGACGCCCGACAGTGACACTCGTCCGGCAGCAGTAGCAACTCCCTGTCCTGTTCATCTGACCGATGGTCCGGCCGAGATACTCCATAGTGTCAGGGGAAGGGGGGGCGTCGTGCGGGAGTGAAGCCGCCGCTGCTACGCCCAGCACACCGAGGTTGTTGCTGCTGCTGCTAGTTGCGCGCCCAGCTGGAATATCTTGTCAAAATATTCCAGCGTGTCCTTATCCTGCAGCAGCGGTGGTAGTGGCTTTCTGTGTCCTGACCAGCCGGCTGAGTGCGGGATAATGAGAACAGCCAGAGCGTCTTCGAGCGGGGGCACACCGGGGAACACAGTCTCCGTCTCGCCCTGCACACGCGGAGGCGGCTCACCGGCTTCGGGGGCAGTGGGCTGCAGTCGTCATGACTTACGGGAAGTTGAGCTTGATAGAAGCGGCGCCAAACACCGTCGAGCCGTCGGAGAGGGAGAGTTCATCCTCCTCGTCTCGTAGCGGCGGCGAGTCTGCAGCAGAGGCTGAGGCGGGTCTGGGCGGCGAAGCTTCATCAGGCGGCGTGGAGGTGGTGTACGCTGGAGCGGCGTCCTCCTCCTGCCGTCGCTGCTCCAGCCCGGCGGTGGCGCGCTTCCTCCCGAGACGCTCGAAGCAAAGAAGATGTAGGTCTGCCGGGGCGATGATGCCGTTAGGGCAAGCCGGCAGAGGCGTTGTTCCTGAAGCGGCGACTCCATCCTAGGAGCTAGTGTGACAGTGGGCACTCGCCGACGCTGAAGTAAAAAGGAATGAGGGCAGCTGGCGGTGCATCTGCTTATATAGCCCGCTAAAGGGCGGGAAAGGTAGGCACGCCATACTGGCCGGCTACGTACATGCAAATTTCAGTGGGCCATCGCGCGTACGCGATTGGAGGAGAGATATACCCATAGAGTCCAGTAGAGGGCGAAGCCTGTGTGAGATATAACAGTGTTGAGAGGCATCATTTCAGTCAGTCAGAGCTGCTTTGCACAACATGCACTTGTATACCCTATGTACAACCATTACACTGCAAAAGTAAGATCTTAGGTCTAGAGTAATAAGAACATGTAATAATCAAACCTTAAGCTGTGCACTGTTTTCAAATTAAATTACCCTTTGTGCAATGTTTAGCCTACAACAGTTGCACACCACAATGTATAATTACCTCCTCTGTACTGCTTAAACTCTGTTTAAGGCATGGGCTGTCGGTGTGTAGCTGTGCATGAGAGCTACAGATTCTTTCAGACTAGTTTTGGACAAAATAAGCCAAGTTTATGTAAAAAAAGTAACTTCTAAAAGTAAATGAATCAAAGAGGCAAAAGAAAAGAATGGGAGAATTATTTCTAAACAGCCTGAATGACCTGATGAAAGTATCAACGTTCCCACCACAACTTCATTGGCCCTCATTTATCAAACTTGCGCAGGATCTGGTGTAGATTCTGGTGTAAATATCAGTGTACGCCAAGTGTCACGTGTGATTTACTAAAAGTGTGTATGCTGCTGATTTCGGCGTAGAACCGGCGTGGTGGTGATAAATCCGGCGGCTGAAAACGAGCGTCATTTAAATGTCACGCCCCGTTATATTCCTGCTTTAGAGGCGTTGCCCTGCCCCTTTTACGACATGGAGACACGGAAGACGGCCAAGAAGAGGGACTTTACCGACATTACCGCGTTGAACAGGGAGAGGGCGGCAACATTAAATATCTGGACATTGATAGATTGATAGATTTTGTGATTGATAAGCGTCATCCCGGTGGATGGAGGCTGCAGACGCACGTGTCACCGACCACGTCAGGAAACCCAGCGACCTCATGAAATGCTCCTGCAGTTTACTAAACACAAGTGATTGAGGAGAAATCATAGGCATATTACTGCTGCGAACGCGACTTTATGACCATCAGCACCGCTGGCATGGTTCGGCTGATGGAGGGATGTGAAACACCGGCCCGATGTCCCGCTGACAGGTCCCGGTGACGGCTCCAGGTAGCGGAGCCCCCCCCCCTCCCCCGGGCTCCGGTGTCCGGCAGAGAGAGAGACTGAGGAGCCGTCCGGTCATGCTCTGGTGCAGGAGATGTTGGAAGTTTGTGTGTGTGATCTAACAATAACAGGTCTGTCTGTCGTTGACTGTTTCTGTTTACACAGCTGATTAACGAGCATCTGTCACATCGTGGTTTTTAATTCATCTCAGTTGCTCAAAAAAAAGTCGAGTTAAATTTTCAACACGGACTTGGTTGTAGCGTTTCTTTTTTTTTTTTTTGGCTACTTTTTATCTTTTTATCAATATAAACAACAACAACATGTGGTCCACATCGCTGCGTTATTAGACTATGGTTTAATAATCATTCTGACACAGCAGCACTCCTTCCTGCATGTTCTACGCTGGTTCCAAATGTGCGTACACCTGGTCAGAGCTGGCGTGAGATTTGTGCGTACCGTACGCTCACGCTCAGATTAATAAATGCCGATCCTTGCGGTGAATTTGGTGTACACCCATTTTTTTGGTGTACGCAAGTTTCATAAATGAGGGCCACTGTGAGGCAGATCTGACATCCTTTCTCTGTCATCAGACAAGAACACACCAGGGCACTGTCTTAATTCAGCTTTGACTGTGGTTCATTTTAGTTTTAGTTGGGTTCCAGTTTTGCTGCGTGTAGACAACAGTAATAGGAAGAAGGAGAATGAATGAATAAAAATTTAAACTGGAGCTAGGAGAAACAGTGAATATTTAATCAACCACATACTGTAAGTTGTGATTAGTTTTCCATCTCAATCAATTCTCACTCGTCTTTTCTCAACCTATTATTTGCTGTCCTTCCATTACCCTTTGATTGTTGGTTGTACTTTTTTTTTTATCCCACCCTCCGTAGATACTAGTCTGCCTTAATGTGTCTCTTTGCCCTTAGCATCCTAAGATACCTTATTGATCAGTCCCTTGTTCCGTGGTGCATCTAGGAGATGTTCATTGCGTTAATAATCCAAAAGATTTTGCACAACAGCAGTATATTTACCAGGTGTGTACATTGATGTGGTCATATTCACTGGTTCATACAACACATAAAATATTGTGCAATGTGCATTTGTTAGCCTTTTTTTTTTTTTTTACATACAGAGAGTACAGGTTTTGAAAAGGGTTTAAGTTCACTTTATAATGAAGTATGTTAATTTATAGGCTCCTACAGTATTTGTGTGCAGATAAATGTTAAAAATGCAGACTAAAAATCGAAAGAATCGGCAAGATCGTAGAATCGCAATTTAAATCGAATCGCCATCCAAAAAATCGTAGAAGAATCGAATCGGAAGAAAAGCATATCGTCCCAGCCCTAATATTTAATTACTACAAAGATTTTACACACTATGACTGGGACATGATACTGGATCCATCTCTACTCTGTTCCGACTCCGTTGCAAACGCCGCAGCAATTCGGAGCCGTCAATCAGAGCATTTCTACCGTGTGCACCGTGGTCTGTCTCCGATGCATGGTCTGCTAAAACGTAGTCGTAGTCATAGTCGGAACGGAGCAGAGATGGATCCAGTGGAAATTGGGGGTTGGTGTCTCGTCTCCAGACTTCACATTTTGTCTCACAGAAATAGTTTTCAAGTTCAGTCGGGTTTCTGTAACCTTCACACTATTGAAAGTCTACTGCTTCACATTACAAACACACATAATGCAAATAAATAAATATAACTAATTATTGTCTAAATAAATAAAAAATAACAGAGAAATTAATAAAAATGTGTAACATGAAGTAAAATAAGTTCTCAAATAAATTATCATAGGAAATTTAACACAATAAAAGGAAACATTTTTAAGTGCAGAGAAAAACTCCAGCCATCACTGTATTAATCATTGGTTTATTGATTATTGCTTGCGGACAGGACAGAGAGTGCAAGGATCAAAATCAGTGCCAATAATTTAGCCTCTAAAAAAAAAGCAGATTTTTATCGGTTTAGCAAAAAAGAGACAGGAGTCTGTGAGACAGAGGTGGTTGTTACCAGTCAAAGTCTCCAGACCGCTCAAGTTTTGACACTTTTCTGTCAATGAGTGGTTGTGTTTACTAAACCCTCAATACATACAACAACAGCACACTGTCAGTTTATATGATGAGAATGAGGTAAAGCCTTCCTAATATTAAAAATCGTGTTTGTTCTATAATTTTTATTAATGCTCTGCAATTCAATAAACTGATTTTGTTATTTATATTCTATAACATCAATCCATGCATCTTCTGCTGTGAATTCTTCCCTACATGAGTTCATTTGTTACTTTACATGTCAGAATTTTTTTCCTGCACGTTATTTTTCTTTACCCGTAGGATTGTCATTGTTCCTCTTCTCTGTGTGACAGACGAGCAACAATCAACAAACAAAATGATGGTTTTGTTAAAAAGAAAGCCGTTGTGCAACTGACAGTGCAGATCCAGAAACAATGAAGGGACGTGTCTTGTTCAATCTCCTGAAGAAAAATATGAACGTGGTGAAGTGATACTTTCGAGGGGGCTGAGTGACGTGAACAAGCACACAGTTTAATGAGTGAAACATGTAATAAAACCTGTTCTCCAGACAATCATAATATCCTTTGAAGTCCTTTTTGATTTTCATTAGGCTGACAAATGCAGTTTTTACTGTTTTTCTCAGTCACTTTGGTACATTTCTCAGATCAGAATTGAAATTCTCAAAACTACTTGTTCGATCTTCACATCATTGTGTCACTTGTGCAGATCAAAAAAGCAGTTTCTCAACAAGTTGCAAATGCTTCAGTGACGCTTGCGGACCTCGGCACAAGCGCCTCGACCCTGAAAGCATCACTGTCGTGCTCAAATGACGTTAAAGCACACCCTCTCGGGTAATATTGCTTAATTCATTCATAATGTTGAAGGCCGAAGGACATTACAACAGCGACTGGGAAAGAGTGGGATTCAGTCTGCCAACCCTCTGATTATTGGAATACCGACTCTACCTCCTGAGCCACTGCCGCCCCAACAGTGCTAACCACTAAATCACCATGCCGCCCTAAGATGTTCAGGTCAGGTCAGGACAGGTCAGCTGACTTTATTTATACCCATAGGTAGATTTGTTCTACAGTAGCAGGAGAACCTAAGACAGAACAGATACCTACAGAGGCCAATAACAACAGCACAAAATAGAGACATGGGCAGATACTCATAGGCTCACTGATCAGGAATTACAGCAGAAAAAAATAAATAAATAAAAAAAACATTGAAATGTCATTGTAAAACCTGTGAAGAGCATGATACAAGGGACAATGAATAAGTTTAAGTTAAAGTTCATCCATGTGTAAAACATATTTACATATCATCCCTGGATATTTTATGCTTTCTTTTCTTTGTGTTTCCTCCTCTTTTTACCACCTCTTGACCTCCAGTGTGTCTTTGTGTCTTTCGCTTTTAACTTTTCACCAGACTTCACTCTTGTTCTTGCTCCTCTCTCTCTGTCCCAAACACACTGAGCTTGCGTGTGGGTGTGTGCATGTCTGTCTCCAGGGTTGTCTCTAGCTTGGCTCGGTGTTATGGTATATTTGCATCTTCTGTCATTGAGTGAGGACAGGAGTGCATATTCCCACTGAAGGCCACCAGCTGACAGACAGTCAGTTTGGCATCCAGCTGAAACCACTGACATCTATTGCCAGTCCCTAGCTACAACAGTGATGAAGATAAAATTTAAATATTTGCTTTCTGCAGTTGTGCATGCTGAAAGATGCTGAAATCAGATAACCTCTGTTTGGATGCAACCTTAGAGTAAATCTTTGTACAACAGATCACAAAGACGGCTCATACACAAAGTTATACAAACACTGACAACTTGCGCAATTAACATTACATCAAGAACACGTAGACTTATGTGAAAAGGACTGTACATGAACTTAAAGGGATAGTTCACCCAAAATTCAAGTTTCACTCATTTTCTACTCACCCTCATGTCGACTAAGGGTTGGGAGAAGTTTTAGAGTCATCCGTGCCTTCTCTGAGTTACAGGAGGGCTCCGTGCAGCACTGCATGTGACGGTTGCGAACGGGGCTCACTTTTCATCGTCCAAAAAGACACACCAAAAAACATCCAAATACCTCCATACTGCGCGATTTGAACTGACACCGGCGTAGCCGTGAACTGCGTGTCAGTGCAAATCGTGCAAGATTTGTACAGACACAGGCAGAGCAGTGAACTGAGACACTGGGAGCTTCCGCTACAAACAAGCTTAAAATATAGACTTATTTAATTTTTTTCGGAACAATTTCTTTTGTAAAACATTATAAAACATATAACGTTATCCACTGCTGCATGGATTGCCTTCTCACAGGCTTCATGGAAAACAAATTAACGTTTCCAAATGAGAAAAGAAGGTTGGCCTGTGTTCCATGATAAAATTAATATATTTTTAGATTAGGGGTGTGGGAGAAATGGACCATGCAAGTCTTTACCATTTCTCTACAAAATAAGCAAACACAGAAAACAGCTGAAGTTTCCCCCCCATGGGCTGAAACATTAATGGAGGCCCATTCCCCATTGCTTTGAGACTTTGTTGAGAAGAGGAAGATGGTGCACTAAGCTGTCCTGGGTGCTGAAACAGTGAAATGAAGTAAATTTGTCGAACAGGTGTTGACAAAAGCAGATGAGTCAGTTAGCCAGGGGCTGTTACAAACAAATGTAGCCCAACAAGCCGTTTCTGTCTCTCTTTAGATTAATTTCTTTTTCATGAATTTGTGTTTCATCTGTCTCTGAAGCATCCTCTCTTAATTTGTCATGCCTGAAATAACTACTTGCCAAACTGCAACATAAAAAGACTGTTGTTGACATGTGAGACATTTTCCTGCACTTAAATTAGACCTTGAATGCTTTCGCCATTAGAAAGTATATTTGTGACCAGTTAGAATTTAAAGGGATAGTTCAACATTTTGGCAAATTTGCCATTGCCATAATCCCTATAGTCATAGGAGTACGTTAACTCTTTGACTGCCAGCCATTCTCACAGCAGCTTCCTCCAGCTTGCCAGGCATTTTCCAGCTTTTTGACTGATTTCCGTAGACCCACCATAATATTATGTACTGTTACTACATACACATTCAACCCATCAAAGGAAAGATGAGGGTCTCTAGTTTCCAGCAAAAAAACCTGTTTGTTTCTATCTTGTTCCAGTCTTGTGAAATTGGTGGTTGAATATAGGTTAGTTTAGCCCAAAATGCCATTTTGGCACCAAAATCTTGAGAAAAAGAGGTTTTTGTGTCGGCTGTCATTTTCAGGTGAATCAGTACAATTGGCTCCTTTATATTTTGCTTTAGTGACGCCTCAACATCTGTACAGTTGTTCTCTTGTAAACAACAACTAAATCAACACCGACAAATGACTTTTGATGACAAAAGACAAAATATTTAGCTACTGACACACACTACTGCAGCCTTTTTTCTTTCTTTTCTTTGAGTTACAACTTTTTCTTTCCTTTTTTTTAGTGTGTGTGCGTACGTGACGTGTGCGTGTGCATACGTGTGTGCATACGTGTGTGCGTGTGTGTCTGTGTGTGTGTGTGTGTGTCGCGCGCGCGCGCACCAGTTCGACAGGTTTTTGTAGCCGAAACACGGCGCTTTAGATCAGATCCAGCTTCCTCTGGTCAGCAGGCAGCGGTCTCACTCACTCTCTCTGTCTCACACACATCTACACACACACAGCCGACAGCTCTGGCTGACGCCCCCTGAACTCACAGCCACAGACATGTGCGCTCACAACAGAGTACAGACACTCCCACCACGTTTACCTCTCGTCATGTTCGCCGGTGCCGTCCGTTCCTCATCCACACTACTGTAGATCGCGGGGTTTTCAAGCTGCTATCCGAGTGATTTCTCGCAAAATCTGGCGACTTTCCAAACGCTCTTGACGACTAACGACGAGCGATCGACGGGGTTGTTGTTACTAACGTTTGTGCTTTGTATCACGGAGTTGCACGGAGCTTCGACGAGCTGCCGAGCCGCCATGAGCCCCGCCGCCGCCCCCTAAGCTCTCACCGGCGGCCAGAGTGTCACGGAGCGGCGCCGCTGCAGTCAGACACCCGCACCGCTCCGTGAGGGGGGGGGGGATACGCTATATTTTTTACATCTCTCAATCCAAATGTGTTTTTCTGCACTTTATTTTGATGATACAAGTCTGATCTTCACAGAGGAGTAGGGCAAGACATTCAGCATGGCGTTGCCATTAAAAAAACGCTAAGACGAGTTATCTCGTCTTTGGCAGACTACGCTTGGATTCGCTAAGACGAGATAACTCGTCTTTGGCAGTGAAAGAGTTAATTACCTTTATTTGTCGGTGCATGTTGTTTTGAGAGAGAGGTGCAGAGACGCGGCACACGGTAGGCTACTGTGTTTTCCCTAAATTCACACTCCAACTCCAAAACGCTCTCGTGGAGAAGTTGTGACCTTCACATTCACCACGCTATGAAATAATAACGTATAATTATGTAACATTACAACATACAGTATGAAGCAAATACTCGGAACAAATTGCGTTTTTCAAATCACTCCGCCCAGCAGCTGTCTGGAATGCAGTTCCGGCTATACATTTGCCTCGAAAAAACTCTGTCTATTTCATAGCGTGGCGAATGTGCAGGTCACAACTTCTCAATGAAAGTTCTGTGTGCCACCTCTCTGTGCCTATGGCACAGACTGCGCCTCTCTCTCAAAACAACATGCACCGACAAATAAAGGTAATTAACGTACTCCTACTGTATGACTATAGGGATTATGGCAAAATTGCCAAAATGTTGAATTATCCCTTTAAGCAATAGAAGTTAAGCAATCAGTATATGCAGTATTATTATTGTTAATTTAAGCTATTTGGAGAAGTTTTGTTCTGTCTAATCAGTATATCATGTGACAGAAGATGGGTACTTTTCAGGTGATGTGTCATTACATTGTGACAGCTCCTGGGTGTGGTTCAGAGCAGCCTCATGGTGGTAGAAAGATATGGAGTGAAGCGGTGCTTCAACTAAAATCTATTTTTGAGTGTCAGATGCTTGCTCTCTTTGAACTTTATTAAATTTACTTTAAAAACTTTGTCCTGCTCCTTTGCGGGTTCAGTGGTTTTCTCAGACTCTGTTTCATGGCAGACAAGAAAACATCAAAAACAGAAATGTTGCAAATTATTTCTAAGGCATAAACCCAGCTGTATGAATTTATACATAATGTATATATATTTACCAGGATACAGCTACACAACTTTCAGGTCAGGTCATATTGAAGTTGAGTGTGTGTCCTTGTACGCGCGTGTGTGTGTATGGAAGATATTTAGAAAATAAATAAAGTTAGATTTGAATGTTGTGAATATTACACTCTATGCTCCTGCAGCATCATGGATGGGATTAAATGGGATCAGTGCAGTACATTGCATCTATCTACGACAGTTTTGTAAGAGGTCCCGATCTAAGATGAGGCAATGGGCTCTATTTTCGTAAACTAGGCGCAACGGGGTGTGTCCAGGCGAAGTTTGCAATTTTTGTTCATTGCATGGCAATCCCGCCTCCTTCCCTCCCACCGGCGCAAGTGGCATAGAGGGCGGAGAGAAGGCGTGGAGTGGGTTTAACACAGCCGAGTCCATTCTTCACCAATCGAATGAGCTCCTCTCCTCGCCTTTAAATCTGCCGCGGGCGAGGCGCAAGTTTGATTTCACAAGGAGGCAGCAGAGAGACGGGAGGAAACTGATGTTCTGATCCTGGTTCTGGTAAAAACAAAACAAAAACACACACACACACACACACACACACACACACACACACACACACAGACCTTTTCCATTAATAAAGACACTCATATTTAGTAACCTATATTTAAACCCGTGTGCACAGATCACAACATAAACAAACAGCTGTGCGTAAAGGAGGCATCACGGAGCGTCTCTCTTTTTCTTTTTTCTTTAGAATTTACCTGAGATGGAGATGTGAATATCTGCTCACTATCTGATGCCGAGGCTGATTGTGGTTTGCTGAGAGAGATGATAGTTTATTTGTTTTCAGTTTTTCGTTATGGTCACGTGACGATGCGGCAGCTCGCCCGCTAATAAATAAGTAAATAAATAAATATAGCGGATCATCGCAACGGCACAGTGTGTAGTGTCAACATAGCAGCGACATGCAGTCATCCACCCTCACTGCTCTTGGGACATCCACGGCTGCTTTTTTGTCCCAGTCCCTCACTGGTTTCATCTGTGTTAATTCAGTCAGGCTGAGTTTCCATTACGCAAGCCGACAGCCTTTGATCTGTCATCAGTGTGACGGGACAATCGATATAGATATACGTGTATGTGCTGATTCAGATAGTTACAATAAATAGGGGTTATTGTGATTATTAATTGCATTTAAATGTGCCTGGAACTGTGGAAACCTGCCTGTGAGGTCTTGGTGACGTGGGCGCACTGTGCACTGGGCAGTCAAAATACCACTGCGCCGGCTTCGCTTCGCCTTGCGCTGAGAGTAGACCAGGTTGGAGCTGGCGAGCTTTCGGCACACTCTCGGCGCAGCCTTTTGGCACGAAATTGTCAGTACACCAAGCTGAATCTGTCGACACCTCCCCCTGCTGCGCGGCCACACCCATGGCAAATCCGCTGCGCACGTAGTTGCACTGGAGGAAATTACCACTGTGCCGGCCGCGCCAGGCTTCGCCGCGCTGCGCCCCCCTGAGTTGCGCCCGGAAATTAGAGCCCAATGTCTCATCAGCACAGGCACCATTTTCTCAGAGAGGTTTTTCATTTCAGCCAGTCTACATGAGTCGTTCCTCTCAAAGGTTTCATTACACAGGTGATCTAATGATTTAACTCTGTTCATACGAATGTCAAGTACAGTGTGTTTTACATTAGATGTAGTGCAAACCTCAATAAGTCATATCCTTTTAATATAAATGGAGATTTACAACTCAAATATGTAAAATTGTTCAGTTTATTCATTACAGGAAACCATACCATACCTTTTAATGATTATGTAACTGAGCATGAGTGTTTGTCTGGCAGTATATTTTTGTGAGTCCGAGTGTTTAAGTGTTATGACTTACTCACTTGTCAAGACCCCCCTGGGCCCCCCCCCAAAAAAAACACAGTGATCCTGATGATGGAAGTATTTTCCTAATCTGAAGACATGAAGCAGAGTACAGCCTGTGCTCACCATGAAATCTGTTATACCTTTCATTTTCTCTTCTTACTGTTTCTGGCACTTTCTTCTAGTTCCCTCTCATTTGTCCTTTTTCCCTGTCTCTGGTTAATTAAGAGAGGCAAAAGAGAGCGGAGATTAGTCTCTTGAAACACACAGTGACGAGTCTGGCAAGTTGATCAGGCTGTGAAAAAAATGGTGGTCTCCTTCCTGGTGAGGAGTCTCAGATAGTGATACTCAATAACAACGTAATGTGACACAGCATCAACGAAGCGGTGATGGAGGAGGAGAAAGATTTTATTTTCCATGTGGATTTACTGCTCACTTGGTGCAAAAAATGAAAGCTGTTAGGAAACATTTGTCATTAGTTAAATTACCTAAAATACCCAATGTTCATGTCTGAACAGTCATAAAAAAATATGACCGTTGGCTTTCAGAAACAAATGTGGAAGCTGTTTAATGTTATCACAGTGCCAATGATTGGCTATATTAAGTGCTTCCCCAACCAACATGACAATTGTTTTGGTTTACAATCACCATCATTTTCCCCTGATTGTCAGCTAATCTTAGCCAAATACAGTATTCATACCCCTTGTTCCTTTCCACATTTTGTCACATTACAACCACAAACCTAAATGTATTTTATCAGGATTTTGTGTGATAGACCAACACAATGTAGTGCATAAATGTGACGTGGAAGTAAAATGATACATGGTTTTTAAGAGTTTTTACAATTAAAAATCTGAAATGTGTGGTGTGCATATGTATTTAGCCCCCTGAGTTACAGTAGGGGGGCTGAATACATTGTTGAACAACATTTCACTGCAATTACAACTCCAAGTCTTTCGGGGTCTGTCTACAATATGAAACACTGCTCTTCTTCCTGGTCCTAAATACTTATGAGGTTAAAATGTTCAAGCCTGATTGACTCTGCCTTTTTGATTGGTGTTTTGTATGACACATAAACTAATGAATGAATGTGTTCGTCATCGGCCAAGCAACACAGTGCATCTATGTCATATGACTCATTTCCATGATTGGTGTAAAGAATATAAGGCATTAAGTGAAGGTGTAATCAGCTGGTGAGACCTATCTTGTAAGCATATCTCTCAACCTCTATTTGCCTCTTCTCATCTGTTGAAGTTGAGCAAAGGTTAGGTACTTGTGTGAGACTGTCACACATTACATTTCCTGAGCATACACTGTGTGGGAAGTATCCATCTGTCTCCTTTCTGCCATTTCTTTCTTTTTTCTGTCCACCATAGTTTATGTCTGTCTGTTTCTCTGTCTCTCTCTCTTTCCTCTGCTCTTCCCCCTGTGGTGTAATAACAGGCTTGTCAGTCACTTCCTTCCAGAGGAGAAAAATGAGAATGATCGACCAAGGGTTTGACTCATAATCCATAGAAGACAGCAGCTCATACTGTACTACAAAAGAAATGCCAATCCCAATAAGCACATAATAATAAAATGAACTACAAATAATTGAAGGCAAAATAAAGGCAGCAGGAGCCTCACCACCGAAGATCAAAACACAAATTTGAAAGCTGCTATTACTATAATCTCAAATGTATTGATTGGTCATCATTGCAGAGTCGAACATTATTACAGCTATGTTCAAGTTATCAAGGGAGACAATGAATACTGATTTTAGAAAAAAACACACATCTTCAATTGTCTTCTCAATTTAGGCTTGCGTTGCTGATCGGCACAAGCCTAGTTACAGACATTCAAATGAGCATTATAATTTTATCAGTTAATGGTTATTAATCGGTTAATGAACGTTAACGTCTGCTGTGCATGTTTGCGTAAATTCCATTATCAAATGTAATGTACATGTCGAATGTATTTATGCAACCAACATAATTGATTAAGTCGATTAATCGGGACACCCCTATTTTCAATATGTGTCTGCTCAGCCCTCTGCATTATTTGGGAGGATTTCTGCAAAATCTCTGTCTGGTTAGATTGAATGAGGGCTCATCATCAAAAGCTGACAAATACCACTGGAATTAAATTTGCCAGTATTAAAACCCCAAACTCTCCTTATTTTTCTTTTTATCTTTCCTCTTTATTCTGAAGTAATAAACAGAGGAGAAGGAGTAATAGTAGCATTTCTCCGTGTGCTGGTCTCAGGAGTGTCTGCTCCTTAAGTCTTTAGCTAGACAGATGTTACAAATTGCAATTATATTCTTCCTCCACTTTAGATTGGTTAGTCAGGCATCTGGGGACACCTTACAGAGCAATGTGTGGGTGCGAAGTGAGAAAAATGCACTTCTAATTGGTAGTTAGAGGAAACAGGTCGCCTGGCTGTTTCAATGTAACCACCATAGGAATGGAAAATATCTTATTAACAACTGGATAGATAGCTCTTGCTCTCTGTCTGTAACTTTGGTTAACTATGCCAATGTAAACACACTCACACATACACATACTGTACAAACACACACACGTGTGTATTTAATAATAATAATGGCTTATATTTATACAGTATAGCCATTTTTTAAAAATCAATACTCAATACCCAAAGTGCGTTACAGAAACCATTATACAGTACATTCATACACATTCACACCGGTGGTGGTAAGCTACGTGTGTAGCCACAGCTGCCCCGGAGCAGACTGACGTAAGTGTGGCTGCCAATGTGCTCCAAATGGCCCCTCCGAGCACCACCATGGTCAATAATATATATTCACACGAGTCAAGGTGGGTAAGGTGTCTTGCCCAAGGACACTACGACAGCGACTGGGACAGAGCGGGATTTGAACCACCAACCCTCTGATTATTGGACTACCACCTGAGCCACTGCCGTGTAGTCAGGGATATAAAAAGTATTATAGGCACATGTGTGCTGTTGTGGAAGGGAGCTTGCTCCTTGTATAGATCTACATCAACTTATTTGTACATGATTATATGGTTTAATTGCAGAAAATATGTCTTCATGTTTATGTTAAGTCATCACCATAATTAGCTCTTGGGTCTTATACACAACATAAAATTATAACCATTTATCCAAACACTTAAAGACTCTGACTTGCTGAGCAGATATTTGCTGTAAATTTTAATACACTACCCGGCTAAATAAGTTTTCAAATATGCATTACACCAACTTGCAGGGGGCCAGTTGCAGGATCATATATGTTGAATAACTGGGTGAACAGCAGCTTGCTCCTCTGAGGCTGCCAGGTGTTCCCGTCGTGTATTCACTCTAGCACGTCCTTGGTCTGCCAGGAGCTCCTCCCAGCGGTATGTGTCCAGTACACCTCCAGAGAAAGTCCCAGGGGGAGCCTCATGACAAATTGCCCAAGCTATCTCAGCTGGCTGTGGAGGAGCCGGTGCACTTGTTCTGAGATTACTGAGCTTTCTGGGCTTTCATTCAAAGTGAGGGAAATAGATTACGCAGAGATATATTTCCAGTCTCAATCCTGCTCTTTGGTTTTTGTACCTGCACTACATGGTGATACATATAAGGCTTGGAGGCTGATCAAGTAAACTGAGATCTCTCTCAGCCAGATGGATAGCTAGTTGTCTGAATCAAGACTCGCTGCTTCACTGCCCCACTATATCCAAGGCACAGCGAGGGGCTATTTAGTTTCCGTTTGAGACTGTACAAACTGATTTTGAAGATAAGAGCCCCCCTTTTCTCTAAAGATGAGGTACACATGTGATTGCTGTGCTCACGCTGCTGCTCTGCATAACTAC
Organism: Trachurus japonicus; assembly: GCF_045865225.1. NCBI lineage: Eukaryota > Metazoa > Chordata > Actinopteri > Carangiformes > Carangidae > Trachurus > Trachurus japonicus. Next base: position 23,452,587 of record NC_140915.1, on the reverse strand, counting down.
ATGGAATCAATGCACTGTTTTTAGCAGTCTTTAGAGGTGGGAGAAAGTCCCTATGTTGCAAGTCCAAGTAGAGTCTCAAGTCTTTGCTCTCAAGTCCCAAGTCAAGTCCAAGTCCTAAGATTTTTGTTTCGAGTCCCAACCAAGTCCTAAGATTTTTTTTCGAGTCCCAACCAAGTCCTAAGATTTTTGTTTTGAGTCCCAAACAAATCGATTATAATGTTCTGTCACTTATTCATCTGTTTATTTTTATTAATATTCTATTGTGATATGCTTTGTTAATAAGCACTGCCTTCTCATGCCAATAAAGCTATTTAAAATTGACGTACAGTAACACACCAGAAATCTCATGTGATCAAACGTGATCTGACGTACTCTGTTGATGGTAGCCATCAGAGATACTCTATTAAACCGTCTTTGGTAGCCATGGAGCCGTTAGCCACACTGGTTTGTTATGTGCTGCAGTCAGCTCGCTTCTTTATAGAGGGTATGCGTTTACGTCACGTTGCCCTCGGCAACGCCCCGTTCGATCAGACTGAGTGGCAAAACAAACCTCCCTCAACGTGCTGGCGGATAGCGGTGGACTCATAAACTGGATAAAATATTGTATATCAAAACAAATTGATGTCAAAAGGAATCGACAACCAGCTCCACAAAACCGTCTGCTCCACTGACACTTCCTGTAACACACAGAGTGACCGCGGTACCTGCAGAGTGACTGACAGGCTGCTGTTACTGTGCAGAGGGACCAGATTACAGCTGTTACCGTCATCTTGACAGTGACTCCCGACACTAAAACACAAGCTGCTTTTATTCTGAAATACTCCGACCAGTCAAACTGTAGGATGTGTTAGAGGACTAATTTATCTGTCTAAACATCATAACTACGACACCTGAAACGGTAAACACAGCTGATCGATCGAAAAAAATGGCCGCTCCAGTGAATTTACTTTCCGTCATTGAGAACAGGTTCTTGAATGTAACTCGGTCAAAGTGAGACGTATCCTCAAGATTTTTAGCAGCTCTGTTAGGTCATGCATGCTTTACATGCTGGCAAAGCTAGACATGTCAGACTTGTATGGTCTCGGAGGAAATCGCTCCGTTACTTGCTCGTTTTTAAACTTTGGCGGCTCTGCCACTCGTCTTTTTGCCACTCAGTGGACGTTCCACAGCGACTTCCGAGTACCGTGACGTCATGTGAATACCCTCTACTGGTTACATTCAATTTCACGTCACATTCTGCGGAGACGGTGACTCAGGATTGTCGTGTTCCCCCACACACAAGCCGTCTTTTGATCCAAACGGTCACAATTGTTGGGGCCAACAATCGTAAATATTGAACATGTTTAATATTTACGATTATCGCCGCCGGCCGTTTTACGAGTCGATTATCAGGAGAATTTAAATCTTAAATCTCACACACACTACAGGAGAATCTCATAAAATAATCTCAAGAGCCTAAGATAATCGGGCGATTCTTGTCTTTGGTCGGAAGGGGGAAAATCAGGGCAAAATCATTATCTTTATGTGTGGTAGGCAATAGTGTGTTGGCATTAATTATACAGCCAAGACTGAACAGGAGTGGGCTCCATATAGAACGTCTCTGGCTGGCTGCTACAGTATAACATTGATGTGACACTTTTTAAAATATTTTAATATTTGTGCTTGCTGCATGTGACTTGACTTGAATTCAAGTCTTTGCTCTCAAGTCTAAGTAGAGTCTCAAGTCTTTGGTATCAAGTCCCAAGCGAGTCCAAGTCTTTTTTTGATTTGATCAAGCAAGTCTTAAGTCATCAAAATCGGGACTCGAGTCCACGTCAAGTCTCAAGTCTCGAGTCCAAGTCCCCACCTCTACTTCCTCTTCAACCTCTGCCTCCTCTAGGATGATGGAAGAAAAGAAGAAAATGATGTTTAAATGCTGCCACCAGAGCCCTCTGCATAGTCTTTGTCCCCAAATGCAAACTCTGAAATGCAGCTGTATCCATAGTGCTGCATGTTGCACCATTTGCTTTGATGATGCTCTGAGGATGCTCGGTGCCAAGGTTTTATCCACTGGTCATGGCTCAAATGAACCTAATTTGTTTTAATGCAGGAGCATGTCAGTCCACAAAAGACAATTACCATCTTAAAACTTCATGAATTTTTAAAGTGAAACTTTTCTAAGACATGATCATTTAATTAAACTGCCCCTCTTATATTAGTCATTAAGACCATATTAGCATTTACTCTGTACTTACATGCTCGCCATATCATATCAGTCTGCTAAGAAACTATTGCGTTTGGTAGTTTGCTGTTGCTGGTTTTCTTTGGCTATAGGGTTTCTTTGTTTTTTTTCTTTTCTTTTTTTAAATAACTAGTGAAAACAGCTGTGTGGAAAAATAGAGGAAAAAACCCTCTGAAGTAAACTTTTCGAGTCTAGAAATAATGAGCTCTCGTGCTGAGAAGTTCCTGACACTTTTTTTGTTCTAAGAAAGGTCCCAAGTCATATTTAAGATTATGCTTCACAGTCCCTATTCATGTTTCTTGCTTTCAAATAACATGAGAGAAGATGACTTACGTACTCTGATCCATCTTTTATATGTGTCTCATCTATGAACTCTTATTTTTGCTTATACCGAACAGAAGTTTTAATTCACACGTGACTTTTTTTTTCCCACGTTGAAAGTCTTAATTAGAGTTGTCACCCACTGTGTCAGAATTTTTCATGTTTTAATCCCGGTGGGTACAACTCAACTTTAATGATCTCTCTTTGTCCGTCACAACATGATATAATGAAGGGCATGTCTCTCCAGTAAGAGGATAATGATGTTTGTGAATATATTACAAGGTAGATCATAAGTAACTCCACTATACACAGTACATGATCATCTGCTCTAAGTGGCCAAAACACTGTAGTTGTCCTTATTACTTATGATTTTACATCTGTTGAACTACTGCTGTGTCACTGGGGAAGTTATTTTCATGCTAATACATCAATGGTCCACTGGCCCTATCCACTGTGGAGTTCAGTCCCTCTGTAAACTGCAGTATGTTATATATTGTGGGCCTGTTTGCATGAATGATGTTAAATTCCTGATGGCGATCATTAATGTTTCATAAGACAGTTTGCTTGTACAGATTGATGCACATCATCTTTGCAAATCAATAATTATTTCTTATAATACAGTAATGAGACCTAAAAACTGTCCAACAGTGGGGTTACACATGTTGTGACCCATGGGTAAAGTTATTACCACATTGTTACATGGGTACTCAGTACTCATGGGTGGGAACACACCCATCTTTAGTCCCAGTCTTGATTATGATTGACTAGCACTAGCTTCATGACTGTATGTTGCCTGTCCGTGACAGTGGCAGTGTGTCCACAGGCATACAAAGAATTCTATGGTACTTTTGTGGTATTTTCTTCAAACTCTGGTTTTAATCCTGATGACTTTTACACAGACCATGAATGTTTAGCAGCGAATACACAACCTTTTTTTTCCCCTGATTGATTTTTGGCAACTAAACACATCAACCAATCATTTCATTTTGCGTCAAAAGGAGGTTCATCACAACGCTGAACAACTCTGCTATCAGGATAGTGATCAGATAGTGAGCAGCTGTGTTGGAGGTAGTAGAGTGGGTAACAAGATGACAGTGGCATAGCAGGTTTGGCTAACTGTATACGTGAGGGATAATCAATGAGAGGGTGTACGGTTTTAAGGCACAACGTGGAGGCAAAGAACCTGACACAAAGCAAGACTTTGTTTTATTTGCCTCGTCTGTCACATCTTTGCATTGCGTCGCTGCCGGTATGAATGACTTTGAAAGTGTGAAATATCCACCGGCGAATATTGCACATTTTCGTGTCTTTTATTCTTCATGTTGCCAGTGTGTAAGGGGCCTTTAGAGTGGGAAGGACTGATTGAAATTGTGATATAATGATCTGCAACCCTGCTCACATTCCATCCCCATATTTCTCTTGTTGGGACCACCAAACACAGTCAGACAAACAGTTCTTCATGGTGAAATATTCAAAAGTCAAAATACTCAAAAGACAGACACACAGAAGACACGATGAAAACAATAGAAGGCTTTCTGCTGTAGTGAGTGGTAAATATCAAAATACATTAAAGCTGCCATTTTAAATTGGTTCATTTCATGTTAAGGTTTTTTTTTTCTGTAGTGTAATTTCCAGATATTTTGCAACATCTTGTTGGTCTAATTGCCTGATTTTTCTTTAACATGTCTGAAGTCACTGCTCTGAATGCCATGGAAACTGCTTTTAATGAGTAAAACTGAGCAGTGTGTGAGTGTGTGAATGCGTCTACTTACATGTGGTCTTGTTCATATTTATTGTAAAACACCTGTGTGCGCATGTATGACTGAGTTCCTCTGCCATGGTGGCCAACACCACTGTCCCCTCTGAGCCTGTCTAATGCTGTAATTGTGTTTCATGTCAAGAGTTTTGTGAATGCTCAGTGCAAGTCAACCAGCAGTAACAAGGCTGGCATTTTCAATCAGGATAGTTCTTTTTCATTACTGCTCTGTCCTCTGTTTAACGCAGCAGTAAAATAAGCTAAAGTGATATAAAGTGCTCTGCTTGGCGCCATGGGGTGAATCTCTGGGACAAACATGGAATTTAAAAAACGGAGGATGCACATAGGCCTAGTTTACACACATACTTGATTTGAAGATGAAGGTACTGCAGTACAGTTTGGAAGTCCCCTAGTCTTCATGTCTCACACCTTGCATCCTTCTTACTCACACATATACAAACATATACACACAACTGATATGCATTTAACTGGGCGCTGTACATTGAACTGCACTTCTCCTTACAATAACAGACTCAAGCAATAACTGCATGTGGTGTACATGGTTGTCATGGTGATGAATGGTCTCCAAGGCAACACAGGAAGTCCATCTGGGAGGAAATCTGAAAGAGAAAGTAGATAACGGAGATCGAGGAGACACAGCCACAACATGATTTATTCATCCTCATCCATCATCTGAAACTCACAACTGTTGGGTTCTACAATGCGCAAGTAGCAAATAAACTATTTTGGCCGTTTATGGCCACAGAAGAGGTAACAACAAAGTATAGGCTTGTATAACAAGAAAATCAGTCATGTTTCGCCTCCTAAAATAATAGGACCAAAAATAGTAGCTCCAACTGGATCAGAGAACAGCAGCAGCAAATAAAACTGGTGGAGCTTAATTCTTTCTTTCTTTCTTTCTTTCTTTCTTTCTTTCTTTCTTTCTTTCTTTCTTTCTTTCTTTCTTTCTTTCTTTCTTTCTTTCTTTCTTTCTTTGTCTCTTTTCTCTCTGCTTGTATCTTCGGTCCTGAAATCTCCACCACACCCACATAACTAATTTTTTCTCGCTCTTTGAGAAGAGAAACTGTGATCCAGAAGTTAAGCGTTTAAGTCCTGTTAATGACTGTAGTCATTTGACGTTGCAGGGTTTTTCACAACGGATTCAGCGTGACAGTGAATAGTGTGACTGTGATTTTCATGTAGCCTACTAACACTTCTTTGTACCCTCTCACTAATCTGTATGTGTATAACCATGATACTGCGCATGGATTTCTTTTTTCCCCCTCCTGTTCTCGCTTGCTGATTAGTAAACAGCTCAGACTTTTGCTAACATGGAGATCAAAGGGAATTTTCAATGTCAATGCTAAAAATTGCTCATCCTGTGGGTGAGGGTTTTTGTGTGCATGTCAGCACATGTAGAATATATGACACATGAGGTGAGTAAAATCAAAGGAAACAGGTGTCATGCATTCCTGAATCTGTGATTTAAACAGAGCATACATTCCTCACAAAACACATGAAAGCATTGCATAGAAGGAAAATGTCTATGTTAAACAAGGAATAGTAATTGGCAGTGATGCTTTGAAGAGCAACAGAGAGAGAGAGATAAAGGTGTATTTTAATGTTTTGGGACCTTATTCATGAAATGTTTATATCCACAGATTCATCATCACTAAAGACTTAAGACCACTTGTAAAAACCAATATTCCCAAATATTTAATGTGGTGTTAAGTGAGATTCTGGCTATCAAATTGGTTTGATGTTACATAAAATTAGCCCACAGAGTTCGAGCAAAACCCTGAATAACTGAGTGGAGGATTGTAATGAATGCAGATGATTTAATACAGCGCTAACTGACTGTCATCCATATGCTGTGGTGGTTCCATCCCTCCAACAGACTTTCAGATTAGTAGAGTCGATGCCAAGAAGAACTGAAGCTCTTGTGACATTCAGCTCTGGCTACCATCTCACAAACTTACTTAAATCGTTCTCATTAATCTGTACATACAAATTACAGTGTCAACAAAAGTCGAAAAAATGGAATCGTTGTTGAATTTACAATATTCAAGATTTCAAAATGTAAATGCTGTACTCGGTGCTTCACTCTGGGATTGTTTTTTTGTTGTTGTTGTTTTTCTATCTTCGATTTCTTCTCAGTTGCACCTGAAAAAAAGCACATCTTGGCATTTTCAACATAATGGTGATGGGGGAAAAGTTTACTTACTTAATCACTTCCAAATTCATTATACTGAGAAAGCCTGCCAGTAAGCATTTGCTTCACCAGAAATCAGATGTGAGTACATCCCAGAGCTGCTGCAAGACAATATTTTCATTAAGCTGTAGTATGAGACTCCCAGAAATGCAGCTGTGATGACAACATCATTTACTGAATGTACAGTATCCCTTTTATGATTGAAATTCAAAGTCCTTAACCCAATATTTTAAATTGTTAACTCTAATCATGTGATCTATACACTTACTGTACACTTTGACAGAGCTGAGTCATTGGCCAGTTGATGAAATTGCTATTTGCTATTAGAAATATTTCACCTTGATGTGGGATGGGATGCCAATATTAATGGCCCACTCCTTCACCTTGTGCTGTTCTTCTTTCTTGCCTTCTTTTGTTTTCCAACATGGGATTTTGTGGAATAATGTAAAAACGTTTGGCCTCAGTTTTTCTCATGAAGTAATATTCATAATCTTTATCTTCCTCTGGTACATTGAGATGTGGTCTTGAATTTGTTGGGCGTTATCCTTTCTTTCTGAAATCATTCACCACTGCTTTGTTATTTATTTCCTAAGAGATTCCAGTGGCTTTCCCTCAAACATGTTTTAAGCAAATGCACAACGGTTGCATGCGCACATAATTTGCAGAGTAAGGAAATGACAAGATTACTAGTAAGACCTGGCTGTCAGAAGTCAGTCTCTGTATATATCCACCTGTCTGAACACGTAGTTGTCTGACTGTCAACCTGTCACCATTTGTGACTATTCATCTATATAACCATACTGTGTTTTCATCACTTCAATTGCCTGTCTAAACATTTAATGCAATCCATCAGTCCATTTCCTTCAATCCGTATGGCATCACAAAACTTGAACTTGCCATCTTGACAACCTATTTCTAACCCAGATGATACTTTTGACCCAGTTTTGGTCATCCATCTCTCTCTCTCTCTCTCTCTCTTTTTTTTTTTTTTTTTACAAAATCAAAAAAATCAAGCCATCTTTTTTATTTGACATCTGATAGGTCAGGTTCATTCAGCTCTGACACCGTTTGGAGAGGAGAGGCGATTATACGTGCTAAACTTTTGTGCAATGTATCTTTACTTAAAACTATTAAGGTTTGAGTGCACAAAGGAAGAAGACAACAGCATGATAAACTAGGGCTACAGTTGCATATAGTGCAATTTCGAACAAAGCCTATTGGGTACACTTTGAGGACAAGGAGCAGTGTCGATGGACTATATACTGAAGTGAAGGAAATGTCCCCTCGCTGTTTTAATTTACTCCAAAAGAACAACACTGAGATGGAGACCAAGACTGAATTAGATGAAGTTAAAACCAGATATATGAACTTGGCGCTGATGATGGGGAAGGGCTTACTGGAAAGAAAAGTGGGTCATTTATGTCACTTTGTGGTGACAGGCTGTGTGTCACCACTGGGCACTCTGTGTCACTCTGCCTCATTCCTCAGGAGAGAGTGACACTGACACAGGGACAGGGACTGTCACCAGCCTGAGTCCTCCTCTGCCCCTGTAGTATGCGCCTGTGTAGCATGTGTGTACTTGCTGGTGTCTCCATTCCTTCATCCATGTGTCATACGTGCTGGTGCTAGTGGTTAGTTTTCGTTGTGTGTGTGTCTGTGCTTTCATGTCTTTTAGAAGTGACACAGTTAACATTGCAAGGCTAAGTTGGTCACATACTGACAGTTGTGTACTCTCCCCGAGGACACACATGCAAAGATCAGCGCTCTTTTGCTCATAACCTACTCTCCCTCCTTGTAGCTATGCATGTAGTCTGGATGCACTTTTTGCTTTGATGGCAGTGTAGTCTTTTAATGCATTTTAAATGTTTTATACCTGTGCCTACAAAAAGGATTCACCCCACTTGAACTGTGAATCCCAGCTTTTATGACACAGATCAACAGACAAAGAACCTTAGCAGTTGCAGTGGAAAAGAAAAATTAAATTAAAAAACCTAATAACCTTCACTTACTATAAACATTGCAACACCTGACTACTTAGGCACTTGAACCAGTGGTTTATTGTTTTTAGAAAATTATAGTCAAATGGCATGAAGGTCACCCTGAATCTGTGAAGGTGCGTTCACACTGGACCTTTTATTTTTGTCACTGTCGCTCCAAAAAAATCGCTCTGTCACTCAGCTGCAGTCGCTCGTCAGTTTGGACTGATACAACAGATCGCTCTGATGACGTTATTCAAGCGATTCCAGTCGCTCTTTTCTTCCCTTTTGTGTTGGTCCAGCACGGCTGACATTGTACCTGCTGCCGCCGTTCACCTGTTGTGGAAGTCCCACAAGCGCCGTACAACATCAAGCCGTCTTTGCTCTGCCGGACCAACGGAGTTGTATTACGTTTCCATGATTTAAGTAGTTGTCATAGTTACACATAGATTACGGCAGCCAATCAGCGCTGAGCGACGAGCGACTGACGGCCGGAGAGTTGGGATTTCTCATCTCGAGCGACGGAGCCCCAGCGATTTTTTGCCTGAGCGATTAAACGCTCAATCGCTCGTTTGCATTGACTTAACATGTAAACTCGTCACCAGCGAGATAAACAAAAGGTCCGATGTGAACGCAGTTTAAGGCCTGTCTGCTGTCTATATTGGTTTCTGTCGACAACTACATCCTAAAAAGACAAACAAAAAATATGAACTAGAAAAAGCATTTCCAAGAATGGAAATGGTGTGACTGCTGATAGCAACTGAACGCTGTTGCAGAATTAGCAAATAGTGCAAGCAGTGATCACCATACAAATGTTTGACCAAGGTCGGAATTGAACCCACAACCTCATGGTCATTAGATTTCCACTCTGCCTCTAGGCCACGGTGCACACACAGTTGCAGAGACTGTTGTCTGTTAATGATCTGCACACTGTCAACATCAAGAAAGCTTGAGAGTCAAGCTTGAATGACTTAGAATGAAAATTTCTGTGAATTTCAGGCTGAGAGCAGCAGTTTCAACATGAAGCAAGTTATCAGAAGTCAACAGAGGACAACTGGGAAAATAATTCACTATAATTGTTGTTGAGGCAAGAATTGAACCAGCAACCTTCAGGTCTCCAGACCAGCAAGCTAACCACTAGGCTACAGACAGAGACAGTGTGTGAGGGGTAAAGAAAACCTTTGATAAGAGGATCACTGGCTTCTGCTTAAAAAAAAAAGTAAGGAATCGAACCCATGATCTCATGATCAATAAACCTTTACTCTGCCACTTCGCCACAGAGAGCACAGACATAAGCATGTTTCAGACAGAGTTGTGGAGAATTCTCAGCATTGGGCTGAATGAGAGCAGAGAGCTCCCTGGCTGCATTTAAAAAATATTTAAAATTATTATCTAAGTCTCTTTGCATTTTTGACCAGAATTTTAGCCAGAAGACAAGTGTGGCTACAAAACTGGAGAAAATATTTTGTCTAGAGTTTAATTTGCAGAAAAAGTTAAATATTTTAAAAAGTATAAATAGTTAAAAAGAGAAAAGTAACGCCGATAAAGTTCAAAAAAAGCTGCACGTTTTGATATATGAATTGTTGAAATAGCACAACACCTAACACACTAACCATATGGCCACAGAGAACCTGAGTTACAATGAGCTTTATACTATGAGGAATCAAAGACTGTCCAATGACAGCTGAATAATTGGAATCAAAAGTCAAGCAATGATGTGAAATGACTGAGGCAGGAATCGAACCCGTGACCATATGATCACTAAACCTTTACTCTGCCACTCAGCTACAGAGAGCACACTGCTTTCAAGACTGTTGTCATTCATTGTAATGTGATGATGTGCTGCAAACTGGTACGAGTAATCAAGGAGATAACAAACACCTGTAACCAATTGAAGGCGGGGGAGGAGAGCAGAATTCAACATAACATAACAAGAATTCTTCCCTTGGATTCGAACCAGTGACCTTAGGGTTGGCAGGCAGTTACCCTAACCCCTGCACTACAGAGGAGTTGTCAAGAAGAGAGGTTGAGACTTTGATGAATGTGAGATTTTTCAATGATGCTTAAAACAAAAAGAAATTAATATAAATTAGCCACACCAAGTAAGAAGAGGACTTTTTTGTGACCTGTGACTATTTTTTGGTGAATTAAAATGAATTAAAAAGCACTTAACAGCAAGTTACAAAGTTGAGCTCCTTCTCCTGCTGATGTGAAAAAAATGCATTGAGCTTAATGAGAGCAGAGAGCTCCCTGGCTGCATTTAAAAAATATTTAAAATTATTATCTAAGTCTCTTTGCATTTTTGACCAGAATTTTAGCCAGAAGACAAGTGTGGCTACAAAACTGGAGAAAATAATTTGTCTAGAGTTTAATTTGTGGCCCTGCTGACAGTTTAGCCAGAAAAACTCTAGAATGTTTTTTTGCCTCTCTCCACTCTGACACCACTCTGGCTCTGCTCGTTAGACGCAATACACACACATTATAAAGCTGAAAAAAATCAGAAAAAGTTAAATATTTGAAAAAGTATAAATAGTTAAAAAGAGAAAAGTAATGCCGATAAAGTTCAAAAAAAGCTGCACGTTTTGATATATGAATTGTTGAAATAGCACAAAGTATGAAGGACTAGAAGAAGACCGTAAAAAGGCGGAAGAAAATGGCCAAACAGAAGAACAATAGTGTGACTGCAGTCACACTAATAAATAAAAATGTTCAACCAAATTTATGTCTAGATTACTGAGGACTATGATCTACCAATCAGGGGAAAACACCTACTGTATGGTAGGGTATCGGTGTGTGAGATGGAAGAGAATATCTTCTCAGAACCTTAGTGCTTTCGGCAAACCAGCCTGCGTTCACACCAGTGTAAGCGGCACCAAAGTGGGCGTACTCAGGCGGAAGTAAACAGAACGGTGGCAACATCTTTCCTGTCTCAGTAATCCTTCACTTTTTTTAACTTTATTAATTATTTGGTCTGGCGTTCGAGTGAACCCAGCCTTAGCCATCTCTTCCCAAAGTTCAAAGATGAGAATTACTTTACTTTATTAAGCCCCAAAGGAAAATTCCTACAACTTGCTCTTTCTTGTGCTGCTCTATAGCTTTTCTTGAAATTCTGTAGATGCCCAAATCACCACTAAACATTTCATTTCTTTAGCAGACCACAACAAATTATTTTTCTCCAGGTTGTCAGTCACTGCCTTCTCTTCCTTCCCACTTGTTTTCACAGCCACTGATGCTGCACAGTTCGCAGGGAAGAACCAACTATATTTTGGTTTACAGTAGGTTATGAACCTGTTATTTTTTCTGTCTGAACATGTCAGCTGGTTCAAAACTGGCTTTGGGAACCCACACAGAGCCCTCCCGTTGTGAAACCCCTATGAGTGATCATAATTGCACAATTGGTCAGTCAAGATACCATGACTGACCTGTAGTTTCTTTGTTGGCCATTGCTGGTTCAAAATAAAGTGGAGGAAAACGTTAAAAATGTAACACATTTGAAGCAAATTGAACTGTGTTTACTCTGCACTTTGGTTCGTTCACCCTGTGCATTGTGAACACAAAGTTTTCCAGATTCACTTTTTTGCCATTGTACTTTAGCCCTGCTGTGGACAGATCACATGCTCTTGTGATAGGATGTTGAACACAGAACAATACTTTCAAACTTGCTCCCTTGCCTTGCAGCAGCTTTATAGGGAAGTTGGCTGTATTACAATACTCTTAATGTGAGCACAGAGAAGGAAAGAAGCAAATAGATAAAGAGCTGCTGGTTGACACTAGGCAGAATGTAATGGTTTGGCCATATACTATTGTTAGGGTCACTTCCGTAGGTGAGAAGGGGGGGGCTGCCATATTGTGTAATGTTTTGATTGGTTGCCTGGTTACCTGCTGGGAAAAAGCCAAAGAAGAGAGTCTCGTGGAGACGAGGCTGCCTACGAAGGATCCCCTCCACCTCAAGATTGAGTTATCGTTTTAGTTATTGTCTCGTCTAAACACAAATGAACTGACAAAGCCACGACCGCGTGACGGCGGACGGAGGTCGATACACGCGGGACGCTGGAGCTGGTGGCCGGCCCGGTGCCACTGAAGCAGGACGCCGGTCTGCCAGGAAAGCCTCGCGGACCAAGCTACAGGCGGGGAGCGGAAGCAGCCGGTGAGTCGAACATTGTACAATATGGCAGCGAATCCCACCAGGCTCCAGGTTTTCAACAATAGAAATACGTGCACCTGTGTCATCCCTGTAGCCTTGTTAGAGCCTTAAGTGTAAAACCTTACTTGCCAGGGTGGCGCATGGTCACGACACTATATGACTTTATACATGTCGCCTTTCTTACCACACAATAGGGTCACAATATTTGTCTGACAGTAACAGGTAGGAGCAAAATCATCAAGCACAAGTCTGGAGTAAAGTTTGAACAAGCTCTTCATATTTAAATTGTAATTTCACTAAGAACAGTAAACAAATATTCACTCTGCTTGTCTAATCCTCCATTATAACTACTTCTAAGTGCAGAATATTTCGTTTCTGGGATTACATTAGCCACACAAAAAAGAGATTATGATTTCAGACTGTTTGACTAAAACAAAAATAATTAGCTTTATTAAATAGTGTACTGTTGCAGTGGATGCTAAGCAGCTTTGTGGTGAACAGTACAGTTTAACTGCAGCGTAAAACAAACAGCAGAGACATGTGGATTTTTTTTTTTTAACTGATCACAAATAATTTGAGAAGCCAGTGTCTTCGTGGGCGTGTTTGTGTGTGTTGTGTTTGTGCATCACTGAGTGGAAGCCAGTGGCTGTGGGGGTATGCTGTTAGACTGCAACTTTCCTGTAGAGAAACACAATGAAAAATGCATTTTGTGTTCACAGGTGAAGATCATCAGGGACAGAGAAAGGGATCTGCACGTATTTAAGTCTGTCTTTTTTCTTAGAGATATTTTGAATTTATGAATGATAACACTTTGAACATTGTGCATTTTTACTATTCAAGTCAGAATTTCATTTATTTACAGTGTATTGCCCAGTTTCCTATACTATAAAAAAACGTAACTGTCTGTCTATTTTAGCATTACGAACTAGACCAAAGTAGATTGGCAATATAAACAATCAGGATGATAATAATGTACTGTACAATTGCATATACGGACAGACTGCACAGACAAAACCAAGGACATTATTCAAACATCCTCTTCTGGTGGATGTTGATCCAGCCAAGAGGTGGAAAGAGGTCCCAGGACGGTTGATGGTCCAGCACAGAGCTGGACTCACAAGAGGACAAGAACGAGAGCAGCAGTGGATAGACAGAGAGAGAGAGAGAGAGAGAGAGAGAGAGAGAGATAGGCACACTGCCTGGAGGCCCGTGTACTTTAGAGAATAAACAATCAGAGGGTCAGAGTGGTTCAGTGATTATCAGAAAGTTTACAGTAATCTCATCGGCAGAAACAACACGGACAACTGTAGCACCAGGTTTAATGGATTAACTGCCACTGAGAGTGGTCCGTTGGCAGGAGAACGCAAACAGGTACCAGGCCTGAGGTAATCAGAAAAAAAGGACATTAAGAGAAAATTAAGGAATAAAGATGCATTTTAAGTTTGTGTTTAAACTCCTTAGCAGAGTCGGAGAGTTTGAAGTCAGCAGGAAGGTTATTCCAGAGGACGGAGCGAGAGAGAAAGGCCCTGCAGCCTGCTGATTTCTTTTTAACTCTGCGTACAGACATCAACCCTGAATTCTGAGAGCAAAGAGCAAAGAGCAGGGATGGAATAAAAAGGTTTTAGGAGATCAGACAGGTGTGGATGACACATCCATTTAGGATTTTGTATGTCATTAGAGGCAATTTAAAGTCTGTGCTGACATGGTTGGATGTAGCATGATCAATGTTTTTGGAATTGCTCAGTAAAATTTCTTAGCTACAGCAAGTGAAGGCTTTTAGTACGGGCTGAAAATGAAACAACTCCTAGGCGATGTTTTTAATCCACTGATTTAGGACTGGATGATATAGAAAAGAAGCATATCGATTAAAAAAAAAAAAATCATAATGACTGATATCAATAATCATCTCAAAAAATTTAAATATTTTAAGTGCGGCCCTGGCTGTTTAATGCTATTGCTTAATGACTTACTGTTAATAAAGAACACACAAACACTGAATGCAAATGCAACTCTTTATTCAACCACCTTTTTACCATGACTGAAAGTTGTAAAAAAAAAAAAAAAAAAGGACTAGGCAAAGCAAGGCAGTTTTATTTGTATAGCCCATTTTTACAAACAGTTTGTCTCAAAGTGCTTTACATGGCATCATAACAACTTCCTCTCTCCTTAGACCCTCACATCGACTGAGGAAAAACTCCCAGAAAACCTTTTAACAGGGAAAATTGGAGCAACAGAGGTGGAATCCCTCACTCAGGACGGGCAGACATGCAATAGATGTTGTATACAGACGAGAAAACTGTTTTATAGCACAGAATATGCAAAAACTGGTGGGAGGGAAGGCAGGGAGAGCAGGCCAGCTTAATGGGAGGACTGGGTGGCAGACTGGTTCATGGGCAGGAAGGGCAGGTCGGTTTAACAGCAGGGGAAAAGGAGGGAAGGGTGCGATGCAGGCGGCGGTTGGTGCAGAGAGATGGAGCTCCGGTCGATCTGTGGAAACACATGGAGTGCGAGACACCAAGGCCAAACTACAAACTGGCCGAAAATATAGGCTACACGAAAGACTCTGATTGGGTCTGGACTTCAACCACAGTTCGGACCATGTCGGATTTTAATATTCAGATTTGAATATTTGAGACCTTTCCTCCATGGATTTTATTTTATTTTTTAATTTCTGACCAATAAGAGGAAAGTTTGTTAGCGCATGGCATTTGTTTACAACTTTGGACCATTGCACTTAGGCCTGGGACGATAATCAATAAATCAATTAATCGCACGATAAATGAAAATGAACTTGATCATTTTTCCGACCTCGATATATTGCCAGTTTCACTCTGCGCATCAGTCTCAGCACCAGACAGGAGCTTCACCATTTCACATTGATTGCTTGGCTCTTACTGTATCATGCCCTCTGCAGAATTTCCCTTCACCAGGTTGACAAGTGTCACTGAACCATTTGTTTGGTCACTTGGATGTTGAAACACCTTTGATTCTACCAAAGCTCTTCTCTGCAGCACGTCTGTGCTGTTGCCTTCTGACTGTATGCATCCCTTCAAGTTACATGTGGATGCCTGAACTGCACAGTGTTGCTGCAGGAGGAAGAGTGAGGTGAGGTTTGACCACCTAAAAATACAGGAGACATGAGGAGTAGGCCCACAAATGAGCAGCTATCTCTCTGCCGCTCGCTCTGCAGCATCGAAGTGTATTGCAAGTTTATCTGGCTCATCATTATTGCCTGTCGTTGTGCGAACAGATCACAACACACTTTCGCAAGGTGAAAACAATACCAGCCGCACTGTGTCACCGCCGGTGAATATTCTTCAGGGAGTTTTCTCTCAGTCATTTGTTCCTATTCTTGATCTCATCACCTTTCTCTTCACCCCTAGAGGTTTCCTTTCATGCCCCTTTATGACGCCTTCTCACCTCCCTCGTCACTTCCTTTCTTACCCCCTCTGGGTTTAACACCCTGAAGTGCTGGAAAGCAGAGGACACTTTTCTCTCTTCTTTGGAGTGAACACTGAAGTGGTGGCAGCACCTTCCAATGTGTGTCAGCTTGTTCGTTCGTGCTTATGTGTTTTGCATCTGTGTGACAGTGTTTGGTGTGTGTTAGAGGCTTACAGGGGAGGGTTTTTTTCAATCCTGTCCTGTCCCCACAAAAAAATTCCCATCCCGTCCTGGTCCCGTGACAAAGTCAAAAAATAATCCCATCCGGTCCCAATCCCAAATAAATCACTCCCGATCCTGTGCCGTTACCCTTTTTTCTATTTCAGAACACACAGTCGTCGTCACAGTCGTCATGTAAACAATTATAGACGGACGGATCCTGTCTGCCCCGCGCGCATTGCAGGCTGAATCACAACTTGACAGAGTCGGATTTCATAATATCACGTGTACTCAGGTCTACTTTTAAAGCAGAAGTAAGTGATCCGGTCGTTTTGGCTAACTTCTTGTCAGCCGATGGAGTTAGCAGCCCCCGCCCTCGTCATGGATCTATTGGTCCTCGTCCCTACGTCACCACATTCACGCGCATCCCTTGGCTGCACACACAGAGAGGACCGCCCCTTTATGCCGTTCTCTCTCCTCATTGGATAAAGGTTGTAGGATACAAGGAAAGTTTTCTTCTCGGCTTACAGCAGAGCAGAGTGACTGACAGACCCGTGTTTTGGACCAAACACTCTATATAAGTGATTGCTGTTGGAAGATATAACTATTTAAAGCAGATATCATCGGCACGGCCGTTTCGGCTAATGCTGTGTTCAAGGCAGGCTTTTGAAACCGTAAGTTACAGCTTCAAGTCACAACTACGACTTGGTAGCGTTCCAGGTAACCCGTAGCTCGTGTTTTTACCATCCTGTTGTCTGTGAAAGTTCCCTATAACGGCCACTCGTAACTTCCGACCCGTGAACTCGTACCAGATCGAACTGGTATGACTTCACAGGAAGGAAAAACACAAAGTACGAGTTTCCTTGAACGCACCATGAGTTAGCAGCCCCCGCCCTTGTCAGGCATCAATTGGTCCTCGTGCTACGTCACCACATTCACGCGCATCCCTTGGCTGCACACACAGCCCTTCATGCCGTTCTCTCTCCTCATTGGATAACACTTGTATCCCACAAGGAAAATTTTCTCCTCGGGTTACAGCAGAGCAGAGTGACGGAGAGACTCATGTTTAGGCTGAAATACTTCATGTAAGTGATTGCTGACGGAAAATAGGACTATTTAGGACTTATATTAACAAAAACATTCCACTGATATCTGCTTTAAGACTTATATTAACACAAACATTCCGCTTACTTCTGCTTTAAGTGAATCAGAATTTGGAACATGCTACTGTAATAGGCCAACCAGTCTAACCAGCTGCCTATTGGGCGATTAGCAGTCATCGTCACTACGAGTTTACTGTAGCCTCAACTGAGACCCCTTGCAAATTTAACAGACTCCCGCTCCCGTTCACTCCTGTTTACATTTTTCCTGTCACATCCCAATCACATGACTAATAGTTAAATTGACTCCCGAATTACGGGAATCCCGTGTCCCGCGGGAATCCCGAGAAAATGTCAGCCTCTTGTGTGTATACCTCAGCTGAAGAGCAAGCTTGCTTATGCTGAAGAAATTAAGTTAAGTGAATATACTCTCCAGGAGAGATAGAGCTCTCCTTCTCTCCTTCACAAAAACCATCGGCATGCAGTCTTATAGACACACAAACACACGCACACACACAAGCCATTAACTGGTTGCTCTTTAAGAAGCCAGAAAAGAAACTTAAACCCCCTCTCTCTCACCATCTGTTAGTGTGCAGGCAAAACCCACTCTCCCCCGCACTCTACAATCTGCTGCATCACACACACGCAAAATCACAACTGAGACACAATACATACTCATTCGCCGACTCTCTCTCACACATACACACACATGTACACACACACACACACACACACACACACACACACACGCACACTAGTATACACGCACATGCTATACCAAACATTATGCTTAAACTAGAGACATTATACACACTTCAGACATCAGTAGACACATGCAGTATACACACACCCTACAAATCTACACAGGTGTGGGTACTGGTGTGTATGTCCATGCATCTGATTATATGTGTTTGTTACTCTTCTTTCTGGTGCCTGCGGACTGATGGGAGAGAGGAGCATGATGAACATGCCTGTGATTGATCTCATTAATACCAAAGAGCAGACATGTCGGCGTATGGTGTTTATCAAATCTTCCTGGCAAACACTACAATCCTCAGAATGGCTCCATAGGGAAGGAGGGTGAGATGAAAGACTGAAAATAAAGGAATGGCAAAAGATGAGCTGGTGTGAGATGTGAGCGAAAAAAAGAAAGAAAATAAACTTGTGTAGATCCACAGATAATCAATGAAAAATAAGAAAAAAGAAACTGCAGATTGTTTTTATCCAGACTCCTTGTTATAGTAAACTGTTTGACTTCCAACTTGATTCACCTTTATGCTTCTCCCAACCTTGTCATCTTTGATTTGTGTGTATGGTACTGTACACACTTCTTGACATTTTAGCCTGATAACTCATCTCAGAGAGAACAGCAACAATATAAACAAGTTTTTTCCAATCTTGCAGAGGTGTGGAAACAGCTGGCAGTGGATCTGAACACCTTCTTTTCTGAATATATTTGTACTGCATAAAAACATTTGTGACTTCTCCAAGTACAATGGTGGTGGTGCAGGAGTTGATATAATGATACATAGTCTATCCTTAACCAGGTGCTTGTATTTGACTGTACAATGATTGTGACCAAAGTTGTTCCATATACAGTAGGTCTAGGTGGCCAAAATGTGAAACTACCCAGATTGTTTAGGCTTAAATGCACCACCTGTATCTACATGTAAATACCTAATGAGGAATCAACAATCTCATGTCCATTTCTCTATAAATCTATTCTTCTCAAATGATAACATTTTTAACTGAAAAGATGATATGCAATTAAAAATTTGAATAATTTAAGTCACTGACATTTAAAAAAAATCTACATTTTCACAAAACAACTCTTGATTTTAAACATAAGAATGAAATGCAAACAAAGTGTATCCTTACACTAACAGTCTGGTGAACAATGAGAAATGTTATGCAACTTTTCCATTGAAATCCAGCCAGCCAAGAGTTCTGTATCCAGGGTCAGTGTCAACCTTTAAATCCCAATTTCTTTATCTTTTTTTTTTTAAAATACTAAAGTAAACAAGTGCATGGCCTTGTAAATAAAACAGCCTGTTGGTTTGCTTGTTGTCTTCGGCAGGATATTCGTGTGAAATGAAGTAGAATACTAACAGCTGAGGTTGTGTTTGTGAGTCGCTGTTTCTAGTTGGTTTGATGGCAGGCTCGTTTATCAAGTGCACCTGGATTTGAAGGAACATCACCATAATGTGCACACAGAGCCACACCCTTTACAATTACACTTGCTCAGATCTTAACACAAATGCAAGCACAAAGGCCAGATGGCCATGTGCACACTGAGTTTGGCTTCTTAAATTATTATTTACATTGTCTCTATTGAACATTTAGAGACACTTAAAAATGTGCTTTAACATTTTAGAATAATGAAATCAAGAGATGACCCTGAATGGCCAAGACCCTCACTTATAGTCCTAACATGGAGGTGGGACTAATTTAAAGGGGAATTGCCATTTTTTACTATTTGGACCTTATTTCTTGTGTAAAATATGATAATTTACTCACCCAGATAACTCTGGTGTTATTACAAGTCGTTCCGACAAAATTAGATCCAGCCGAGAGATGACATCATCCAGGTCAGAGGTTAGTAGGTCAACCTACAGACCATGAATGTTGATAACAGCTAACCCCGGATTCAGAGGGGAATAGCACTAGCGTATCATAACAAAACATTGGTGAAATGAACGAGTTTTGCAGCAGATAATGTGTTATTTAGAGGCTGTATTCCGCTGCCCTGTAGACTTGCATTATATGGATATACACGGCTCTTGGCTGAATTTAATTCCGTCGGAACGGTCCAGAAGGTCCAGATTGTAAAAAAAAACTGCAATTCCCCTTTAATATCCCTGTCAGTATGGAGCTGGGGTTGCTTTGGAGAAATCACTTACATGACAAACCACCTGAAACTCAAACGCATAATGTAAGACGCAATAATTTTCTATATGATATGCATTTACTAAATATAATAAAAGTCATTGCTGAACCATCTCAAGACCATAACAACAACAACAAAATGTTCCAATCTCTGTAAATAATTTAGAGTCAAAAATGAAGAAAATGCAAATTCTCTATAAATCTTGAGTTGATTCAGGGCTGAGTTTTCTGTGGTTCTTTTGCATTTACATTCCCTGTGTTTGACAAGAACCTAGACATTTTACTGCTTTATAGAAAACTTCTGATCTTCTCATTAATCCAAAATTAAACAGACAAGCTCTCTGGAAATGTCTAATAAACCAACCTAATATTCCAGTTTATGCAGCATACACTTCAGTATGTGTGCAAAAGGAAAGAGAAAGAGAATTGTTGGATTGTTGGTTTTGTGTTGACAATCATTGAGTGTGTTTGTATCGGTATGTGCTCTCATTGTTTCTTATCTCATCCTCATCTCATAAAAGAACAAGCTGGGGGAAACAGTCATTAACTTTAGCCTCATAACACAGTGTGTGTGCTTAAGTCCACTGAGCCACACATATGGCGGTGGTGGCTGGTGGTGATATTTGGTGGGTGGGCTAACAAATGCATTATACTGTACAGCACCCATCAATGCTTCATGCTGCAGTGACAGCATCAGCATATCACATCCACAATACAACGGCTACAGCAACGACCCTGCAGTACTTGCAAGAATAGACTCACACACATACGCACACTATTTTTCATGTGCCAGTGTAACAAAAACAAAATACGCAAGGATGACGGATGATAAAGCTTTGTCACATAGTCTACAATGTGAGACGAGGACCCTGAAGGGGTGCACCATGAAACACTGTTTACTGTAACAACTGCCAGTAGAGATACTGCAACTGTTTTTACTGTAACCGTTTTGCGGCACATTCTGTCAAACATCAGTCACTCATCAAATTGATGGGCCAGTTAACCCAACACTGATAAATTTAATGTGACTTGTGCTTCACTGGATAAATATTTAACATTCAGAAGTCCATGTAGTAGGACCAGTAGCTTCTCCAAAAAGACAAGTAAAAGAGAAGCTACACTTTCTGTTATCCAGTCATTTTATTAAAACAAAAATAATACTAGATGATTTTTTCTTTTTATGTTGTCGTCATTGTCGTTTGAATGTCCCTATTGTTGCCTCCAATTTTTCCGAGAATATGGATTAGAAAGTAGATAATTCACCTCATTCATGCTAATGCCTGCTTGTACCGGTTGCTGACTTCTCCCTTCCCACTCTCACACAAATAGCACCTCACTGCAAGTACCATCTGTACAACTGTTTATATTGGTCAGAAGTCAGTGACCCTTGGGCTGAATGAAAAAAAAAGGAAGTAGTAAAACATATGCCCATTTAAATATAAACAGTACTTTCTTGTGAATGTTAGGTGTCATTGCAACTCTGAGTTGAATAGAAATATAAAACAATCTGTTCTTCTAACAACAACATTTTCATATTTACTGTAAAAGATAGATGGGGGTTCAACCCTGTTAGCCCATTCATACCAGTCGCCGCTGCACACAGATGCTTTCTAAGCCTGCTGTCTGATTAAAAAAAGAATATTCTTTCCATAAGGTTTCCAGACGAAGGATAGGCAGTGAAGGGAAGATGCTTGAAGGTTATCCTCTGGGACCAGTTGACAGCTATATTCATTCTTGGGTATCCTCTACAGGCTTTTTCACCGCAAGCTTTCTAGGGAAATACACAGTTGACAGATATGTATCAGGGACTTCAGTCATATGCAGATGAATCATGCAAAAGGAGAAATGCTGGCAGGGCCAGAGGGCATTGGCCAGCTCTTCTCAAATCAAGTCACAGTGAAACTTGGTTGTGAAGTAAATGGATTTGAATTTGCACCATTTGAATCATTGATTGTGAAACTCCTATCAACATTGTTCACAGATCTGTAAGTGATGTTGTTATCGTTGTTCCTGATTACTAACCAACTATAGATGGGAAAAAAAGACTAATGAATGGGATGTTCCTCTAGTCATAAACATTCAGAATGTGGTTCTGGTTTTACTGTTGGCTTCCGTCTTGGTGTTTTTATGAGGGGAGAAAAATATCTCAAGTGAGGCAGTGGGCATTAGCGCTCCCTGTTGTATTTGGTCACACATATTTATTCACACATATTGAATCAGCAATGCACTTGAACAAATTTTGGATGGACGAGTTCTCCTTTACAGTTTGGCATTTTCCGTAACAACTTGCCATTTTTAGCTTTTTTTCCAGTTTGCTTGATTATGACAGTAGGCGCCAATGAGCAATGGGCAGTTAGGTGGTAATTTGAATATGTGTAGGAGATGGTGAGGGCATCTGTTTTGCATGTAGTGTGCAGTAAATTATCACCAGTAATTCAGAGTCTGTGGCACTCGGCATGTGCTTGTCAGCAATTATTTCAAAAAGGAATTCACCAATCGTACATACCTCATCTGCTCCGGGCAGATCCAGGCCAGGGTCTCTCCTTTTCTTTTCTTTTTTTCAAATTACATGGTTGCACAAACAGGAGGCTTACATTACATTTTTTTTGTCAGCATTCAAGGTTCAGCATTTTATAAGAGGCACATAGGAAATATGAAGTGAGATTTTTCTTTAATTGTGGAAAGAAGTTGAGATGAAATGTTGATTCTGAGCATCTCATGATCATGTCAAAGAACATTACAGAATAGACCACTAGAAAACCTGAAACTTTTTACATTAGACTGAGCAAATGTTTTAGTAAAGAAATAAGATTGTTACCACTAAACAACTGATTGAATTGTAGATAGTAAACTCTCAGTCTGTGGGGATTTGTCTTTATCTGGGCATGTGGGCACAAAAATCAGGCCTTTACTCACAAGGAGAATAAACTTTTTCAGCCAAGCTGTTTTTTGCATCCTCGTAATGCAGCCATTGATTGGTTTTTTTGCCTCTTGAAGCCAGAAAAACTCATTATTATGACTTATTTGGAGGGAAAATTTTGAGTAAACTTTATCTGTGACGTGAACAGATTGCAAGACAAATACAAGAGTTATGGTCAGAAAACAAATGTGAATAAAACATTGAAAAGAATAGAAAAATACAGGAGAATCATGGAAAGGCACTGACAGACAGATGAAGAGAAAGATACTGTACAGATAAACAAGCAGGCAGGCAGAGGCAGACAGCAACATCAAGTTCTTCACAGTAAAAATCCTACACAGTTAAACGTCTCGCTGCTATCGTTCAGACTCCTGGCGTCTCATCGACACAGACGCAATCTGAAGCCCTGGAGATCCCATCAGGAATGAAAAGATCGTTTATTTTGCAACGATGTCCTGATTTACCAGTTTGGATTACAGTTTCTGTGGGTGTGAAATACTATCTGTTTTCCCCTTTGTTTTCCCTTCCATCACTATAACCTCTTACCTCTCTTTCCCCTTTTTCTCTCCCTGTCTTTGCTTTGATGTCTGAGCGCTCAGGGCCATCGCTGCTGAATTAGTATTCCCTTCATGATTATTGTCTGATGGGGGTTCTGGGTGGGGGGTGCTGGGTGTGCAATCAGTAAACTGTATAAACTGGAATTTTAATGTTGACATTGTTCCCGCAGTTCTGTTCACACTCAACTTAAAGTGGACAAAATCATAGCCAGTTTCATTAAATTTGATGTAACACTGTCGAACTTTTATTTGTCTCGATGGGGCAATTTATGGACATAAAGCCATGCATACACAAAACGAAGACATAACATGAAAATAAAAAAAACATAAAAGCATACCTAAAGCGAGAAAAATAATGACTGTGACATGACAAACAGCATTAGGGCAAAACCAATAGACGATGCTACTAAAACGGTAGCCTCTAACCTGAGAATCACAGTAGGAGAATGACATCACTTGTGCATATAAGTGTGTGCAAGTACAAGTAATCGGATGTAGATTTTTTTTTTTTTTAAGTATATTTTTTTGGGGTCTTTTTTCGCCTTTATTGGATAGGAGAGTCGAGAGAGACAGGAAATGGGAGGCAGAGAGGTGGGGATTGACACGCAGGACAGGACCGCTCGGCACGGGACTCGAACCGGGGTCTCCTGCAGCGAGGACTGTAGCCTTAACACATGGGGCGGGTGCTCTACCAACTGAGCTAAACACCACCCCGGATGTAGATTATTTTGAAAAAGGTTTGTGATCACAAGCTACCATTTATTAAGGTAGTTTGATGTGAAGGTGTCGCTGTTAGAGTAAATGACGCACAAGACGCTAGTGAAAGTATTAGACTCTGTATGCTACAGTAGGTGGATGGATTGTGATGTACATTATGTGTCAGTGCAAAGGTGTGGCCTGCTATGTTAGAAGAGCTTTTAATCAGACCGTCTTGATTTGACAGAGAACTATCAGCTGTCGGCATCAGTGTGAGTCAGCTGAGTGTTCAGCAGGGAGACTGTGGTGTCCGATCAGCAGACATCAGTTGATCAGGGTGCTGTCACCTACGGCGTGGCCTGTCAGAGCTACATATTTGCGCATCGCAGGTCCGTCTCATTTTGCCTGTCTTTATTTGTGTCTCTTTTAACTCCATGTCCAGTCTGCCCTTTTTCATGCTTGAAGTAAAATTTCGAATTGCAGAGTTGAAATTATTCTCCATCAGTATGTGACCACTTCTATTGATTTATGTGTCTAGCCGCCCTGAGGTGGCGTGCGTCCTTGTAAAATCAATGATTAACACTTCAGTCAGTCAGGCCTGTCAATATCTAACCCCTGTGACACAGCGTCAAGACATTTGGCTTTTGGTTTTCATGTCAAATTTTTATTTTTTCCTGCAAAACTTCCTCAGTCATCATGTCTGACTCCAACTGCTAATTCTTCCACCTCCCTTCACTTTCCTGCTTCTTATGTGGCCGTCTTTTCTGAAATCCTCCTTTTAATCCATTAGTTGTCATAATCTCACAGAGCCTCATAAAGCTAAATAAGTGCTTATTAAATACAATTTTCATGATAAAAGCGTTACATATTGATATCACCAATTGGCTGGAATGTTGGCATATAAAATAAACGGCCACACTAGAGAACAAGTTTGCATCAATAATACATAAATGCCTTTATAAATCAAAGAGGAAAAGAAGTGTTTGCGCTTCCTGTTGCAACATCTCCATGTAATTTGACTTGAAAAGATATCTTTTCATGATTTGGATTTTAAGAGATGATGCTGAAACCAGGCAGCCTCCACTACTTGTCTCCCTACCCCCCCTTACCTAATTTTCTGCGTCTTCGTCTTCATTTGTCTCCCCGCCCACTCTTTCTAAACCTATAAACCACACATGGATGTCCAACCACAGCCGCGTAGCGAGACAGGCGGGCGGTCTCCTGCTTTAGCCTCGCCTGTATCTGTGTCATGTCTCTCAGGCCTGGATGACCTTCACACAGTCCAGAGGATGCCAGAAGGATGAAGACCTGTCACTTCAAAACAGTGCTTTAAGTGGGCCGGTACTCACCGGTACGGAGTACCGGCACTTCTAGATTTTAACCCCCGGCGTACCGGGACTTTTTACGGCGTACCGGGGAGTACCGGGAGTCTGGACATACTCTGTCCTGTTCTCATTCTCTCTGACCGATTTGTGATAGTGATGCCTCTTTCACCCTGAGCGCCACGGTTCTGTTGCCCTGTTCTCCGCTGCTCCTCTGTCTCTCACTGAGGGGCGGGGCTGCCGCGCTGTGCGCTCTCTCATCCATGACTCTCTCACATGCACGTACGCCGCTGCCTCGTCATAGTATAACTCCATGTGTCCAGACGAGATGTGAATGTGGAGCGACTAAAACCTTCGTGAGTTACAGTGTAAAGCCATTTACATGACTTTCCAGTGGTAGCCTACCAATAAGTAGCCTTCCACTTACTGTATTCAACATGCTTAAATGTGAGTCATATTTCCCAAAATGCTTAACACTACTCGTTAACAAGAGCAGAGTAAAATGAAAGCTCTTACTGAGAAACACTGTGAAACTGTTGCTGTCAGCTTGTTAGAACAATGACAGCTGTCTGTGGAGGCTGTTTATTTGGCCACAAATCACAAAAACTTCTTGATTTTAGTGAAAATTTTAATTTGGCAATAATTTAGGACAGCAATTAGGGAAGGATAGAGATACTTTATGAAGTGGGTAAACTTAAAATAACAAATACTGATTCATTTGTCGTCATACATTATTCACAGATGGATTTTAACAAGAAAATACTTTTTAAAAATCTTTCTGGAAAGTTCAATTGAACGTTTTTCTTTTTTTAATCAACATCATATTTGAATGTAAAGTAGCCTGTCACTTAATGATGTGCTGGTATCGACCGCCCACCGCCTAATTTACCAGCCAACAGCTGAAAAGGGGAGTACCGGCACTTATTTTTTCCCACTTAAAGCACTGCTTCAAAATAAACACACTTGCACACTAACATACACATGCTGTATGATACACTAAATGCCCTATGCATTCACGAATAACTTGGAGGTGCACATCTTCTTTCATGCACACACACGCGCGCACGCACACACACACACACACACACACACACACACACACACACACACACACAGTGATAAACAATTTGCTGACTTATTGAGCAGAAAGTTCAGTGTGTGTCCTTTCTTTGCATTTCCACCAGGAGTGCACACATTAGCTTGCATGTCTCTTCTAACTCACCATTATGTTTTTATCATACGTGCCAGACTTATTTGTCTTTTTATGTTTGCCTTTTTGCCACAGTATTTACCCAAGTAAATGCATTTCTCTCCTTTCACAACCTTCTAAAAGTCCTTTTCACAACACTTCCACTGTGTAAACTCAGACGCTTCTATACTGACCAAAATATCATATCAATAAACTAATTAACTGTCAACCAAACAAATTACCGTAGTCAAACAAACAAACACATGGTAGTCTTCAATTCCGAGAGCGTTAACCGTCATGGCCTGAATGCAATTCATAGCTGCGCGAATACTACTGGAATAACGAATCATATGACTGGTGTTGAATGTGAATAGTTGGTAAATTGACTGCATTTCCACACTGCTTTTTCAAGTCTTATCTGCCAATCAAAGTGCTCTTAAGTGAAAGCCAGACATTCATACAGTACAGCACTTTTCCCGACACATACTGTGGGGCCTGATCCACAAAAGGTTTGTGTGTATACTGTATGTACAAACTTGATGTAACCCGCAAGAAAATGTATACGCTGATCTACTAACGGGTACGCACTGAAGATTGTGCCTTTCATATGATGGAAACGACACACACTGTCCAATTAGCTGCTTGGCCTTGACGAATATGCAGCGTGGGGTGTTTCTGCCCAGGTGAGCAAAATACTGAGAAGAGCTTGATTTAGCACATGCAATGATATCTATAAGCCCGAAATTGAATTGCTGTGAATGTGACTGCGTCAGAATTGAATGTGTTTGAAAAGGAGGAGCTAATCATCCCAGAATTACGCAACAAGAAGAAGAGAGACATACGTGTTTACATTTTGTTTACATTTTTGGAATGACAGACAAAAAAAATCATTCAGACATATATCATCTATCAACCAAGTCATTTTGGAGCTGCTGGACTAACTAAAGGCTGATTTAGAGCCACTCACATAAATGAGTTAGTTACCTGCCATGGCAAAAGTTTCATCTCTGCATTTCATTCCAGTGAGCTGTAGCAGTTTTTTTTCCCTGTATGAAAAGCGACGGCATGTGCTGTTATTTAGGCAGCAACTCTTAGTAGATCACCGCCAAAACGTACACCAAACAAACACGCAAGATTTTACTACCAGCACGCAATTTAACACTTCTTATCTGGGATTTTAGTAGTTAAGGCCCATAGAGCAATTGTATGCCATACACACACATTCATACACTATTTGTCCATCAGAGATAATTTAGGGTTCAGTATCTGAGGACAATTTAAATTTTGACTGGAGCTGGAGCTGAGAATCCAACCTCTGACCTTCCAGTTGGACGACCCACTGGGCTACAGTTGTTTCCAGTAGCGAGGAACCAATAGAGAAGTCTCACCCCATTGGATTAAACATCAGGTGTCAAGAACTGTAATTTAAAAAGGCTATTAGTGTTGCAGTATGTCTGATGGATGCGTAAATGAGTAACGATGTATTGTCAGCTTGTAAACAACTAAACATAATGCAGTTTAAAAATCTTTTCAGCATATTCATTATCATCCTAAAGCGGTTCATTTTTACTGACATGCTGTGTATTTGTGTCATACTTTCATACTGGAGCAGATTGAGCATTTCATGTCTTTTTGTATACCGGTGCATTGTGTGTCTGTTTTCCTTCAATCTCCACTGTTTTCCCTGCTTTGTGCCGAGCACTTTGTGAAAAATTGTTTTTAAGGGGCTGATAACTTGCACTTGTGTTTATTTTTCCTTGTGTGAAAGAGTCGAAAGAGGCCAGCCTTCACCTCCTCAACAAGACTGTTTCCGACTGAATACAAGGTTTTGTGATCATCAAGGTTCTCAGACTAGCTCACACTGATTTCGATGCAGCTTCGTCCACAGGCTAATATGAGTTTCATGAATCACTCATGCATCAATGAAAACAGACTGCTTCAGATTTTGGCTTTCAGTCGGGGACATTTATCAGCTTTAGTGTGAAAGTATATAAAAATATTGACCACAGTAACAAAAGACTTACTCTTTACATGTACAGTACAGTATACATTCAAGATGAAGCAGCTCAGTTGCATGGAAATTACATCGTCACTGTTGCCTGGATACAGACACTGGTGGATTCTGTTAAGATACTGAGATTCAAAATCCTTTTAAGTCCTCCCTGTAAAGTTCAGCTTGGGAAAACTTGCCATGTGACTAGATGAAGCTGCGTTCTGTGTAGTATGTATCATATGTGGAAATACATTATCATATCCTATCTAGGTGCCCTGTGGCTATTCAAATGCACTTCTCTTTTACATTAGTCTCCAATAGTACAAAAAAAACACAAGACCGAAGAAAGCGGTGTTGCAACCTGCGGAAATGGCTTCACTTCCACAGCATATGTTCACAACTTGTCTTTGTTTAATGGCTGTCAGTGTTTCTCATTCTGAAAGAATTTTCTGGCTGATAGTTCTCATTTCAGGGGAACTGAAATCTGAATAACCCTGAGGCCTTATTTGGCAAAACACCAGGATTCAAATGTGTGTTAGTGAGACGTGCGTACCAAGGCAATGAGTTTGTGTGAATGCTTGTGCCTGTGTTTGTGTGCATGTGTATGAATACAGACAAAAGTTCCAAACGCAGATCAGGTAACGGCTCCTGGAGGTTTAGAAATGATCAAGGTTGTTATTACATTTGTTGATAGAGTTTTGGTGCTGACATAAGATGTAGGCTGAGAGAGAATAACAAACGGTAAACGGGAGCAAGGCCTGAGTCATTTGCAGAGACACGACCTTGGCATTGTACTTCGTGTAAGAGTGTGTGTGGATATTTTTGTGTATGTTTGGGTCTGATGTTGCTCTGTGTATTGTGTACTTGTAGGATAGTGCACTGCTGGCCTCTAGGAACATTTTATACTTCACAGAAATAAATGCTTTTTGTCTCTAAATTGGGAACCATGATTAGGTGAACCAGACTTGACTTCAACTGAAAACAGTTACACTTCCACACAAGTGAAGACTAATGGGCCGAGGGTGGTTCGGCTCAGCAGCGTTGTTTGTTCTATTATTTGGTTTTCAATTTGGTATTTAGCTCTCAGGTAAAAGCAGTTAAAAGTGCTGATAATTGCCTCCCGCCTGTGGGATGCAGGAAAGAATCTCTGAGAAAATAAGATGGCCATTAATATATATCCTGTACAGTGAAACAGAAAGAGGCTTGCTGGGTTTTAAAATGTGTCATTTTTAAACATGGTGTTTTTGATTCATTTCAAAGCATGGCAAGGACAAGCATGTTCACTCTGTTTGCAGTTTTGTTTGAATTTCGACTCATTTTATTCTCACTTGTAACCTTTGTTTTGTGGTAGTTTTAGTACGCATTCTTTCTGAAACACACAGCCTTTCAGCTCATTTACTGCTGAAGTGAGAGGACATAAAGTACATACTGTACAGTATCTACTGTAAGCAACTGTGTTCACTTATCTGATTTTCTGAGAGGTATTTCAATTGTGTCCATCTATTGTACATTTATCATTGAGGCTAGTTTAAATATCAGAGCCTCCAGCTACAGGAACTTGACCAGGATGTTGAAGCAACTCTTACAGTTCCAGCCTTTCACACAGCACAAAATATTTAACATCAACAACTCCACCTCCCTCCAAAGTCCCACCCACCTCTTCCTCCTGCCTTACCTCCACGCACCCCTCCTGCGTACCTTGGCAAGGTAATGGCAAACAGAAGAGGAAAGCAAAATCATATAAAGCCCAGACCTTCAACACCCACGGCTCAGGCCGGGGTCATGTTTTAATTTTCAGGCCCATTGGGAACTCTATTACAGAGCCTACAGTAACCGTTGCTGCGTTATCACATAGCTCATGTCAGGCATTGCCGCTGCCACCATTGGAGTGGACAATAATCACACCAGCGAGCGAGTAGAGTCGACTGAGGTTTACTGCCCCATGCTTGAACTGAACTACACATTACATTCCTGTGTTTACATATATGTATTACAGTATAGTGTAGTGCTAGGGCTGTGCACTATACAATACTGTCCAGCAGAAACTCTGCACTAGCTATACCGACTATCATGGGTTGCTACAGTGTTTTCAGGCTGGTGCCAGGATGACTGCTGTTACAGATTACACTTTCACTATCTCAGTATGTGGTTATCTTCCTTCACTCCCACAGTGAGTTGTGCATCAAAGCCACTTTATACCCAATTTCAATAAAACAACTTTGAAATCATGGGGCAAACTAACAAAGTCTTTTTTACAACCAGGTTCTGGTTTTTGTTGTTGAAATTTTCACCAATTTACAACAAATGCAAAGACAGCAGAAGCCGTATTACTTTTACTTTACCATGTTGCTGTATTATTTATGCAAAAATAATCATTCAAAACATGCTGTTTCTGGTGCCATGAATGACACCATTACACTGTACAGTATTTCATCCATATGTTTTGGTATTGATTTGTGCAAGCGTAGCGATATACACACTGTAACTCTTTGCTACTTGGTGTCTGCAAAGGCAGTAACTGGCAGATTGGTGAAGTGGCATGGTTAAGGTCATTTGCCTGTGCTCAGAGCTATTTGCATTTCAGTTACACCTCCAGTTTGGCAAAGCCTGCATGAGTCTATTGTGAATACATATCTGTTGATCAATTGGCATTGTCCTTACAAATGAACAGACATAGGGCCACTTATGTAAGTGCCCATAATGCACCTCTGGCCGTGGTGGGGGCCTGGCTGTCCTCTATCACAGCAAACTTGATCTCTCCCCCATGTCACTGCCTAAGCTGTCTTCTTTTGAGTGTCTAGCATTTAAATGTCTATCCCCACTCCCTACAACTTTTCTTCTCATCTATCGCCCACCAAAGCCAAACCCAGCTTTCATCTCTGAATTTCAAGAGTTACTTATGACAGTTTGCACAACATCAGCCAATGTTGTTATAGTTGGAGACTTAAACATTCATGTTGACTCCCCCTCCTGTCATTCTGTATCAGATTTTCTTCAGCTTCTGGACTGTCTTCACCTCAAACAGCTTGTCGATGCCCCCACACACACTAGGGGGCACACATTGGACCTGGTTATCACAAACTCTGATCACTTCACCAACCTCCACATCTATGACCTCGGTGTCTCTGACCACAGGGTCATCTCAATGGATCTGCTGCTATTGTCCTCGCATACCAAGGCCAAACGCCAAATCAGCTTCAGAAATTTCAAACGCATAAATCCGGCCTCTTTATCCTCTGACCTCCATAATGTGTCCACCTGCACAGAACTGTTATCTATCGCTGACTTAGTGGACTACTACAATAACTGCCTCAAAAGCATCCTGGACACCCATGCTCCCACTAAGACAAGGACTGTAACTTTCACACGCTCCGCCCCCTGGTTCACTCAGGAGCTACGGAAAATGAAGGAAACTGGGCGTGCTCTCGAACGGCGTTTCCGAACATCAGGGCTTGCTGTCCATAATCTGGCTTTCCGTGACCATCAGAAAACCTACTCCAAATCACTAGCAAATGCAAGATCACAGTTTTACTCCTCCATCATCAACAATAGCCCTGGAAATTCCAAGAAACTTTTCTCCACTGTCAATCATCTCCTAAAGCCTCACACCATCTCCTTTTCTAACCCCACAGAGGAGAAATGCAATAACTTCATCACTACTTTCACCACAAAAGTGGATACCATCCGTTCCTCTCTTTTCCCCTCCAGCCTCCCACCTCTGCCTGCACCGGCCATTGAAAACCCAGAGACAGCTTCTCCCCATACTCTCTCTTTTTTCTTTGACACCACACAGCATGAGATTGAAGCTGTCATTCGCAAAATGAAACCCACCACGTGCATCCTGGATCCTTTCCCCACATGTCTTTTAAAATCAAATGTCCATGCCATTAGCCCCCTCATCACCCAAATCATCAACCACTCTCTTCAAGTTGGCCATCTTCCATCCGCCCTTAAAACTGCCGTCATCAGACCCCTTCTTAAAAAGACCACTCTAGACCCCGATGACCTGACAAACTACAGACCCATCTTCAACCTCCCATTCATTTCTAAAGTAATGGAAAAAGTGGTCGCTGCTCAGCTTCACGACCATCTCCATGAAAACCACCTTTTTGAGAAATTTCAATCCGGCTTCCGCACAGCTCACAGTACCGAGACAGCACTGGTCAGGGTCACAAACGACCTGCTGATGGCAGCAGATGCTGGCTCTCCATCCCTCCTTGTCTTGCTTGACCTGACCGCTGCATTTGATACAGTCGACCACAGGATCCTCCTACACCGTCTACAGTACACCTTCGGACTCTCCGGCACCGCCCTAAAATGGTTCCACTCTTACCTCACTGGAAGAACTGAGTTTGTTGCCTTGGGGAACGCCAAATCCAGTATAAATAACATCACCTGTGGGGTCCCCCAAGGATCGGTGCTCGGTCCAACCCTTTTCATCCTCTACATCCTTCCTCTTGGTCACATCATTAGGAAGCACGGACTCTCTTTTCATTGTTATGCCGATGACACACAACTGTACGTTAAAACTGGTTCCACCTCCTCTGTAACTACACCATCACCATCTTCACTCTCCATCTGCCTGGAGGAGATAAAGGCGTGGATGAACCACAACTATCTACAGCTAAATAGCTCTAAAACTGAAGCCATTCTCATCGGTACTCCCCACCAGCTACTCTCATCATCCATAACCAGCATCTCCTTCTCTGGCCAAACCATCCCACTTTCCAAAACAGTCACCAATCTGGGTGTCAAGTTCGACCCCCATCTGGCATTTGAATCCCACATCAAACACCTCTGCAAAACCTCCTTTTACCATCTACGAAACATCGCCAAGCTACGCCCATTTCTGACCCTTCAAGACGCAGAAAAATTGATCCACGCCTTTATCTCCTCCAGGCTCGACTACTGCAATGCACTCCTCATCGGGATTCCTGGCAAGAGCCTTCAAAAGCTCCAGCTTATTCAAAACAGCGCTGCCAGGATCCTGATGAGGGTGCGAAAACATGAACACATCACACCCATCCTCCGTTCCCTCCACTGGCTTCCCATCCATCACCGAATTGAAAATAAAATCTCCCTGCTCACCTACCACTGTGTTCATGGAAATGCACCCGCCTACCTGAAGGACCTCATCTCACCCCAAATCTCCCAAAGAACCCTCCGCTCAGCTGACAAACACTACCTCCACCCCCCCAGAACAAAGCTCCAAAAAATGGGAGATCGGTCATTCCAGGCAGTTGCCCCAAGGCTCTGGAACGCCCTGCCTGACCACCTGAGGGCCCCCCAGACCACAGACTGTTTTAAAAGAAACTTAAAAACGTTACTTTTTAAGAAAGCCTATCCCTGATGTCCTGGTCTTTTAGAATGTCCTTGTGCTTTTTTGCTAATTTAGCTTTTTTTTTTTCTAATCTTTATTGTAAGCGCTTTGAGACTTGTTCTTCAGGTGAAAATGCGCTCTATAAATACAATTTTTTATTATTATTATTATTATTATTAATGTTGCTGGCACATTGCCATCTGAGAGAGACACAATCCCTGCATGGCTGATTCCAACAGCACTGAGCAGCAAGAAGGTGGAGGCTTGGCAATCACGCATGGATGGTCTCTTGACTTGACTTGAAAGAACTCATTGCGTGTTTATGAACATTATATTTCCTTATTCATTCATTCATTCATTCATTCATTCATTCATTCATTCATTCATTCATTCATTCATTTCATTCAAGTGACTCACATCGATTGCACAAAAACAAAGATACAGCTGTTTCAGCAGAATAAGTTGTATCTTAAAAAAATCTGGTTGGGCAAGAAAGACGGATTCATTCAAAAGAAAAAATAGCATTTTACTTTGTAACTGTTCAAGCATTTGCTTTAAAGGACAATTCCAGGCGACTTCAACTCGGGGCTGTATTTTCATATCATTTTAGGTCTAAAAGAAGGAATCTGAAGATTTTCAGTTTAATTGCTCCTGTTTTGCGGTAATTGCGTCTGTCCTCGCATCGCCACGGCAGCAATGAATGGGAGTGGATGTAAGTTCCGCTGTTTAGGCTGTTTACAGCCCTCATAGCCGCATTTTTTTTCCACAGACAGCGTCAGATGGCTACTCAAACAAGCACCGAGAAGTTTATTTACTTCAAGCAAGCCGACATGTTTGTAAAACTAGATCTAATTCAAAGTCTCCCGGAGTCTCGCGCGAGCCCGAAGTTGCCGTGCGCGGTGTGTTCAGGTGCAATGGGAGCTACCGCTTGTGTCATAAACACAGGAATATCAACTCTTTACTTGCTTGAAGTGTACATTTTTTTCCACAGACAGTGTCAGGTGGCTACTCAAACATGCACCGAGAAGTTTTTTTCACTTGAAGCAAGTAAAGAGTTGATATTCCTGTGTTTATGACACAAACGGGAGCTTTTCCCACTGCATGTGAACACACCGAGCACGGCAACTGGGTCTCGCGCGAGACTCCGGGAGACTTTGAATTAGATCTAGTTTTACAAACATGTCGGCTTGCTTGAAGTAAATAAACTTCTCGGTGCATGTTTGAGTAGCCATCTGACGCTGTCTGTGGAAAAAAAATGCGGCTATGAGGGCTGTAAACAGCCTAAACAGCGGAACTTACATCCACTCCCATTCATTGCTGCCATGGCGATGCGGGGACAGACGCAACTACCGCAAAACAGGAGCTATTAAACTGAAAATCTACAGATTCCTTCTTTTAGACCTAAAATGATAGGAAAATACACCCCCGAGTTGAATTCGCCTGGAATTGTCCTTTAAGGTCAAAATGCATTTGGTTTACCTCAAATCTGACACAGATGTTCTTCAAACCAATCCTGAAAAAAACCTTTTTTGTTGGCTTTTTGATTTTCAAAAGCATTCATCCGTTTGAGCCAATTGAAATTGGCAGCAAAGGTGTCAAACAAGAAATCATAGAAGTCATATCAGCTAATCTTTAATCAACTGACATGAGAGTTACTGTGCCTGCTTATAACCATGCCCTCTAGGCTGGCTGACCCCCACATTGTTGCTTGCGGCTATAAAGTGAATCCATTCAGTGCTTTATACACAAGTGAAATAATCTTTAAGAATGTTTGCTTGAATCAGTGAGGTGATTTAATTGACACAGTTTTAAGGACTTTTTCTTGGTCCATACTCTTCATCCTTTAGTTACATTAGTAAACTATAACTGCCTTATTTACCTATCTTTTGGAACTTGTGCTTCAACTGGGAGCAGCAAAGTCTGGTCGCTCTGAGTTTTTACTCAACCTTTGCTTTATTTTTGTTGTGTTTCTATTGTATTTTGTCAACTACTGATGGATACTTCTGTGGGGAGGGGAGATCTTCAAAGATGAGCTTCTTTCATTGAAAATGGACCAAGTCTGGAGGATACCATCCTGTTTCAAGAGGTGCTTTCGTGGTTGCTGTGCTGCTGCTGGTGCAAAGATGAAGGCTTTTAAGTGGAGATGTCCTATCGGTCCTTTCTGCCTTCAGTCATCATGAGAAATATCAACTCTCTGCCCAACAAGAGTGATGAAGAGCTGGAGATATTGTTGAAGACTCAGAAAGTTGACACTGGTGTACATCCCACCCAATGACAACTGCTGAAACCCCATGTGAAGTTCTCCATTAAGTCATTGCTAGGATACAGACCCAACATCCTGAGGCACTTTTAATGATGTCAGGAGACTTCAGTCATGTTTCCTTGATGGATGCACTGGGGGGTGTGGAGAGATGCGCACTGAAGATGGTGGAGACCATTCCGGACGGCTCGGATCATCCACTTCATGGCTCCTTGATGGACCAGGAAAGATGGACGGCTCCGCTCTATTTGCTGCAGGACAGAGAAATATAGAGGATCCCTTGCACCTTTAGCCATCGGGCTTTTCTTCTTTGGGGATTAATAAAATTATTCATATTCATATTCGTAAAGAGGTTAGGTCTGCAAGTAACAGAAGAGCTCACATTCTGTATCTCTATACTGGTATCTCTCTCGTCAGTTGAGGCGACACCATCCTGTGAAAGTGTAAAACATTTATTTCCTCACAAATCAGAGTGGGTAGTTGGTCAAGGTACAAAGCATGTCAGTTCAAATTAACTGCAGAAACCAGCCGGAGGACTAGGGAGGGGACAGTCTTCATGGCTACACGAGAGTCTCCTCATTGGGCCAACTAACAACCATAAAATAATATTGAGTCATTGTAATGAATATTGTGTAACATGTTCCTCTTTTGGATGCTACAAGAGGGTTATGACTTCACCTTTTATAGCCTTTACTAGGGGTGATGGTATATCATTGGGTGAACATATATGCAACATAGACAAATGCAAAAAGTCTGTCAGACGACTGCACCTAGTTTCCCTTATACATAAGAACTGTGTTCACCTGGAGAAAAGTGCATTTGATCCCACAGAATGACCCTATCCAAATGCGAGTCATCACAGTATTTGAGCAACCTAAATATTTGGGATGGAAAGTAATTTCTCACCAGGCCAGCAGTGGAAAACATACTGTATTAAAAGCAATGGCAGATTAACGGCAGAGGCATGAGTCTGAGGCATCCTAATGAGTCTAAAGGCAGTTTTTGAAATGTTTGCAGTGACTTGAAATCAATGAGTGGAGATTAATATGTGTCATATGTTGGTATTTTGGTATCTACCACTCTATCCAACTTGTGCTTCAATTAAAATTGAACAGTTTACTTGTATCAGAGCAAATTATTTGGTTGAGGCTGGAGACAGATCACAGTTGTGATAAAAAAAAATGTCAATACTGACTGGAAAACAAACCTGGAATACTGGTATTAAAGTAAATGTTATATTCTCCTTCCTGACCGTCACCCCCTTAAAGGGCATGATGCCAGTTTTCTCAATCAGCTTTTTAAGACTCCGGCATGAACTCAGTAAGATTCCTGTCGAATGCTTTAGTTTTCTGTAGCTTTCTCCTTAAGTTTCTTATTTAAAGTGGGAGAAGCTTGAAGGATCAGAATTTAGCTGCATTTGAATTAAAATGTAACGCTGGTGGTGGGTTTGTTTGTTTACTGTATGATGCCAGGATAGCTCCAGTCAAATCTCATAACCCCACAGCTACACACTCTTGATCCAGCTGCATAGGTAAGAGTTTGAGTTAATAAGTAGCAGCTAAGGATGTTTTTTTATTTGCAATGTTGACTTAGATTTTTGCTTATTTTGTTACAGATGTTGAATGCTACTTAAGAAACCAAGTTAGGGGCTTACAGTATAGCTGGGCCATATTATGTATCTTGTGCCGGTTAGTAAGCAGAAACATTGAATAATGTGCTGGAGTAAACCCACTCTGTTTCTCTCTTATTAAAATTACTTTTCTTTTTGCATTTCCCTTTTTCGAAAGAAAGATAGATAGATAGACAGACAGACAGACAGACCAGTTGCAATAAGCTAACAATGAGAGCATTCGACTTCCATTAGTATGCATTGTTTAGTTCAGTGATTTCAGTGATTGGACATAAATGTGAGTCTGACCAGTGGCCTTTTTGTCGTTTTTCACAGTGACATTTTCAGTATCTGGGTGTGGCTGTGCGTCTGAATGTCATTATGCAAATTACTTGAAATTGTTGAAGACGTCTACATATGTGTAGGCTACATGTGTCCTTGTATCCGTGTGTAATGGGGTGGCACATGGTGGCACCGAAACAAAACCCTCAGCTGGCCTCTTTTGTTTTAGCTGCACATATGGTCATGTTTAATTCCTTTGCCTTGTATTAGAGAGTGAAAGAGCTTATTATATCGTGTGAAAGAGTTAGTATGAATGAATTAGTCATGTTAAGCCAGTTTCATGGTCTTTTCATCAATACATTTCACTTGGGGTGTCTGCAGCAGTGTGGGTGGATGTGAGAGGTTTCGCTCGAGTGCGTGTTTGTGTAGACTTTTTCTAGTGTGTGTGGGTGTGTGTTTTGAGGCTTTATTGTACGTGCACGATAGTGCAGTGATTTGTGTGTGTAATTTGGGGGTTTCCATGGTCTGGTTAATATCCCCAGTGTTAATCAAAAACAGATAAAAGTGCTGATATTGAAGCAGACCTGTTCTGAAACTCTGGTTTGACTGAACACATGTCTGTACTCTCTCTCCCTGTCTCTCTATCTCTCACACATTATCTCTCTCTCTCACACGCACACACACATTGATTAGGGCAGTATAAACAGGAAAGTTATCAGTCTCAAGGGTGGTACTGGTTTCACCGGAAGGAGAGACTGATATAGGGAGCTATACAATTTACGCACGCACACACGCACACACACACACACACACACACACACACACACACACACACACACACACACACACACACACACACACACACACACACACACACAATCTGACTAAATTCCTAAACTAATAACCCACCACGGACTTTTACAAGCCTTCTAATTTCTTTCATACAGAAACTCCTTCTCCAGACTTCTTGGTGTGTGAACCGAAACATGAAGCAAAAATAAAATAGTAAGAAGAAAGGTCTGGTTCCCCAGATATGGAAAAGAAAAACAGCTTGTCAGAAGAGATGCTGCACTACCTCATGTGGCTACAGAGCAACAAAAAGAGCAAGAAATATCAAAGTCAAACCTCAGCTATAGTGTTAATTTTAATCTCATTCCATGTAGAGAATTACTCTGAATAAAGGCATGTGTAATGAGATCAGTGTTTTAAACAAAATACTTTAAAATGGCTAACCTTTTTCTCCCCCACTCTCCTTTGCTTCAGCAGTCACAAGGAAATGATTTTTCTCCAGAGGAGGTCGTGAGGGAGATATTTTATTTCAGTGTTGTTTATTTTTCCCTTCCTGGTTTGCATATCTTTAGCCTCCAGCCAAGTGCTGTTAATTAGGTAAACAGGTAATTCCCAGCACGAGCCAAACGCCCCGATTGCCTGTATGCATATGTTTGTGTACACCTGTGTGCAAGCATGACCACATGTGTGTGGGGGAATACAAAGGCCCTACAATAAGCAATAATGTAAATGTGCATGGTATAATAGAGCTGAAATTCACAAAGTGACAGGGAAATCAAGAGGTAAGTTATGCACGAGGTCATGCATTATTGAACAGCAGCATTTCAAAGGTGGAGGAATGCTATTCAAAAGGACCCAAAAAGATTTCTTTGAGTGTCGGTCGGTTATTGTATGTTGCTTTCATCTGAAATGGAGAATAAAACCGAAGACTAAGATGGAGAAGGAGAAATAGATATCATGTAAAATGGAGATAGAAGGAGAAAAAGTGAGAGAACTGTGATATTCCCTCTCTGTGTGTCAGGCTCACTGGTGTGTGACATGTCCGTCTCAGTGGGGACACCCTGCCTCTGCCTCCCTATCTGTTTTTTTTTCTTTCCATCACGCCATCGAGTTCTTCTCCATCCTCTGTTATTGCTCCACGTCTCCTCCCTTCAGTGCTGTGTAGTTGTTCGACCTTGTCATATCTTCTTATTTGTTTCACTCATAATTACTTATCCAGCTTCCCCCTCATTCACTTACACACACACACAAACAAAGGCCCTATTCTCCCCCTTGTGTATCTACTTTAATGCATCAATTTATTCATAACATTTATCCATCATTATGGTCCAAATTGGCTTAAAGGGGGCTGTATTTGTCACAACAGGTGGCGGTCTGTAACCATTTTCATGACACAGTTGAAACATTCACAGCCAGACACACACACCTTTTTAAATGTTACAAAAGATGTTCATGTTGAATTAATGCATTTATGCTGATTTAAAGTTGTGCAGAACAGAGCACAAAACGTATTATTTAGTTAGTGATCAAGACAGTCCAACCTAACACAGCTACAGTGTGAATTCTAAATGATGCACATTTTCCCAATTCAGCGCTTTTCACGTGACAGAAACAGTGTTTGCAAAGAAACCCAAAGTGCCACCACACTGTCACTTTTTAAGACTGGCATGACACTCCTCCTAAATTTGCTTTGAAAACAGTGAATCCTGGCTCCCTTCAACTCCAGGGCTTAGCAGCATTTCTAAACAAACTGGAAGACACTCCGTTCGCTTCCTTACAGAAAAAAATAGCCACAGTTTAATACAACCTGTCACCTAGTAAACCACGTAGGTTCCGGGAAACAGCCACTTGTCGTGACACATAACCTAAAAGATGCAAACCTTGTGTGAGGAGCAATGAGATCATTTTAATCTGATCAAATAAATCAATATTGTAACCAAATGAAACTAAGAGGACAATAGTGAGAGGAGAAGTCTAAAGGTACGGAGTCAAACCTTAAACCAACATGAGCATTTAACGATGAGCTCATCCGTCTGGGTGTATCTAAACACAAGAAAAAACAACATGACAACCACATGACCCAGCAATCCACACTGTACCTATTTGCTACTGTTAAGAAGCTGTTTAGCTCAAATCAACCATGTTTCACAGAGACACCAACATGTTACACACCATGTCCAAATCCCAGCCTGATTTTAATGATACAACATTACATGTCATTTAGACCATTACAGAGTTTTTCCACAATGGCAATCACAAAAAAATGATGTTTATTATCAGACACCATTGACCCAAATGCCCAAGTGTTGCAACACTCATCATTGAGTGCCGTCAATCACTACTAACTACCTGACCTGACAGTTGCATCATAAATCTTGGAGGCAAGTCTTCTGAAGAGTCACTCATTATCTGCCCATACAAACAGCTCCCCTGTCTGTGGTGAAGGGAAGCTGATTGTGGAGATGAGAAATGAGTTTCTCAAGGTTAAATACACAACATGAGACCAGTGGTTATACTCCCATCAAAGCGTGGGAGGGAGAGAAGTCAGTGACCGCAAAGTAGGGGATAAGAAAGAAGTATTTAACTCCGATTTTCTGTTTGAGTCTAATTTTATTATGCTTGTTTTGGCCAATGTGGGGCACTTTAACAGCCCTCGGGCACTCGATTCACCATAACACTAAATATTCATGACGAAATAAGCAACAACAACCCAAGTTGAAGTTAGCAAAAAATTGTGTCTTCAGCTGGTACTTATTCAGAGTTTCAAACTTAGTGAATCTGTGTGTGTGGGCAGTGCTAGCGATACAAACAAGAAATTGTTTTGATTGAAATTTGTTAAATCCTAATTGGTGTGCCAAAGTATGTGACATCACCTTTTCCAACTGATTTCCCTCCACCACAAACCAGAGAGCAGAGCAACGACAACACAAACAGAAATGTGTTATGTGAAATAACAATATCAGAAATGTTTGTGCTTATGTACCATCTCATTGCTTGCTGTAAGAGGCAGACTGAGGAAAATATGTTTTCAGGGCTTCAGCACCATTATAACAGCATTGTAGTCAAATGCTTTAGGGTTTTACTGTTGTGTATCTTGCAGCTGTGACTCAATGTGGGAACGTTCAGTAAGAGCAGCTTACTAGAGAAAGACATGGATTCCTTTGAGACAGCCAGCAGCCCAGATCAATGGTGCTGTGGTTTACAGTGCGGACGAATGTAACAGACAAGATGCTCCAAATGGTTAGCATCAGTTTCCTTCATGTGTCAGACAAGCAGGTGTTCTCATTGGGTTGTCCTTGATTGTATAAAACTGACAGTTCAACCAAATTACAAATGCACTGCAGTTGCCACTTGAACA
Source organism: Trachurus japonicus (assembly GCF_045865225.1). NCBI lineage: Eukaryota > Metazoa > Chordata > Actinopteri > Carangiformes > Carangidae > Trachurus > Trachurus japonicus. The sequence goes on along the minus strand of NC_140915.1, from coordinate 23,410,076 downwards.
ACAGTGGACTTCTTTGCTGTAAGTTGGGCTTCTCAAGCTGCAACTTCGCTCAGACTGTGAACAAATGAGGAATCTTTCAGAAGTGTTAAACTTTTGCCAGGGACTGTTTTCAGCCAGAGATAGTGGGTGTTTATCGCAGCGGGAGGTTGTATGTGGGAAGATAAACTACAGTCCCATGTTGATGGTAATGAAGGAACGTGCCAGCAACAGCATAGTTCATTAGGACACAGAGGAAGAAGCTATGTATTGCAGTAGCTGTTCTTCCAGAGGATACTTGTTAATGATCAGTTCAGAAGGAAAATGTATGATTGGGTCATGATTGGTGAAGCTACTTAACAGAGCCTCACAACCGGGAAGGAAACGCCACGAAAGGCTCAACACAGATCAGTCAAATCACTGATTATTTTAGTCTACTTAACGTATGGACCAAGTATTTGCATTTTAAGACATTTAAGATGATATAATTAAAATTCTAGAATACTGTATGCTGTGCCATTCACGGAAATGTTCAATGTAGAAAATAAAGTAATGAAACCACAGGGATTTCTGTCATATATTTGTCAGTCGTGGAGAGGTTCAGCTACAGAAGTCCCCGCGTCTCTCTACGAGTCACTGAACATATAAAGTTACTGAAGTGGCTAACATTAGATAATGCTAGGTTACACATAGTATCGATGTAGCCTCGTAATTAACCGTTATTATAGTGGCTGTAACTTTGAATGGTATCCATAGCAAAAAAGGATGGTTAGGTCTCCATGAAAAATTGCTGGCAGTGAACATGTCACTGATGACATACCTTATGAGAAGTGTCTTTTTTCCCCTCTTGCGGCGTTGTATTTGTAGGAATAGAAATAACAGGCCTTTTTAGATGATTGAGGGATCTTTGCCTTTCAAACACAAACAATAACTTAGTTTAACTGCAGTCAAGAAAGAACAAAGACACATAGTCTGCTTCAAAAGAACAATATGCACTTTCCCATAGTAATCAAATCCTGTCTGCTAAATCAACTGCTCTATCCTCCAGGAGTCAAGAAAGTCAAAAAATATCATTACCATCATCCTGAATTGAGTGTAATATTTTATATACGTACATTTTACCCTTTGACAGCCAATAAGATGATAGAATAATGGAAAAGGAGCAACAGGAGGAAAGAAAGGAAACATGCTCAATAGTTTTTTTATGTATAATAGTAATCCAATTTGTCTGCCACTCTGACTGATTGCAATCAGCAAGGGTCCTTTGCCTCTGTATTGGGTCTGAGGCAAATGCTGCTGAAATCTAATTGACGGCATTGTGTTTTGTCTCCATGAGGCGGTCCACTTTACTGTTTATTGCCGAGCTGACTGACTGTGCGCATGTGTATGTGTCATCTCTCCCTTTCTCTCGCCATCCCTCTTGTCCTCTATTCTGTGACTCCTTTCCGTGCTGCCAGACAGTTTTCTTTGTAATACTACAAAGTCGCCAGTAAACGCTGTCCAAACCTTTTGCAGACCACTCTAATCAACCAAAAAAAAAAAAAGGAAAAGGGGGAAAAGCCTGGCAAACATTTGTAAAATTGAAACGAAAAGTTAACTTGTTTCCTCTTGAAAAGTTCTGGGCTGCAATTATAAAGTGAGTGAGTCAATAGTTGTTACTGTACTGAGAAAGATAAACAAAGAGAAAAAAGCAAAAGATCACTTTGCTTTATCGCACTTTCTGCTCTCTTAGCCAGCTCTGTTAAAGAAAAGTTGGGACTTTTCAGTAGAAGGTCAAGCGCCCAGTTTTACAGTACATATGCTCCAGTCTCCCAAAGTGTAACATCACTGTGGTTAATACATATTTTTCTTAAAACATCACGTTTAAAAAAAAAAAGAAAAGTTTATTATATAAAGAGTGGCTTGTAATATGAAAGAGGTGGATTGCATCTATGTCTATTTGCAGTGGCAAATAAGCGTCAAAATTACAACAAAGTCATTCAGTATACCCATCACAACTGAAATGTCAACGATATCCTGAGGGTTTTTTCTCTCTCCAGGGAAATTAACACAAGACTCCTATAAATCCAGACATTGTAATTAGACAAAGATACGACTGACTCCCATAAATCTAGAGGTTATAAGTCTATTTCCTGTCAGGAGAGGGGCGCACTTCCTGTCAGAGTGACAGAGGAGGTCAGAAGTCAAGGAGGGAGGCCAGCAGTCTGTTTCGCATCAACACCCATCAGCTTTGTCTCTGCCTCTGGATTCACGCTATAATCTCTTTCTGCTGCATTCTTGCTTTCGATTTTACATCAATTCCTTAAGCCGTCTATTTGATTTTCAGCATTTTTTCCCTCCTCCTCCTCCTCTACCGCTCTATCGCTCTATCTCTTCTCCTTTCACTTTCTCACTCCATCTCTTGTTGCTCTTCTCACAATGACATGCCCTCCCCTGAGTCCCCCAAGGCTAGGACACACCAGAACAGACCTGACTATATCACCCATCCAGCCTCCCAAATTAAATTACCATGGACAAAACAGAGTAATAAAAAGTAATGGGTTGTTATACAAGCTACACACTCGAGAGCAGAATAACTCCATCAGCACTCTGGTTCACAACATTTTGTTTGTTACTTACTTGTTTCTTGCTCTGATTAACTGACTTATACAATACACGGGTGGTTAAAAGTTAATTTACGTACAATAAATGTTATTGCTAATATATAACAACACTATGGTTACCACAAGATATGACATGATATTACCTATCGCAGAAATGGATGAATGGTACTTCAGTGCTAGAATGTAAAGCATCTAATCCATAAAATACTTTTTTGATGGAAGTCCAGGCGCTGGGCTGATGGTGGCATTATTTTATTATAGTATATTATGTAATCCCTTTTAGGACGTAACACTGTGGTTATTTGGAACTTCTGTGTTTAGGGGTTTGAGTGTCAGGACAGTCTTAGGCCTGGACTACACGTATATGGATATTTTTTTAAGTGGATATTTTCATCATTCAAATATCTGTGAAGAGGCAAAACTGAAAACGATTCTGAAGCCTGCAATACCATGTCTGGCCGATTGGTGGCGATTAGCAAAATGTAAAATACCACAGAAGAAAAACGTTATGAGCATGCGCAGTCAAGCGGTCCAGAACGGCTAGACACTCTAGGCGCTAGGTGCTTGACGTCATCGCGTTAACACCAGCTCCGTTTAACATCGTTACACGGATCCACTCAATCAGATATTTTTTTGTTTCTCCACTTTTTTATCAGTTTAAAAATATCTCCGTTTATGTGGGTGAAATCGCCGTGTTCGTGTGGTTGAGAGGCCCGATTGGACAGAAAAATGTGCATTTAGGAATATATCGTATTCGTGTAGTCCAGGCCTTAGATTCGTACTTGAGGGCTGAAGCCAAGAAAAGAAGGGATCTTGTCTAAAGAGGTCAAATTCCACCAACACTTGTACTGTAGCATAGAAAATGCAATAAATGTAATTATGACTCGGAAACAATGGATTTGTTTAGAGTTTGGAAAACATAAAGAGTGAACGAAGAAGTTGGTGCCATTTGCAACAGTTTTGTCCTTGACTGTTTTGTGTGTGCCAAGAACAGGCATCTTCATCTGAGTTAGTCATTTGAATCAGGAAATCGTTGGCATTGGTTTTCTAACACATCTGGAAACTATATATGAACATTTTTCAAAAACACAAAAGTGTTTGTGTTAAACTATTTACCAATCTGGTCAAATGATGGTTTGTTGATATTTGTTCATATTTCCTATTTACTGTAAGGGATTGGAGGCAGACTGACAAACAACAAAAGCATGACAAAGCCTTATTGAAAAATTTAATTGATTGATTGAAATTAACACTACACACTGACATATTTGAGATCAAAATGAGCGCTGTGTTTGTTTTTGTTTGTTTCTTGAATTCTATGATGCATAAGATAACTTATATACAGCGCTCTTTTAGACTGTAATAAAAACAGTAGGTGGTACCTTCTGAAAGCATGTCAATTGGCTGATATTGTTCTTGTGTGTTTGTTTTTTAATTTTGTGTTTTTTCTTTTATCATCCACCCACTCTTGAGTCATCCTTGTTTGTTGGTTTGTTTATTTTTTTCTCACTTTGTTCTGGCACCCCGTGCTGTGCTGACACATGCAGCCATTCTCTTATGCCGCTCACCACAGGCTGATTATTGTGACATCATCCTCAGTTCTGTGCTTCATTATCACAATATGAAAACATTAGGATGTGAAGTTAATTGTTTCACATATCTGTCATTATATATTGGCTTACTACTATTTCTGTAGTGCTGGATCCCTCACTCTATATATGATTTTTCACCATCATATCTAAGCCCGAAACACTTTGAGTTTGAGTGGGGACTTAAATGTATTATCTGCAAGGTGGCTTTTAAAGGCAGACTGTGGTGCGTCATGGTATATAGCAGCTATTATTAAACATGGCCTATATGGGAAGACCAAGTCTTTACGTGTTGCTCGCTTACAAATTCCTGGCCTGCTCCTCTTTCTTTTTCCTGTCTTCCTTTCTGTAGCTCCACCAGCTGCACAGACTGGTTCCTACCCCCTGCTTCAGAGGAGAAATGCTTAAATAACTGGATCTTGGATGTACCCCATAGAACCAGTGTTGTACTCATGTATATTTCCCCTTAAAGTTTTGGCCTTAAAGCAGATATCAGTGGAATGTTTTTGTTAATATAAGTCCTAAATAGTCCTATTTTCCGTCAGCAATCACTTACATGAAGTATTTCAGCCTAAACACGAGTCTCTCCGTCACTCTGCTCTGCTGTAACCCGAGGAGAAAATTTTCCTTGTGGGATACAAGTGTTATCCAATGAGGGGAGAGAACGGCATGAAGGGCTGTGTGTGCAGCCAAGGGATGCGCGTGAATGTGGTGACGTAGCACGAGGACCAATTGATGCCTGACAAGGGCGGGGGCTGCTAACTCATGGTGCGTTCAAGGAAACTCGTACTTTGTGTTTTTCCTTCCTGTGAAGTCATACCAGTTCGATCTGGTACGAGTTCACGGGTCGGAAGTTACGAGTGGCCGTTATAGGGAACTTTCACAGACAACAGGACGGTAAAAACACGAGCTACGGGTTACCTGGAACGCTACCAAGTCGTAGTTGTGACTTGAAGCTGTAACTTACGGTTTCAAAAGCCTGCCTTGAACACAGCATTAGCCGAAACGGCCGTGCCGATGATATCTGCTTTAACTAAACCAAATAGTCTGGAAGCTTCTGTGAATGTAGTTCCTGTGTCTAGTGGTGAATTTCCAAAGAGCAGCAATAATACCCACAGAAGAGAGTCAACTGTGGCTCAGGGAGCAGTTTGCACAATTAAGGTTTGAGAGCCAGGAGAGTGTTGTCCACCTGACTTCACATATAAAGCCAAAGAAAGAACATGAACGATGTTTCAGTGCAAACTGAAAATGTATTAGTTTGAGTGGAAGTTTTCTGTGTATCTTGGAATGCTGAATTCTTAATGAATGCATTGAGACAATGTCCACACATAAACGTAAACAGCCAAAACTGGATAAGTTTATATGCATTTGGGCCTATCATTCACACTTAAATGGCATTTTTGTTCCTTAAAAAAACTGATATTTTCAAAAACTTCCGGGCAGTAGACTTTTCAAAACGCCATTTTCACATTTATGTGTGGAGAACTGAGACTGAGACTGAGTTTCTGGACCAGGGAGTAACCTGCTGCTTGACGAGACACTGGCAGGCTCTGGGTGCTGGGTAGCATGTTGCTGCTGAAGAAGCAGGTCGGCAGAGCTGATTGTTTAATTCTTATCACATGTGTTGCACCAAATGCATGTCGCTTACGGTGTAGCTTTGGGTATTGATTGGCTTGAAGCACGTCTAAATTGAAAATGATGGGTTTGTACACGCAAAAGACGCTACATCTGAACGGCCCACTATGACAGGTGGTCATGGATATCAGACCGGAAGTATGCTACTTTTGTACCATGCTATGATTGGTCATTGCATTTTTTAAAGTTAAAATTAAATTGCAGCCTGCTGTTGTGGCATGCAATGCACAGCATTTTTATTACGTTTTTACATTTCCAAATGAACAGAGATTTTTCTTAAACATGCTGGTGTGGATGTGGATTTCTTTTTAAAGGGAGGAGGGAAAAACTCAGTTTGCAAAAGTACCAGGGTGCGTGTGGACTAGGCCTGGGACAAGACCCACATACAAAAGCACTACGTGCTGCTAGCTTCAGTTATAGCTAAACGTTCATGCTACTGGAGAATGCCACACAACCTCAGAAACAAAGTTCAGGTTCTTTCCAAAAAAGCAAAAGTCTTAATGGTGACAGATGTGTGTGCTGTTTTTTCTGTCCACCGGCAGAAAAGTGAGAAATAGCCTGCTGAGTGTACACCAGGTGTGTGAGTTTGTCCTTCCGACTCTGAGAGCCGAGAGAGCCGAGGACATCTGACTGAAACTGTGAGTTTTTAGACTGTTGAGACATTCACATGCACATACACACACAGACAGACATACACACTCAGTCAGACAGGCTGAGTCACTGGTCTGTTCCTGTGGAGTGCTGATAACAACATTTGCTCTGGGGCCTCTGGAGCAGGGAGCAAGTGTGTGTGCGCGCGTTCACTTGTGTCCATGTGTGTATTTTTGTGTTACCTTCATGTTTGAAAAAGTGGAGATGTAGCAAAGGATAGAGCAAAAGTCAAAACAAATGACAAATAATATACATGCATACTTTTAAAAGTGTGTTTTGCATCTGCCCGTGTCAGGGAGAACTGTACGCATTCATTAGCGTGTGTGTGCGTGCGCGCACCTTCTTACATAAAACAGGAACAGCAGAATGTTTAAAGTAGCTTCTGTGATTCAGGAGCAAAGATGTGTGGTGACGGGGGGGAGAGATGGAGACAGAAAAAATGTGTTGGATCAGGCAGAAAAGACAGAGTGATGCAGAAAGATGAAGACGATTGGTGGGACAAAGCTGGTGAGTTGAGGTGAAAGAAGAATTTTATTAAGGAATGGCTAATGATTAAAAGGTGATAATGTACAGTAACACAGAGGCAGGAAATGGAGAAAAGGGAGTGTTTTAAAGGTGTTGTTTTCCATAACACCAAGGACTACTGTACTCCCCACTACAACAGCTCCTTCACACATTAAGTCCCTTTGCTCACAAGTCACATTCTGTAAGACTAAATGGCAACAAGGAAAACCCTAAAGGCTGATAATATAAAAAAGAAAGCCTCAGTGTTCACATAATTGTAAAGCTGTAAGACTTCACCTACCACTTGTTTTTTCTACTTATAGATTGTTATGTTAGCTCATATCTGCGTAACATACTGTACTGTATGCCACATTATTCATCCAGGCATCCATCTCCTTCACCCACATTTCGTCACCATAGTTGCGATAGGCAGGAATCTGTCTGATCATGCTCTGCATGAGCACCTTGGACAGGTTGTCAACACATGCAGCCGCTGGTCAGTGTATGAACTTTTGAGAATACATCTCCACAAGGCAGGCAGTGATGGTTAGTGACAATACACAGTTAAACTTTAACCTACTGCTGCAGATCCTCTGACTGTATGAGCATCTGCCATGATTCTTATAGAGCTCTGTACAGTCTTTGTGTATGGGAATTACAGACAGAGGGCCAAAATCGATACAGTATAGTATCACAATATTTTATGTGTCAATTTTGGATTGATACACGTATAGAGAGTATTGATCTTTCATTAGCCTATACGTTGGTGTTGTTTGATTGTCTGCTTGACAATCCAATTTTGCAAAAATAAAATTTTAGGCGAGATGGACGGACTGAGAACTTTGTCTCATGAGATGAAGCTGATGCTCACAAAGTTGTCCTTTTCGTGACATGATTTGCAGTTGTTGCAAAGTATCATAATCGCAACAATAAAAGTTGTTGTTTAGTGACTGAGGTATTGTGATAATATTGTGTCATGGAGCTTTTGGTGATAAAAGTAAGACAAACAACTTTAAATATGGACAAAATGACCCCCCCCAAAAAAAAAAATCAGGACTTGAATCTCAAGGAATCGTAAAGATGCTACAGCTACTGTATCCTGTTAAGATATGACTAGATGAGTATAATCATGTTTTAGTTCTGCTGTCTCCCATTAAGACCTAAGTGTAAGTGAAACAGTTCAGTAAAGGTAACAGGTTTACTAGTCATTATCTCACATTTATACATATGCATGTGCTCCATATAGGCAAGCAGAGAGATGAGGATTTGGGCAGATAAGTTGAGTTAAAAAGAGTAAAAAGTGGAAAATGTGAGAAGCTGACAGACAGCTGAGAGGAGCAGTGGAGAGGAGACGAGCAGAGTCCCCCTGGGAAAAGTCTCATCTGCCACTTCAGACAACCCAACATGATCCCCTCCAAAGAACCCAGGTACAAATCCACGGTCTCTCCCCTGCCTCTCTCTCTCCTTACCGGTGGAGGTGAGCACAATAATTCATCCCCAGTCCCACAGGAATCGTGTGTGGAATACCTCTTACTCTGCAAAGCACTCACCTCTGTGGCTGGTTCATGCTTCCTGTGTGGGAGCTGCTGACGTAGTTGTCCGTTCTCAAGATGGCCATTTACCTTGAAAGCGACTTTACTTCACTTTATGAAGATATTGTCCGCAAGTACCCTCATAAAACAAGCAGTAACCCCCAAACATGTGCTTGTAATACAGCATGAAGAATATGACTATGTGTACGAGGGTTAAAATAGATCCCAGTGCAGCACAATTGCAGCGCACACAGACATTTACCTGGACAAGTAGGTTCATCATCTGCATTTAAATGGCCACATCCAGACCAACAAAAAGAAAGAAAGAAACCCCAACAACAACAGAGTGGTCCAGCAAAGACGTTAATCCTGGCTCAACTTTTGCTGCAGCACAGGTCAGCATCACCCAGAATTGCACCACATTGTGTTAATTTAACTTTATTTTGACAGAGATGGAGACAGATCAATGTGTTGCTGCCCTGATTACTTCAGTTTCTTGGCATCCAATAAGCCTCCAAGCTGGCATTCCCTCTGTGTATTTCATCTTGTCATCAGAACCTGTAGCAACATGCCAACGCCTATGCGCTCCTTCCCATTTTTAAATCATGGCTTGCATCAGGCTGGCTGGGGTCACAGAATAAGCAGATGGTCATCAGAAGTATTGGCTGATTAATAGCAACACTGATGTTAAAACTGTATCCTTGGAAGATGTGTACAGTATATGTACATGTGCTCAATCATGTTTGGAAGGAAAGAAGAAGATTTTGTTAAATATGCAAATATATCAGCTATTACCACCTTTATCCTAACAGGGTTTATTTATTTATTTATTTTTATTTACTTTGATCCAACTTAATGTGCATCTATTCATGGAGCCACAACATTCTTTCACCTTTACTCGCAGCACTGCTACCTGTCTGTAGCCTCCAATCAAAAACACTGCTGAGAAATATCCTGGGTAGCACCGTTGCCAGGGAAGTCACAACATTGGATGTGCTAAAAAAAATATAGCATATTGTCCCGAAAACTTTTTTGGTGTTAATTTCAATCTGTTCCCATTTCAATTTATTTTCACAGGAGAAATATGCCATCATATTACCCCAAAAAACTTGTCAGTTGCATCACAGCTTCAGTGCTTCAAGGCAGCAGCCTGAGGGGCTATTGCCAAAGTGTTGCATTAATTACAAAGCAAGTTCTTGGTGTCCATGCAAATTCTGCTGTGTACTTTGTATTGTTTCCTGTTTGCAGCTTTTGTTAGTAACTATGTCAACTTGCCATGCTGCCTGGAAAAAAAATCTTTTATGATGAAAACACATGTGATTTATGTGGACATGATCTGCGGGAATAATAATTAAAGGTTGAGGATTGGTGATTACAGATGAGTTTTGGCCACATCGCTTCAAATGATGATTTGTATGTTGGTACTTTATTTGCTGGGCTGCATGTTGTGTAATCCATCCTGAAATAACCACTGTTGTTCCCAGTCTTGGCAGAGAGCTGCACTAACTTCACCATCATCAGTTTCTCTTACCCTCTGCTACAGTCCACTAAATTTCCACTTCCTGCAACTCATTTTCCTCCAATCCTTACTTTTTCTTTTCTCCCTCTCTCTCAGGACACACTCTTAAAGTACAGTATTTGGTTTATGATAAATGTATTTATAAGAGGCGAATACAATTGTGGTTTAAATTGCTACATGATTTATGAACTGTGAACTTCATAACTACCTTCAAGGCTGAAAGATCCTTGTCAGATTTTTCAGAAACATTTCTTTTTACTATGATATTTAACAGAAAGTGGCCATATAGATATTTGCCTTTGTTTTCATCCTGTAGGTGCAGGGTCGTCACAGTAGAAGCACGTAATTAAAGTTAGTAGACTGAAAATGAAACATTCTCATCAGGATGTGATAACAAAGGCACAGTGGCTTTTACTGTAGATTACTGCATTAAATCTGCATTTCTTTTCTTTGTTGGTACAAATTTGTTCATATTCATTAGTTACTAGATTAGCAAAGCTTGTTTTTAATATGGTTCTGAATAATGCATATCAAGTGTATTTTTGTCGTAAAATGATGCATGCACATCAAAGGCAGACATCAGAGTCTCCCAAGATGCCATTTTTGAAATGTGAACCATAATGAATAGGCATAACGAATATCCCAAGCTTATTTCGCTTTAAAGATAAGAGCCTGTATATGATATGAGAAATTAACAGTATAAATCTCTTTCTCCACATGACACAGCGCAACAAGCTTATATGTTAAAGACCCGTGTCATGGCTACCCCAGTCTTCTTTATAAATACTTGGAATATAATAACTTACTATCCCTTTTTGTTTCCCCCCCTCTGCAGAGAGGCCAAACCAGAGGGTCAGTCGGAGCAGCTCCCCTGAAGCCTGTTAGAGATTTCAGCCTGGTGGATACGAGGTTCTGTGGTTGAAGGTCAGGCTCTCTATTTACTACTGTCCTTAAGATGCATCATGCAGCTTTGATTCATATGTGCACACACACATACACAACAGTGAACATGTTCTGCAATATGTGAACGATTTGTTGTGGTATATTCCAAGTGAAAGCACATAAGTAACCTAGTTTCCCAAGAAACAGCCTATAAGGTGAATTCACGCTTCTCCCTAATTTAGCGTGAATCAGCAGTGCAGCTACCCAGCCTTCATGATTCCTGAATTCCAAAGCAGAGCTGCTTTTCCACCTTGTTAAAAGGGTTCTCCAATGCACAGCACTTCTCTGATAACCAACACTCTCTGCGCCCTTCAGGCAGAGTCAGAGAGAGAGAAAGAGAGAGAGAGAGAGTCAGGCAAACATCCAAATGTGTTCCTCCGTCAAAGGTAATGAAAGAAGCCCCGTATTCTTTGATCACACAAGGGCATCAAGCCTGCATTAGTTTTCTGAAATATCTCAGATGCTCAAAGCTTTATCTGTTTGTACGTATACGCACACACAAACAAACACAAACACACTTGCACGTATTCTTTTCGGGGATGTCATGGGCACACAAATGTGCATGTAAATACATCCAGCACATAAACACACATCTAGAGGCAGAGGCATTTTCAGGGCTGTCAAAAGTAGACGCATCTCACACCACAGAGATAAGTAGGTGAAGCAGGGTTGATTTCTATCACTTCTCCAAATGATGTTGACGCCAACATAAAGCTGCCTGTCTTGCATTTTCCTTTTATCCCCCCCTGCACCAGCCTCATCCTTTTCTCTCACTTCAGATGAAACATCTTCCAGCGGAATATTTCATCTTCTCTATTTGTGCACCCCATTTTCTTCTCATTCTGAAGAAACTGCTCCTGCGAAAATCTGATGCTCCCTGACATATTATGTATATAACAAAAACGCATTCTGAGACACAACACCAAGTATTTGCAATGCACAGCGTTTTTCTTTTCATTTAGAGACATCTTATAGTTTTGCGTAGTGATTGTTGTCAAAAGGCTTTATGAACTACCAGCAAGACTTGTCCTGTCTTCTTCTCTGTTGATTCTTTTTGGATCGATCTGTTTTCCTCTTCTGGCAGCGGGATGCCTTTCGAACACTATGAGAAACAGCGGTGCGTTTGGAGAGGTGGGTGTGGGGTGGTGGGTAGACCCAACAAGCGTCGTACACAAAAAAGTGTGAGGAGTGAGATGGAAGCTAGAGAGACAGGGAGCAGGGGCCTGTTTTTCAGGGTCACTTAAGAAACATTAAGTTGTTTCCTGAATGTGGAATCAAGGAGCTGCAATGAGTGTTGAGATTTATGATGTGAGGGCATACTGTATGACGGCAAGAGTGAGTGCAATGACCTAGTCAGCATTAAAGTATACTGGTAATATATTTATCAAATAATGGGATAATGTCTGACAAGGTGGCCATTATCAGAAATTGATGGACGACACAGAGGCGTGATTAATTACTGATAATCGGACACCTCGATGGGCATTATCCCGCTTACACTATAGTTACATACGAAATAAATAAATCAATTGTTTTTTTAAATCATACATTTTTCACAAGAAGCGGCTGAGCGGACTATTTAATATCTCTTGATTAAAAAAAGAAAAGGAGACCGGCTGTGGCCACAGCGTAGAGTTACAGACTAGTTGATCAGTGAAGGGAGGTGACACAAAGTATCATTTCAGAAGGCCAGTGCACTTCTTACCGCTTGTGTGTTGCAGACTCCAGTGTCATGATGCGCTGAAGAAAATTTAGAACCGTAATCAGGCAATTTGACCCAGAACGTCTTTATGGGTGTCCAGTATCACTTTTTAACCTACACTCTACATTAGAATCGAGTATTCACTCAGACCATGGTACTGTATAATTGTACTTAATAATTTAATATTTTTTTGTATTTATAGAGCACTTTCCATCAAAGTGCTGTACTTAATTATCATTAGACGTGTTTACATGCGCAAATTTTCTTAATCAGATTAAAAATTTGAGGGATCGGAAAATCCGAATCCACTGTTTACATGGGCGCAAAATCAAATAATCCGATCATGACGTGCATACACATGCACCAAGCTTTATTCAGAATAACAGCATTTTGACATGCGCAGAGCTGTCTTTTTCCCTAAAACAACAGCAGAAGAAGAGTTGTACTTCCTGTACTAGTGTAAACAAACCAATAAACGCGGAAGTGGCTCAATTTATCCCATTCAGTAGCCTACTCAAAATGGACCTGCGCCAGATTTTAAGAGCTGTTGCTGTACTCCTATATCGTTATTAAGCAGACTCAGCAACGTGTAGCTACTACTGTTCCTGCCATTGATAAATCTCACCGGACCCATGAAAAGTGCGGATGTGAACACGCCATATCCCGCCCTCTATACACCCAAACACAACCATATGGTCAATGCAAAACAGCGCGCGCCGTGCATATTAATTAGCCATGTGCGCTCTGGACATTTGGGGAGTTACGTCAGTGGAAGACGGTGAAGACAACGGAGAGAGAGCGGGGAAAGAAGCAGGATTACTCTGAAAGCGAGATACACGGCGATATCGGGTCGGTAGGCTACTACTCGCTCTCTTTTTTCTCTCCTCTCATCAGCTCCAAACTCACTCGTCCACCTCGTTACCTCAGGTGACAGAATAACAACTCTCAGTAGATCCGTGTGCGCTGCTGCCAGGGTGTTTTTAAACTTAGCGGGTTTGATTCCTGTCGGACGTCACACTGGAGTGTGTAAAAGCAAAAATGAATAGGCTAAATAAATAAGAACCGAGTAGAACTGTGTAGACAGCCGTGTCGTGCTAGTGGGAAAGGATGTAATGATCGGAATAAGTGTTTACATGGACCTCGTTCGGAATAACGATCGGTATAAACCACCCCTCTCGTTCGAACAGAATTTCTTTCGGATCGAGCCGAATCCGATCAGAATCTTCCAATTGACGTGTTTACATGGCACATTTTTATTCGGATCAGCCCTTTATTCCGAATATTTGTGTCCATGTAAACGCACCTATTGCTGGATACTACAATATTCTGTTGGTCTTAAAGAAATAGCCTTACATTTTGGGAAACTTGCTTGTCTATTGGTGAAGAAGATTAAAAAATCAATACCACCCTCAAGTCTGAAGCTTAAGCCCAGCAGCTGGTTTGCTTATAATGAACCATATCTAATATCTAATATCTGGAAACAGGGCAAGGCATCTGTTTGCGACCCTATTTTGCTAAGCTAACCTTAGACAAACATCTGACTCCCAGTGAGAAAGTGGATTTGGAATAATTCCCAAAATGTCAAACTATTCCTTTAAAAATTAGCTGATTACTTAAGGAGCTGGAAAACACAAATGACATTGATTTAGAGGTGGATTATTCATGTTGAGGTAACGTCTGAAAACCATAATTTCATTGTACCTCCACACAATGAAGTCAAGATTTTCCTCTCCTCTCAGACACAAAGACAGAAGGAGGAAAATGCTGAAAAATGAACCCATTAACTCAACAACACATTACCCGCATCACACTGTCTGGACGAGGGTGGGAGAGGGAGAAGGTGGAGGGCTGGTGGGAAGTATTTACGGGGAGGAAGCCGAAAGGCAATACTGTAAATCTGTTGGGGGGGGGGGACTGTGTAGTCAAGGAGGTTTAGGAAGCTACAGAAAGAGAGAGTGAGAGAGAAGGGGGAGAGCAGAGAAGAGTGCCAAAGAGGACAAGAGGGAAAGGTTGATGTGGACATACATGGCTGATGCTTAAATTTTAGGGGACCAGCCACAGATCAGTGGACTGGTTGTAAGAGGTTTGCGATTTGATCCCCTGAGGAGTCATTTTAGAGTCTTAAAAACTGTGACTCGCTGGTTGCCACACGATGTTAAACGAAGTGTTAAAGGAGAGCTAAGCCTCTATGAGACACTGGTGTCTTGTCCAGGGAGCCGCAGCAGGACCAAAACTGCTCCACACCATAGAAGCAGGACATAAAATCTTGGCTCATGACGCAACATGGTTTGAATAAGACATATATTTTGGAAAACATTACACAGGAGTCACATTGAATGGTTTTCCTTTAAATGGCCATGAAATCAGGATGACGGAGGAAGGAGGGAGTTGAGTAGGAGGTGGCAAGGGGGGAAATTGGGATGGAGATATGTGGGGGCGGAAGTAAGCAGAGATAGGAGGAGAAGAGGAAAGGAGGGAGAGAATGAGTTGGAGGTGAAAAGATAAGGAAAGACATGAGAGAAAACACTGGGGAAAGACTTGGAAGGGAGAGGAGGAGGAAGAGAGAGAGAGAGAAAGAGAGTGTGGAGCTGGTAGAGTGAAAAAACTGTGAGAGAGAGCAGAGTACAGAGCTGTCGCCTTGCTCCAGGCACCACATTTCTGTCAGCAATGGCATCTTTATCTGCTAAATGCACTTTTGATGCCTTGCCACATATGTTGCTGTAAATTACTTTTAAGACCCATATTAGACGATGAGGAAAAAGGGACAGAGATGAGGGCCAGAGTGCTGTGGGTCTTTTTTAATGGAGGACAGCAAAGGGGAAGATTTCTGGCACCAGTTTTTCCTTGGATGTGTTGCTCAGTCGAGATCACTGTTTCCTCCAGCTCCTGTCCTCTCTTTATAGTCATCTCTTCCTGCCTCCACCCTGGTCTTTATTGTCTTCCTTTAAGTTCCCTTGCCCCCCCTCCCCCACCCCACTACCTTTTCTCCTTCTATCCATACAACTGATGTATTTATCCTCTTGACCTACATGCTTGTTAGATAGTCGTTACTGACTATCTCAGTTTTGGCTGTTTCTTTTGAAATTTATTTAAGCACGAAGTGGGGAGTGGGGGCTATGGGCCATATAAGTAGGAGTGCTGATAGCCTTGTGTGGGTGGTTTGGTGTTCACTGTACTTTCTTTATTTTAAAGAGAAACAGCTGGTTTCATTATCAGCTGCTGTGTCAACACACGCTGCATGCACCCATGTGTATTTATAAGAACCAGGATTATTTTTCCCACCGTCACATGTGCATCAAACGCAGCTGCACAGATGAGTCTTTAATTTTGTTGGATATATAGAAGTTAATCATCATAGTTGTAGCATGTAGCGTCAACTGTTCATGCAATATGTAAAGTTCCTTTTGTTGAACCTCATTGTTTGTTTTTTATGCCCCTTGACGTCACCACATAGCTGAAGGCCACTGTTTTTTTGTTTTAGTTATATCTGGAGCTGATTGTGTTGATCTAATTAAAATTTATGTATTTTTGTCCATTTCAGTATTTTCAAGTATAATTAAGGCTTTAAAAAAAATCAGTAGATACACACCTGGCATTCGCTTTAGCGCGCTAAAGTGACTCGTCATTTCAATCTCAACTCCTCGATATTGAGATACGGAAGTACTGGGTGTCTGTTTTAGTGGTATGCACGAACAAGCTAATGGAGCATTTTTGGCCCCTCTAGCAAGCGAGAAGCTGTTGGTACGGGAGAGTTTATAGGTACCATCATAATTGCGACTAGCAGCTTGTCTCCTTCTGCAGACTGAACGCTGCAATCTGCGGTCACAGCAATCACACCATACTCCAGAGCTTCTTTAAAATGTAGCAGTAAAAAAAGGGAATCAACACTAGAAATAAGTGTGACTGCATTTAACGCTCTACTGCTTTTACTGTGGATGTTAGGCCAACCTGGAACACTTCCTGTATTTATAGAAGCAAAGTCATTACACTATTCTTGTGCTGTGGCAACGCAATTTAACAGCATGCTAAAGCTCATCCAACAAATTACGTGAAGTCACGACTCATCACCGTCTGTAAAAAGATTCTCAACAGTTCAGTGTGAAACCAAAAAGAAACTCATAATGATCCCAATGAGCAATATTGCGCATTTCTATAAATAATATACTACTATGGCCTTCCTTAATTTACATTAGTATTATCTTAATTCCCAAGTACTTTATTTCTTTCTCACTATCAAGCAAATTAAAGTAATATTCTTGGAGGATGGTCGTGAAGTGAATGCAGCCCAGGATCAGCATGCGGTATTGTTGGACAGAAAATGTCTTATTTCCATGTACAGTTCATATAATTTTCAAATAACCAAAGCAGCTGCAAAATTAACTAGTGAGCAAAATACTTATTTATGTGTCATACCTGTATTGAATCCCTTATCCTTTCTAGACAGGAGAGGAAGTAGTCTGCTAGACCTTATGTAACTGTTGCACAATCCTTTTGTCACATTGACTCACACTTTTACAAACCTTTCCATCAGAAGTATTGAATGCCACAGGCCACTCATTATCCTCCCGCTTGTACGTTGCCACACTGAACGAGATCTCCTCGGTGGCTGTCACAGTGTGTTTTCTTCCACTTGAGACAGAACTCAAGTGTAAGGAGGAGGTGGCCTCACGTCTCTGACAACACCAGAGCTGGTCTGTGAGATTCTGCAAAACTTTTCCATCACTTTCCTGCTCAAAAAGCTTGTTTTTCTGTCTCCCATGAGGGGGAAGAGCTGACCTTGTGCAAGTAGCGTTGCAGGTGCAAGTATGAGAGATGAGTATGGATCAGTGGAGACAGAGACAAGGAGTGTTACTTTGGGCATAACTGAGATGCAGGCTGCTGTGCAGACAGATTGATGAGAAAGTTGTGCTGTGATCTGACTTCACACTGAATCACAGTGTGATAATGATTTTGAATCAAGGAATCATTCTTTTGACGTGTTGAAGATCTCAGTGTAAGGTGAACACATCTTCTGTGGTGTCCATTGTCTCAGGCCCTCACTGGTCATGTGGGCACACAGGAGAAAAGTTAAGCCCTTGTATTGTGTTTTAAGGCTGAGAAGGCCGAAGAGGGAGTGGCGCTTTATGTAGGTTGTCTGTGTTTGTTTGATCCACTATGCCTCCTACGAACATCAAGTTTTTGCAGGTGGTTCTTCTGTTACACATCAACAAGCCAGGATCCTATACACTCAACCCTTTATGATGACAGGCAGCTCTGGTGTTCTTATTGTAACACCACAGCATTGATGTGTTGGTGTCTGTGTAACATGATGGCCTTCCATTCATCACTGTCGAGCTGAGTGTGTGTCAGAAAACAACACACTAACCTGTTTGAATGAAGAGCCACTGGGCTGCAGTTAATGACGTTCATTGGATGCTCTTGACTTCTGAAAGATGTTAAGATAAGATAGGATGAGCCTTTATTGTCTCCTATGGTGGAGAAATTGGTCTTGGGCATTTGAGAGATACAGACAGATACAATCAATAAATAGTTGCTGCCAAACACAATAGAAAACATGTGGCCAAAACACAGATACATAAAAATACATAAAATGGGATGCCCCCTGCTACACCACTTACATCTCCACCTCACACACACACGCATCTCATCCCTTGGCTGTCCCGACCACACTCACACTAACAGACACACAGCCACCCCTCTATGCATGGTATCCCTCACTCACACAGCCATGCACACAGTAACATGCATAATATTGCCCATTCAAGTAAAAAAGCACTGTAATAGAAGCGCCTCCCCCAGTAATGACAGTCAACAGTGGTGATCAATCAACCCTCAAAATGAGGGTTTGCAGTTGGGCTTTAAAGCAGAAGTAAGTGATATATTTGTGTTAATATAAGTCTTAAATAGTTATATCTTCCGACAGCAATCACTTACATAGAGTGTTTGGACTGAAACACGGGTCTGTCAGTCCCTCTGCTCTGCTCTGAGCCGAAGAGAAAACATTTATCGTATCCTACAGTTTTTATCCAATGAGGAGAGAGAACGGCATGCAGGGCTGTGTGTGCAGCCAAGGAACGCCGTGAATGTGGTGACGTAGCGACGAGGACTGTTTTGGTGCGTTCAAGGAAACTCGTATTTTTCCGACCGTGAAGTGGTACCAGTTCGATCTGGTACGAGTTCACCGGTCGGAAGTTACGAGTGGCCGTTATAGTGACTTTCACCGGTAAAACAGGTCGGAAAAACACGAGTGGGTTGCCTGAAACGCTACAAAGTCGTAAGTTGTGACTTGAAGCTGTAATTTACGATTTCAAAAGCCTGCCTGGAACGCAGCATTAGCGAAAACGACCGGACCACTTACTTCTGCTTTAAGTTCCCGTACCATATCATAACTCCATATCTGATGATGGATTCAATGGCAGCTCGATAAAAAGGTAATCATAATGTCCTTCTCTATGACAAAGACCCTAAGCCCTAAAATGAAGGCCCTGGCTGACCATAGAGAGCAAACCAACTCAACATGCGTGTCCCATTTTAAATGAGAATCAAACACCTAAATGTGATGACCTGTTCCGCTGACTCCCCACTGATTGTAACTGAGTAATGGTCACCAACAGATCTAGGGTCAAAGATAATTTCTTTAGTCTTACTAACATTTAAAGTCCCCCTCCCGCGACCCTTTTTGGTTATTTTAAAACCAGCACTTCATTAGCAATGCACCTCTGGAGGGTGGGCGGAGACTGCGCTGCCCCACCCAGCCACCCCCTCACTGACAGCTGGACATTGTACAATTACCGATTACAGCGCGTTTAGCGCAAAACTGCACACTGGGATTCGATTCCAGACTGGAATATAGTCCTTGCTCACGGTGCAAGCTGCTCTACCAGGTGAGCTATACCTAGCCTTTCACCTCTGGGCCAGATGCAGAGCGGGGCATCTTTCTAGACAGGAGGAGGGAGCTTGTAGCACTAGTGCCCTCCCCTGGGGTTGTGACATGTCAACCCCAGTCTCCCTGAAACAGCCAGTTTGCGTCTGCCATTGGTTCACAGCAATTTGAAGGCAGAAAAACTCAGAAATGCAATTTTGCACTTCCTTTTCTGCTGATATGTCCTCTAACACAATAAAAATGCCACAGGAACATGTGAAAAGCACGAAAAACACAATTTTCATGGGAGGGGGTCTTTAAGACCAGATTATTTGTCTTACACCATAGCAACACCCTCTCTATCTCTGACTGATTGACCGAGAGACCGTGTCTGAGACCTGTGTTAAAGGACCTTAAAATGGCTGTATCGCCAGAAAACTTAATAAACATAATTATTTATGTAATGAGACCTGCATTCATTTGTATGTAAAAAGGAGAGGCGAGCTGACACAGCTCTTGTTTGTTAGAGAGTGTTGAGTTAACCCTGACCTGTTGTGTCCTATCTGTAAGAAGGCCTGATACCATTTAACCAAGTAAGGATTCACCTCCATCTGTTGTAGCTTTGTTAAAAGGGTTTGAGGCAAAATCGTATTAAAAGCTGAACTAAAATCCATAAAAACTAAACTAGCAAGGGCTTTAGTATCTTCAAAGTGCTCCTGTATGAGATGAGAAATGATGCATACGGCATCTCCAGTACTTTTTCAGTTCCCTTGCCTTTTTTGTGTTTGATGCAGTTCTTGATGTCGGGCAATAGTCTTTGTTGTTTGGTTTAATTTTCAGTCTTTTTGGGCACCCCGATATTGATGCAAAATTTAATATAGTCAGTAATTGCATCCACTGTGCTATCCATATCGCTATCCTGGTAATAGACGCCCCAGTCCGTCGCAAAGAAGCAGCCACTAAGTTCCTCCTTATACGTGTCCTGCACGTCACTGACCATCTTCAAGATGGGTTTGTTGCTTTTAATGGCAGGCTTGTAAATTGGGATCAGTTGAACGGTGTTATGATCAGAGTTTAAGAGGGGAGGCTTGATTATGGCTGGAGCCAGGTCTCTGCAGATCATGAGGCATGATTCCCGATATTCATGGCAGACCCGAGTGTTCAATCGAAGCTCGTCTGTCTTATTCCTCAATGATCGGGTGTTGCTGAAGATTATAGATGGCAGGGGTACCTTATTGCATCGCCGCCGGTGCCGAATGCCACCTCTCCTGCCTCGGTTAGGCGGCATCTTTGTCCTCTTTGACTCCTCAGGTACGTGCTCCAGTAGGCCGGGCCCTGGAGTGCTCCTTGATTGAAGGGAGAGAAGCCACTGCTTTATGCAAAATACATCCTGACTTTTTTCTACTGCATGGACTAACACCTCTAATGGCTACAATGAAGGGACTAAAAATTAGACTAAAAATAACTTTCATTTAGCTTGGATAAAAAAATGTAAGTGCCTGTCCCCAAGCACATAAGCAGTCCAGCTCTTAAAACTTTATTTATATGCAACAAAAAGCCAACAATTATGGCACTAAAAAAACTGGAGTTTCTTTTCAAAGATAGCTTTCAGATAGGCAGTTATCTCTCCACAGAGAGTATGTGTCCTTGGTTGGGCAGGTGACATCTCTCAATTGGGAACCCCCTATTCAGTCTGTGTTTCCTTGTTCCTTGACTCCTGTAGCCAGAGGCATGTTTTAACACTGGTCATGTCAGGGTTGCCTCTTGATGAAAAGGTTGGCTCTGTAGGCCGCACACTGTCAGGTAGGCCACTGCAGACATGGCTTCCTCCAACTGAGCAAAAGAGAGAATTACAAGCATGGCACGACACTTCATTTCAATTACCACAATACAGCTTGATTTGCTCTTGTCTTTTTGCCCTTTGGGCTGGTGCATCGCAGTGTTTGGCCAGCCCATTTTCAGTGTTTTCTTCCCTCTGTGCCAGCTCCTGTTTTCTGCTCCCTTTTCAAAGTGTGCTCATTCATTCAGTCTGGATGAAACCAACCCTGTCTCCTGGAAATTATATTTCTATACAGCCAATCTGCTTTCCCCAAATAAGTAGTGGTGGGAAGTTAATCGCTGGATGAATAATGTTCAGAGGCTATGTCTGTCACACCGAAGACCACGGTTTGAATCTTGTCCTTGGTTTGATGTAGACAACAAATGCACTTTAGTTGAGTTACAGGGAAAAAAATCATGATTTTAGTTAAATAAAAATGCAGATTTTCTGTATTATACTGGACCACTCATTCTCTAATCTTTCCCAAGCCCAAACATCACGCGTTCATTCATGCTGAAGTGACTTTAAATGCATATTGTTGATTAGCAAAACAAATTAAGTTCTCAGTGAAAAGGTTCTTGAGCAAGGGGGGGGTATGTATGTGAGGCACTGTAGAAGAGAGAAAACACAAACACACACAAGGTCACAACTCGGTAAATAAAAGTCAGCCAAACAAACCCACAGTACAAAAAAGAGACAATAACATTTTCTGATATGAAGGAAGTAAACTTCACAGAGGCACAAAGTGCTGATAATGCAGACTGGTGATCTTGATTTAAGGGAATGATCACTATCATTGGACTCAACTAAACTAAACTGTGACACACTGACATCTTGTCCACCAGACTGAAGTTTTACACCTCAACTGTACAAATGAAGAAGAGGCACCATACACTAAGGAGGTGATTAACTAGAGAAAGCTAAAAGAGCTACAAAAAGCTTCTTAAAGCTAACGACCACAGAGTAACAACAACATTGTTACATCAAAGTAATCCCCTCCTAACATTACCAAATGCAGAACAGAAAGAATTCACACTGTGGCGAATAGGATTCAGCAACTTTAGGGAAACTTCAGCTGTTTCCCACACAGATCAGTGACATAAAAAAAACATTCCGTGTTGAGTCAGAAAATGACTTTTTCTGCTCCTAGTAAAACCATTAACTCTGTTCGACTTCTTCCACTTTTGTTGTGCAGTTGAATAAGTTCAAATGGCATTTGTTCGATAATGGCAAAGGTGGACTGGGCAGTTCAGTGACACATTTAATAAAATGAATCACCTCTTTGGTTTACACAGTGTTGCTGTACATCTTGACATATTTGTATAAAATCACACTTCTTTTCAAAGGTATTTTAAGTTGCACAATGCATCTAAATACACTGATAGTCATCTCTTGACTGGTACATGCTCTTTCTGTCTGTCTGTCTGTCTGTCTGTCTGTCTGTCTGTCTGTCTGTCTGTCTGTCTGTCTGTCTGTCTGTCTGTCTGTCTGTCTGTCTGTCTGTCTGTCTGTCTGTCTGTCTGTCTGTCTTTCTTTCTTTCTTTCTTTCTTTCTTTCTTTCTTTCTTTCTTTCTTTCTTTCTTTCTTTCTTTCTTTCTTTCTTTCTTTCTTTCTTTCTTTCTTTCTTTCTTTCTTTCTCTCTCTTTCTCTTTGTCATGGCTCAAGACTTCTCATGGCATTCACGTGAAAGGAAACACCTGCCATCGTAATAAAACATCCAGCATCCAGTTTAGAGGTACATTGCCACCTACCGGCAGCTTTATTGACACATCACGATCCAATTGACTTGAACGTCGCGTTCAAGATGATTGGATGCTGTTTTTACAGGATTGTCCGTCCCACAGGTGACTGACTTTTAATTTTTGTGAAAAAGCATTTAATCAATTGGTTGCAATTGGAGTGTGAAGAGGATTTCAAACAGTTTTGTAAAAAAAACCAAAAAAACCTTTAACATGGATAAACAAAAAAAGATGTGTAACACAAACACCAAATCCAGTTTGATGTTTGATATTGGGGCAACTGAGCCCCAACATTTCATTTCCCCAAACCATTCTGAGGAGACCACCTCTGATTTTAATCCAATCTTTTTCTTTGTCTCCCCATGTAACATCCCAGAAAAATGCTACTACCCAGGGGTAAACGTTATGCGCCAAAGGAGTAGAACCTTGTCATGTAGTTTTCTTTTTATTCTTTTGTCTTTCTTTAACTATACTCAGTGCATTCCTTGTCTTTTTTTCTTTCTCTCTTTGCACGAAGAGAGATTTCTTGACCCCTCCAGCAGATTTAATCAAAACATGCACCTTAACAGTGCCACTGGCACCATAATAGAATAGATCATTTCTCCAGTATTTTTCAGTTTCTCTGATGTAAGTTCAACACACAAGCACACCATGAACTGTGAGAACACCTTGTGACACTGTCAGGTTAACATTTCATTCAGGAGTAACTCTCTTATAATAAAGTCTTAAGAGTCTCCTCACAAAGCCAAACCTTTACAGACACTAGTTTTCTCTGTCAGGCAGATACAGGGGCATGACAGTACCTCTGCAAACCTGATAATGATTTCAATGGATTTAATTGACATCCATTTATGATAAGTTTAGCTGAGTGTTGAGGGAGTTGTATTGGTGTTACTTAGTGAACTCATGACTGACTAACCTTTAAGAAGTAATATTTTCTGATTAAGTGCAAATATGGATCAACACCTCTCACCTTTCATTTGTTCCCCATCAAAAATCCACCATTTGGTCTTCAAAGAAAGAAATGCTTCCTCTTCACTCAAAATCTTTTGTGACCAACACTCACCAAACTGTTAAAGGTAGGGTTGGAGATAATATTGTGGAGCATTTTTTTTTTTACAAAATAGTTTGAAATCCTCCTATTAATTAAATGCTGTTTTACAAAAATGAAAAAAGTCAGTCATCTGTAGGACCGACACTATCCATTCTTCATGAACATAACAAGTCAATTGGATCTTGATGTGTCAATCAAGCTGCTGATAGGTGGCAATGTACCTCTAAACTGGATGCTGGATGGTTTATTATGTGTCAGGTGTTTTATTTCACATGAATAAGTCACAAGAAAAAGCTGGCCAGTTAGCGATGCTGCACAGTGACAGTATCTCGGAAAGCCGCGCCGTTCACTTTGGGATTACATTGGGTCATGCCAACGAGGGCGACACCTTCACGGCTTTACCTTGATGTGAACCCAACACTGAACAAGCGCTGCGTGTTCCTGCTCTGGAGGCGTGGCTTCAGAGAGAAGTCTTAGGAAAGGGGCTTGGACTTTTGACTTGTGTATTTTCAAAATGTGGCCTACTTGAAACGTTTTTCAGGATCTCTAACCTTACCTTTAAGTTCTAGATAGAAAAGGTGACTCTAATGGTTTATTACTTGCTTTTCCACAAAGGGCAGTCAGTTTGAGATCACAGGAAAAGTCACAGTGGCCTCCACTTATGACCCAGATTCACACTCAGCCATCCACAGCTCGTTCTCAGCTGATTCACTTGGCATAATTCACCTCTCATCTTTCCTCATTTTGTTCCAAATATCAACAGTCATATCTTTGCTAAGACACAACTAAATTCACTGCTTGAGTGTCTTACCCAGTATCATCTCAAGCCAATTTGTGAATCACATCAGAGTTCTTAAGTCTTGCTGTGGATCACAGAAATCAAACATTCATAATTACATAACTTCTACAACAACTCTCCTAAAATGCAATGCGTTTGCCAAAAAAATGATGGTGCTGCAGAATTCGGCTGAAAGATCACACACTGGCTGGACCTTGGCATTTGGATTTTTGCTGCTCTCTTTATCCTGGAATTTATCAATCATGTAAATGTTTTGATAAGCTTTTCCAACTGTTCAAGTCATACATAGATAAATAGAAATTTTTGGTCAAATACACATACGGTAGTGTGTCTACAAAACCCTCCACAGCCTTGAGGTTAACAGGCTATGCCAGATTGATGATGTTCAAACAGCAGCTGAAAGAGCTGTGAGGGATTTTATAAAGAGCTCAGGGGGTGACAGCTGAGTCGGGCTGACATGAACCCTGACCTTACACCTCTTTAGAATGTCAGCAGGCACACACATGTGCACACAGACATACTGGGCCCAGTAACTCCTAAATACAAATGTATGTACACACACACACACACTCACACACAGTCAAAACTCTCTGTCCTGGGCTCTCCTCGTCTCTCTCCCCACCTCTCTCTCTCAGACACACACACACACACACACACACACACACACACACACACACACACACACACACACACACACACAGGCAGTCAGATAGGCAGTCTTTGAAGGCCGTGGCAGTAGTCACTAATGTATTACAGGGTCTCAGTAAGTAGCTGCAAACTGTTTTCTTTCATCTTCAGGGGAATAGATGAGGAGATAGGAGTGTGGGGATGGCAATCATCAGGCAACCAGACAGCCATCACATGAGCAACTCTTATCTCCAAAAATCCAGGTTTTCAGGAACTCCCTTGTTTTTAGATGGACAGCAGCAGATTATTTATTTATTTTAGATTATTCAGACCAATATGAACTTTGACATCAAATAAACTGCAGGAATGATATCAAAAATGAAGTTTGTTTCATAAAATCTTGAGGCAAGGTCTCTGAGAATCTTACATGTCTAAATCTAGTCAAAATCTATCTAATCCTTTGTGGAGTTTTTAAATGCAGCTCTTCACTGAACAGAGATGATTTTGATCCGTATTTTCTCTCAACATTATGAATAACATTGCATCAATGTTTGGGTTTGTAACTGTAGTCCAGTATTGTGGGCTTCTGAGCCCAGTAAACCCTGACAAACAGGCCGGACTGGATAACAACATATCCTACGTATATCAACACCTAGTTCATCCTAGAAAGACAGATCATGTCTGCTACAGCATCCCCGGGCTGATTCAGTGGTTACAGTTGCACTGTTTTCCCTGTTATATCAAGGAAATTTAAATTGAATGCAACTGGACTTCGCATTTGTTCACATCTGAGATGCGAACATGAACTGATGAAGCCTCTTGGATGAGAGGTGAAACGTCTTCCTAGACAAATAACCAAGTCCAGTTACATTTGATTGAGATAATGACCTGGACAAATGAAAATATTCAAAGGCTTTCGCTGTTATCAGAAGTAAGTGATGTTGCTTCAGCAACAGGATAACATTAGGCAAGGCAAGGCAAGGCAAGGCAATTTTATTTGTATAGCCCGTTTTTACAAACAGTTTGTCTCAGAGGGCTTTATATGGCATCGTAACAACATCCTCTGTCCTTAGACCCTCACATCAACTGAGGAAAAATCTGAGAAACCAGCAACAGAGGAGGGATCACTCACCCAGGACGGACAGACGTGCAATAGATGTTGTTACAGACAAGACAGTTTACAGTTTATGTCACAGAATGTGCGAAATATGGAAATGTTAGCAGGAGTTGGCAGCCTCTGGTGAGGGGGGGGCAGGGGCAGGAAGAGCTGGCCAGCTCAATGGGGAGGACTGGGTGGCAGACTGGTCCATGGGAAGGGAGGGGAGGCCGGTCTAACAGCAGGGGAAAGGGTGGGAGGGGGGGCAATGCAGGCGCTGCTTTATGCAGCTTATTGTGGATGGAAGTTGCAAAAAACTTGCTGTTATTAGAGAGAACTGATGTCTTGAATTTCAAGATTGAAGAGACAGGAAGAGAATACAATGTCACTGACACAAAGATTATGTTATTTTAAAATAACATTGAACTCTAAGTGAGAAATTGATGGAATGTTTACAAAGCTGGACTGTGCTGAAAATCAGTGTGAGAGGACACAATTATTTAATAAATGGGATTATAGACAAGAAGGATGTGAGCTAGTTTGAATTAGTGAAGAATGTTGGATGAGTCTCAAAGGACCTGCGACCAGGCATGGCATAAATATATATAATAAGGATATCCAGCATACCTAGCAAAACTGGCTAGGAATACTGTTGTAAAAACTTTTATACTTTAAAGACAGTTAGAGTATCCCCTCTTTTGCCAAGAAATTAAAGGGCACAAAAATCAATATAAATTTAAGTTAAGAAGCTGTACTGAAAAGGAAAGAGCTGTTGCATAAGAAGAAAGAGGTGATAACACTAGACTGAAGTTTGATAAGTTACTTATCATGCCCAGGGGTGGAAAATTTTGATCACTGGCTTAAAGTGTCTCAAGGATATTTTTTTCAAATCTTATGTTGAATTTCTTATATTGTTTTTGTTTGTTTATGTATCCAACTGAGAAAGTGACATCTTTGTTATAAAGCTTGTAAAAAGCAAAGGGATTAACACTGGCTCACTCAAATATCTGCAGCCCCAGGAATAAGGCTATTTGGTATCCGTTCCTTCCTCAAACAATGTTCATGTTTTAGCATTGTTGCCCAGACACCACTTTTAATGATTCTGAGCTGTTTGTCAAAGTATGTACTATAAGATATAATTGAAGACACGGGGGACAAATATAGTGGTGGAGTTGCAACTGAAAGATATAACAAGTACATACATGGAAGTAATATGACTACAGATTCAGTTTCTATCCTGTACTGAAAGCTCATTGTAGTTGGTAGTGATGTAGGCAAGTCTAGTGACATAAATATTGACTGGTTTTCCATCAAGTTGATTTCTATGGTGAGTGGTTACAATCTTGCCCAGGCTGTTTCTCAATCTACAAGAATCAGTGTTAATAATTCAGCTGTATTGATATTTTCACCATACTTGGGCTGAGGCAGGATCAGTGCCAGTGAGATGCAGTGGCCATAATTTGACTCCTTTAACATGAAAAACTAAAATGTTCTAGTCTAGAGTTGGGACTTATAACTTGGGTCATGTAAAGTATTTAATGCTGATTCCACAGTAGCAGGGTGTTTGTGAGGGGAATGATGTAATCTTTGTTTTGACAAATTTCACTGAAGTTGGTGGACGAGCATGTTTCTCTCAAAAAAATTGTAAAGCGCAGAATAGGCACCACAGACTCATGATGAGTTTCGATCTCTATTCTTCAAAGGGAAGCAGCCAAGGTAGCTGAGTTATAAATTAGGGGGCTTTATAGTATTTTTTTTTTTATTGTAAGCTGAGAAATATGTTTACCAAGTTAAGAAAAAATATTTTACCTTCTGTAGATTATGAGAGAAAAAAAAGGGAATTCAATTGTAAAAAGTTAGACAAACTTCAAAATGGTGTGGAGCAGATCATTGCCAGGTCATGTGTGTCTTAATCAACAAAGTAGACAGCTTCACCTCTATATCTTCATCCTTACCAGAAGCGTATCTTGTGCAAAAGTAAGTTGTCTTTATTACAATATATGTATAAAATCCCAGCAGAATGTAGGCATAAGGCAAAATAAATAAAACAATCCAATTGGATTGTAGAAATTATTTATATCTCCTCGTGCTAGGTCGGGTCTGCTGTGCACATCAACCAAAAAAATATCCGTTGTGGGAGACAGAGAATTTGTAAAGGTACACACACTCCCGTAGTAAAATAATGCAGGTAGGGTTCAGGTTCATCAACTATTAAAAAGGAAACATTATAAACACACATATTGTTTACCAGTATCTTTGGATCTCTAGCTACAGTACAGCAGCTTGTCAGTGGTAACATAAATCCTGGACTGAAACATAAATAAATGTAGTTTAACTTTTGGGTAGCATTACTGCTTCCACACAGGTTAAAATTCCATAAACACAAAGAGCATCTGTAACACACCGACATGTGATTGCATGGTTAGACGCATACAAAAAGCCGGAACACTCGTGTCTGGCTATCACCCTGGCAGTATTAGAATCACAGTCTCAAACTTGTGTTATGCTCATTAAAACATTACCCAAGTAAACGCCACAGCAATAAGTCTGCATACCTGTGTCAGAGGGAAGTCAGATAGCTCTCTACTAGGACAGGAAGTGTTTTATCACTTCCTGATTGATGGATTGCCTGTGGTCATGACCAGCTGTCAATCATGTAGACGTGGCAATTGACACACTCCCACATTTATAAGATCTTTTTTGTTAAATCAAATGTTTAACTATTTTTGTAGAAATAGCCTAATACAAAACCAGACCATGCTTATTCTACTAGCACTGCATTAGCACACATGCCTAATCACATATACTGTATGGATTTCGATTTTAATACAGCCTTTGATGTCACCTGCCATGCAGATCTTGAGAGTTGAAGAAGTAGTTATTGTTGCTCAATGCACAGAGGAGAAAGGGAATGGACCTACATTTCAACAGGTTAACAAGTACAATGCAATCCCAAATCTGAAGTTGTTGTCTGAAAAGGTCAACCTATTCATCCAAAAGTTGGCACATGAGTCAAGCTGACCGGTTACCTGTTGATAGTATTCTCAAAATGAGGGTATTATTCCATGTCTCACTTCAACCTGGACACAATCTCATGCATTACATAATTTTAGAGTCCTCTTTGACTTTAGTTTTACAGTGCACATCTGTCCCTGCCATTCTTAGGCGCCTCATGCTTTCCCTCACATGTTTATATCAACAAAAGGCCTGCTCACCTTGGTTACTACAGAAACCTCGGGTGGTGCAGCTGCACATTCCCAAGGCCAGAGATAAACTATTGGTTATGGTGCCCTGTGATTGACTTTGTGTAAGAAAAAGAATACAGACTACATGAAAAAGAATAGATTTATGAAAAACGAATCCCTTCACAGGGTGAAGCATTACACCTTTGGCAGGAAATGGCACTCAATTTTCACTGGCAGAGCTCTAAAAATGATCCCATGGTGTTCCACAGGGAAACTGCTTGGGTCCTCTCTTATTTTCATTATTCATACAAAAACCAAAATTGTAGGTCTACTGCAGGGTCACTACTTAGCTTGGTTCTGTGCATCACCATCAAGTTTTGTATAGCTGGAAGAGAAGCTTAAAGGGACAACGAGAAGTTTTGGAAAAGCGAAGCGTTTTCACACTACATTTATGAGCCTCCGCGCGCACCGTGAAATTCTTTGACCGGTGCAAGACAGACTCATGTTTTCATTCATCAATAATTAAAGTCAGAGGTTCAAAGAGGTTCACATACCGTCGTAGTTCCGACCATAAACGGCGATTCGGCTGCGTTATTCTCATGACTCGCCACGAAGGAAACGCTGGTCGGCTCGACCAGCATTTCTGCCACCACTAATAATAACAAAATAACGATAGAGACAGAACGATATATTTATCGAAAATGGGCCCATTAACAGGTGTGGGTAGCGGAGATTCATCCACATTAACGTGAGACTTTTTTATAACCGAATAGAAACTCCTCGTTGTCCCTTTAATGTTTAGTAGCATATAGCATGTCTAAAATAGATTAGTGAAGAAATAATACATTTCCAAAACTTAATGCATTGCTTGGTAGCAGGAATGTTATTATGTTATAGATTGAGAACGCGTTTCGCTTGTAGCGTCATCAGGCGACGGAACCTGACGACGCTACAAGCTAAACGCATTGTTCACATAATAAATTGTATCAGCATAGAGTCTTATCAGTGTGCGGTGCTTGTTCTTCTCAATCTATTTTGCGTATTCCTGCTGCCCACCAGCACCTGAGGAACTGTGGCTGTGCAGGGAAATTCGTCTCACTTCATGTTATTATGTTATGTTGGTAACTTCACTGCTCTCGGTTTGTTTATGGATGGAGTGTCAGCTGTGCAGGTCACTAAAACCAAATTATTTATATGAATTAATGTCTTGGTCTAATCAGAGGTAGATTTTTCATAAAGTCACAAACAATAACAATGTAATGTGGCGATACAATGTGATCTCAGTTATTGTTTATTGTATTTGTTAACCAGTTTGGGAAACTAATAGTGAAAGTAAGAGAGAAAGAAAGAAAGAAAGAAAGAAAGAAAGAAAGAAAGAAAGA
The DNA here is from genome assembly GCF_045865225.1 of Trachurus japonicus. Classification (NCBI taxonomy): domain Eukaryota; kingdom Metazoa; phylum Chordata; class Actinopteri; order Carangiformes; family Carangidae; genus Trachurus; species Trachurus japonicus. Next base: position 23,378,860 of record NC_140915.1, on the reverse strand, counting down.
AAGAAAGAAAGAAAGAAAGAAAGAAAGAAAGATGAGTCATCTTAATGTGACAATAACACTCCTATGTTTCTCTCTTAGACCACTGACTAAACAAATTAAACTAATGCTATGAACTGGTTTAAAATAGGCCTCTGGGTTATTCTGAAGAAACTTCAGTTTTTATGTCACAGTAGAAGGATTCAAAGGAAAGGTAAGTCTACTTAGCACCCACCTCTATCACCAACCACTAAGTGAAGCTGTAGAATTCAGCAGTTATACTGCTTTGATGTTCATCTCAACTGGTCAGATGATATACGCCGATAACAATCATATTTACTGCCTTTAATGCAAAATCTCAGCAATTTATTAACAAGTTCTCTTCACTAAACTTTGTATCACCTCTTATTAATTCATTAAATAAGTCACCATCCTTTTCTGCTTATCAGTACTCAGTCCAGACCAGACAACACAAACAGACTCTCAGCAGTTGTAATGTGTGTTTGTTCTCAAGTGTGTTCTCAATCGATCATTGAAGAGCATCATCTGGCGTTCTTCATTTACACTAATCTCTATTAAAATATTCTCCTCACACATGGATGGCAAAAGCATTTTTACACGTATGCACAAATATAATAACTCACCCTGTCTCCCCCCTCTCTCTCTTGATCTTGCTTCTTATCATCAGCTCAGCTTTTTTTTCATTTATATTCTCAACACATAATTTACTCTGTTTCCCTTGCAGTCAAAAAGAGGATGCTGCAGCAGCATACTCCTAATTATTTTTATTACATCAATATTGGTCACTGCAGGAATCACAGTTGTAATTAAGTGTGATTTGAGGTTCCGGGGGTGTGCATGAATTAATAATGAGCTAATCAAAAAGCACTTGGGCTGATTGCCAGGACATTAACACCTAGAAAGAGAAAGGGAATTAAGTGTTGTCTGTTTCTGGCTCATGGAGCACATCAGCATCTGTCAGAGCTTCATTGGTTTATTGTTTTTACTTGATATCCTATAATTAACACATTTTTGAAAGTTAATGTGGTAAGGGGTCTCACTTGTCACTTGGAGATTGCTCAAATTCAAATGTATAGAAAAAGCAGAGAGACGGGAATCAGTTTGTTCAAAGTTTTAGTCGGACACGCACAGGCACTTAAATTGAAGTGTAATTTGTAAAGGCACAAGAGTATTTCTCTGGGGAAATTTGGTGGGGAGGTCTCCAGAAAGTGATAGTATGACATTTCTCTCAAAATGCCATTTTGTCTCCACAACCAGCCTCTTTAAGCACGTGATCAGAGAGCATGTTTATGTCCTACCATAGTTCAGCTGTACCAGAAGTAGGAATTATATTTGAGATGTTTTTTGCTTCTTCTCTACTCCGTCTGAAATGACCACTTAGTTGTGTAATTTTTTGTTGATTAGACATGGTTGTCTTGATAATTTGTTGCCCTGAATATGTACACTGTACTCTTGGATCATTTAATTTGTGTCCACAAGTCACTCAGTGGAAGCAAGACATGAGGAGAAATCAAGTGAGAATCAGAGTGAAGAATGTGATCACTGTGGAGACTATGATACAGTACATGATGCAGATGTTCTGTACATACAGGTGTAGTGCCTGCAAAGTTTTTTTTTCTATATGTCATTGATACGGTGGTAATTAGCATTGAAAGGTCAATGCACTGCAGCTTAAGAAAAACATGCAAAACGACAAATACACTAATTCTGAAACCATCATTATTAAAAAAGAAAAAAAAACATGAGCAGGAAAAAATGCAACACATGCAAATAAACAAATGTGAAAGCTTGGGGTACCATGAAGACATAATTTAGTTTAGTTTATTTATTTAGAAGTCAGGACAATACACATTGATGAACATGTACTGCAGTACCTGTAAATGTGCCAGATTGTAGCCCAAGGGCTAATTTCCATCTGGAGTCCTCTAGGCAGGTTGATGTTACAATACAAAAGATTACCATACATTTCAAGTAAATATTAAAACAGCATAAACACATACAATATTACAAAGCATTACAGATATATGTTAAGACATATGTTACGTAGTGTTCCAGATTGCAGTTCCTTTCATAGACAGAGCATTTTGAATGACTGGGGTTTGAGTTCAACCCATTGTCCCTTGTGTCTTATTATCGTCTCTCAGAAATCATTCTCAAAATTAAAGCAACATTAAAAGGAAAACCATGATTAACCTGCTTGTTATTCAGTGTGCCAAAATTGGGCATTGAACAACAGGTACCACCCCTAGAAACACTTAAATTGTGTTGTGTGAATTTTCAGCTTGTGTGTGTCTGACTGTTTTCTGGATGAGTGGCATAATTGTGTATTTGAATGTGTTCTCTTGATTTGCAGTGCATTGAGCTCTCAGGACCACCATTCATTCACTTTGAATTGACCTTAAATTAAAAAAAGTTAAAAGCTAAAGATGCAACACAAAGTTCTGCATGGCAGAAAACAATGGATTTTGGGAGGAAATGGAAACAAACATTTGTTGCCAGCTTAACACTCACAAAACGAAACAAAGCAGCTCTTTGGAAATTGGAATGTAACAACAAATGTTTGCTGAAATACTGGTTTAATAAACTCACATGTATTTTTAAAAACATTACCATATCTCAAAAAGTTTTCGAAATTTTATTATTTTATTTTTTTAATTGAACTACCGGTACTTGTAATCTGTCTAAAGTTTCTGATTGAATATATAAACTCATTACAGTGTGGGTGCTGCAAAGAAATGGGGACCACCCACTGACCTATGACAGGGTAGCATATTCTGATGGGCATTAGAGACAGATGGTTGGTGTCCAGCCTCCTGTTGTATGACAGAGCTGGATCTGTCAAATGACTGTGGTAACAGAGAATCCTATTTGGCCGTGACTCAGCACTGCCTTCTTATCAGATTTCCGGTACAAATTGGATCCTTTCCTTTGGATTTAAATTAATATATCCGGTCAGACGAATACAAACGAACAAGATTAACTTGATGGTGTTAACATCCCAGGGACATTGAAAGTGAAAGCCATGTTGGGCTGTTCAGCCTCAGTTTCTCTGTGGGATGCCGTGAATCCTCCTGTGTCCCCTCCTCTGATTTCGCTCTCCTGGCGTACAGGATTCCAAATCCCTAACTGTGCCAGAGCTGTACTAGAAAATTATTTTTCATGTTTGTTTTTTTCCTCTCAGTATTTTTAAACTTGTGTTCATGATGAGAAAACGCAGTCCATAAATAATAGCTTTCAACATGACCAGCCGTCTGTTCAGTATGTGCAACAACAGGCATGAGGCAAGGGAAGCATTTTCACAGACATGCCAGCTTCTAGCACAAGAGCTGCTTGGAAATAGTTGTTTTCTGCTCCACATCTCTTATGAGTCTCGGTGACTGTGCTCTTGACTTTTAAAATGTTCCCATTGATGAAAGAACTACTAAGATCATGTTTGTACATGTACTATTTCAACCTGTTTTACAGTATGTTTTAAGGGTAAATCCACACATACGTTTAGTATCAACCAAGACATTTATTAATGACTTTTGAAAGAACCATTAAGAAACCCTATGGCTTGATCTAAAAAGCAAATAGTTAAGACCCGGACTACACTTTGGTGTCACTGATCACTTATCCACACTGCAGAGATTCAGGAGATGGTGGAGATGGTATGTGATGGTAGAGTGCTTCTGGATTCATTTTGGATGAAGGGGATTTGACTGTGCCTCAGGATTTTCTTGAAGATGGCAGTCAATTCTCCATCACCACTATTAGAGACTGTTTATTCAGACAGTGTAGCCTGCACACAGTATTTTTTGGCAGAGGCACATATTTAACAACACATTCTTGGATCCCAACCGAAAAGGAAAACTTTTGGTGTCGTAGCTGGCAGACCGTGCGCAGAAAAAAAAATCTGTTTTGGTCTCGTCCCTGTCCCTGTTTGCCTCCCCTCCCAACTGAGCAGTCGAGGAAAGGTGGCTGTTGCTTTGCCTTTTTTTAATTAAAAATAAAAGATGTTAATTGGCAACCATAAAGGTTTCCCTTCTCTCCCCAGTGCGTGCTAATTCAATGAATGGTTAAGTGCAATATCACTTAACTATAACAGCCAATGCAGCAAAACTTTAATCGTGCCCTGTAGAGTTTTCCCATCTACAGTTTGTTTATATGTGTCCGTCACCACAATGCACAGTGTGAGTACTTAGGAGCCTGATAAATGTGTTGAGTGCATTTTCTTCTCATGAAACACTTGCAAGGCCACTTTTTTGAGTATTTTGAATCATGCCTTGTTTACATCCATGTTTGGTAGTTTCCAGATTTATTCTTCCTAGGCTTTAATGTGCTTTCAGAAAACTTCTCTTGGGATTTAGGGCTATATAAATAAAAATGACTTTTAATGGTGCATTACTATGTTTCTCTTGGAAACATTCCTCCATGCTGGACAAAAACTCCAAGGGACACCTCCAAATGACAACTTGTAAACCATTATATTGACATGTAGATGTCAGATGAGGAAACACCACATCAACTAATATATCGACAATATACCAAACAACGTCACAAGTATACTTTCAAAGAATAACATACAGGCTTCAAGCGGTTCAGTAAAGATACTTGTCTTTTCTCCAGAGGGTCACTTGAGGTGTTCAGCCTGAATTTCAGCAATCACTGACTCGATGCTCTTGACTATCAAGAGATAGACTCCTTTCATAAAGGTGGTTTTGTTGCTTAAGTGCTTCACTGCTGTACAAGTTCATATTTGTCCAATTTGTTTCTTGTGTTGTTTGTTTGTCAGTCCTCTCTGTGCCCTTGATTTGCTTATTTCTTTTCATTTTTTTCTTTGTCAGTAAAACTGTTTTTCCATACAGCATTTCCCTTATTTTATCCATAAAATATCCCCTTAATGTGGTTTGACCCTTAAGCTGGTGGAGTTTTATTGGCTTTCATGTTTAATTATCACTAAAGAAATAAGAAGCATTGAGCTATGTCACTGCACGATGAAGATGAAGAGTCTGGCTTCTAATCAAGAAATGAACATTGCATTGATTTTCTTCATGCTTTGTTCTGTAATGTTAGTATCTTAAGACCATTACGCAGATTGTGGTTATGTAAACAAATAAAACTACAAACAACATCATTTTTAAGATCAATGTATAATACAGTCTTTACTGCCTATGAGGTCACATACTTACTGGGATTTTCAATTTAATTTATTGTAGACACCACATTTTGTTTTTCTTGCTAAATCCTACGATATGAGTCAGTACTTATGTGCGCCTGTGTGTGTGGTGAGTAAGTGTGTGTGTGTGTGTGTGTGTGGAAACAATTCAATTTGATGATACATTCTCTCCTTGTCTGTCTGTCTGTCTGTCTGTCTGTTCATCTGTCCGTCTGGATAAATTTCTTGATTCACTTTTGTTCCCACGGTGATGTTGCACCCAGTGCTCGGCAGACAGCGCAGGTCACACAGAGCCATCTAGGGAATGAGATTGTCAGTACTCATCACCAAACAACCTGCCAAACGACTAAAATCAAAAGTGATCTGAAAGGATTGCAGAAGACAGTTAGCGGATACACACACACACACACACACTCACTCGAATGTGCCTGCACAGACACGTGCAAACTTAGAACAGAAGCACATGATCTGTAATTCTCTTTTTTTTTTCTAGCTCAAAATAACACGCAAATAAATCCTCCTACAAACACTCACATCTAGGTGTACCACCTGTGCCCCTCCTTTCCCTCACCACTCCTCTCTAATCCACTTGAATGTAGCTGGATATTAGATTAGAAAGTTATAGATGTGATTATTCGTCCCTGGGCACAGCCATCTATTCGCTGATTAAAACATGAACTAGGGGCCATTATGTAACTGCTTAAAAAGATTAAACCTAGTCACCCCCGTGGGGCCCTCTCTCTGTTGTAACATGCAATAGATAGTGCAAGTGAAGGCACACATGACGGCATGTTCGTTATACCTCTGCAGGTAGCAAGATAGAGGAGCAGAAGAATGACAAAGGACGAATGCCAAGGGAAGTGAGCCTGATAATGTGAGCTTGTCGTGTGTGTAACTTTCCAAGTAACTGAGTGTCTCTTTCAATATCTCCTATTAGTGAGCTGGGAGACAGAAAGTGAGTGGCTCCTGCTTTGTAGAGTGATCCGCACAAAACACCACTCTCCCTCTCCTCCACAGGTGAAACAGTGGTTTGCTAGATTGATCATGTTTCAGTCATTAGCATAATCACAGTACAAACCCCAAACCCCAACAAAATAGGTTAACAATCTGAAACATATAGCAAGACTGATGTGCTTAGAGGCAAGAAAGTGTAATGCCAGGGTAGCAAGCCTGTAGCTAATGTTCTGTTGCTCTTGTATAGAAGGCAACCATGCTCCACCCAAGCCAAACTGGACTGGTTGAATGATTAAAGTTAACAGTCAGTGTTATCACTCACACTGAAACATTCATAAACATCATGCTGGTTGCTGGGTGCTGGCTGTGAACCCTCTACAGGTGCTGCTAGGCACAGAGTATTGATTTTTTCTTCTTAAAAAAAAAAAAAAAAACATAATCAAATGAGCAGAACCCTGCTCAGTCCCCTGTAGCATTTTCTTTCATGTCTAAAACCAACAACATGAGAAACATCTGATCATACTGTAAAGCTTCAGGGTATAGCCTATAATATATCAGTTTATTCTTCTCTATCAAAATAGAGTAAACATTTAGTACTGGTTAAGTAGGCCTATCTTAGTACAGAGAATAACTGCTTCAGCATATGCCACTAAAGGTGCCAGACAGATGTAGCTAGTGAATACTAATGGTCTTATCCAACAGGGATACACACAGGTCCTTAAGCTGCACAATGCTTGCCAACAAACATCAGGCAAGCAACAAAAGTGATAATTTCCCTGTCTGCAGAATAGAATAGTATATTATAGAAGTAGTGGTGGCCTACATGCGTTAGCTGTGCCGAATGCTGTCATTGAAAATATGCAATCTTTGAAATTGGGATAATGGGACACTTTGAAGTAAACCCTTTGTTATAACTTAGTTTAGTATTGAGACTTGGCTCAGATTTTTCTTTTCTTTTTTTTTTTTTTTACCTTGCTCTCTCAAAGGTTTAAAATCTCTATGTTCACAAATTAACATGTGTTGTTCATTAAACATGCACAGAAATATTAAAACCACAACTTAAGATTTTTATGGTGGACTGTCCTGAAGTCACCACTGGTTGCCTGGCAACAGTGACAACAAGTGACTCTAAGGTGTCACTGCACCCAGCCAGACATAAAGGTGGTTTTGAACTGCTCATGTAAGTCTCTGAAGGGAAGCACTTGGGTATAGTCTGTAAAATACAGCACTATTCCATGGTCTAAAAAGCTGCATGCCATTAGTGATTAGGTTGCACACTTAATAGCATAATGCACTGAAAACTATAATATTGATAGAAAAAGAGAACAAGGATCATTTTTCACCAAATTAGGGCTGCATAAGATGAAGTACCTGTCTTTCACCCAATGATCCGCATTATCAAGGTGGTGATTTCCTGTAATATATCCTTCTACACTTCCTTCAGTATCCCCCTCTCATTATCGCTGTGCCTTTGATGCTATGGGTTACAGGCACAAGCAACCGATGGGAAAATATGTTCAACTTTCTTCACACTGTATATCTATCTCTGTAATGATGATAAACATGAATAAAGTGATGCTGGGTTGTCTTTGATGATCCTCACAGTCAAAGAAAAGGGGAGATGGAGACAGTGTGACAAAGTCCTCAGGGAGCTTAGTTAAAAGTAGATATTGTGGGCTCCAGGGCAGACAGGGTAGCACTAGCACACCACAATCTTTATTCTTTCGGCTTAAGTGGAGGAGTTATTCTGTATGCACATCTCCCATTCACAGTAGTGGGTGAAAAAACAATCGAAACTGTGAAAAATGAGGAGGAGTTAGCAGGTTCACATTCAATATTAACGATAACTGCCAGTGGTCTGTCTGCTTTTCCAAGAATATGGGGTTGTATCTAGAATGAAGAGTTGGTTTGAAAGTATGTTAAAAACCTGTTAAAGTCACATTTGAACTGTCCAACAGGGTAAACAATATGCAGTAGACATTACTATACAGTGCACAATACGTGTAGGCTGCTTCTGTTAGTTCCTAATCAAGTAGGTCAAGTGGTCATGCTAGCAGCTCTTTTAAGTTGAACATGAGCCCAGTGGTGCTTTGACCTAAATGCTCAAATCCTCACCACTTACATGAGCTTGTTGGTGATGGTTGTTTGCATGCTAACTTTTGAGAGTTAGGACCAAATATGACATGCAGCTGAGATCAATGGTTGATTATGAATCAAATAGATGAACTAGGTCAAAACTGTAGTAATAATCAGTTAGCAGCCTAAGGGTTATCCTCTGGGGATCATGATTATCTGTATCAGTCTGTTAATTGTTTTTTGTTTTTTATCACTACCTCTTTTTCTTTTGATAATCCTCTGATTACACTGTAACAGTTTTAACAGACTATTTTCTTAAACTTTTTTTAAACATGTGGAAATAAGGTGTAGGCCTTGAGGAATAGGGCAGCTTTGCATTTGAGGAAAACAAAAGTACTGTTTTGATAGGAAAAAAACTGCATGGCTGACAATATTTTTTATTGTACCTAAAGTGTACATTTAAAGGGACACTGGGTTGTTTCCGTATTCTTCTTTTTCTGTAGCACTTGACTCAGCTAGTTTTCCCTGCGTCATCTAACTGGCAGCACTGATCCAAATCTACCACTAGTAATACACTTATTGTGCATGACTACCGCACACAACCCCACTAACTGGCAGCACTCATCCAAATCTACCACTAGTAGTACACTGATTGTGCATGACATCAGCACACAACCCTACGTCAAATAACTCGAACTATCCCTTTAAATTTCACATTGGCAGTGCATACAGAGTATATATGTTGCACTACCACATGGAACTGTGAAAATCCCATTCCAATTGACTGTTGCTAGTGCAAGTGCTGATCCATATCCAAGTGCGCCATATGTTTCTTGTGTTACTTATTGCTTTCCTATTCCCAATAAAGTGGCAGAATAAAAAGGCTTTTACAGGTCCCTGCGGGTAGCAGCTACTTCCAGTGGTAGTCACTGAGCTGTGGGGCTGCAGTGGTGACAAATGGCACCAAGCACATATTTTACTATTGCCATTTACAATGCATGATCCAGGCTGTGCTGCTCAAATGACTGTGCAGCGACACCGTTGAGAGTTATGTTAGCTGGTGGAGTGTGTGACTGTGTGCCGCTAACACACTTACACACATGAACTGAGGTTGTTTTGAGTTGACATGTCAGTCAACTTAAATGTTATGTTTGTCATGAGCAGTCAGACATTTGAAGGTGACACTGGTTGTATGTTGCCAAATGTAGCCCGATGCAATTCATATCTTCTTTTTTCCACAGATGACACACACAAAGATTTAGATGCATTGCCACATGAATGTGTTGACAAAAATAGGAATGGAAGTGTAGGAATGTAAAACAAGCCTCTGGTCATTTCAAGTTGCAATGGCTGCATGATTTTTCATTTTGAGATCTGATGTTTTGTTGACTGCAAAAAATCTTATAAGTAAAATGAATATGCAGTCTTTCATAATGTAATAAATGTAATAAATATAGGCTACAGTAGCTGTGTATGTGAGTGACCTCCAAATTGAAATGCTTAATACACACAGATACCATAATAAAAAAAATAAAACTATTACAGAATGATTTAATATTGTTTATATAACCCAATGCAGTTGGTTTCAATGCCACACTGCCTGTAATAAACTCGACAGACTCTTCTATAGATTCACTGTGGTGCCTGTGCGGGTTCAGCGGACGTGGCCGTCAGGGGGCAGACATCAGTTTGTGAGCTGTCTCGGAGAAACGTGGCTCTGGTTTGCTCCACACCAGCAGCAATTACAGGCGCACAGACGCGCAGGCAATAGTCTGATGGGATGGATTAGAGAGAGACAAAAACTAGGCAGGCACAATCGCAAATAAGTCATAATAGTATGCTTTAAGATTAAAACAAATACAACAAAGTAGAAATAAAATAATGTTTCTGTGTGTGAAGTCTGGATCAAAAAGTATGATGTGGTTATTTAGAGCCTTAAAGTAGTAGAAGGAGCGGGAGAGGGAGAGCCGGCTCCTCATCCTAAAAAAAAAAAAAAAGTGCCACCAATAAATCCAGACAAGCAGCTGTGATGCATTCAGATGTTTGTTTGAGTACGATATTATTTTTCCCCCCTGATTTTTGTGTTATTAAAGAACTGAAGGGGAAGCCAGGGGGAAAGAGGGAGGCAGAGTGAAGGAGAGAGGGAGAAAGAGAGAGTCTAGTGTGGTAGCCAGAGGGCGGTGGCATTTCTCTCTCTCTGCGTAAACGGAGAGACTGGAGAAGGAGAGAGCGCACGGAGAGAGGAGCAGAGCATAGTGGCAAGACACGAGTCAGAGGACCCCGTGGTTGTTTCCACCAGCTCTCTGTTTCTCACAGCTCAACCTGCGCCGTGTGAGACGGGACTTAAGACATCGGGACTACACAGCCTGTACACACCTACCCACCTTTTGGCTTTGGACTCGTTTGATTAATCAGCAGATCCTGTGCCGGTGGAGGGGGGTGGTTTTTTTTTTTTCCTCCTCATTTAATCTCTCCACCGTGGACCGAGGAGTTTTTGCGTGTTTATGTGTTTTACGCGTTGCAGGTAATGGGGAAAAGTGGACAGAGAAGTGGAATAGGACACGGTGGTTGCAGCTTGGTGAGGATGTGCGCCACGCCGGGGATCCTGGTTCTCCTGGTGTTCGCACAGCCAGGAGTCGGCCAAGGTAAGGCGGGAGAGCGCGTCTTCTCTCAGACCTTTTCTTGTTTTTGTTTTTTTTGAAACACCTTAATTGTTTGAAAGCGGCGGAGCTTCTCCTTCATCGCTAAGATGACAGCAGCGGTATGTAGGCGGAGAGGCAGAGGCAGCTCCAACCCGAGGAGATATATCTGCTACTTTTTTTCCTCCTTTGCTGTATTTCCATTTAAATTGAGCTGGTGCTGATGGTGCTTCACGCTCGGCGTCTTCAGGTGGAAACCCACTGTATCTGCGCATAGAAAACTGAAAGGCAAAACTCGCCGTCCACGTTCCCCCGCTATAAACCACTTAGAGTATCGATAATTTATGAAAACTAGCTCGCGGTGAATTCAGTGAAGGAGGGATACTGTGTGTGAGTGGGGACTCCACTGGATAATAGGTAAATAAATAAATAGCAGTAAATAAATAGGCTGCGAATGTGGCTGTGGAAACTCAGGAGACACGCAGAGGAGGGGGTGGACTTTTAGGTCCATGTCCGAATTCGATAATCCAGAGGCTTTGTCGTTAAAATAGATGGACAAATCAACACCGAGGCTGCAGTTAAATCAAGGTGAAAACTAAAGGGAAGGACTTGGGAGTCCACGATCAGGCGACTGATGTCTGATCGCAGAGCACTTAGCTAAATAGAGGCGACGCTTCACTGCTCCGATTGGAAAATTGATCAGAAAGTCACAACACTCGGAGCCGCCAGAAGTACACACACACACACACACACACACACACACACACACACACACACACACACACACACACACACACACACACACACACACAACAACAGTAGGAGCCCGCAGAACGAATATACCCCAAACCTGAAGACAAAATACCATCAGATCACCATCATCATTATCCTGTGAGAGTCCAAAGAGCTGCGCGCACACATGTCTAAGGCTGTAATAAGACCACGCTGTTAAAATGATAAGCTGTTGTGTATTCACACTACACGCCCCGAGTGAAGCATAACAGCAATATTAAAGTGATATTTCTAAAGAGTGACTGCGCAGCCACACCAAAGGCTGATGTTAGCGGAGGATATCGCAGGGTCACAGACTCAATGAAGCCCCAAAGTAAGCAGCCTAACTTTCCACCATTAAGACGTTTCTATATTACAGGGCATAGAGCTCTCAGGGATTCACAATATAAGAATAAGCTGCTCCTCAGAAATGCTGAAGGGAAGAGACGGTCCTACTTCTCACTCTCACACTCTGCGTGACCTTCTCAGAGAGAGAGCTTGTGCCTTGTTAATGTTCATCTAAAAGCATTAGTGGCCAACCTCTCTGTTGTTTCACCAAACTGATTAATTCACCACACTTTTCCTGCGTATAGTCTCAGCAACCTAAGCTTGACCTTATCATAGCAATTTATTGTGGATTTCATCCCTAATTAAGTATAATATTCTAATGTCCTATCAGGATTCAGTCTTATGGCTGTCTCCATTATATACGCTCCATTATACAACTAATATTCCTCTTGAAAGCCTCTGAAAGCATTTTGTAACTTAGGCTACCTCAGAATGTAGTCAGCAAATTGGTATCAACTTCACTGACTGACCCAGGTTTTTTTTTGTGCTGAATAAATCCAGTAATTGGACATGATGTTGCAGCCACCTTTTTCTCTTGTTGCCTTGGGGAACAGCTTTTCAGCAACTCCCACCAATATTCATTATGACTGTTCTCTATTGGTTTATTGTTAAATCAATACATTGCAATTTAGGAACACGATTTGAGCAGACTTTCACCCTAACTCTGATAAATCGCACCTTGCCACTGACATGCGACTCAATTTGACTTGTGTGGAGCAATCTGTAATTGAAAAACAAACAGTTGATGCTTTTCTGACAGATGAAACTCATTCAGACCCTCGCCCTCCCCTTCTTTAAAGGTTTACATTTCTGTGGTTCTCCTCTCTCGAGCCCCCCTGCTCTGTCATGTTTGTGTCTGTTATTCCTCTGCTCCAAACAACTTGACTCATGTCTGTGAAGTCGTTTCTTTGTGTGCGGGGAGTCACTCCATTAGTTGTTCTGTTGAATGGGACAACACTAACACGTCGTTGACCTAACCGTGGGGGGAGTGGGCTGCTTTGTGTACATGGCTGATCCTCTCTGTGCATCAGTGCTGGAATCAACTCCCTATTGTCTCAGGCAGAGAAACTTCCTTCACGTTACAAACTCTGTGTTTGTGTGTGCTTCTTTTGTGTCTTTGAATGGGAAACACAAAGAATTGTTTTTAACCACATTATTCTGCTGTTTAGTTCTGCTCATGCATGATTGAGTATCTTGTTGCCTGCAGTTTCACTCCACTGTGGAATATGTGGTTTGGTTAAGTTTAGCAGCAGAGTATGTTCCTGAGGTCGTGACTAATGATGTTCTGGATGATGGTGTTTGTGGAAATGATGCGGTTGCTGCTGAAGATTGAAACCTAATAATGATAATTAATGAGGACCACTATATATTTGAATCCACATAGAGTGCACACAGGATGGATTCAATCCAAGTCGTTCTGCTTTACATCCGAGGGCCTTCTAAGCATTTCATAATGAACTCTCTCCTTTTCTTTTTCTTAGCTCAAAGTCATTTAATCTGGCCATAGATATCTTCCTGCTAACTTTTCAGAACTATAGAAACTGTGATACAAGAATCTTATGCATGGACACACACTCATGCACTCACTGACATGTGCACATACAATAAGAGGTGAGTGTTAGTTAAGATCCTCTCATGCCAGCTGGAGTACATGTCAGCCTTCCTATGAAGTCCCACCCACAAGCCTTTGGGCCTATTACAAAGCCATTTTCTAACCATCCTTACATTAGATCTGAAATAAATGGGTGTCGAGATAATTCAACACAATAGGAAAATCCTGTTGTTTATAATGAAGGCTAAGCTGCGGTGTACCAAGCTTCTAACAGTTCAGCTGCTATACTGTTACTGTCAGACATTTACTGTGTTCCTGGTGCTGGTTACAGACCTTCATATTTCTGTGGTATGTTATATTTTAGCTCCATAGCTCCCTATTCTGTAAATTTAACACACTCCTCTATTCTGGGATCTGTTTTAACTGAAAATATATACCTTGAGCTTCACAGCTGATTTAAAACAGCACCTTTTGAAAGAAATGCGGGGGTGTGTATCCGCTTGTGTCGAAGCTTGTGTGTCTGTACAGGTAGGTGTTGGTGTGTAGGTGTATATTTGTGAACCTGATGGTGCAGAGGTGTAAAGATGTACTCCAAGTGCTGCTGTGAGGTGTGTGTGTGTGTGTGTATGTGTGCGTTCAAAAACTTGGCAGCTTTGGGATGTTCTCAGAGAATTCCTGTGGTGTGTGTGTGTGTGTGTGTGTGTGTGTGTGTGTGTGCGCGTGCGAGTGCACTAGCACTTTGGGTGGGTGGGTGATGGTGTGATTTCGTACATGTGTGTGAACTTGGCATTATTACAGTGCTCCAGCAGAGCTCACGTTGCATGTGTGTGAATGTGCGTGCACACGCTTGGCATTATGATATTGTCAGTGCTCCCATGCTGTCTTCCATTATGCTCTGATCCTGTCCCATGGTGCACTGCAGCCATCCAGGGTTCAGTGCTTGTAGGGGGACAGCTGGGAATTATTGCAAACTAAATAGGGCAACTTGATTGGTTGTACTACTCCAGCCAACACAATCTGATTGGCTGTGCAGGCTTTATGTGGTAAATTTGATGCTGTTTCTGTATCAGAGCGAGAGAGGGAACGGATGAATGGATGAGGAAGGGAGAGATCTCTCTGGGTGGTTTGTACCAGCTTTGATCACTCCACTAGGGCTTGACAAGCTGACTGACTGCCACACACACACTCACACACTCACACACACACACACACACACATATGCGCACACACACAGCAAGATATTTCTTCGGTCAAACAATGCTGCATTCTGTCTGCATTCTCTGTGTGTGCGTATGTGAGCGTACTAATGTGTGGGTGTGTTTGTGTGTGTGTGTGTGTGTGCGCGCGCACTTGGACAGGCGTTCACGGGTGTGTGTGAAAGGAAGTCTTTGAATGTGTCTGGGGTTGTTTTGTGTAGAAGACCCTCCTGCTGCTAGCGGCAGCATAGTGATGGCAGATCCCCCTTGCCCTCTCTGCCTTCTTTTTTTGTCCTTGCTTACTCATCCATACATTTCATAGACTCTCTCTAGAAGTGTGGCCAGTGATGAGACATTTTTCTACTCACGGTTTCCTCTCGTTCCTATCTATTGTTCTGTCATATGTTCTGTTAGCTGCTGTCTTTGCGAGTTTTTTCTTTCCTTCCTATCAGCCTTGTGGGTTCATAGGTCAACTCAATAGATTTTATGTAAAAAAAGAGAAAAAGGCACTCTCTTTAAATCAATAAAAACGCCTTTATTTATATTGTCACAATGACATATAAATAAAGACATTTTATTGATTTAAAAACAGTGCCTTGGAGTTTTTCTCTGTTTTTACATCTCCTATATCCCTCTCCACAGAGCACCTCTAATTGAGGAAGGAGTCCATGAAGCTCTCCTTTATTTTATGTTTGATTGTCAAAATGCTCCACCTTGTCTTGTCAACCTACAGCTCTGTGCATTTTACGAATGGTGGATTTTGCATACACATAGCAATTACAGTTCAGCTTATTGCAAGAATCAAGAGGCTGAATGGGGGCTGTTTGTATAGCGGTAGAGAACTTTGCTGGCGTGTTTTCTTCTTTGAGGAAAGGCAGAAACCAAGTCTGCTTTCTGAGCAAGCGTGGTTTTCAAAAGGCTGTGTCGACAAACTGCGTCACTCCACTTGCACCATTTACTATCTCTCACTCTCCGCAGGGGAAAACCCAGGATAGAACATAAGAATGCGTCCCTGTGTGTGAGTGTGTCCAACTGAGCCTGTTTGGTTGTGCGTTCGTGGCCGTGAGCGTGCATGTTTACAAGAGAGACGGCCAGAGCAAGAGAAAAGAGGAAAAAGAGAAAGGAGAAGCTAAATGTTCTGAAACTGATTCCCAGCGTCTCCTG
Source organism: Trachurus japonicus (assembly GCF_045865225.1). Lineage (NCBI taxonomy): Eukaryota > Metazoa > Chordata > Actinopteri > Carangiformes > Carangidae > Trachurus > Trachurus japonicus. The sequence goes on along the minus strand of NC_140915.1, from coordinate 23,363,005 downwards.
CTGTTAGGCCTAATTCCTTCTAGAGTTTCATGTAAAGATCTGGAATTATGAATTTTTCATGGCCTGCGAAACCTAAGGCCTCATTTGGGGCTCTCATTTCCAGGCTTTTTGTTTTACTTAGTTGTGTGTGCGTGTCTGTGTGTGAGTGGGGTGGGTGTTCTGAGAGAAAGCCGTTTGTTCCCAATCAATGGCCTACTATATAGTTCCCACTGGTCCCATGCAGTCCTGCGCTGCAAAAAAAGAGAAAAAGATAGGCCCATTTCAATGTTTTTATCACAGACATAGACAAACACTCAGTTCATTATCTGTAAAGTAAAACACATCTAATACTATGTAAATCCTATAGAACATTCTAGTAAGTCATTTGAGGTAAATATTTTATTTTAAATCAGAACAAGTTGCTCATGCAGCTATAGTTAAAATAGTCTTTTAAGCTTCATCTATGATAAATTATCTTGCTATTTTTTTTAGTGAACTGTGAAGAGAAACTGGGCATCTTTGATTCCCACAATAAACAGTTGGACTCAGTGAACCGCGGCCACTGAGTGCCAGGCCACAGATTTCTGTACTGTTGTCCATCGTCTCAATTCCTCTCTGCTGTCATTTGTTCCCACTCCTCTCTCTGACTCTATCTCTCGTTTTCTCTGTCCTGTTTTCGTCGTTCCCTCTTTCCCATCTGCTACCTCTGACATTCTGTCTCGTCTCTCTCTCTCTCTCTCTCTCTCTCTCTCTCTCTCACTTTTTGCTCTCGTCTATTATTCTCCTCCTCTGCTGCTGTCTCTCACCACTCTGTCTCTTTCTCTAGTTAGATTTACACAGTTTAATTAGACTGTGGACCAAACAGTGGACATATTGTTGTGCTTCTGAACGGAGCCCACAAGCAGCAGGACATTGTGTGTGTGTGTGTGTGTGTGTATGTATGTGTGTGGTCACGGAAACTCATCAGTCAGCCAGAGGGAGGGAGTGTGTTTACCTACACATTGACACAAACACTCACACAAACACACATGTAGATGCACGTATGGATCCAATACAGAGAGATGGGACTAAAAAAGAAGCATAGAAGGAAAGAGACAGGTAGAGAAATGGAGCGCCTCACCACGCCAGCTGCTCTCCATTGAAATCTCACCCTGGATCTCTTTGTTTTAAGGCCTTGCCTCTATCCACAGCCGGCAGCTTAGGATTTTCATGGTCTATATATTCTTTTTATTTGATACCGTAAAACCTCCAGTAAATAGCCAGCACTGGTTTATTTGCTTCAAAAACAACAAGCAGCACACTGCGCCTGTTGGAGACAAGCGATTACCGGTCACACTTTTTTTTCCCCTCTGTGTGTGTGTGTGTGTTTGTTTGTCTGTCTGTGTTTGTGTGTATGTGTGTGAAGAACCAACTTCTGCTTCTTCAGCTTAATCCCCTGTCCCTTCTTGTGTCTGCCTCTGACACTTTGTTTGGATTCATGCCAAAGCACCAATCTGCTGTGTCTCCAGATTTTTTGCTCATGGCACTCATATTAAAGGCAGGTTGCAGATTTGAGGATGCATGTATTGTTTTTACAGTATTAGCTCAGATTTCTGCAGTAACCTCATAAGCCAGAGCATTGCACAGGTGTCACTCCTTAAACACACATACAGGCGCGCGTGCAAGAGGACACGGAAAAACAACACATTTGTACATGTGCTCCATTTTAAAAGAACAATTCCTTGAGGGCAGACACACGACCAGCAGATGGGCGCTGGGTGTTTTGGCTGAGTGGTGTGTTTGTGTGCTGGAGCAAGCGAGTCTTATTTGTGTCACCATGAATATGTAATTAAGCTGCCATTGAGAAAAGACGACGTGCTGCGACAGGGGGTCCACGAGGCTGGGACCCGGGCCCTTTTTTGTTTCCATGCAAAGCTTGTTATGTGCATTGTCCTGTATTGAGACAGTGAGAGAGAAGGAGAGAAAGGAATAAGGGACAGGGTTGGGAATAGAAAGATGGGGGAAACTAAAACATGGAGAAATTGTTAGAGAGTGGAGAAGAAGAAAGGAAAAGGTGCTGTTTTTCTTTTTTTCTTCTTTTTTTTGGAGAACTTGACATTCATGGTCCTTTTTGATAGGAAACAAAGCCGCACTGTAAAAGGCCATACAACTCCTGGTGTGGAGAGAGGATTGAGGACGAGGAGAAGGAGGGTGCGAGCAAGCGGGCTCAGCGGCACTGGGAAGCCGCTTGAAGGATTAGTCCTTCTCCTCTTCGTATCTGTCGCCGCTATTTTCTCTCCCTTTGTAACTCTTGTTCTCTTCTCTCTCTCTCTCTCTCTTGCTCTCCTTTTCACATCCCCCTTTCTGCCAGTTTTCCTCTCTCGTTTACTCTTCCTTGCTCCCTCCTTCCTTCCCCCCACCCCAACAGTAACTCTTTTCTTTTCCCCCACTCACTCCCTCACTGTGCCAAACTGTCTGGTAATCTAGTGGTCCATCTCAAGGAATATGCAAAAACCTGAAACCATAATTACTATAATCGCCACTGTAACTTTTTACCCCTCGGGCTTACGTCTACACTTTGCACATGTGCGTGCACACACACACACACACACACAAGCAGACATACACAAGAGTTCTGCCTGCTTTGAAAGAGTACATTGTAATTCTGTAGGATGCCGTGAAAAAGGGGATTTAGCATGTGTTGTAAAAAGGTTTTTGGTTGCCTGTTTTCCTGCTGTAGACATGATGTAATTTACTGTACTGTACCCTGTGTAGGCTTAGGAAAAACAAGGGCACGAAACGCACACACACTCTCCTACACACACACTCACACATACACAATGGCAGGCAAACATTTACAAAATCAAAAATCCTTGTACAATTCAGTTAGTTTATTGTGTTTGATCAGTACAAAGGCACACACACACAGACACGCACGCACACGTACAATAGACATACATATGGTCCCTTCACTTATTTTGGCTTCACACCAACTGTAATAAGGGAACCCAATATATTTTACTCTGCGGGTGACAAGATTATGTGTAAGCAGTTTGCTTTGATTCATTTGAACACAGCATTCTAAGTGGCTAATGAATATGGGCAGTACTTTGCTGAGGAGGCATGTTTTGTGTGTCCATTGTGTGTGCTCGCGTGTGTGCGTGGGGATGAAATATCACATACCTATTTTCCAGAATTATCCATGCACACAGCACTTTTTTCTCACCCCCCCAGAGGAGAACAGGTTGTAGGAAGGTAATGTAGGCGGAGAGAAGCGAGAACGAAGCGAGAATAATGAGTCTTCACTGTAAAAATCTTGCTTCCTGAAATCTTTTGTTCACCAGGAAAAGAAGTGATCATATAGGGGTGAAGAAGGTAGGGAATCAGAAAAGCCAGGCAGAGCAATGCTGAACGGGTGGGAGGGAGGAAGATATAGTGACTTGGATATAGGGACATCAAGCGCGAGAGATAGGAAAAGACTGCAGGGTGAGTAATTAATCACAGTTCTCAGAGAGAGGGAAGAGATTTGATGAACAAAACCGTGAAAAAGGGATGACTGAATAATTTCACCCCACTTGAATTTACAGTCACGCAGAAGCTCTGCTGTTTGCATCACCCTCACTTTAAAACTGGCTAGTTCTCAGGTTTTGGCGAGAGTTATGGGCAGGTTTATGGTTTCACTCGAGCCTCTAGAGGTCAGGAATGAGGTCTATACTCACTTAATCTAAATTAGCAGATTGTTTTCAGGAGAGCAAAGTGTAAGTGGCTATTTGTCAGATAATGAGGATAAAAGTAAAGTGTCAGCACTGTGAAACCCAGACCAGAGTTTTTGACATGCAGCCGAACAGAGACATTTTTTTCAATCAAACATCAAAGACACAGAAAAGATAGAAGTGCAGGAAGACACAGGAGATGTGTGTTGAGCTGCTGGTATGTAACACTGATCTCTGGTATTGTGTGTTTGTCTGTGATTGAAGAAGACGTACAGAAGCCCTCTCCTTTTGTGTATGTTCTCATACAAAAGGACGACCTACTGTATAGCTACACTGCCCAAAGCGATGTGTAAAACCTGACAGTTGACAGTGTAATGTGCAGGTTTATTCTGCTCTTAGAGTAGAGCTACTTCCAAACTAAACATGGAAGATGAAAACACACTGAAAAGTATGGTTGTTTAGTTGTCTGTGAAGACAGTTGGTCAATGCTGCACAGAGTCAAAGTTAACAGGATTTTTTCTTTTTTGCCTGATGTAAAATGAATGAGGTTGTTGTCTACGAGTGTGTTTGCCTTTTGTGGCCAAAAGTTTTGGTGTGAAAATGTAAAGTGAATTTATTCATCACTTATTTCCTTGTCAGACTGCACAGAACAGATTGGGCATTGTTTTCCCGCAGGCTATGCTTCTACATTATGACGGTTTGTGTTTCATACCCTGTGTTTTATTGCATATATTTTTAAAAAATGTCTCTGCCTTTTGTTTGGTGTGCAGAGTTTGTTATGCAGGTCCTCCTATAGGGAAATCATTTAATATTGAGTGAAATGAGAAAGGAGCAATATGAATAAAAACATGTTGGGTCAGGAGGGACATGTAAACAAACTTTGGACACTACACTTTTGAGGAACAATCCCACTTCATGTGCACAGCATATTTTTTAGAAAAGCTGACCATCTGGGGAGGCATAATTAATGAAACATGAAGTATATAAAACAAATGCATTATTCAGTGGCTAGTGGTAAATTACTTAATTCATATTTATTTATTCATTTTCATTTTGTATTTAACAGTCAGATTAAAATCCAATCAAGAATAAAATGTATATTTCAATTTTGATTATGTTAAATAATTTCATGTGGTAAGTTAAAGTTAGTTACAGCTCTGAGAGCCTTTATTCTGTGACTAAAATGATCTGAGGTCCAGCTTTAATAAGCAATGAGCCCGATCCTGGTGGAGATGATCAGATTAAACTTTTTGGGGAAGACAGTTTTCAAAGAGGCTTAAATTAAACGGGGGGATGAGGTCAGCAGATGAAAGCTTTAAAGTTGTTTTGAATGATTAAGAGATTTAGGATCTTCTCCCCTGCAATGTCTCACCAGCCTCGGAGTGAAAGTCAGTTTTTACTATAGGGTGCTCAGCACTGTGACTCAGCAGTGCAGCTATAAAAGTACAGGCCCACAGACTTGTATTGTGCTGTTGTTTATAGCGTGTTTCAACAATGCTTTGTTTTCATTGATTCTCTCCCACACAGACTGTGCATGCGCGTGTATGCGTGTGTGTGTGTGTGTGTGTGTATGCATGTGTGCGTGTGTGTGCTGTTCTCCTCTGGCTCTCTGGGCTGTATTGTCTTACAACATTATTGACGTTTATTAGAGAGAAAAAAGCGATTGACCCTACGAATCACGCTCTTCAGTTCTTACTCTTCCTGCTTGTGGTGTTTTGTATTTTCCATCCCTAAGGATTTCTGTAAGGCTCGGGGGTCAAGGTAGGTGCAGTGCTTGTTGTTGTTCCAGCTTAAACGAAGTTCATTTTAGCTCATTACGAGGTTTCTTGCATGAGGTTAGATGGAAGTATAGTACAGTCCTTCTCACTATGAGGTGCCACTTTTCAGCAAATATTTTGATGCCAATTTCTGCTCAAAGGACAGAAGCTGTAGGTTTAATATTCTAATGATATAATGTAAATTATCATATATATTATATCTGCAGTTATGACATGAATTAAATTATTGTGTTTTACTCAAATGACTAATTAACTATTTTCCTGTGCTCAACATTTTTAAACTAAACCAAACACACTGTGGCAAATCCATCAAATCAAATACAGCATTTGAAGCTCATTTAATGTCTCATTGATTCAAGCAGGGATTTAAAGCTCCTCCGCTCCAACGTTACACGCACTTGCACACAAGGATCAGCACTTGTTTCAATCAAAGATGGACAGCATGTGACACATTGCTCATGAAATGTTGAAGTATCGCATCATTATCTGTGTTTTTAGGAGGATGAGGAGATTGGAGCTCCCTGCTGTGATCTGACAGATGATGAAATCTAGATGTAACATTACATGGAAGTCACAAGCACACACAGATGCTTTGTCTGAGAAAAGTTATAGCATGAAAAAGTTAATCAGACTAAGGGAGCACCACATAATGTGAGAGAGAAACACACCTTTCATCCAAATGACATTTGTATGTTTTATTATCTGTCGTTCTTCAGTGAGGAACACAGCCAAAGACTGGAGTGAAAAATGTAACAACTGGAACCATGTTCTGGTCTTACAGAGTTTATTCCCTAGGAATTTACATTGCTACTTTGATGTTGTAAACAACTTAGTCGGTAATGAGGAACACTTTTATTGGAGTAGCGCTGCTTTTAATCAGGACTGTGTGGGCATATTGGTGTTTTCCCAGCATCATTTAACGCAAATGAATGCATTTTATTTTATTTTATTTTAGCTTTGTTACAGCCTCATTCATCTCATCCTATCATTTGCTAATCTAAAGTGTACATCTTTAGAATTGAATGAATGAATATTCACTGCAGGTGGTTAAAGTGGAATTAAAGCACTGAGAAAGATTTAGATTACAATAAAAATTTCTTTGTTTTCCTTTATAAAATCAACAGAGAAATTAAATTTTATGGCGTTACAGTTTTTTACTTGTCAAACTGACAAATAGTCTGTTTTCTATTTGGACATTTTGGCTTGAAGAACTCTTGAGTGTCAGTGCAAGTTCTGAACTTCTGAAGTGTTTGAGTTGCATTCTCAGCTCTGAACAAAGGGCACACAAACAAGAGAAAACATCTCGTTGTGATCTCGTCAGTGATGAAGGGCATTTTACACAACTATAAAGGCCATGTTTTCATGACATGCATCAATAGATCACAATCACACACAGGTGTTTCACATCTGAAGCACATTTAGGAGCGTTTTCTGCTTTTTTGTGCTTCCCTTTCTTTCTTTTTTTTTTCTTCCATTGCCAACATCACCATCATCATCACCATCATCATCATCTCCCCGAGGCACAGCTGGTGTAGTGGTGCGGTAACGGTTTTCAGAACACAAACTGGCTCACTGTCCAATGACATGTGGCTCAATCAGCCCGCCAATACTGGGAACGCACACACACACACACACACACACACACACACACACACACACACACACACACACACACACACACACACACACACACACACTCATACTGCATAGACACGGTACATAAGGGACAAGTCTCTGCCCTGTTGAACACAGATATACAAGGGGGTTTCCAGCCAACACACAACACACACACAGACACAGACACACACACACACACAGTATATAATGGCACTGAATGGTTAGTTTGGCAGTTAAAGTACATGTGGGGATAGACACTGTGTCTCCTTATGCAGTAGCTGTTGTGCTCTTGGCTGCTTTGGTGTATCCTGTCGCTCTCTTGGACCAGTTTGATAGTTTAGCAGTTGGAGTTTCAGAAAGGCGGTAAAAGCCACCTGTACAGTCATTATCCTCAAAGTTTTTATGCACAGTTCTTAGCCTAATTGTGTTTGCACCAAACTCATCCAAACTGTTATGTAATTTCTTAGGTTTCAAAGTTGCCAGGAGACAGGATATATTATCTTCAATCAGATTATTAATGATTTCTACTTTTCCATGGAACTTAGAGTGACCCGGCTGTGTATATCAGTGCTAAGCTGGTAATCAGGTGTTCTGCGTGTTTAAGCATCTCCTCCATCCTTTCAAGGGTTACATTATCAGCCTTGGCTTTTCAGCAGCATACCAGAGAGTGCCGCATCATGCCTGGACATCTACCTCAGATAGATTGGTTGCAACTGTACCAGCTGCACACAATCATGACATTGTTGCCTACTTGTTGAAATCTGCTTTGTGGTGCGTACTGTGTGGCAAGGAGCCATCTGTAAGCTATATGATTTGTATTTCTGCCAATGATGTCATATGTGTGTGGGGTTACTTTTTCCTGTGAAAAGAGAGCGAGGCGTATGTCATAGTGTTACAGCAGGGTTGATTCACCACATCAAAAGAACATGTAATAAGCATCTGTGAGCTTCCCCCCCGTTTCCCCCTCACTCTGTATCCTTCTCTGTCCTGTGTCCGTCCCTTCTTCACGCCCTCTCGTCTTTCTCCGCTTTCGTCCAAGTGTCTTCCCCTTCTCTCCTTTCTTCTTTCCCTCCTGCGGGAAAGGGAGATTTAAACTTTGAACAAAAGGCACATGGAGGAAAACTTTGCAGAAACATTTGAAGTGTCCCACCCCCCCCTTCTCTGTTCTGAGAAATGTCATCCACACCCAAGGAACAGTTTCAAAAGAAACAGAAAGTAGCTGAATAAAGCCAGACAATGCCCATGGCTCCCTCTAGCTCCTCCAAATCCTTGTATTGTTGTTGTGGTTATTTGTGTTGCTTCTTCCTCTGGGCCCCTCCAGGGTTTTGGTTTATCTCCGCTCTGTGCTGAGGTCTTGTCAGAAAATGAGGGCAGGGCTGCCGTTTTGGCCTCAGGTCAACTTGCAACTCACAAAAGTTTATTTTTGGTTTGAAAATGAACTGAACTCGCAGCTAATAACAGTCCTGTCAGGTCCAAGTTGACATTGTTTTCTTTTTTGTGTATTTATTCAGAAGTGATGAGCTACAGGAGGAAGAACATTGCTCACTGCTGCAGAAGCAGAAACAGCACCTGATCAACAGGCTGCATGTAACTTTCATTCTGAGATGATGATGAGCTAAGCTTATATGAATGAAACTAGTTTCACTTTGTAAAGGTGGTTGTGTTTTAGACGTTTGATTATTGATATTTATTTTCTTTAACTATCAGAAACTAGGAATTGAGAGCACAGCACACTTGAGTTTGAGAACAAATGTTGTGCCACTCCTCATTGATCCTCAGCCGAGAGAGACACCTGTGTTGCAGGATTCCAGGGAAAAGAGCAGCTCTCACCTTCCCAGAATAGTTTCCTCCTCACTGTGCTGTTTTAGAGTTAAGTTTAAGTCCTTTAAGCTTTTAGTTCCATCACTTTTGGTCTTCAGAGCTGAGGAGGGGAGGTGTGTCCGATGAATTATTTACAGAGCAGAGAGTTAAGATAACAAAATGCTCCAGAGTTTCAGACAGGCTGGTGCCATCAGGGTTATACAGATTTTTAGTGACCTGAATGTTAGAGAGCTTAACTCGTAGTGCAAAATAGTACCTAAAATGATTCTTAATTGAAATAATAATATTAATAATAATAACTTAACAAAACAAAAATTTCTCATGTGGTATCTTGTAATGCGGACAGCCACTCAAGCTGAAAATAGTCTTCTACACACTAGGGTATGTGGGTTATCTTTAGTAATGGGGACATTGCGTTGAACAACTGAACTGTCAATCTTTTTTTTCCAAACTTAATTTTCCAATATTCAAGCTCTTGAAGCTAGACCCAAGCTGCTGCCTCCGAGGCTGAAAATTGAAGTCCAATGCAGAAGCACCAGAAAGCACTTCTTTAAATAACCACTTGAGGCTGGCTCCCAGGCTGAAGGCTCAATGTTCTGCATAATAAGACATGCCACTTTGAGTGACAGGGCGTGAGTGCCCGCCACAAGCCAGCATGTACCAAAGTCTTGGCTCAACATAACATTCTTCCCTGTTTGTGCATTTGCGTATTAGCCAGGAGTTTGGTGGTGTCAAGATGGCATCATCAGAACGGTCCACTCTGAGCATCAACATTGATCTTGAGTGACATCACAGAGGCTTCGTCCAACAGAGACGGATATCTCAAAATCTGGGGAACTAAAAATCATTTGAATGGTTTTTTGTTGGGATGAACTACTTACCACAAACAGGCTTATTGGACCTTCATACTTGACCTTGGTTACAATAATAAAAATGTCAAGTCACAGTTTTGTTAGCTTTAGGCACAGTAACTATTTGGGAAGGTTTAGGGTAAGGGTTATTGCCAATAGCCAGGGTGCAGGTTGACAGATGCCAAGGATGGTAAATACATTTAATGGCTACGCTAACAGCTGCAGCCAATAACCTGCATGTACAGACGACCAATAACCTTGATTTTGGGAGTTGTGTTTTATTCACTTTGCATCATACCGTCTTTATCGATGGTGTTTCATAGTAGTTGTAATGTCGGTAAAACACATACATTCTACTTGTACTTTCAGTACTACAACAAGTAAAGTAGTTACCAAGTTGTAACAGTTGAAGCATTACTTCAAGAAAGTGTCTAACAATTTCATTACTATGGGGTTGGTAGGAAGGGTAATTAAAAACAAAATAGCCACCTAAAAAAGACTGAAATTCAAAAGACTTCTCAGCTTTAAAGTGCTATTTCAGGTAAGGGTTCCCCTGCTCTATCTGCAGTCGATACTATAAACAAGACCCTCTAATCTGTGGAAACAAAACCGATCGTATTCAGCTTTTGTAGACCAAGTGTTGCAACCAATTTGCCTGTAGAAAATCAATCAATGCAGATTTACTGTTTCCCCTATGTCAGATACGTAGAATAGGTTACCACACACATACACATGCACACAAACTCACATACAGATGTCTCGGAGGTCTGCTTAAGTGGACATTTAATCATCAAGGACCTTTTCTCGCTGGCTGCTCCTCTGAGTGGGTCAGACACACACATACTGTTCGACCGTGTTACACACACACACGCACACACCCACACACACATTTACACGCAGTCTGTCGCGTGGCAGTGCATTGATTCTCAGTGTTGTTCTTGTGCTGTTGGTTAAACAAGACAGTAATAATGGAGCAACATTGTTTAGTCTGCTTATTGAACTGTGACTGGCCGACATTGATTGTTGTCTTCTGCTTTGGGAATGCATTTGTGTCTGTGTGGATATATGAGACTGTGCCTTTTGTGAGCAAGTGCAGTTGTGGGTGTTTAGGTGTGTGTTTGTTGCTGGCCTTGAGAAAGAAGGAACTGTTGAAATCAGAAAAGGCTTCTTTCTCTAATATCTCTTCTTTCCTTGCTAGTGGAGTGCGGAGTCAAAGCTCAGAAATTATAGTGAGAGGAAAGAGTACAGGAGAGGGCAAAGGAAAGAATTTGTGAAAAGCTAAATAGTCACTGAGGTGCTTGACAACACTGACTCTGTGCAGAACATAGTCAGAAACAAAGGGTAAGAGGGAATGAGAACAAGGGCAAGGATGCTAAAAGAAGATGGGAAGAGTAGATGGAAATTGAGGGAAACTCAGGAGAGGGAGAGCTGTTGCATTTTAAGGCTTCCGTCAACTTCAGGAGGAGTCGGCCTCAGTCATATTTCATATTTGCACTTCTCACACAAATCAGCATTTCTCATATGTCTGATTCTGAAAATAGAGCTGTTTTACATTCTAGAGGTACAACTTGAGTCAGAGGAATGCCTCGCACATCAGTGTGGTTTTGGCACTGATCTACTCATTTAACAACTCATTAGTCTGGAGCCATCAGAAACATCAAACTCACTCAAATTGAACGTTTATTGAATAAATGTTTCTTTTTCTTTTTTTCACAGATCAACTTAGGGACAAATCTTGATGAAAGATGAAAGTAAAATTTGCCATGAGGACTTAAGGTTTGAGGCTTTCATGCAGAATTTATAATGCTTCACTGGTGTGACATGAGTTAGCCCTTTTCCAATCCGTGTTACCAGCTTGACTCCATTCTACTTGCCTATTTTTGTTTTTTTCCATCAGGGAAAGATTGTGGACAGTACCTAGTACCTGATACTTTTTGTAATCATATCTGCTGAATTTAGAAGTGAGCTGAGGTGATGCTAAAAGGTGGCAGGAAACTCGGTTGACCGTTGTCGGTCTGACAGAATCATTGTGCAGGACAGGACATTTTGAAAACAGCCAAGCGAGGGTACACCAGTCATTGTAACGTGTTAACATGCCTGTTAGTTATTTAATTATACCACTTTACTTTACTCCACAAACCAATGCCATGGTTGGTGGAGGTCCTGCACACACTTCTCTGTTTGTTATCCGTTCAGTATGCTCTCCATTGTTCAAGTGTGCATGCATTGTCACTGCAATTATGGTGTTGTACTGAGCTGGTACTCTGCAGTGGAAAAGGAAGTAGTACCTTGTAGGCTACTAAAAGGGAGAAGAGTCAAGTCTTGTTGAATCTGTACCATGTGTTGGAAAAGCTGTATATACTATATGCCAAAGGGCGGGTTGAGTAACTCTTCATTTCAAGTCTTCAAGTGCAAGTGAATTAAACTTATACTTTGGTCTCGTCATGTTATTAACTTTTGAAGTGCTATCTTGTAGACTTCAAAAGAATTCTTGGAGCTCTCTGCATTTCCATTCATCACAAGCTGTTTTGATATTACACAAGGTTATGCCGTCTAAAATGTCCATGCCTAATGCCCTACAAGCATCCATGAATAATTCATGATAGTTTAATATTGAAAGTGGTCATTTGTTTCTATGCCAAAGCTCTGTGAAAGGAGAATTACAGAATGCTTTGGCACCCAATAATGAATCATCAAGATGTTTCGAATTGACACTGAGAGCATCTAATATTAGGTATGTTTTATTCTAATGAACAGAAAGAAAGCACCTCGGACATTTCAACACTCCCCACATCTCTGGCTCAGCAGTTGCGTTTGGTCTCTGGGACCCACAGAGGGAGATGCTTGGTCTGCACTTTCTCGTCTATCATTAAAGCTCTTCCTCGTTTTCTGGAAACACACATGCATGGCCACACGTGTACATGCAGTGCACACACAGGCATATGCATTAATATACGCTGCTCACACAGATACGTTGGTAAACAGAAACATTAACAGGCATACACATTCACGGTGTAGGCCGCCTGCTAAAAATGATTGAGTTGCCCTCATTTCTCATGAATTTTGGATTGAGAATATGGAGTCAAATGTTGTGCCTTAAATGGAAAGAAGTGGTTTCCATGCAACAGACTGCAGCCAGGGCTGACTTTTTAGAGCATTTTGTGGCTTGAAGCTGCGACGGGTTCATCCTGAGCTGTTTGGAATGCCGCTCCAGCCTCTTTCTCCCTCACTTGCTCATTCTCTGTCTTGTTCTCACTTTCTTTCTTTATTTTTTACCGTTTCAGCGTTTTTTCTCTCCTCCAGCCGCAAAGGCCAGAGGCAGTGTCCCCAGGGGGAGTGGTGTGTGTTTATGTGTGTGTGTTTATGTATGTGTGAGGGGGAGAAAGTTCAAGAGATTGTGAATATGCAGAAGTGTCTGAGAGAGAAAGATAGTGAGACACGGAGATTGTGTGAGAAAGGGATTGTGTGTGTGTGTTTGTGTGTGTACCACCGTTCCTCGGGCTCTCTAATTGGGACATGGGTTCTGTCTGTGCTGTGCACAAACCATTTTGATGTAAGTCCCATATGAGCATCGCTGTAAATCTTGATAATAGTATTAAGCTCGTTGAGCTGGTCTGGGACTTCAGCCTGCAGTGCGTGCATGCACACAGCCACACGCACGCACACTCACTCACTCACTCACTCACACACACACACACACACACACACACACACACACACACACACACACACACACACACACACACACACACACACACACACACTAGCAGAGGGTGGTGTGGACACTGTTTATTAATTTAGGAAAGACCAATAAACGCGTTTGCACTGTAGCCCAAACTCTGCCCATTACTGTAGTACAGACAGTCCTCTGTGGCACTTAAGACAGCTTACTACCTGCTATAAATGTATCTCTGAGAGCTGTGGGGAGATTTGTGCAATACGCACACACACATACACACACACAGACTTGCTGCACTTACAGGAATGCAAAATGTGCTACACATTAAGCTCAGTTCAAAGATAGGAGCTTTATGCAAAATCAAAGTGCTGAATTTGTAATACATCAGCACATTGCAGACATATTTGGGGTGGGATAAGGTACTCCAGCAGCAGCTAATTAAAATGCACAGAGAAATGATGTGATGGTCAGATATAAAGTGAAGTAAAGCTCTATGCTGTAGAGCTGGTTAACCATGTTCTTTTGTGACAAGTGTCACAGCAATGGGTATTGACTCGTCAGCATATGCAGTGGGCGACGTAGGGAAATTACAGCATGTCTTGATTGGTCTGAACGGATGTAACTGCACAGCCAAAGCGGGGAAATCGTTACACTACCTCAGCAGGTTTCAGACATATTGAGGCTAGCAGGAGACTTAATTTTATTTGATGCCTCCGCCTTACAACTCAGCCTGGTGGTTTTGTACTTGAGAGACAGTTGGTCCATAATAATGTACCTGTGGTGACTATTGTCAGTGCGCTCTTTGAAATAAGGTGGAACAAGTTTGTCTGCATTGAAGTGGAGTGAAATTGCACCATCCACCTCGCTGATTCTGTCACTGGAGTTGTGGGTAAGTCGGTGCCTTTCATTAAAACATGTCGCATCATTACAGCCTGTAGGCAAGCTGTCTGAATTAAGCTCATTTCAAGACATTTGAAGTCAAAATGTACTAAGACACTGGGAGCAGATTTGGCTGGTGCATCCCTTTGATGTTAATGCTAATGTTTCCATCACGTTTACTTTAAGGCAGAGAAATTACCTCACAGCAGGCTCCTTTATTTGTTTTGATTGTTTTGTTGATTTCAGACATGATAGGTGATCTATTTGTCAGACCTCTGGGAAATCATCTGCCAACACAGCAATACAGTTTGTCCTAATACTATGAGATACATATCATAAGTCTCTATTGACTACATGAATAAACAAACATCATTTTGAGTGCATTTCAAATGTCATATAGACTGTTTTGCTAAAACTGTATCAGCAGTCCGTCCTCTTGACTCCCCGCAAATGCAAATGTTGCACCAGCCAAGTGCCGTAAAAGCTAATGAGAGTAATGGGGTCTAGTGTACTCGGTGATGGGCTCGACATAAAGGGAATATGTGGGGGTTAGGCGTACTTTAATATATGGGAATAGATGCCTGCAGCTGTTCATGCTGGCTCAGGCTTCGTTTATGTCTCCATCTCTCAGAGCAGATGGAAAATATTATGATGCTGATGATGAGGGAGAAGGAAGGCAGTGAGACACACAGCCTACAAGAGAAATTAATAAGAGAAATTCACTGGTAAATACAATTGAAGCAGCACAGGGTTTCTCATCTCTCATCCCCAGTTAGATGTTTTCAAGAGACTTTTCACTAAGTCAGTATTTCACATAACTGTCAACAAAGTCTTAATTGAATTTCTTGCTTTCCTACACTAATTGACATACTGTAAGCAAACGGTGCAAAAACACACTGAACTGTTGTGTTAGATATTGGTGACACCTCCCCCTGGGATTTTCATTACAGCAGCTGTAAAGCTGTGCAGTGATAATGTCTTATTAGTGTCAACAATACTTTAAAATATGTAAAAATGTATTGCACAGACACAATAAGCATCTTCAAGTTGCAACTAAAAAGGGGTCGCAAGAGCAAGAAAACATGCATTCACACAGATAAATACACACAAGTGCACGGTCCTCGTACAATTCTCTGTAATCCCTCTCCTTAACAAATTGTCTGGGAGTTTAGAGTTTGTTAGAGGAAACAAGGGGGAATTTAATCGCCGTGACACCAGCAGGGGAATCTAATAAGGGAGACACCAGTGGGGCTTGTTTAATGATTTTCTCCTTTCGCCTTTTTCAATTTGGGTACCTTGCGGTGATCTCTGCTGAGTCTGTCTCTCGTTTTTTTTTTGTAGCCCTGTCTGAGTCAATTTCTGTCTACCGGTCTGCCTGCTGCACTTTGACTCTCTGTTTGGCCGGTTTGCCTTCCAGTCGTTAGCGATTCTCTCACCACAACACATAATAAGAAACTGGAATTTGTATGCAACTATGCAGGGAGTATTGAATTACATTAATAAACTATTTTGTTTGTTAACTCCCACAGTGAGGTTAGAACGAGGTTGGGGTCACAGCATTGAATTGCAGGTTATGGAAATGTGTATCACAGTTTTGCAGGTATTCAGAGGAATATTAATGATGTATTTAAAACAGGGCTGTGTTTTGATTCAGTGCTGAAGTCTGTCTAAACCCATATTTTCCTCAGTGACCAAGGTGTTTCTGTGGGTAGGGTTAATTACAGGGAACTGACACAGCAAAACCACTGTTTGCCTACTCGCTTCACTAATTTGTTTATCATGATGATGATGGCTCTATAGCAGCTGACTAGACTAAATGTTTATTCTGCTGTCACACATTTCAGTCACATGTATGATCATAGGAAATGGATAAACAGATTTGCTGGAAAATACTTTAAGGGAGCTCATCAATGAGGAGCAACTGCTGGGAACAAATCCAGCCTTATTAAACATACATGAACGCAACATTTCAGTTAAATTAACCATACCAAGAAGCTTAGAGCATACGGAGGAGGTTAGCAGCAACAGACCGTGATGGCGCAAACATCTCACAGTAAGATGAGAGAGTCACCAGGCTATAAATGTTACACCTACATGAATATTACTGGATGTTATTAGTCAGCTGGTGGCCCAAGCAGCTGGTGAATGGCCGGACTGAAGCATGAGAAGGCAACTAATGCCAATCAGCTAATGCCGAGGAAATATCAGGCCATTGCAGGAAGCAGCCGGCTCTGTAGTCCAACAGGGATGGATTTCTTTTCTTTTTTCTTTTTTTCCCTAGTCAGATCTACAGATATCGGAGCAGTGGTCTAGAACGAGCAAAGTTTTGAAGCACTTGAGAACACTTTGTTAATTGTGAAGTGAATGATTGGAAATTAAGGGGGTTTTGGTTGAGAGCTTATCAAGAGAGAGCTCCTCTGACCTTCTGACAGTCAGTAGGTCACATTACTTCTGACCCATTAGCTAACTGGTACTTCAGCTTTGATCTTCCCTAGCAACAACCCCCCCCCCCCCCCCCCCACAGGCCTCTGCTCCTCTTCCTCTCTCCCTCTCTCTCCACATTTACCTCATGTCCTGAGGATGTGTCATACCTCCATGTCTGGACTGTCTGAGACGTTTACGTCTTCGTTCTGTTACTGCGAGTGACGGGGCATTCCATTACCCCGGGTGACAGGGCATTCCGTTACCTCCGGTGGCAGGGCATTCCGTTTCCCCTGGTGACGGGACATTCCATTGCCCACGGTGACAAGGCTGGGAATCATCAGGCTTTGAGCAGAAGCTGAGCCGCAGAGCTGCATGTGCAGAGAAGAGACATGAGCACGCCAGGGGTGACTTCCTGTGTATGTTCGTGTGCGATAACGCTCCTGAATGGATGTTGTGTGAGAATTTTGCAACTGCCAGAGGTACTCACAAGGAATGTCATAATTACATATAGAAGAAAAAAAGTTTGGTGGCAGTAATCAAGGTTAGATTAAAGCGCAAGAAACAAATTCTCAAAGTGTGTGTTTGTGCAAGTCAGTGTGCGTTACTGGAGAAATGGGGAGTAAAGGGCGATGGGGAAGGGTAGCTCTAGGAAACGATGAGTAAAAGGGCAGCGAAGGGTGAAGGAGGATGCACTTGGCAGAGGAGAGCAGCGCTGCATGACTGTGTACTGCCCTAAATCTCCAACCATTTCCCTAATTTATTCACTTTACCTGCTGTTTTTTGTCTTGAGACCAAAAGTCAGTAACTTCATAGTAAAGGAGCTGACTACTGCAGCTCTGCGAAACTATTCTGAGCTTATAGGGGCCAGTTGAAACCATCTACATTGAGAGAAGCGGGCAAAAGCAAAGTGACACTTTTAAAATCGTAAGGCTCTAAAATACTCGCTGGAAGAAGTGACAATTAGCGAGTGAGCTGTAGAGTTTGCAGACAGTTATATACTGTTGCCAGGCTCTCAGCGGGAGAGCAGCTATAAATCAGAAACGGGATCCCTGGACCTAACCACACACACACACACACATGTAATTTCCATCATTGCACTCTGAACCAAACTACGCATGTCAGTGTACACATCCCATGTTATGTTCTTCTGCATTTAACACCCAGTGTTGGCATTCGCCGATGTTATTGCTGTTCCTGACCAGTTCACTTAGTTCCCCTGCTGTAGAGACAGGACATCGCCTGAGAAATTTTCTTACACGCAGTCATTTCAAATGTGATATTTTTAAATCTGATCCACCACATATAACGTTAGTCAGACCACAGAACTGGACCGGTGTGTCACAGGCCTCTCGCGTTTCCTCTGTGGCTGTATTTATTTAAATCTATGTCCATATTTTTGAAACAGTCACAACTTCAAGGTGTCTTGTCAAACTGCGAGCTGATGAAGGTGTGTAGCTGAATTCAGTGAAATGTGCATGAGGGAAATCCAGGTTTGATTTGAAGTGGACAGAGAGACAAATGTGAGTCAGCCATGCAGAGCTCATCAGCCACAGCAGAACAACAGAGAAAACTGCTCATTGCATTCTGCATTTTCACTTGAAGAGGATGGCATCATAAAACTAGAAACCATTAGCAGTCATTAAACTGGTGTCAGTCAGCAGCACAATAACAACCCGGCAGTTAGCAGCCAAATGGTCCACACAACTGAGGTTGCCGGGATGGAAGAAATTCAACTTTTAGCTGGCTGGACTGTAATTTCCCAACAATGTCTGATATCAGCTTTCCTCTGTTTCACAAAGACAAACACACTGTTTCTGTTTCTGTCTTGTTTCCTTTGTTCCTCTGTTCTTCCTTCTCTCGTGTTCGCTACCACATTTTTATGGTACTGTTCTTGTGAGGACCTTCATGGACTAAATTAAAATAAATCTCATTTTAACCTTTTTGTTACCCATAATGTAATCCCAAAGCAGAGCTCAAACCCACTATGTAAAACATACTATGCAGAGAATTTATCTCATCTTGCCAACCTAGGAAAGGGGACACTCTGAGTTTGGAAAATATCTACAGTATATGAATGGGACTTTTCTACTAGAAAACACACACACACACACACACACACACACACACACACACACACACACACACACACACACACACTCGGCTTGAGATACACCAGGATTCTTTTGGGTTTCACCAAAAAATGGCTAATTTGTTTCCTGGGCATATGTCATATATTCAGCAGCTGGGAGAGAGGTATCAGCTTACAGGAGACACAGTCACAGATGCTTAAACACGCACACGCACACACACACACATACTTACCGTCAATCCCCTAGGTTAGAATTACTGGGTTTGGAAATAGATTGCCTATGTGTTCCTATGTTCCGAGTATTTAGTTTTAAGTACAGTCTGTAGTTGTAATTCATTTTCCACATAGAACAAAAGGTTCTACTCATTTGTGCGCTTGAAATGGGTTCTTTGGGAAAATGACACCTCATCTGAGAGGGGAATAATTTTGGCAGTATTAATCAATCTCTCTCTTTCTCTTTCTCTCTCTCTGTCCCTGTCCCTCTCTCTCTCTCTCTCTCTCTCTCTTTGCTCTTGTACCTCATGCTGCTCCCCGAAAAGTAAAACAGTTTGGTAAAACAATCAATCTGCCGTGTCGGGTCTTCGCTTCATCTTTGTCTCTCCTTTTTCACCATGCCGCTCCCCTTCCGTTTCCCCCTCTCTGCTTCCATCCGTGTAAAGGAAACAGTTTAGAGAACAGTTAGTCAATCGGACCACTCCGTCCCGCAGAGGGAGTGCAGAATAACGAGCACTGCCGGTGGATAATGGCCATGATTTAGCTCCCCAGTCAAAAGGTTACACTGCTCTTGCTCCAGAATGAATGGACGTAATAAGATACCCCTTGGATAAGTAAGTCTCACATGAACTGCAGTGCTGTCGAACCCCAAAAGCCTACTTGTAACAGTTATTTTCAGTTTTAAAGCGGAGGCTAGGTTCTTTCTGGTAAGGATTATGTTTTATTGAAAGAAATACAGTTATTGGGAGATACAGTGTAAGGTGCAGAGAGAGAGTGATGGACGCGGAAATTAACGGGGATCACAAGTGCTATTCCCATTATCTGGACACACGTAGAAGGAGATAGGGAACCACTGGCCTGATGTAACGTCCACCCTGGGAAGCCTTAAGGAGGTCAGGGGAGGAAAATGGGTTGATTTCTATCTCACAGCTGCTGTTAAAAATTCTGCACATGAAGCCAGTCCCTTCAGTCTGTCAGCGTGTCAGTGAGTAAGGCAGTCAGTAAATCTAACAGTTGGATGTTGTGAGAAATGTCTGATAGGAGACCCCGACCCCCGCCGCCCCCTCACCCCTCACCCATGCCTGGACACAAACACAGACAAGCAAACCACATATTTCACACTTTGTCAGTGAAGTTATGAGCAGCAGCTCTAATCAAGGATTTATTCTTCACAAGCTTAAAGCTCCATTTTCTTAGCATTTGCAATGTGTTTGTTGACCACATTGATTCGATTAGCTGTTTGTGTGTGATCCATGCATGTGTAAGTTAACATGTTGTGTGTGTCTGTGCTGTGTGTGTGTGTTTGTGTAGCTGTTGACATGCGGTAGTGATTTCATGTATATTTCCAGAGCTTGAGTGCTGGACTTGGCTATGTGAAACACATGTTTTCTTTGTTCCTCTGTTGGCTACTGTGTAAGCTGAGAGGGTGGTATACACCCCCACACACACATATATATACACACACACACACAAACACAGAGACAGGGTGGTAACGTGCTACTGAGTCAACACTAATTAATGCCATATTGCACGTGTTACATGCCAACTTTTTACATTCTGTTATTTTTTTTCTTTCCTCAGGAGCTTTGTGTCATGTAGAAAATCAGCTTCTCACAGGATCAGATTTTGTCCCTGATGTTTAGGAACATAAAGACAAAATGACACCAGAAAAAAAGGTCAGTCAATAATCTGATCCAAGATAAACATAGTTTAACAGCAAGCAGCAGTTTAAAGAGACCAAAAGGTTGAATTGATTCACAGATTGTGATCTTTACATCCTGATTTCTCTCCTCTCTTTCTGCAGCAAAATCGCACTGTGATGCAAAAACAAACAAAAATGGATTGAATACGTAAAAGACAGACATACCAGGAAATGTCACAGCAACATTCATCAGTTTTTTCATCTACGATTTTGGTGACAGAGTTAATACTCATGTGGTTGAACTATAAGCTGCTGCCATGCTGGTCAGTCAGACTCTGCAGGGACACTTTTTTTTTTTTTTTTTACATTATTTCATTCATTTCATTATGAAAAAAGGAGAAAGGCTCCCAGAGCTAACAAGCCATCCAACTGCTTCACTAACTGTCACGTAGCTTAGTCGCTAATGGCTTCCTCCAGTGTGGTTTTCCTGGCTCTGTTCCCCTGAACTGTGTTGGTCAGTGGCAAAGGATTCACAAGTCAACATTCATCAAGCTGAGCTTGGTGTGAAAATTGTGAATGGATATACTTAATCTCTGCCAGTGTAAACACTGCAAAAAGCATGAACTGACTGTGCCACAACATTTAGATATTGTAATTGTTAGTGGGATCAGACCAAGGGAAACTTCCTCTGTTCCCCTCTCTCTTTAACAAGATGCATTTTCCATTATTTTGTCACATTTGATAATCTCTTTGTAAATCTTCCATTTCAATCTGTGTGTGAACAGGTAGATAACCATCTGCCCTGTCTGCCGTCATCATTGCCAATACTACTTCATGACATGTCTGCATGTATGTCGGTGTGAAAGCAGGAGAGACAGACAGAAGGATGCGTTGGCATTTAAATTAGCTGACAGCTCTGAACCAATTAGTCTGACTCTGTCCTCCTTCCTTTCTTTTGTTGGCATTTCTCTTCTTCATTTCTTTCTGCTCCTCTCATACCTCAGCCCTTCTCCCTCTCTCTGTTTCCCCCTTGTCCACTCCTGCGCGGCGGCACAATCCTCCTCCTCTTCTTCTTCCTTTCTTTATTTTGACAAAATGAGATATCACTCCAAAAAAAAAGAACACACGAACAGTACTCTTATAAAATGATTCATAGCATAGGGAGAAAAATGGTACACAGCTCCTCAGAGTCCCTGTGAGGAGATCATAGAACTTGTTGAAACTACTTCCTCCATATTTTATAGATACGAAGTGATGAACTTCATGTATTGATTTTCCCCTCAGTAGATGTGGACATTTCTGAAATAAACTACACACTTGAAGGACTCACCTGTACTTTTTGGCAACCCCTTTGGAGGGACACACCTTCCTCCATGGGTCGTGCACAAGTGTTTGTGTTTGTGCACAGCATACAGCACGCATGCTGAGAGCAGTGCCTGCTTTTGAAGTGGGAGGTTTGGTCAAAGCAGGCATGTGTAAGCAGGTGTGTGTGTTTTTGTACTTTCACTCAGTTTAAGGACTTCTCCATGCGCACATAAAGTATGTATGTGACTGTATTGTGGAGTTAACCAACAAACAGAAGTTCTGTTTCTAAATGGTACGCCTGCATTCAAAATCAACAGCTTTAAATATGGCGTTCGGCATTCAGAGTGTACAAATTGATCCACGCACACACAAACACGCACGCACCCACACATAAAGTTGTACCAGGGTACACCCACCTCATCAACTACTTCCACATCTCTGACATCCAGCTGGCTGCAGCTGCATGATTGACATGTGAAACTACCAATTATAAAAGGCAGGGAAATAAACTTAACATGTAGCAGCGGGATGCTCGTGTTGGTTTATGAATAAAACATTAGAGAACTGGCTTATGGTTTGATTTGGATTCTGTTTCACGTTTGTTTGTTGCCGCATGTTGTTGGCTGACTGACAAAATTGGGGAAAAGTGTCAAGTAGTGGTGTGTGTGTGTGTATGTGTGTGTGTTTACAGAAAATGCCAAGCACAGACACATGATAAAAATCAATGCCACAATGTCACAATAAATCTACCTACAAAGTTTCTCTGAGGGTTCTTGGGGTTTTTCTGAAATTTGTGAACGTGATTCTGTGGCTGCTTTTGTTTTCTCTTCTTTTCTTTTTGTTAAGCCTTTTGGCAGATGAAGTGTGATCAAATGACAACATGAACGTGAACTGGTTCTGTACAATGTTTAAAAGGAAGTTTATTGTAATTCTGTGCATTAGATAACATAGCTTCCATTTATTTCCTTGAATCACCAGGTCGATCTATTGTGGTAAAACCGAAACTGGGCAAAGGTTGATTTCCTGTGATACAGTATCACATCCTTTTGTGAGGAAGAGACACTGCTTTTAACATCACTGGAGGAGTAGTTACTTTGGCTCATAATGGAGCTGTGCAGATAGGATGCAACTGGGGAAATCAAACCCAGATCACTGTGAACTGAGAGCTGAAGCAAGGGAAAGAATGCAATGCAGGAATGTGAGGCAGCCTGGGAGTGCTGAGCCACAAACCACAGAGTGACCGAGGGGATGGCAAACCCTCTCTCTCTCTCTCGCTCCGTCATTCTCTCTCTGTGTCTCTCTATCACGACCCCCTTAGCTTCCCAGACTACTGAAAGATGGAACCCAGGACACACTAGTGCTCAGATGGCAGCACTTAGTTGGGATGGTTGTTCATTTGAAAGTGTAACTCCACCCTAAAGGCAGATCCAGAGTGGAGTGGCCACACAGAATGGACTTTAAACAATTTTATGAAAAGTTTCTGCCCTAGGGTGCTTTTTAAAAAGGACAAACACTGCTGAGACCCACATAACCGTGGCCAACCTTTACTGGGGACAAAGACTCCAGCAGAGACAGGCTTCAATGCACACACCCACATATGTGCTAGGACACAACCTTGCATAATTTGGGGCAATAGACACCCTGGGGCTTCAAGTTTTTTCACCCTATTATTATATTATTTAGATTTTTTTTATTTTTTTACTGAAAAAAAAGAGAAAAATGATTTTGAGAAAGTAAATTGTTTTACAATGATATACCTGTGAAGCGCAGTTTTATTTCCACAGCACACCAAGGCTCTCACTGCAAAAGATCATTATGTGATACCCAATCAGTCACCAATCAGTGTTGGCCATCTTGCATTAAAAAAAGAAAAAAAAAATAAGATCAGTATATTGTAGGTAATGTTTCTAGTCACTATCTCCTGTGGTCAATAACTTCTACAAAGTGTATCAGAATGAGGTGGTAATCTATACAGTACCTCATTCTTGTTGGGACTCACCCCATTCAAAATGGAGGACAAGACCACATGGCTTCTTTTGTTCCCCAGACAAAGGAAAGCCATTGCACTCAGACTCCTATAGCATCCTTCACCTTACTACACCTTGGTGTAAAATCTCCACCATTGACCTCCAGTGGTCACTATATGGCCCAAGACCGCTGAGTTCACCAAGCCATATAAAAGGAGAAATGCCCTTCTCCTCTCTTCCCTGCTCTTCTTCTCAAGTGGGGCTGCTGCTCCTCTCAGCTCCTCACCTGGAGCTACTGCTACAGCTCTCCAACCTCCATGAGGCCTGCACAAGGCAGAGGCCTCCACTGGACTGGACCTTGGTAGCGACGCGAGTGCCTACCAAAGGATTTAAGGACAGAAACCAACTAGCACGACACAAAGGGCTCTAGTTTCGTAGACCAGGCGCAGTCTAGGCGCAGGTGCACCGCGTCAACAGGGCGCACATTGCAAGTTTCGTGCCTGCACTGTAAACAACGCCCTCTATGTCAAATAGAGCCCAACATTTATAGTGCATAGCATTGATTGGCGCTGCTTGTAGGATGCAGTGTACACACAACATTATTGGAGCCACGTATAACAGACACCTGAAATTCCCAACATAAATGGTGCCCCGTGTCACAGGCCTCTTAGAATTCACAACATAAATGGTGCTTCCGTGTGAGGCATCTTAATATTTTTGTCCATAGTTGTGCCAGAGCACAACATAAATGGTGCTTCCGTGTGAGGCATCTTAATATTTTTGTCCATAGTTGTGCCAGAGCACAACATAAATGGTGCTTCCGTGTGAGGCATCTTAATATTTTTGCTTGTAGTTGTTTAAAGCACATTCTGATAATCTGAAGTGCATGCTAAAAATTCTTGGTATCACCCATGGATCAACCAGGCTTGCTAGATGATCCTTATTAATAACAAATAGAATAACAAAAATCATGTGATAGAGCATCCCTGTATCAAACTACATCTTCTTTCTCTCTTTATATGTATATAACAGATTTAGTTGTTGTAATTATTTTTCTGGCACTGGAAAAAGGCCTTGTTCCAAGTACACTGTCTGTAATTCCTATGCACTCAAAACCAAAATATAAACCCTCTTCCCTATGTGATTATGTCAGCACAGTTGTCACCACACCTGCCGGTGTGTCTAGTTTGGGGAATGTTTTAGATTTTAGTTGATTGGTTTGAAATTTTCCTGTTGAGTGAATTGGTTGTTTGACATCATTTCTGTTTAGGAGTCATGCCAGGAAGGTAAGAGAAACATTTAAACGCATCATGTAGAGCAGCACTGGCTTCAGTCTGTTGGCAGTAATATGACTGATTGTCATTATGCTCCTTCCTAATCTTATCATACCACCACACTGAGGGAAAACAGCATCTCACGCTGTCTCTTTTCCTCTCCTCTCCTCTTCGTCTTTATTATTTCCTCAGTTTGCCTGCCTCTTTGCCCGATCTCCATTTGCTCCCTCTCTCCCCCTCTGTCTGTTGCTTCCCTGGCTGACTCTGCCTGTTAGCTCTGTTTCCAGGGGATTCTGTATTTTTGACTTTGCTGTAGTCGAAACTGTGACTTTCTGATGCAGCCGAGAGATAAAGACAGTGAGTGGGAGGCTTATCTGTATTTTATTAGTCTCTGTCATTGTCATTCTTCTCCTGGATTTTTGTGCATCATTTGTGACACAGGCAATGCAGCAAATATTCTTGAACCTTTCTCATTGTATTTTGGTGCCTTCTGTTGTCAT
This sequence comes from Trachurus japonicus, assembly GCF_045865225.1. NCBI lineage: Eukaryota > Metazoa > Chordata > Actinopteri > Carangiformes > Carangidae > Trachurus > Trachurus japonicus. The sequence continues at coordinate 23,337,295 of NC_140915.1, read as the reverse complement.
GATTTTGTTTACCTCACACTTGGGCATTTGTTCTTTTTTGTGTAATGAAAAACAGCAAAACTGCATGTTGTTGTCAAATATTCATATAGGCAAAATCAAGGTAAATCTACTCACTGTTGAAGTTGGAAGTTAAAGATGTTTGTTTAAAAGGTCTTTGAATATTTTTGCTGTCCCAGAAAGTCAGTCAATTTTCAGGTTAAATCAGAGATCACGTGACTTCTACTATTCGGTCTTAACAAATAATGTGGCAAACAGCTTGCATCTTCAAAAATCTTTTGTTTTTGTATCCCCTTTCCTGAAACACATTTGTGCCATCTTAGCAATAGTTGGTATTTTATTGGGCCACCCTTGCTGTCCACCATGACAGCCAACTAGAGTTGCACGATACCCACGGTAGCCACGGTACCCCGCGGTGCCAAAACGTAACGGTTCCTACTATACTAGAAATTCTACACGACGGTACTACCGTGGATTACTACTACGGTGCCAGTTTCCGCTACATAGCGGCCGCCTCTCCTCTCCTCCCGGCTTCTCCCTGCATGCTACTCCCTTGTAAACAAAACCCACATGCACCCACTGCAACCTAACTACACATCTGCTGAATGATTGGCTGTTTGCCTGTTACTGGTGATGTCTGTGGATATGATAGGCTGTTTCCGCACGCTGGGTCTGCCCGTCTGTTATCTGATTGGCTGTTCGTGTGTTCATGCCGGCAAGAACGGACTCCATGAAGACAGCTGAGACAGCTCCGGCCGCTTCGATAGAAATTCGCTTCAAAACAAACAACGAGCTAAAGTTCTGTCTCGTCCGACGCGCGCACAGCTTCACAAACACGAGACAACACACTCACCACGGCTGAAGCACCGGGCCCGAGCGGCGGGTCTGCTGCGGCGTCGTCGTCAGTGGCACTTAATTAATTTAGCTCTGTTTATTTTCTCATTGGCTAATATCAGGCTATATGCTCCGTGTGCAGGCTGAGGAATAAAGAGTTAAAGGATGTCCAAGTATAAAGCACCTAGAAAATGCATACAAATATAGTTTTCACAGGGAATCAGTTCCTGTTCATTGTATTCTGTCCTCTATGGTTTATTATGTTGGAGAAGAAGCATTATTGTCAAATAGATTTTTTTTAAAAGACAGTGGATTTGTTTTTATCCTAAGTTGATTATTTATATTTGTTAAACATAAATTAATGTGCAAGAGACTGAATAGTTATTTATTTTCAACCATATAAATTCTAACTTAATTTATTTGTTTTTTATTGCTTATTTAAAAATATTTGTTTCAGTCTAATTCCTACTTCACCAGTATTATGTTTATCATGCACCAAACAACATTATAAGTAGCCTAATTAATAAGTATTTATAACTTGTACAAATACATTGCAGTTCATAAAAATAATAATAATAAAAAAAGGTTGCAGTATGGTGACATTACCCAGAACCGTGATACTTTGTCTGGTATAGTACCGTGGTTACTCATTTTGGTATCGTGACAACTCTACAGCCAACTTTTAGTTAGTGACCTGCCAGAACGGCCAATGTTGCCTAATAAAAATTCTTGCTGAGTCTTTATCTTGTATTGTTTGGAAAACCAAAGTCCTACATAAAATTATAGAGTACACAACAGAGTTTAGCTGAAGAATATTTTTTGTAGGTCTATAAATTGAATTAATCTGTATTTGATGGAGCAGCTCGGTATACAGAACAAATCCTCTATCTGATACTGGAACACCCACTTCCTCAGTGTTTGCTAGTCACATGAAAGCAGTGAAAAAAACATGAAACGGGATGTTTTGAGTTTAGGTGTGAAAGCTGTAAACTGTAATTAAAAAATAAAAAATAGGCTCCTTTTGTTTGTGACTTCTTCGACACAAAAATCTTTGGTTCTTCTGGTTTTGCCAGTTGTTACATTAAACTAAAACAATGCATTTTAAAATGTCAAAAAGACTTTTAAGTCTTACTGTCTCAATAGAAAGTCCTACAAACACATACGTATATAGACTTGTGACTGTCATTTGTCATCACACTGCATCTTTGTGATAAGTTGACAGCTGTATATTGTAGAGATAATTTCCTCTGCAGCGCTTTGTGAATTCTGTCACTCCCAGTAAGTCAGAGCATGAACATGAAATCCAGTGTATTTGTGTGTGTGTGTGTGTGCGTGTGTACACATATGCCCTAATGTGTGGCGGCCTGATTGTGTGTGTGTGGTGTCCTCAGCTCTGGAAACAATGTTTATTGTGTGTGCTTATGTGCATGCATTTGTGTGTGTGTGTGAGTGAGACAGCAAATGTCTGATTTTATTCATGTGTGAGCGCCCTTAGCACATTTTTTTTGTGCTGACCTCGTAAACGGCTCTCCAGTGGACACTTAAGAAATGGAAAGAGGGAAAAGAGTAGAGAGGAGAAAGAGGTCAAGAAAAGAGGAGAGGAAACATGGGATAGTTGTATTAAAATAAAGAGGAAATAATTATTTTATTTTGTTTGTTTTGTCTTTTAAAGGCGGCAAAGAGTTGTGTAAAACAGCACTTCACTTTTCTTTCTCAGTTTGTTCCTGTTCCAGAATTTTTCATCCAAAACACATATAGGCTCATATGTGTGTGTGTGTTCACACTACATAGAATATAGCTATTGTACATATTCACGGCTGAAATTACTTTTCAGTCTGTGAGATACATCAGGGGCTACTTAAACAGCAGGCTCTCTGGGCTCCTGATTACGAAAGGTATGGAGCACACTCCAGTCTTTGTGTGTGTGTGTTTGTCTGGGGAAATTATACATTTTCTCCCACATAAGTTAAACATGGCTCAGGCTGAGAAATGAATGGATGTTGCTCCCTTTTGATTTCCCCTCTGGAGCTCCCCTCTCAACACTTCCTCTCTCTGTGTCACTCACAGACTCACAGCTCACTCTCACAAACATGCACACACACACACACACACACACACACGCACGCACGCATACACACAACACAGAAGGAATTTGTGGTTGGACATCCTTTTTTTGTCCTCTGTACAATTTTTCAGATGTATGCCTATTCCTGTTTCTCACAGGCTGGCCACTCAGGGGAGAGATAATAATCCGTCTACTAATCAGCACCAACAAATCCCAACCAATCATAGAGTTGTTCAGGTCACTTAATATTGTTGACTTAATATTTTCCCCCTCTGGTTTTCCACAGAACTCAGGGTATCTTGTGGAGCAACAGAGAATTGGAAAACCCTTGACATTTTCTCACATATTGGTTACTTACTCTCTGCCTCTTGCCCCCCCCTCTCTTTCTTTCTTTCTATCTATCTATCTATCTATCTATCTATCTATCTATCTATCTATCTATCTATCTATCTATCTATCTATCTATCTATCTATCTCTGTCACACATAGACACAGGCACTTAAAATGGGGACAAGCACGCACATGGGGATTTGGGAAGTGCTTTTGGACATTTGCTCTCCTTCTAAGCACTTAAATGGGATTTCAACAGGAGAAAATGGAGGAGTAAAGGAACAGAGAGCTATGAAGGAGAGAAGGAGGAAGGGAGGGAAGTACGGAGTGGAGTAGCGAGGGAGGGAAGGTGAAAGTATCTAAATAGGATAATGGAACAGTTTCCTCTATAAAGCTGTTTTTAGTACCCACCTAGCTCCAGTCTGTTCTCTATATAATTTGTATGAGTGGTATAATTTTGGCTTTCCTTCCATGTCACTTCCTGTTTTGTAAAATATTTCTTCAACTCTAATTTAGATGAGTTAAATAGATCTAGATAAGCCCTTTCTCCACATCTAGTATTAGCTTCTTTGTGTTCAGCTGGACTTAATGATGCCCTGTTATTTTATTTTTTTAGCCTTGGTGATAACATGCTCCAAGTGATGGACATGGAGCACAGAGGCATATGCTAGTAAATGAGTTTGTCTTAAGGCCATTTTCCCCTTGGTTTCCTCCACTGCTTACGTCTCTGTGAGCCACTCCAAATATTATTGCTCTACAGTCAAAAGGAATTCATGAGAAAAAAATGGAGTAAATGAGGCTGTGAGGGGGCTGAGCGTGGGGTCTGTGTATGTTCTTACACACACACACACATACTACTGGCCTTTTCAAGACCTGTGCACACTTAACCAATTAACGGGAAAAAGAGACATCTCCTTCTGTTTGTCGTCTGTATTTCATTAGAGAGAGTGAAGCCAAAACAAAAGAACATTGACCGTCTTTTTCCTTCCATGTGTCCTCCTCAAGAATATTCTGTCTCTTTGCCCTCCACTCCATCTTTCCCTTCTTTTAGGCAAAATGATGCTAACTACTGTACTTGTTCTGTGTAAGCAAAAACCCTTCTTCCCCTTTTTATCTCCTTTGCTTCTTACACACTTAACCCTATTAGCTACCCTCCAGTTAACTTGTCATTTCAAGTCAGTGTGCCTGCGCATGCACACAGACAATACTAGTCTCCTTTTGTAGCAGGCCTAGCTCACTTAAACACATACACACCATAAGACATAGTGATCGAAATGGAGAGATACTGCAGAGAGGGACACAGATGGAGGTATAGAGAGCCAGAAGCTGTTTTCCCACTAAAATTAGCGGGTCGACGCGGGTTTTTTAAACGCGGGTCGACCCGCTAACAATCGGCATTTGGCCCCTTTCCCACTGACCAAAATAAGCCGAGTCTGACCCCCCGCGGGGGGATCAGACAGAGCAACCATGTTGCCCCGCTCTCATCCGCGGTGCGAGTCATGCCACAGCCGCCTGCCGCGGAGGTCTGTCGGCCGAGGCAGACGAGGCGTCTGGCCGACCTGCGGAGCACCAGGACCGCGGAGGACAGAGAGTCTGCCGCGGTCATATGACGGTTCGTCCGCGGCACAACACGTCAGTTAAACACACTGTTGTTTCTTTTCTTTTTTTTCAATCGTTTTCGGTCAGTGTTCTTTGATCTTTTGATCCCAGTCTCGAGTGAGAGCAGAGCGGAGCAGAGCTTTGTTTTGGTACGTGATAAGAGACGCGACCGGCGCGATGACGTGGCGTCACGTAACGTTCACTGTCATCACGTAAATTAGAGGGTTGACGCGGGTCTGGCGTTCCCACTGCAAGCCGAGCAGAGCCGAGCCGATTAAAGGCGATTTTAACCCGCGTCGCTTGCCGAGTCGTTTGACCCGCGTCGACGCGGCTCAGTGCGCCTTTCCCACTGCCACCAAAAGCCGATTGTTAGCGGGTTTAAACGGGTTTTTTGGCCAGTGGGAAAGGGGTAATTGACATACCTTTGCACTGACTGATCAAAACAGATTAATTTAGTGGAAAGAAAGGAAGAAGTGAAGAGAGTGAGAAGATAAAACCCCTGTGCTATAAACACTTCAATCTAGTATGGATGTTTATGTAGCAGTCATTGCTGGCATGGGTAACTGCATCATGAAGACAATATGGTGGGGCTTTAAGTACGTGAGCACCAGATGTCTAAACGGCTGGTCGTGTGTATGTTGATGCTAGATAAAATGTTTTGCACGGAAGACCGACTGCAGTTTTCATTAATCATAGGAAACTGTGATTAATCTTATTCTCTTTTAAAGATTTTTTCCCCCCATTTACAGCAACAAAGTTGATTTCTGCAAATCAATCTTCCATGAGGACCAAAAGCTTAGTGTCTGACTCAGGGTCTCACATTTGTTCCAATGAGCAGGTCAATAGTTTTGAACTGGAGCTGAAAAAAAGGAGCTGTTGAAAATCTAACCAAGTGGACACAGATTAACATCAGATGCCACAGCTTTTTGTACACAAATCAGATGAAGTTGGAAGAAAAGTACACTATTAAGCATTCATAAATCAATATTGTAAACTCCAGTAAGTTCAACAATTCACAAATTTTGTGTAGTGTGCAGGCGGCTGCGTCTGCACATGGGGGGTTAACACACTGAGTTACACACAGCACAGAAGGACAAAAACAGTGATGTCATTAAAAAAAGGACACACCCATGTGAATAATACTTGTATGCTCCATTATTCCGCTGCAAATGAAATATTATATTCCTAATTAACTGCCTGTCAGCTTGCTAATTTGTAGCATTTCTGAAGTACTTTTAGTGGTACAGTCAGGCAATATTTGCTCAAGGGAGACATTTGTCGCTTACAATAAGGAAAAGAGAAAAAAAAGAAGTTTGGAGCTATGTAATGTCTGCGGGACACAAAACGATATCCTGAGTGGAATATGTGTGTATTTTTCACTTCATTCCCATAAGTATCGGAATGACTTCAACATACAGTGCTGGCCCACCTCCCTCCCCACTCTATCTGCTTTATTGACAATGACTGCATGTCTTAAAAAAATGACATGAACATCTATTGCACATATCCCATAACAAGTCGAAATGATAGCCAGAGCAATAGACCAAACTATGGTGGGAATGCACAGAAGGCTATAAAAGTGTAGTGGGAATTTAATATGTATCACTCTGAAGAGGAAAACACACTCCCACATACACACACAATCTCACACAAATACGCACAAAATCATAGCCTTAGACACATATCAGAATTGACAGGGTAATGGTTCCTTGCATTCAGTGACTAAGAAATGCATTATGACCTCAGTAAACCTTCTACTACTGGCTCCAAGTGAAGCCAAAATGACACACACACACCAGCATGCACGCACGCACGCACGCACACACACACACACACACACACACAGAGGGAGAGAGCAAAAGAGAAACAGAGGCATACATCCATGACACCCTGTGGCATGGTAGCCCTGTGAAAGCACATTCATTCCCACTGCTACTGCTCCTCCATAAAATCTTTGTTATATGTGAACATTAGGGGAGTGCCCTTAACACACACACGTGCATGCACGCACGCACGCACACACACACACACAGAGCCAGCATTAAAATGTCTTTGGAAGACATACCAAACGAGAGTTTCCTTTCTCCGTAAGAAATGAAGTCATTTTGTCATGTGGCTGCCAGTCCTCTGGCTAAACTATAACTTGACACACAGGTAACAGAAGTACAAATGCTGGTAACAAACTGACATTTTGGGGGTAATTACAAACTTTTATAGAGTTGTTTAGCTGATTTGGAGATTTTTTCCGGTGTTGCATTAAAAGCTCACTGATTGCTTGTTGTTATATACTTGAATTAAGTGTGTGCATGTCTCTTTATGAGTCGAGCATTTTAAAGTTTTACACACCGAATTGGAATTCGGGTGAATGTGCAGTTAACTTTGAGAGAAGAATGGGCTTATTGTCCTCTATTCTTTGGCACAGTGATGTTGTACAGTATGCAACAAATAAGAGTTTTGGCCTGTGAACTGCTAAGCTTTGTCTTTGTCTCTAAACTTCATTCATTTCACCTCCACCCTCGTTCCGGCATAATCAATAAAACCTGTAATCACTGTCCTGAGATTACGTAAGACAGGAGATGAAGGCAAATAGGAACACGGTGCTGGAAAGTAATCTCTATTTCGTTTACAGAAATGAATTCCTACTTTGCTGTGCAGCTGCAGCTGTGTGATTGGATGGATGTTTTTACTCATGTGGTTTACTGTAAATGCTAGTCCGGCTAACACCAGCTGCGTGGAATAGTGAGCTGTATCCATTTTGTCTGTCATCTCTCAGTATTTGCTCAGACCAAGTCAGAGCTAAGCACAAATTTGCACTCTTGCCTGCTGGTCGGATAGCTGAACCTCCTCGGAGATACTGTGTAACAATCAGACCTAGAAAAACCAAACCAAAATAGGTTCTTAACATTTTTAATTTCTGATAAGAAGTAAAAACTTTCACTAATACTAGTTATCACTAGTAATTAAACAGTTGAAATCAACTGAATGTTTACTAATGGGGTTTATTACACAAAAAATGTGTTTTCAGTTGGATATTAAGATCTGAGGAAAAGAAATAAATAGAATAAATACATGGAAAACTACTCAAAGTGATGACTAAACATTGTTTTGCTCGAAGCACATTATGGTCTGGTGCCTCCAGTACAAATTGTGTTGAGCTCAGCAGTTTGATGGTTGAAGTAATGGTTGAGGTTAGAGCACATCGTGAGGTGGTCAAGTATAAGTGATGAGTTAAATTCAATAAAACTTGGTAACAGCAGAAATGTAACATGTCTGTGAGTGCGTGTGTTTGCACTTTTACATTTCAGTCAACCCTCAGTGTGAACTATCTAAGCCTCTACAGGCCAGTGCAAAGAGCGATGACTGCTGTCTGGCGACCATGGGCCAGGATCAGCATCAGTGGTCAGAAAATCACTAAATAACCAGTATGTTATTGTTGCAAGTTGTTAATCTGCTCTCAGGTTTCTCCTCAGAAATTCACCAATCAATTGGATGCTGACCAGAAACAGCTGATATTTCTTCCAGACACTGCTGGCTTTTCATCCCCTCTCTCTGCCAACCATGGACACTCTAGATGGTGTTGTTGATTCTGCTTGTTGCATCTCGAGTCCTGACATGATTTATTTATCTATTAACTGGATGATATACCTTGCGGCGAGAAGTGGTTGAATTACTCTGCGGAAATACAACCCCTGAAAAAATGATCTTCCAAATATTTGAAAATTCTCTCTCTCAGCTCAGAGAGAGTCAGCCAGGGGCCCCAGCACCTGGTGGACACAGACAGGCCAGATACACTGCCATCAATGGAGATGCAGTCTGAAGATTGAATTCACGTACTCTCATGTCTTCATGTCCATCCTCAATAACTTTTATTGTGAAGATGATGCAGAAACTTTACAAGACTATAAAATATTCACACAAAGAAGCTGTGAAACAGAGGAGGAAAGCTGATTGAATGAGAAATTCCCCCATTATTATCACAAGTGTTATTGACTCCTGCCTCACTTCTTAAACTCTTGTGCCTTTTCTCTCAAAACCTCTTGTCAAATTGCAAATGCCATCTAGCTGTGTGCAGTGATGCATTCAATCATTCTAGCGCCAGACTGCAAAATCTGCCTGCTGTAATTGCCTATAACTTTTTTTTCCTCCTTTATCTCTGAGGCATTCAGTTAATGTATCTTGTATCTTAGCTAGTGTTTCCATATTGTTTCTTTGCCTTGGCAGTGTGGATGTTTGCTTTTCATTGGAGTGAAGGGTCTTGACAATAATTTAATTGGATCGGGCTCTCTTGTGGAGATCGTTCCAGTCTCTGGAAGAAAATGATCCATGAATGAGCAGAAATGCAGATTATCAACTTATGAATACAACGCACACATACGGTACAATAGAAGCGCGGTGCTGAAAAGAACCGGGTGCCCGCACACAAACACATGGAAAGTAAATAATCAGCTGTCATCGGTGCTGCTTGAGTTGAGCCCTGACTTCTCAGCAGCTCTTGGCTTCACTGCTTTACTGACTCAACATCACTTTAAACAGTTTAGACATTTCAATATTTTCACTCTCAGTGTTTTGTGATCTATCTCTCGCTCTCCCTCTCTCTCTCTGTCTGCTGCTCTAGCTTTCAGTCCCTTTCATTTCTTGCTTGTTCTTTCATCGTCTCTCTTTTTAGTTTATCTAATACTGTCTGTCAAGCAGGCTTAACTTTTCTCGCCCACACTCACCTTCATGCACTTCATTTTATTTGCATTTGTGTAGAATAATTGACCAAAACTGATTCATGCAGTTTTCTTATAACAGATTCTGCCCTTAGTTCCTCTCCTCTTTCATCTAAAAAATCTGAGCAAAGTTTTGACCAGTAAATATTACAGATGCTGGCAGATTTCCTGATATATCTACAGTGGACACAGTATTGATTTGACACTGCTCTACCTCCATACTGTGTCTCACACACTAATTTAGTCTTTAAAAGTTAGCTCATTTGTTTACTTCCTTTGTAGTTATACCGACAGCAATCTCAACTCAGACTAAATGAGCTACAGTAGCAAAGTAATGCACAAGTGTTTCTCATCTGTGTTACTTTAATTGGCTCGCAACCAACGTGTATATACCTAGTTTGTCCTCTGCTTAGGGTCACTGTAGTCTATCAGCGGCATCAGACAAATTCTAAATAATGATGTTGCAGCATTAACAGGATGTTTGAGAACACAGTTTCGTTTCAATGGCTTATATCTCAAAACACACACAAATACAGGCTCACACCTGCAGACTGAGGACCGCCAAAGCAGCTGGACAACCTGGTCGAGCGATTTATCAGATATACACACATATGTACAGGAACACGCAGAGAGAGTTATACAAGACAAAAAGGATAAAGATAGAAACAAGATCAACACAAAGAAAAATGATGCTGGAAGAACTGAGGATAGAGAAAAACTTAATATTTAAGTAAAAACTGCTGTGAAAATGAATGATAGAGAATTAATGAGGTTGGGAAGAGGATGAGCGAGAGAGAGCTGGTTGATGGAGCTCCCATCGTAACAAACTTTCCCTCTAGCTATTCTTTCAGCACAAACATTAAGTAAGAAACACACAGGCTTTGATGCCAGATCTTGATGTTTGTGCTTGCTGTTATTTCCTCATGATTCTAGTTTTCATTTGTATCCTTTATTCTCCTTTACACAGCTGATTAAATGTATCTATTCTAGGTGTTTTTACCTTAAGTCTCTGGACAGGGCGGCTGTGTGTGGTGGACTCACTCCACAGAGGACCAGAGGGCAGTCTAATGAGCATTTTGACCGGTCTTGACCCCAATTAAGGTGGCTTGTTCGATTTTAGAAACCCCCAGTTGGGGCCCTGGTTCAGGTTTTATTTTTTATTTTTTTATATAATCCACTGATCTTGAAAATCTCTGTGATTCCTTTGTTGATTAAAGTTTAATAGACCCTAATCTTTGCATGCCCCCTCATTGGCTGATTTGGATTTGGCAGAGCTCAGTGTGCATCAAATCAGACGGCCTCGGCTGACATGGCTGCAGAAACATCACACACAGTAGGAGGAAGTAGAATGTGTAAGGGCTAGTTATTCTTTGTTCAAACATTTCACAATGGAAATAAGAGTCAGTCATAATTATTTCTGAGCCATTTGAATATGACTACCGTTTCACAGTTTCCAGAACTTTTTCATTTCCCCAAGAACTCACTCGCTGCACTCAGAGAGAGCTGAATTAAACGATGACCTCTCACATGACCAGAATGTACCACACTGCCAATTCATCTGAAAAGGTCGGACACGGTATGGATAGTCAGAATTAGGTTTTCCAACCTCTGTTCACTTACACCAGGGAATGGCTGGGTGCCTGATTGAGTTCAGAGCAGACCTCCACAGTGTGGAAAATCCTCACATTATCCATTCCTATTTGCTCTAAATTAAAATTTTCTGCAGAATTTTCATTTTAATGCACACACTCACCTCAGTGTGACTGAATATTCATCTTCAGCTGTTGGTGATTTTGTGACCTGTGAAGGAATCTCCTTTAACCTGACCTTATTTTCAATGAGAAATTCATACATTTCTGCGCCAGATTATACATGTTTCCATGTCACACAATTAAAACTCCCTTTGGGATAAAAGTGAATGTGCATTCTTAGTCTTAACCTTGAAAACAAATCATGATGTAATGTAACTAAACAGTCCACTCAAGGTGAACTTGTGTGTTCTTGAGCTAAAAACTGCTGTGGAAGAAATCTGTTGCTGTTGCTCTGTTGTCGGTGGGCCCATCTCCATGGCAACTGAGTAAACTCTATTCACTCGTGTCAAAATCCTTTTGGGATGTGTACAGTAGGTTTGCTTTTTCAAAATGGTTGTTTGTGGGGAAATAAGTCTCTGTAGAGGTGTATATATTGCAGAGTATGATGGGTTTTCTTATTGTTTGCTATGGTATTGTTTTATAGACAAACAGTAAGACAACCCAAATAAGGCTGTCTCTGGTGTCCAACGTCCTGAGGCATTTTTAATAGATGTTTGCTTCAGATAAAAACTGTTATTGCCTCATGGAGGTGGTTTGTGAGCTTGCTGGTAGAATTGTTATAAGAGTGCAAAATAATGCCTGGCCTTACAGTATCCACTGGTGCCTGCTCAAGAATTCACCCATGCGACTGTTTGCCAGTAACAACAGAAATAACATTAAACCAAAATATCTCGGGCATTGCTTCGCTACTTGGTTCCCTCCTCCAGTTTAGTCTCCAGTTTCAGTGTTTGGGACTTACATGCCTGCAACAATAGGAGGAAAGGAGAAACAGAAACTAAATGAGACATACTATATGAGAACAGGCTCCTGGGAATACAGATGCAGCCAGAGCGATACGGCAGGAGACGGTGTACAGCGGAACAAACGAACGAGGGAGTGAATAATAGAACAAGAGGACAGGCAAAGCAAAGAGAGTGCTGTGTTGAGTTTGTTTTTTGTTTTTTTCTTAAAGAAAAAGACCATGCCACCTGAAAATGCAACAGATCTGTTCTTATCCCAGTTTTACAGCAGATCAAATGCCTTTTTTATGCTTGAATCCAACAATAGAGTAACTCTCGCTTCATCTCTTGCTGAGATTTACATCAGCCGTAAGATCTTCACTGACACAGACACAGACGCTGTCTAAACTTCATTCATACTGGTTTATTAGTGGTCGCTGGTGATTTCTGCGCTGTCGCCGTTTTAGGTTTTTTTTTTCAAGATGGATGTTTGTGCAAGAAAAACCACAGCCATAGTGGAACATTTTAAAGGTTTGAACAGTTTAACACCAGTCGATTGATTACTCATTTTCTTCCACTACTGTAGAACCATGCTGCCATGAAATCATTTCCAGACCAATTATGTTGAAAGTTGTTTCTCCTGAAGGTTAATTCTCTTACATATATCAGAACATTTTACACCCAACAGTCGTGGAATTATTTTAGTAAAATAATGACATACAAGTCATTACTTAGTTCAAATCTCCCAGCAGTGATGGTGACAATATAAAAACAATGGAACATAACTGGTGCACAAATTAAATGTATAAACAAATCAATATGAAATAATAACTTCAGTGTTATAGCCCTATTGTTTCATTACTTCATTAATGATGGTAAATATATATATGGAAAATTGCTAAATTAGCCTCAAATATCCCTTTTTTCACCTTTCTCTCTCCTCCTCTCCTCTCCTCTCCTCCCCTTTTTCTCCTTGTCTCTTGACAGCCAAAAAATAATTCTCAGTAAATTACTGTCTCTGTCTGTTCTTTTGTCTAGTGGTTTGAGGCTTCCGCAAATTCTCCCTGAGACAAACATCAAAGATCCTCAAAACCACTTTACAATTAGAGAAGAAGAGAGAAGCTTAAAACGGAAGATCTATGATTCCACTTTGAAGACCGAGTATTCAATGAAAAATGTAGGAAGATAGGCTGAAAGTTGTTTAGAGAGTCTGAAAGTTGTGGTGTATTTTTTCCTTTTGGGGAAGAAAGAAGTTAATTATATATTATGTCTGATTACCTGAATATTTAATTTGGATGGGAATTGGGACTGCCTGATTGGCCTGTTGAGGTACAAGGTTTATATCTGGGTGCTCTAGTTTCAAACTTTCATGCAGATTTGGGTGTTTTCAGGTTGTTGAAATTCCCTGAAAACTGACAGGTCCCATGGCAGGAAGTGAAGGTCAGATGGTAGAGTCCAAAACACACACAGAAAGAGAGTCAGGTTAGAGGACAGAGGCCAGCAGTCAGACATGTGCACAGAAAAGAGGCTTACAGTAACTGCAGATTGAAATGTTTCCTCGTAAAACCACAATCCAAGCTCATTAAGAGACACAGTTATGTGGCTCAAAACAAAATTATGTTTATGTTCAAGTGACAGCGCGCTAGTTATTATGGTGGGAGCAAACGAGCAAGTCGGATGACATTTATAAGTTTACATTGGACTTTTAAACTGCTGGTTGTTTTATTTACATGTATATCATTGAACAGAACAGACAGGCTGGAAAAGATAAAAGCCAGTCCTAATCTATCTCAGTATTGGCAGCTAAACATTGATCACATTGATTCGTCATTAATTAGTGTTCAGTTAGTAGGGGAGAATGATGAAGAAAGAGCAAATAACATGAGAAGGACATGGACATGTTTGAGTTTTCAGAAAAAAGAATGCAGGCACTCGGATTAGTCATGTATTCTTTGCTCAAACAAAAGTTTTTAGCAATGCAGAGTCTAAGAGATTCAGAAAAGGTGTTAGAGTTGAAGCTGTTAAAGAGAAAACTAGAGAGTTTAATGTAAAATTGCCCCTTTGTGACGTATGAATATGTGTGTAAAGATGCAACAACATGAAAGAATGAAGAAAAATATGTCCGGTATATATACATTTATCTGTAATTACATTATTAATAAATTAAATTTCGCTAATCAAATTCCTCCAATAAAATTAGCAGGTTCAGTTTTTAGTTTTGTCAACATATTTCCACAGACATGGGTTGACTCAGTTCAATAATTGACACAAACATATGGTGGGACATATCTGTTGCAGTGCTGTTGCTTTGGATTGTGTTAAACAATACAGCTTCATGATATTCAGTTTCAGTCTTGTAGACAGCTAGACAGAGAGCAAGGCTGCAGGTCTTTTACTCCAGGGGAAGACGTTTCCCTCTGGGCGTTTTTTGATTAGTTAGCAGATAGCGGTGTCTGTGTGAAAGATGCCAGTGAAGCATATTTGAACTTGAACTTGAGAGAAGAAGGGGGAGAGAGAGTTCACTCTCTGTTTATTTGCAGTCACTGTGCCTTTTGTGTGATGCTCTCTTTGTATCTCTACTTCAGGCGTTTTTCAAGCCTTTCTCCGTCAGCACTTAACAGATGTTTACATACATGCGGTAACTCCCAAGAGCACCTGGAAATTTCACCAACATTTTTGATTCATACAATAATAGCATAATTCAGATTATTTAATGGTTTAATGATATTCATTGACAAAATATATGGTGACTCACCGTCAATGATACTTTTACATTCAGACAGTGCAAAGCAGTGCATCAGATGTATTATGCCATTAATTACAGCTGTTCTTATCCATTCATCACAGCTAAAGCTGTAACTAACCCAGCAGATAAACTGCAGAGATAAGCAGTGTCATGGGCATGCTGGTGCCTGCTCCAACTTAATGATAGTTGCCTTGTTGATTGCTCTGAAGCCAATTACGGTGCTAGGTAATTGGGGTTGATTGCTATGAGGCCAATTATGTCCGTTTGCACACCCGTGCCTTTATTATTCTGTGGTGGTGCATGAGGTGCCATTATTCTGTGTGGTCAAATACAGTGTGGTCTTAAATGATAACATCAAGCTCCTGTTGCATGGGGACACTCTCAATTTGGTCATTTTTACTGTGACTTTTTTTTTTTCCTTGAGCTAAAAGTTTTTTTTTTCCTCCTAGGTTCTTTGCATGCTGACTTGTGTAACCCATTGAAAGCCCAATTAGGCTACTGTGGTCTGAGCTATCACAGCAGTGGTATGAATGTGCTCATTATCTCGTGTGGTTGTACAGTATGTGTCATTACTAACCATTCTAGCTGAGCTGGAGGGACGACAGTGGGTTGCAGACTTTGGGCTGGGTGGCTGAACACTGAGGTTCTGTTCACAGCTTTCTTTGAAATGATTTGTAGCTGAACAGGGTATTTTTGAATGTCAAACTGGCCGATATTCTCCTCAATTTGGGCCCTCTGCCACCTGTTGCAGGCTAGAACTAGGTTTGAAGTCGGTGTGTGTTTATTTTTTATTATTTTCTTTACAAAAACCTTTTAAAAAAACACAAAAAAAACCAAAATCTCTCTTTGCCAAAGCCAGGGTTGTTTTCTGAAACCTAATGAAAGGACTCAATTTTTCACTTCTGTTAATACCGCCTTCAGTTTTGCAGTTTCATCGCTGCTCTTTAGTTGTAAATGGGTTTCTGTGTGATTGCACAACAGCTGCTACAAGTTGGACTAAACCACTTTCTGGATTTATTTTAGGGAACACAATGGTGGATCTACAATAGTGTTGTTGATTTAGTGTTGTTTTAAGTCAGTGTTAGATCTTCCGTTATTTTAGCATCTGCATTTTTATTATATGCACAAAATAATCAATCTTTGAAATTGATTTTGAACTAAATTATTCCTTGCATTCTGCACAGTTTGTCTGGCTCATTAATACTTTTCCTTGTGAAATGACAAAAAGTGTAGTGATTGTTGTTGACAGTGATATACTATGCCATATTTGCTAATGAGATAGATGTCTCTGAGTAACACCCAAATTTTATATCACACACTTTCCACAGGTTAAGTCTCACATTGTTAAGTTGATTATGCTGATAATGAAAAGCGTGGTTTTATAGTAATTATAAGTTACCTATGTGGTCAGATAGAAAGTCCAATAATTAAGTGTGGTTGCACTGTAAGTCAGTGTGTGGGATTTCTTGCAGGTATCATTATCTCCAGTGGTCACACAATAAACACTGACTCTGACAGAGAAACTTGTGGGCTCATACAAAGAAAATTGAGCCAATTGTGGTTCTTAACCAGAGAAACAGTGACGTAAGAAGGAAAGAGGGTAGAGCAGGCTGCCATCTCCCCAGCACAAATGATTTGAGGATTAACATTAGAAAATTAGAAAGTCTTTAGATATTGTCAATCAAGAAGATGAAAGGTTTAGAAGAAAAGTGCAGTGAATAGCTGCAGAAAAAGCTGCTTAGTTAAGCTGGTTGTTCAGGAGGGAAATACTTTTTTAAGTGAGGAAACATTCCTGAAAGTTCTTTGAGGAAGCTTGAAAGACTTAAGGGCCTAGTTAATGCCTTGATCTGCTCACAAAAACAAGATGATATACTGGCAACACAGTTAGCGACTGTTAGCAGGTAATTCAAAGAGGAAGAAACCAAAACCTTTTTTTTTCCCCCAGAGTTTGCATTTAGTCAAAAACTTTTCCACTTAGGCATCTTACTTTTTGTGCAGTTAATTTAGTGCTGGAAACCTAAAAGCTTGGACTATGTCAACATACAAGTTTATTCCTGCCTGTTCAGTGGTTGGAAAATAGGAGGCCTGAGATTGTTGGGGATGAAACAACATCAGAGAGAGCTCGGCGGCGAGAGAGACATTTTTGCAAAGGGGGAAATAGAAGATGCTGGAGGGAGTGTGGAGCGAGAGGGATGAGAAAGAGAGACACAAATAGCACTGCTAAAGGACTCTCAGAGATGTTTCCCACAGGGGTGATGCTGATGTAATATTTAGAGGTACATGGGGCAGTGGTGTCACCTCCACTAGCTTTTAGACCTCTCTGAATAGCAGTCAAACACTGCCAACTCCCTTGGTGCAAAATGGCTGCACACAAGTGACGTGACATCTAGCAAAAGCAAAGTGTAGGTTATAGACTATTTATGTGAATATGCAGCCCCTCAGCAAACTCAGTGTTAGCTCGGCTCTACGGCAACGCATCCACCTGCTCAGCAGCTTCTGTCAACTCTCAGAAGCTGCAAATATTTAAAGCAATGAAGCCTGTTTTTTTGAGTGAAGTCTGTGCACCTCTCTGCAGTACACTGACTGTTTTAATTTACAACACTTGATATTATTTACAGATCAGACTCTGGCACTGTGCTTCAGTCTATTCAATTTGAAATGAAATAGAATACGCCCCCATCTGTAATTTGAGTAGGTTTGCATCAGTATAGCAAGCATGAATGTCAGTGGTTCAAAGGGAATTGGACAAATACACATTAAAGGATAATTTCTGTTGTTTACAACCTGGACCTTATTTCTAGCATAAAATAAGATCATTTTACTCACCCAGACAACTTTGGTGTCATTTGGAGTTGTTTTGACGAAATTAGCCCCAGTGGAGCGGCGCGTATCCGTATAATGCGAGAGCACGGGGCACGCAATGCAGCCTCTAAATAACACATTATCCGCCGCAAAACTCGTTCATTTCGCCAATATTTTGTTATGATACACTAGTGCTATTCCCCTCCGAGCCCGTGGTGGCATGTTAACAACATGCTGCGCCTGTAGGTTGACTACTAACCTCTTATCTGGATGATGTCATCTCCGACCGCTGCCCGGCGCGGCTAACTTGCTACGGCTAATGCTATGGTTCGTTTCTGCGTGTTTCTGACTTGTCAGAACAAAATGAGCAGCTGGATGAAGTTCAGCTTCCACAGGCTTCCTCTCCTCAACCTGGACTCACTAAAGCTCCGGCTAGTTGGGCTAAACATGGACCCGAATGCCGAAGCAGAATGATTATTATCAGAATGAGCCGGGCAGATGACATCATCCAGATCAGAGGTTAGTAGGTCAACCTAGAGACCCCGGATGTTGTTAACATGCCACCACGGGCTCGGAGGGGAATAGCACTAGTGTATCATAACAAAATATTGGCGAAATGAACGAGTTTTGCGGCGGATAATGTGTTATTTTAGAGGCTGCATTATTTCAAATATTTCAAATTTAATAAAAAAAAAATAAAAAAAACTTGAAACCAAAAATGTGTAACTGTCCAATTGGTTACGGTCTGGAACGTTTAACACTGCCATATATGTTTTTAGTGAGTAGTGCTGATGCTTGTGCTTTGTGCCAGTTGTTGCAGCTGCGGTTGTTCATGACACAGAAAACCCATTTGAAGGAGGGAACCAGTGACATTATCCAGCAATTTACTTTATAGCTCCAGCCATTTTTAACTTACAGTGGTTATGTCTATGGAAGCACTAACAGCGGACCCGGCTCACAGTTGTGTCAGGTGTCAAATCCGTTCTATTGTTAATGAGAGGGAGAAGCCAGCGCTTTGGAGAGGTTGACTAGAGAGTCGAGACGGTCAAACAAGAATTTCTCCACCTCTCATCTCCTGAGGAAAACCTCCACTGTAAGATGGTTGTGGCAATCAAGTGGAAAATATTTGGTAGGTTTCAGTTTCTGCTGTGAAAGGATGAATCACAGAAATGCTTTGTCTTGAATTCAACTCCTAAACACATACATTGCCAGTGGCAAAGGAATAGCCCGCTGAACGCATACACATTTTTTTCCTCCCATTTACTTTCAATTGAAACTCTGAACTCCAGGTGAAGCAGTGTTTACTGTGTGACTCGGCTTGAGTAAAGTTCAGTTTGCACTCCAGTGCAATGAGACAGTTTGAATTATTGAAACGGCAGTTGAAATAAAGTATGATACGTACACAAACACACAAACGCGCACACACATATTCCAGATTACGTGAACTTTCAAGCCCCTTACCCTTGGGACCTTTCAGCTCCTTCCTCTAATGTCTTGAAAGTTCAGTGTGTGTGTATGTGTGTGTGTGTGCGTGTGTGCGTGTGCGCCTTCTGAGCGTGACAACAGGCCCTTTCATAAAGGTCTTGGCCCTTCATCTACCTTGGGGCTTAGACTGCATGCTGGCTGCCCCTGGAAAAACCTACATCTCTGTGTCTCCCTTTTTTCCCATTTTTTCTTCTCCCTCAGTCCCTCTCTTCTATTTCTCTCTCCCAATCTCTGCTCCCTTTGCTGTCAACGCAATTAATTTCAAAAGACTTTATTGGCTTGGTCTGACCTACATCTCGTTCTTTCCTTGACCTCTTCCTTTGTCATTTTTTTCTTTTCTTTTGGCTTACTATTCATTCTTATCTTTCTTTCGCTGACACATACTCAACCTATGCACCTTAGGTTTCCCCCTTCCTGCACGCTTGGCCTCTGATCCCACACATTTTGATCTCTCTAACCTCCTCTCTTTTCTTGTCTTTCTTCCCTGATTTTCTATCTCTCATTTGTACACACACTCATACATATTCGCTTCTTGTATGATCTCCACCCTATCTACACCCACAACCAAGCATGCACTGACACCCATGCACACACTCTGGCCCCTGTAAAATCTCCAGGATTTATTTCCATCTCATGTAAAATGGATGAGCTGAGAGAAGGTGTCCTGTTTTGTTTGTTGAAGTGAGAGAGGACAGATTCCAACACTTCATGTCTATGTGATCACTATTTTAATATCGACAGCTGCATTTGTGACATTTTATGTGTGGTGTTACAATCAAAATGGTTTTACAATAATATATGGATAGTGCACACACTGTCTAGCATGATTTTATTACTGACATCTCTCAATGCAGTTACGGCTCTTCAGGAGGAACACTGGTTTTCAGTTGTGCAGTTTGCTGAAAGTACACGTGGCTTCGCTGTGCACATTCATTTCCAGCTGCAGAAAGGACAGTTAGGATGTCCCTCGAGGCTTTCAACCATTTAAGTTGCACTGGCTGAGGCCACATGTATGTTCAGGACAAAACGCTATAGTTTCCACAGATATTTTTAGATTTTTCTCTTCCAGCCTTGTAAAATATTGACTTGGTGTGGTGAAGAGACTGGTTCTTTGGTTAGAGTTGACCAACGCAATGGGTTGTTGGTTAAAACAAGGCACAGAGACTGAGGATCCAGTTCACTGTCATTTATTGTTAAGCTGCTGTTTTCTCATATAAAGGAGAAAATGAAAGAACAGCAAAAATATTAATCCACACAACTCAAACATAAGGTTCAATTAACAACTGAACAAAATATACTAAATCTAAGCAAACTCAGTTCAAACTTAATAAAGGGTAGATATTAGCATCCATATTCTTCATTCAACTATACTAAGAGTGTGTGGAACAGAAATGGATAACTCACATCAAATTCGCCGCTCAACAATTGGGGATGAGGATGAGGCCAGCTCCTTTGTTCTCAGTCAGGGCAAAAGGCCTCACACAGGTGAGCTGGCTGCCTAACTTTTTTTGCACAAACACGACAAAACTCTGTAGTAGGTCAGAGAAGTGATGTAAATGTTGTATGTAAAAAGTGCTGCTCAGAGGGACCTGAAACATTTTAGCGAAAAAACTGCCAAGTTCATATCCAGTGTGACACAATTTGTCAACACATGACAAAATGGATTTAGAATAATTAGTTGTCTGTTGAGTCACAATCTGACTCAGGTCACCATTTCTGTATTTATTATATATTAATATATTACAAAAATATGGTCTTCTATATTGTACACAGATTCTGACAATCCGATAATAATTTGAGCATTAAAAAGTCCAGTAGAGTCCATGCAAATAACATAAAGTGATGACAGCTAGAGTTGGATTCAGCATCATCACAGTACAGTCAGTTGATAAGATGTTCTGCTGTTCCTCTTACTGTCTCTTGCATCGACCTGTCATTAGCCAGACCATCATCCATCACAAAGAAACAGGATAATGAACAGTCCATCAAGTAATAAACGCTGGCAACAATTGAGAGAGTGTAGTTAAGACAGTATTGGCCTAATCTTTATACAAATGTGCACAACTCAACAGGGAAAAACATAGATGAATTCAAAACTATTATTCGTAGAAATGTATTTAAAAGCACTGTCTATGACTTATGCCTCTTCAAATTTGGTTACATCTGCATTTTAGAATGAGCCCAGTCATCATCCATTTTAAGACTGATTTAATGGAAGTGATGTTGAGTGGTCACAGTTTTTTGTACTGGCAGAAGATAACATTTATACAAACTGAATTATACGGAAAAAGAATCATCTTTTGAAAGCTGTGACCGAAAAATGAGCATGTCCTGCCATTCAAAAGAAAACCACGAAAAACATGAAGATACAGTGATGTTTTCATGACTCTTGCTTCCTGTACACAACACATTCAGCGTCCTAACATACTGTGGTTCACCTTTTCTCTATAGAGGTGATTGACAGCTGTGCCGTCTGTAATTCAGAGGCATGTGATAGAGTCAGTGCTGTACCATCCGTCAATCATGTTATTCTAAGATGAGTACAGATCATGTATTTGAATGGATTGATGTCACCTCTCACGGCTCTGACTGGTTCCCAGCACACAGCAGTTATTCATGTGAAAGTACATATAGACCCAGCAGAATGTGAATGCGGTGCCATAATTGACCTACTTCATGCACTCATAGAAAAGGTCAGTAAACGTCATTGTGAGTCACCACCACAAGACAACGTAGGAAGCTGACGTGACAATTGTAGGACGGAAATGCACTTTGCCAGTCAGATGTCGTGTACATTATTTAGTGTCTCCTGTTAATCTTCTCTTTCTCTTTCTCTCTCTCCATCTCTCCATCCCTCCCTCTCTCACTCATCCTTTCTCGAAGCAGCCACCCTCTCTCTTCTCTTCTGTATGTGTGTCTTGTTGTTGACTTTCTCTCTCTCTGCTATTTTGCTCTGCTGCTCTGTCTCGCTCTCTGTCTCCCGCTCTGTCTTTTAGTCACCTTGAGAATCTGAGTGTCCATTAAGGCTTTCAACTTTTCTGAAGCGCAGTGCTTTCAGAGCTTTTCCTGGGTTTACATTATTTTCACCCACGAGTGGCCTCATGGTTCAACACGAAATAACGTCAGCAAACACATACAGCAGGTTCACGACGCTGAGTTTCAAACTCAAAGGTTGTTTGTCTGCCTCTACTTCCTGCAAGTGAAAGTTGTCTTGACCCTTTCTTCTTTTTTATTCCCACTTTGGCACCTGGAAATACTGTAGCTCCTAAACCGCCTTTACTAGTTTACTTTGTAAACTCTACAATACTGATTCTTGACCCTGGGATGGAGTCATATCAGTGATAACGCA
Organism: Trachurus japonicus; assembly: GCF_045865225.1. Taxonomy (NCBI): domain Eukaryota; kingdom Metazoa; phylum Chordata; class Actinopteri; order Carangiformes; family Carangidae; genus Trachurus; species Trachurus japonicus. Next base: position 23,314,846 of record NC_140915.1, on the reverse strand, counting down.
TAATCCATTATGCTTCAATAGCACCACAGTGTGAATACAAGTGTTGTTGTTTTTCTTGGACTTAAAAGAGAGATTCAGCTTTTGACAGCCACGATTTCTGCAGGACAATGCCGACCAACTGTGCAAAATAGATCAGGAACAATGGAAAGTCAAAAAAAAAAGGGAAAGTGTATCCTTTGTGTGTGTGTGTGTGTGTGTGTGTGAGAGAGAGAGAGAGAGAGAGAGAGAGAGAGAGAGAGATAATGTGTGTGTGTGTGTGTGGTCCTGTCAGCTTTTCAAAGCATTGCCAGTAGATTGGTTTGTCATGTTGCTGACTGGGTGCTTCAGTTTTTATCCAGGGCAAAACCTTATTTTTTCTCTGCAGGATACACATAAACACAGTGGGTTTGTCTGTCTGTGCTGGCTCCGACTGCTGTCCTGGTTTCAGAATAGCCATTTGTCAAAGTCACTCTCTTTATGTGTTGGAAAGTTATGTGGAGCTTTCTTCCTCTCTCGCTGTCTCTGTCTTTATGTGTGTAAATATCTGTCTCTCACTTTTCTTTTCAACCTCTCTTTTTCCCAGCCCCTTTCTGTTTGTGTGGGTTGACACATATGTCGTTCTGCAGGGTTCTGACATTGTTAGGGACAAATGGGTTTTTCTTTTATGACTTGCCTTGTGTTTGTCACAGAAAGATTGTCTACATGTTGTGAATAGGGTGGGGAGGCTTTATATCTCCAGACTAATATGATTACTACAATATAAATATATTTTAACAAGCATAAAAATACATTTGCAACAAAATGCTTTAGGGTGGATTTGTTTCTGCTTAATGTGGTTGAACCTCCTTTGGTTGCCCAACTGACCTTATCATAAAATGCAGCTTTAATACTCAGTAATGTTTGTTATTAACTAGACATGCATCATTAAAGGTGCGTATGACCTGAGCTCATTTCCTTTTAATCAAGATCATTTAAATGCCACTGTTAAACTCCTCCATGCATGTATTTTCATAGACTCTCTTCACTCGTATGTTCCTACAGTCTAGGGTGTGAAAGTGCGTCTTGTGTGTATGCATGCATGTCTTTATTCTTTTTTTAACGTATAAATCTATACTTACATAAATTATCAATGTTTATCTGCAAGAAGGTGTTGAAGCGTAGAAACAAGCATATTATTGATGTAATATTTATGTAAGTTAACGTATATCCATTAAACTGTTAAATTTATAAACCACGTCCTGAGAGGCAAAGGATTTGGCAGGTTTGTGCGTGTGTGTGTGTGTGCGTGCATCTGTCTCACATATGTATACAGAGAATAAAGAGCAGACATAAAGAAAGGCTTTGCATTTATTGATAATCATATTACTCTGTGGGGCAATGTTAATTCTGTTTTAATCATTGTTGGTGTTCCAGCAGTGAGTAAAGTACAGAATGAAGTCTCATCAAGCAAATTAGTTTTAAATGAAATTGAATTAAAAGATGGAGATACACACAAAATGCAGGCAGAGTAACAGAGATTACCATACTGTTGCACCAGCAGCTCTTTAGCTGTTATTCTGGAGTCAGTGCTGAGTATTAGAGACTTTGTGTGTGTGTGTGTGTGTGTACAGTGCAGCCATCAGCCAGCTGCTCCCCAATTATACAAATGGAACTCTGAACAGGTGGAGGATGGAGGATGATCTTACTCGACCATCTATGTCTGTCACAAATATACAGACAAAGTGTATGTCCAGTCGGTTTTCTGTATGTACACTGACAAGCAAGACACACCTCCTGCTATATGAGCAGAATCGTCTGTGTGTGTGTGTGTGCGGTTGGATGCATTTGTTTGTACTTTCAAAGGAGATAGAAGCCTAGTTGCATATCATTTGATTATTTTGCAGCCCACATAGAGAAAGAACTTGAAGTCTAGATGTAGATTTATTTTTGCTTTTTATTTTTTTTCTGGTTTTGACTACACCTTGCTGTGCAGGCTCCCTTGTGTGCATCTGTGCATTTGTGTGCTTGTCTATAGATGTGCACAAACAACCCTCTGTGTAAATAGCTCATTAACGGTGGGGGGGGGGCATACCCCTGTGTGTGTGTGTGTGTGTGTGTGTGTGTGTGTGTGTGTGTGTGTGTCTATGTACGTGTTGATTGATGGGGTCACAGCAGGGAGCCAGGCCTACTTACAACCTCCTCCTTGCCTTTCCCCTCCGCTCCTGTTCCTCCCTCCCTCCGCTCTGTTCCATCCTCGTTTAATCTGGCAGCGGAGGCGAAGGAGAGCGGGAGCGAGAGTCACCAAGGGACGCTGCCCGTCTTCAAACATCACACTCATGCCTCTTTTTCCCCTCTCTCGTCACCTTGTCTCTTTTTTTTGCCCTCACTCCTCTCTCCTCCTCCCTGCTTGCTCTGTTCCTCCTCCCTGCAGTTTTGTCTCCGTTTTAACTTCTCCTGCCTCCCCCACCTTCCGTCATCTTCCTCACGCTGAGAGACAGAGCGTACAACCACAGTGATGCAAGACACCTTGTCATTTGTGTTTTGTGCTCCCCACTTTGTTATTTTTTTCAGACTGAATCAGAACTCATCAAATCTCTGCGTATTTTCCTCTGCATTTGAACTTATTTGAAATTTAAAATACTATTGGGATTGTCACTACGGTAAACCTAGCCTCACATATGTCTCTGTCTGTCTTTTTTTTTGTCTGTGTCTGCTCTGATGTCTGTCACCCTTCAGCCCCTTCCACTTCCTTGCTCTCATTTCAGTTGTTTCAGGTTTTTCTTCCTCTTTTTTTATCTGAACTTGTCAACTCTGAACTTTCCTAAAGTGTGGCAGGGATGAGGAAATGTAAAAACTGTATATTTCAGTGCGTCTGTCTGGAGACAAAGAGGGGAAAAGTGACTGTGAGGCAGCCTGTGTGGACAGAGGGACGGAAACAGAGAAATGCTGGAGAGAAAGAAGATAATTGTTGACTATATTAACATTGTTTGGATACCTTTAAAGAATACTGACATTTTAATTTACATGTTTAAAATAATTTGTCATGGAAAAACAACATCTAATGTTTGATATTTGTGTGTTCCATTCCTTTTTTGTGTTCACTTTTCTTTAACACACGGGTGTGTGTGCCAGCTGAATGGCCATTCAAAGCTTATTTGTATCTAATGTTTTTGAGTCAGTAGAGGAAAGGTAATTTTACTCTTGAGCTGTTTTCTCTTCCTGCAAGATTGGACAAATAATTCCCCACTACTTCTTTAGGCTTTAAAAAAAATTGAATACAAATAGTTGAAAGGAGAAGAGCACAGTAACCCTTTCTATGTTTTACAACAGATGGCTACTACATGGAAGTTTGTCAGCCATGAACAGAATAACACATTTAACATTTCACTTTGTCTCAATGTTTTCATGTTCAGCTCATTGCATTGCCACTGCAATGACTAATTGAGTGTTGATGATCATCTCTACAGAGTTAGTCAGTGGATTAGTGCATTGTTTATGTGCGTGTGCGTAGTTGGAAGCTAGCGTCATTGTGCCACTGTGTGTTTTTGGACTTTTACATGGCGTGTATGTGCATGTGTTTAGCCATCAAATGAAACTGAATAGGGGGAGTTATTTTGTCCTGTGAGTGACTGCTTAAAGACCACCACCACAGCTGAGGAACACACACACACACACACACACGCACGCACAGAGCGAGAGACACACTCTCTGAAAAACCACTAAAACACTTGACCTTTCACCTCACCTCCTCTGGAGCCAAGTCATTTTATTGGCTCTCCATCTTTTCAACCCGGCCAGTCCAAACAAACGGGCTCTTTGTTTATGAACTCTGGCTTTGTTACAGCGTCCATCTACTGCTGGCTGGTATTGCTGCTAGAGTGTGTGTGTGTGTGTGTCTATGCATTTTGGCGTGCATGTTTTTGTGAGTCCCTCCGTGTTTATGTTGGTTTCCTGACAAAGAGAAAGTGGTTTTTGATTGTCTTCCTGTGCAAATGTAATGCTAAAACAAAGGCTTAAGTAAAGCCAGCAGTAGCGAGACAGAGTGGTGCTGACTTACAGGAAGACACAGTGACAGTCTGGAGGGAGACAGGTGGACTGTCAGGCCCAGAGACAGACAGGCAGGCAACAGTCAAACATCCAGACAGGCAGGGAGGTTTGGAAGCAGGCAAGTAAACACAGTAAGAATGTGTGTTTGAAGAGGAGATTGACAATCAGATAGCCTTAGTTAAACACTCCTTTTCTTTAGTAGACCAAGACATGTATCTAAGAAGAAAGAGAGAAAAAGAAATAGGGAGTCGTGGGAGGAATGGACATGAACAAGAATGAAAAATGAACAGGGGCAAATTGGCAATAATCAAACTTTATATTGTTGCTATGGGAACAATAGCAAAGTGGGAGCTGGATGGGAGAAAAGGTAAAGTAGACTTGAGTAATTATGGCACCCATGTGTGTGCGAGTGTGTGTGCACACCTACATACAGTACTGTATGTGTGAGCACAGAACTTGTCTAAACATATTTCCTTTTATGTATTTGCAGAATGTGGTGTCTCCATCTAGACTGTATTGCTCGGTATCAGTGCTCCATGTTTATGTATGTATGTATGTATGTATGTGTGGATATGGTATGTGAAAAGGGTATTCTGAAATTGTGTGTGGCTACAAAGAGAAAAACTGGAATACCATCCTCCTACATACTCCTACTTCCAACCCAGCAAACGTCTCCTCAGGTGATTATCTTGTGAAACTAATAAAAGTGGAAAAGGTAATTTGATGAATGAGAGAAAATGAGAAAGAGGGTCTCTCCTTCTCTCTTATCTGAAGGATGAAAGAGAAGAGGGAGCTGAAATCTATATTTAGCCGATTATTTTTAAGAGAACAATATGCAGGCAGACTGTAGATCAAGGTTGCCTCTTCACACTGGGACTTCATTCTAAATCAGGGAGGATTTTTTTTAATTAACCAAAGGAGCGAGGAGAGACAGTACATCAGGAAAACAATTTCATAGATATTGCTGATAATTTTTCAGCATCAAAACAACTGCTCAAATGCAGCGCCATTTAATGCCGTTCATTGTTTGTAATAATGTGCATTTCTCTGTGCCTTCCTCTGCCTTTCATACAATAACATCAGTGACATTTGGGAAATACTTCATTAGATTCACTTCCCGTCAAGTCGATTTTTATTCATGTAACACCAAATCACAACAGTGGTTATCTCAAGGCACTTGAGAAGATATTGAATGTAATGTAAGTGGGCAGCTTAATGCATCTGAGCATTGCTCCTAAATTGTATCGTTATATGTAGCATAAGTTTGATGTGGCCTTGTTATTGTCACTGTTGGATCCTCATCCACAAGACCACTGACCAGAAGCAAATAGTGAAATGATGAATCAGTCTCAAGCAGCAATTTTCTCTCTCTCTTTTTTTCTGTTTCCATTGTTTCGTTTTTTTTTTCTTTTGGCCACCCACATGACTTTGTTTTGTCTCCTCTTCATTTCCTCTGTTTTCCCCCTTTCTTTGTATCTGTCTCTTAACAGTTGTGTTTCAATGGAGGATTTATTATAGTTGTGACAGCCTTAAAATTGACTGTAATGGGAAAAAAAACATTAAAAGGCGTCATGAAAGGAGATAGGGGCGTGCAGAAAAATTGCATTTTATTCTTCTTTTTCAATAGAAAGCAATCCTTTTGTCACTCATATAGTGTTTATGTGTGTTTGTATTTGTGTTTCAGTATCTAGTAGTCATTTTCTATACATCCTCATGTGTGAGAGTGATGCACTCGACACATCAAAGGCCATGTTTCATCCCTGAGAAAAAAAAAAGCAGCAACCTCCCGGGCTAAAAAATTAAGCAAACACCCTAAACCGCAGTTCCTTGAATGATCACCTGATGCTGGCTCCAAGAGAGATTCAATGCTCACAGATTACCATGATAAAACTCAAGTTTACAGCTGTACAGCAGCTACAGTTTTGGTCTCTATAGTTAATTTCCTCCATCATGACCATTTTAATACAACTTATGCTTTCAAAATCTTATAAACTCTTAAAGTTATCAATTATTGAGGATGTTTGGCTTTGAGTGGCAGGTGGGAGAGCATATGTGCACCACAAACGGCTCTCAGCTCCAGACATGCCTTAACTCTTTGCCCATTTTTGGATTTGCCAGGAGTTGGGCGGAGTCAGGCAGTGGCAAAATTGTGATGGCAGAGCAGCTCATTCTGAGCTTCAGAAGTCCTCTCCAGAAACCTATGCATCCTATCCTATCCTATCAGAGATAGTAAACATTAAAAGTGCTTGACACACCACAGCATAATGTTTAATTTCAAGCTGGAGAAGCAGAACTCTGTTAACTGTTAACCTAATAACTGCAGACGTTTTATTCTTTGTTGCCTCAGAAAAAGATTATTCAATTTAATTCCCAAGATTTGTAAGTAGTTATAATCTCCTTCAAGTCTGCAGGTAATTGACAAACTCATGGTGCACAGTAGGAATTCATTAATGCAGAAAGTGTCCAAAAAGCTTTTAAGTGAGGAAGGAGGTACATAAACTATTTGCAAAAGGGACATCAAGTGGTCACAGCACAGCTAGACGTGTTTGCTGTGCAGAATTTAAAAGAGAGATTCAGTGTTTACTGTTGTGCGTTTAAAGAAAACTTCATCTTTTGCACTGTGGGGGAAACGGCAAAAAATCATGTCTCTGTATTTGAATCGCTGTTTTTCAGCTGTGCTGTGCTGCATAAGTTAGATCGTGTTCTCTTCTCGTGATTAACAAAAAACATATTTGCTGTGAAATTACAGGGAAAACCTGCAGCGTTCGGTGTTGAATAGGTAATTTGTTTTTCGTTCATCATTCCACTGACTCATTCATTTATTCAGTCATTCCTGGCTTGGTACAATCAGTCAGTCAGCAAAGCATGCTCCAAATTGTCTGCTATGTAGTGAATACCTCACAGACAATCAATAAGGCTTTAATTCATCGCTCAAAGATAATTTCATGCTCTCAGAAGCCCATTGGTTATATTAATACATCTATTAAGGCGCTGGGCTATGAACTTAATATTACTCAGCCTCAGAGGGAGTGGAAGAGGGAGAGAGGGAGCAGAGTGAAGAGAGTGCCATGACCAGGGCTACAGCTGTGTGTTAAATGAGAGTTTAAACTGTTAATCATCTTGGTTAGCTTCCCTCTCAGACGAGGTCCAGCACTCTAATGGCTAATAAGACTCTAAAACACTCCACACTGCCAGAGGAAACAGGCAGTTCAGATGAAGACCTGAGCGAGGACCTCTCTTCCCTTTGAGCACCGATGACAGTGGGAGCCCTATCTACAGCACAACTGCTATAAGTGTGACTGAACACTGTAAATGTTATATTTACATCCATTAAAACCTGCCTGTTCAGCCATGTGGCATAAAATATGTATTTCAACATCTGGACAGTGGCACGATAAAGCCATTCATTTGCTATTTTGCATCTAGTTCTGCCTATAACAAAGTATACTTTGTTGGATTAAGACTGACGCTGTTGAATACAATGTCATCTTTAGATTTCACGGATGAAACGGTGGAAAATTAAAGAGAAAAGAGAAGAAAAATAATAATTAAATGACAGACAAAAGGAAGAAGCATGCAGGGTCATCAGAGAGGCAGTAAGACTTTGATGAAAAGAGTTGTGGGAGGAACAGACTCGAACAATTATGAACGATAAAAGTCCTGATGATTGATGAGTCTTCTTTCCCAGAAGATAATGACAGCTATCACTCTTTTGAATTGATGCCTTCAGGCCTTTTTATAAGATTTTCTTTCTTTCTCTGTGATCTCTGTTTGTTTTCCCCCCTCCATTTTAACAGTATTTAAATGTAGTCACTGTGTGGAAATGTGCTGTTAGAGGAATAACTTTTAAGAGTGACCTGTGTGCTCTTTTTGTCTCTTATTATTCTCACAAAGATTTCTATAGGGGAAGCTCAGATAATCACAGCGTGGTCACTCCCGCCTCTGTCTCTGTAGTAGGTTACGGCAGCTATATTATTCTGGTCATGATTAAGGGGAGAAATGAGTTGTCTAAGCTGTGTGTGCATGTGCGTGCTTGCTTTATTGTATATGAGGCCAGAGAGGAGGTACTGTTCGAAGGAATGATACTAGAGAAAGGCTGCATTTATCTTGGTAGTGAAAGGCAGGGTGGACCTCGTAATACTGTAAGGTTAGGTCATGCACACGTGTGTGTGTGTGTGTGTGAGAGAGAGAGAGAGATTTTGTTTCCTATATGCACTGTATGTGTCTGTTAACATGTGTAGTAAAGGCTTTCTTCACATCAAATTTTACTTTGGTGTTGTTGAAGTGTGTGTGTGCGTGTGTGTGTGGTGTTGAAAGGTTGTGTGGTCTCTTGTGAAAGGTCTTTGACTGATGTAGTGGGGCCAGACAAGTTACAGTGATAATGAAAGAAACAGGCCACTTTGTGTGTGTGTGTGTGTGTGCCCTGACCTGTGAGAGACAGAACAGAGGTACAGCAGCAGGAGATCTTCCCCACTAACACAAAGACACACACCTGGCTTCCATTACACACTACGTTTGCACACAATCACACAGTCACAGTCACACACTGCACTCTCTCTCTCTCTCTCTCTCTCTGCCCATCATGCCATGTAGTGTGCAGTTTAAGCTGTCAGATGCTTTAATGGAAGCACTTTCCCATCCCCTTTAAGGCATTGTTGACCACTTGCAAATGCATACGTACACACAGACACACACACACACACACACACACACACACACAGACAGCAAAAACTCTTAACAGGCAGCCACACAAACAGCACACACACACATCACCAGAGCCTGAAGTCCGGACAATTACACAATTACCAACCACTTTAACCCTTTACTGAGTGACAGTGGGCCATTTAGCTTTACTGAAAAGAACATCACTCACACACTACAAGTGCTCTCAAGCCCCTACAAAGCTGCAGTGGTCAGTTCTGTTATCAGCTTTCTGCTCTAGTGTTGGAAGAAAATGTAGTTCAAGATTTTACATCATCATTAATTAACTGATTATTGTCAGATTTATTAACATCGGTATGGACCTAAAAAATACAGTACAAGGGATTTTAGTTTTTCTAGATAATATGGCCTTTTTTCACCCCCTGTTCTTAAAAGCAGAAACTAAAGATTTCAGCTTTTGATTTGTACTTGCAGGCTTAAGAGTAAAATAAACTCTTCAATGAGCGATTGAGGGATTTGTGGTTGTGTAGTTGGCTCACACAGAGACAGGCGGACATAAACAGAGTAAAGAGAGACAAACGATGATCCATATAGGTCTGTTAGGTGTACATTTGCCAGCCGTTACCAAGGAGAGATGTTGACACGAGCCCCTGACCCACTGGCTGCTTTACATAGAGAACACATGCTTTCACACAGTGGCAGCAACACCAGAGATTCCTCACAGATCAGTTGTATGTGCGTGTGTGTTTGTGTCATGTTGAAAAGAAAGGAAAGTGCGTGCCTGTGTGTGTGTCTGTGTCTGTCAAAAGAATGCATTCACTCTGCCTTCTCAGAGCAGAGCAGAGCCTGCTGGTTCCTCTCAAAGAATATATGGCCAAGTCTCTCTCTTGCTCTGTCTCTCTCTCTCACACACACACACACATGCAGACACACACACACACACACACACACACACATAGAGTAGCACATGGAACACACCAGGGCACTTTGAGATTGGGCTTAATGACCTTAGGAACAACAAAAGGCCTTTCAGCTTTCTTGTTTATCCGTCGTTTGGTGCATTCCTCATTAAGTCCCACAGGAAGTCATTAAAGTCAAAAATCCCCCCTGATAGGTCAACAGCAGCTGAAAGGTTCCCAAAACCAGGAAGTAATCAGATGCTGATTATCAACATGATGCCAAGTGTAATTAGACTTTTTGTGTGTGTGTTTCTGATTGTCCTGTTTTAGTTTTTTAGTCGTTTTTTTTTTTTTTTTTTTTGGAAGTTTGGCCAAAACTAAGACTTTTTTTTCTGGTGTGAAACGTTTAAACCAACTCTAAACTTTTCATGTTGAGCTTTTTAAACTGGAACTTTGAACAAAGAAAATCAAAACAGTCTTGCACTGGCCACTGGAATTTATTTTGAACTATTCACACCAAAGAGAAAAAACTGCTCTTCGGGGACTAAGAAATTGTGTAATGATATAAGAGTTTACAGTACTTGAGCGCACACTTTGTTTGCAAGTTCCAGGGCTTCGGAATGAGAGCCTCTGAACAAATGGACTTGTGAAGCAGTGGGTTGGATGAAATTCAAGATGTTTTGATGAGCCAAGGTTTTATAGCTTTTTTGATTTTCTTTTCTAAACTGCTGATTGTCCTTTTGACAAAGAAGAAGATGAGCTTTTTTTCTCCCAATGTTTCTGCATAAAGAATTTCAACTAGATGACACACTTTTTGAACTTTCAAGTGTTTTTACTCGCTTTTTAGGGATGGATGAATCAAAGGAACATACTTAAGCTTGAAAAGAAAATTAGTGGGGAAATCACAGCTTTAAACTGTGAAAACCATCATGTAAAACAAAATACAAACAGCTTTTATTCGCACATACTTTAGAGTGTTGCTTCTATCATGTCCTTTCCTCACTCTTTTGTTGAAAGCTGCCTGTGAAGAACTGCAGCAGACTGAATATGAGATGTGCCTAGATAGACTGACAGCAGTTGTTGTCGTTTTTGGGACATCAGACATGTTGCTGGCTGTCTGTGATTGTGGTGACATCCAACTGCGACAAGTTCCTCTGCTATGCTCAGGGGCTACAGTATATAGTGGTGATCAAACATATGTGGTCCTGTGCCACACCTTGACGTGGACATTGGTAAACACACGCGCACACACACTGACACTGAGATGAGCAAAAACTCTTTGCTTTAAGATGCTGGTGCAGATGCAAAACAAAATGGGGGAAAAATGCAATTTTGCACAAACACATCTTGCATTTTCTCACAGAGCACTCAGACCCCATTCCACACACTCTTTCTCCTGCCTTGATCAGCTCAAACAAGCACACAGTGTTGTTAAAATTTCTGGCCGGCAGAGGCCCGTGAGAGATGGTAATGATAAGGCATCCACAACACACACATGCGCTCACACACACACTTGCAGTAACGATAAGGCATCTACAGTAGCATGCACGCATACACACACAGGGTAATGATAAGGCGTCGCTTACAAGACTTTCTGAACAGATGCAAGCAGGGCCAGAATCGATAAGCAGTGGTTTCCTGGGGGAAATGTAAATAACGCTACACTACACACAGAGAGACCACAAGGTTTAGGAGTGTAGATTACTATTTGAATGAGGACCAGGGAGTCACAGAGAGACACACGGAAAGAGAAGAGAGAGTAATAGTGTGAGAGAGGGAGAATAAGCCGAAGCAAAGGAGAGACTGAAAGCGAGCACCAAGAGAGGCATGCAGAGTGGGAGAGGGCACAATGACATTAAGTGTGAAATATTTTGAGGAGATGAAAAAGCAAGTAAATATTCTGGAGAGGGACGAGGCAAGTGAATTTCTCAGTCCACTGTGAATGTCTGGTTTGGATACATGGCCCATTTGTCTCACTTCAGACACTGAAAAAGTCTCTTGGTGCATTTTCATCTCTTCTTTGTCTCCTCTCCACGTACCTCTCACCGTTGCTCTGCATTTTAATGGCGAAAATAATTTCTCTGTATTTACTTTTCACTCTGTGGCTGCACTCCTGTCTCACACGCAGACAAATGACAAATGTACACACACACACACACACACACACACACACACGTACGTCTCAGTTTTGACACAAGCCAGACAGAGCAATTATGGTCTGTTCTCGTGCCCCTGTGTCTCATCACCCCAGATTGGTTCAAACAAGACATTGCCTCATTGGGTCTGTCCTTATCACAGTGAACATAAAGCAGTGAGCACATTTAGGCCTCTCACTTCCAGCTGATGCCTGTAAATGCAGCCATCACAGATTTCCATTTCATACCCATTGACTGCCTGGTTGTACCACAATGTTTGTTAAATCCTGCCACCGTAATGTCCGCAGAGCTGTCATGGTGTAAAATAAACCTGCGCTGAATTACCTTGTCACAGCTGAATATGTCTTCTACATTGAATTATTTAGCTCATATGATGATGGGAAAATGTTCTAAAAAAAAAAAAGAAGTAATAGAGTCTGGTCTAACAACTGTAATTGTTGCAGAGAGCTCAGAGTGCTGTATTTATAAATCTAACAAAATACTGTCTTGTCTCTCTCTCTCTCTTTTTCCCCTGCTCACCTCATCGGTTCCTGCTTTTCTCCGTGTCTGCCCCCCACCTGCTCAAACCCTGCTCAGGTAAGAATATTTCCTGTAATAAAACTCTATGTGTCAGGTCTGATACAGAAATAGCAATATAGAAATCTCACTTGGCACTGTCCCACTTTGCACTCCATGCTTCACAGGTGCAGCTTTGCAAATTCATAGCTGAGATAGTTTTATTTTGGAAACAGTTTGGGAACACTGGCGCTTCTACAGTATACAGTATACAATATGCATTTTCACAGTAGTGCAAACTGCTAGAAAGATTCACAGTGGGTTGTTACAGTGTGTTATGTGCAACCCTATAAATAGTCTCCCAATATACTTGTTTTTCACCATTAGCCCAAAAAGGTACAAGAATAATAAAAACACTAGTACTGTATGAATGTGTTTTCCAGTTCTGGATTGTGATACAGGGATGCCATTTTCATTCGTGGTTCAGTGTGACACCATGCCATTGATTTTTACATAAGGTTTGAGCTACTAAACATTTGCAAATGTCAAGAAATGTAAAAATGACCAGTGTGTCATGTCTTAACTTCCTTGATGTTTCTTGATGTTATTTCTTGGTGTTATAAACCATGTGCCGGTTCTTTGAACTTTCTTACTGTAAGCATGAAAGGCTTAATTCAAATAGATGTGTGTATGTGTGTGTGTGTGTGTGCAGTATCTCCATCTTATTCTTTTGTTACTCCATAGTATTCCTGGTGAAGCAGCGAAGCAGATAATGTAATGTACTGTATGTTTCCCACCATGTGATAGAACCAGACTTTATGTCCGTCGTAGCTTCAGCCTCCCCAAAGCCAAATTCCTATTAACTTTGGCTGATATTGTAGCGCGGTGTTGAATCTTGTTAGATGACAGCGATGGAGAGATACAGTTTTCTGATTCTCACAGAAATGGCTTTGGACAGGAACAGTGGTTCTCGATCTCCAATTCCCCTCAGGGTGCGTTAAGTTTTTGTTCCAGCTTATCCCTCCATCTAGTCGACTCAATTGTGCTGTTCAGTGAACAGTGAAATGGACTTAGCAGCTCCTCAGTACTGTCAGGTGTGTTTGTTCTCTGAAATAAATGAACAGATGGCTCACAAACCAGCAACGGGTCGTGAAGGCTAGAGGTGTGAGGTTTGTTTGTGTGTGTGTGTGTGTGTGTGTGTGTGTATGTGTGTATGTGTGTGTGTTTGTATACATGTATGGAAATCTGTGGACCTGTGTGTGGGTGTACATTACTATGGTCTTATGTGGTTATGCATAAGAGTGTGCGTGTGTGTTGTATTTAGGCCAGTGCAGTAGGTATTTTGGCATTCGAGTGCTTGGCTAAGCTTTGAGTTTTGGACTGAAAAGAAAAGAGGAAACTGACGACAGAGATGGAAAGACAGGATCAAGAAAAAAAGAAACTCTGGGAGCGCAGTTGTAGGTGAAGATGAAGGATTATTAAGAGATAATTGAAAGGAAAAAGTAGAGGAGTGAAATGACATTAAATGTTTTTGGGCGTGTTCTGGAAGGGGGAGGAGGATAGGAAATACTATAATCACACAAAGAAGAAGAAAAATGGTGAAACCCATAGAAAGGAATACAGGATGTTGATTAACTTAGAAATATCAAATCGATCAAATACATCCAGACTTTGGAAAAAGAAATAAAAGACAGACAGACATCCACAAACCTTATGATGACAATGATGTATATTCTTTACAAAGCATAAATAAATGAACAGATAACTGCTGGGATGAGGTAAAAGTAAGTGGAGTATATTTGACATCATTACAGAGCGAGAGACAAATGAAAAAAAAAAAGTCACAAAAGGGCAACTGGGGATAAAACAGAAAATGGAGGGGGAGATTAAGAAGCAAAGACAGATCATAAGGAAGGACAGCAATAGGATGAGGTGCACCACAGAGGCGATGTATGATTATAGAAAAAGGAGTGACAGGAAGAAGGAGGGGAGGACTGCAATACTTTTTTTCCCCAAACATAAACGAATAAAAAGGCTAATTGCCTGCTCTGAAAATGAGGTGGGAGGTATGAGGAAAGAAGAACCACGGAAAGATGGATGGATGGACAAAGAAAGTGACGGTGAGGACAGACAGAAGGTGCGGAGGGAGCCCTGACATGAAGAGCAAGTGACCCAAACAGAAGTTTAATTAGCATATGTAAATTACCGCTTCCTCTCCGGTGCCAGCTCTCTCGCCTTCCCACCCTCCCCTCTCTTCTGTCTCTCACCTTTTCTTTTATTACTCTAACCCATCACCTACTCATCTTCTCTTCCCTGGCCTACTAATCTACCCTTGTCTCATCTCTAGCCTGTTCTCTCTTTCACCTTTTTCCTCTACAGTCCCTTTTTATTTACTCGCTCTTTTTTGACTGTCACCTTTTGATTTGGTTCCTGAGACCTCAATCCTTTTTTTTATCATTTCACCTCCCTTTCTTTCGCTTCCTTCAGGCTTTCTCTTTCTGCTGTCTCTCTCTCTCTCTCTCTCTCTCTCTCTCTCTCTCTCTCGGTTGCCTGGCAGATAATGTTGGCAGTTCTCTAAGCAATTGTTGACGGTATTATGGCGCACTTCACTGGGATATTTATGTGGCCTGTAATCTAAGCCTGTGAATAAACCGGCCAGGCTGTGAGCTGCAGTCAGCAACAGTGAGATAGCTGGCCAAACAGGGCAGAGAGCTTTTCAGCCTTGCTGCCTTTCCACTGAACTATAGGGAAAACCTGGTCACCTTGAGCTTATCAAATGCAACACACACACACACACGCTCAAGTTCACACACGCAACACATCTGACCCTGTACTGATACCATGACCTTTCCAATAATGCTGAGCCACCTCTCTCTTTTTCTTTCCCCTTTTTCTTCTCTCTTCTCTCTCTCGCTTCAGCATTCACTTAGCGCTACACACATTCCTGCACACAAACACACAAGTACGCACACACACACCTGCCGTCCTCACATCCTGTTTCCTTCCTTCCTAACTGCTTGGCTCACTGCCTAAACACACCTCTCATCTCCAATTTGGATTGTTTTTGTTACTCTGAATCTGTGTAGTTTTTTAGGTTAAAGTCTCTCTTTAAGATAAATCAACATTTTGGGGATCGTACAGTGATCGCTCACAATACACTAAATCACACAGGCAGCACCGATTAATGTTGTGCTTCATGCCTGTGCACTGTAAATGTTGTGCTCTACCTTACATGACTTGTTATGGAGACAATGGAGGCTGTCTTACTGTAAGACAAAGGAACTGTAATCAAATGGCTAAATCGACGATGGCATCCAAGGCCAACCACATGTGATGTGAAGGAGGTGAACAAAGGTGTGTTCCTTTGTTCAACACAACACAAGTCACAAGTTCTCTGACTATGGACAAAACAAAAAAGCTAAAGTACTACTGAATTGAATCAATGCCTACATTGGCACAGTTGAAAAGTTTTATGCTTAGTCAAGTGTTGTGCAAGGTAAGTTAACTAGGCCCAGCTACGCTACCAAGTCACATGGAGAAGAAAGATGCCATGTTGATGTGCTGGGTTGCAAATCCCAGCAACCACAGGAAAGTCCTTCCCGAACTGATACACTGATTCCGGCCAGGTTCGGGCTGAAGATATATACAAATGGGTTGGGTTGTAATGTGCGTTGTTTATTGTGAAATGCACTGAATCGGCACGGCTTATTTTGGTGATTATTTCAGAGCGGTAAATGAAAAAGAATGGCTTCTACACGGTTCTCATGCCTGCCTCGTTGTAGTCTGTGCTAGCTCTGCCTTGTGGCTCTGTTGCCGGTTAACTCAACTAGCAGACCCTGAGTCATGCTTGTTGGTGCTTGTTCTTAAATCCGTTGGTTGATCCTCGTGTTGCTCAGTCCAGTCCAGCCTTGTGCAGGCCTCATGGAGGTTGGAGAGCAGCAGCAGTTCCTGTTGAGGAGCTGCCCACTCTGAGGGAAGAGAAGAGCTTAGAGGAGCAGCAGCTTCTATTGAGAAGAGCTACTGGACGAGGGTTCAGTGGTTAGAGAAGAGAGTGAGGAGAATGTGGCCTGGTGACATCAAAGGTCCTGGGCCATGCAGTGACCAATGTGAGTTGGAGTTGGGGATTTCACACCTGGTTGTGAAAAGGTGGAGGATGCTGGGAGACTGAGTACAATAGCTTTCCTTTGTCTGGGGAACAGAAGAAGCCATGTGGTCTGGTCCTCCACTTGGAATGGGCTGTGGCCCAACGAACATCGTGCTCACTATCTGTGGCCGAAGCAGATGTACAATAAACATGTTAAAATAAATTTACAGCAGAGATAAACATATTTACAGGCTAAAAAAGGGTTTTGGTCTCTATGGCTAATTTCCTTCTTCATGAGAACTGTACGGGGACTGTTGAGTTCCACGCGCCACTCTTCTTTACTCATTTGTATGAGCTGGGAGTTTAATGGTATCAGAAAGACCCACCAACCTACTCTACAGAAACCAATAGGTGACATCACAAAAGCCATGTCTATCTTTATAGGCAGTCTATGCTTGCGGGTCAGTGTTTTAGTCAACATGCAGTACTCACATTTTCCTTTAGCATTCATCAAATAAGCTACTCTTCCAAGAAGCTGTTGACTTGTTTTGTCTACCTTGTTTTGTGTTGTGGCCTTGTGGCTCTACAAGCATGCAGTGATGTACAAAAGGTCACAAGACAAAGGCCATCCACAAGATTAACTGCTCTTACTAAAATGTGTGGATAGGTATAATTAACCCCAACTGAAACACATGTTCAACTTTCTAATCTTAAATTCATGCACAGAGGGTTTGGGCATTGGGCTTGCATCCATGTACCATCTCCCATAACTGCATCTCGCCTAATGTTTGTCCTTTTTTGTTCAGTAAACACTCACTCATTCCAGGCTGTTTGTTAAACAGCATCTCATTTTTCATCTCATCCCAGACATCAAACGTCTGTGGAAACCCTTGGGGTCTTAGCACACTAAAAACCTTAACAAGGTATACAGGCAGGGGAGGGGCTTCAATAAACACTCCTTTTGATGTCTATGTGCTTAAGTTCACAAAGGCAACATCATAAAATCCTGTATTTCTACAAGGTTTGTTGTGTTGATTATGATTAAAGATCACTTTTTTAACTCAACTTGTATATATTTGTTCCCTTTCTGCAAACCTTATGCCAGCACTCGCTTTTGATTCCTAGCTAGGCTTTGTTCTCTCAACTTCTCATTACTGTCTATGCTCAAAGAACGACAGAAGAGAGAGCCCTTTGAGTGACTGCAAACAGTATACCTGTATTTCATTACTGAACAGAGCACACTGTTGATCTGTGATCTTTGTGATCTGTGGTTTCAAATTTCTATGTGTTTTTCACTGCTCACATTTCTTGTGCTATAAAGTTGTTTTAATTTGCACTGAAGGGCGTGCCTGCAAGATCCAAGCAAATACCAAGAGGCTGTGTTTCCGCAAGAATTTAATGGAGCAAAACATATAACCCAAATAATAATAACCATTTTACAAAATGAATGCATTCAAAAGTACAGTTTAACTGCTTAACTAAACATTGGTCCTGTGATTCTAGATTCAGTGTTTTCCATTGAACTTAAGAGTTTTTATTTTTCCACTGCCCTTGGTATCATGTTGTATTCAGAATGTCTCTCCCAGGCAATTTACTTCCTCTTTTCCTATGTTACTATCCCTCTGCTTTATCACTTCAATAGACTTTAGCTCAAATTGACGGGTGCTTTATTGGCACGGCACAACCAGAGCATACTGTACTGTACTTCATTGAGGCAGAAGCTGACTACTGAGTTGTGTTCATTACAGAAAAAGTCACAATCCAAACCGACATGATTGAGGTATTTATGCTGTTCTTTTTGTTACGTTTTGTAAATGCGTCAGCCATGTTTGCAGCCTAAATTACTTTTTGAAAATCCACTTGACATGAGAAGACTTCTCTTATCTGCAGGACCACGGCTTGACTCTGGAAACTTTTTTCCTTATTATGTCAAGCAAAATCACAGTAATTCAGTGTGCGACTGAAACATTCAGACAGCAACAGTGTCTTTTTCACAAGTGATTCCTATTTCATACAGTAGCTTTTATCTGTAGTGTCTTTTTCTTTGGCTCCTGCTGGCAACATCATGTGTTGCAATTTTTATGTCAAAACACAGACATGTATTTGTCCTGCACTGGTGTACTGTAAGAGCAAAACTGTACAACTGTATAACTTATGCCTAGCACTATAGTTCAGTTACTTTTTTACATTGTCTTTATTCAGTTTTAATTCTCTTTCAAAAGTTAAAAACTGTAAACAGAGTAGCAGTATGGGATGGTTAGCTCTGTCTCAACACTGTACGTAAGAGATGATCTCCCGTGATGGATTTTTTCCCGTTTCTTTCCCATTCCTTCTTTTTTTTAGCACTTGCCACATCCTCTCTTTTTATGTCTAGTCAGTTAATTCCAGGCTCTCAATCTCTTCCCATTTTCCTCTCCTTTAGTCAGCTCTCTTTATTTCCCTCCCTATGTGTCTCATCTGTGCCTCCCTTTCTCCTCCCCTCTGCTCCGCTCTGGTGTCCAGGGGCCCGAGGGTGGATTTAGTGAGAGAAATGGTGAGAGAATGGCAGTGAGTGCAAAAGGGAGTCAGGCGAGAGGAAGAGACACACACACACAGACAGTCAGACCATAACCTAGTGTTGTGTGAAGCTCTGGATGCTCATCCAGTCCAGAATCTGATCCAGTGTCATCCATTACCCAGCACCATGAGCGACCAGAATAAAAAGCTGACTTGAAATCAATTCCCGAGTTGGAAATGTCTGCAAATGGCCACTGGACTCCTCATGCCATTATTCAGGATTTTACAATAGGTGAGGAGCCAAGCAGCTCGAATACCAAAATATCTGGTGTCATCTTTTTTTTTTCTCTTTTTTTTCAGATAATGATTTTTCAGATTCCAGTAAATGAATACAACACAAACAGAGCAACCACAGAGCCGATGCTTGTTAGAAAAGTGTTGTCAGAAAATGACTCCCTGCTTATATCTTTTTTTTTATCCTCTGATTGCAACAAGAGTGATTCACTTTCAGTGTGTTGCTGTGATGTTAGAAGCAGATATCTACCTACAACAGAGAAAAACACACAGTTAAATTTTCAGTTACATTATTGATATGAGAGTTTAGAATAATGTTTGGCTGATATTTGGTTGGATAAAGGACCCGTAGAATTTATTCTTTTTAATGAGATATATGGCCAGACTACTCATGCTGAGACTAGAGGGTTATACAAAGCAGCGTGGTGTATTTGTATTTGTAAATATTTGAATATTAATGTATGTATTCATAAATGACTCCCATAGTCTTTCACCGCCATATGACCTTAGTACTCAGGGTGCTTGATTTGTGTCCACTTGCGGTGCACCTGCATTGACCACAGCTGGTCACAGATGAACCATGTCCTCATTAGTGAGGCAGATTCTGGATGAGGGCTTTGTCCGTTGTGTGAGGAGTGTGATCTGTGGTTCTGCTAGTTTGTGAACAAGCCGCATTACCATACAGGAGGTTGAGACTCTGCTGTTGTTGTCTTCATGCTCTACTTTGTCAGCTGGCCAGAGAACCGTGGCGCACACACCACGCATACACACACACACACACACACACACACACACACACACACACACACACACACACACACACAGGACGCACCCTCATTATAATATATAATATGGCCATTATCATATTCCTAATTTGCACCCAAATGGTAAAGGAAACAAAAGGGATGGAGGGGACACAGTGTAACATTCCATAGCAGGGTCATAAATCTTCCATCCTCTGGCCTCTCACTTGCTTCCTCCCCAATATTGCACACTCACACACACATGCACACACACACACATGCACACATCCATGGACACACACACACACACACACGTCCGTCAGATTTGCACTGCAGTAATTAGGTCTTTCAGGTTATGATAATGTTTGTGCTGTTTTCTGGTTCATCTGCTCACTGGTGCACAGAATGCCATTAATCACACCAGTCTAAATCACATGCTGATTCCACCACAGTCTCTCAGTGTGTGTGTGTGTGTGTGTGTGTGTGTGTGTGTGTGTGTGTTTGTGCGTGCATGTGTGTTTGTGTCTAAGTGTGCATGCCTCATTTGATGACGCATGTTTTTGTCTCTCTACTGGCAGAGGTGAGAAATTGAGTGAGAGTGAATGAGGCAGAACAAGAAAGTAAAATAGACTAAAAACCACATGAGGTCAGAGAAAAGACAGAAGTAACAAGGGTGTTCTCCATAATAATCCACACCAGCGTATTTCTGTCTGTCATCTGCTTTTTTTCAAGCTTCACAACCTTATTTCTGCATCTGTTTCACTTTTCACGACTTCCTCACTCTCGTCTTTCCTGCTGTGTTGGTGTTGACAAGACAGGCACTAAAGCTCCATGTGACATCTCCATCGCCCCCGTCTCTTCTCTGATTAACACCAACTTCAACAGAAAAGCAGGAGAATTAAAACATGCACGCGGTTTTGTCGTACCATAGCTGTCTCATATGTTTTCTCACCTCAAGGACAGACCAACAGAATTTAGGTTGATCAAATCGTGTGGGGTGAGGGTCACATCCTACAAGCTGAATAATTATCAGCTTCATAACTTATACGTCCCATTGATGGTGGAACACTGTTGGTGGTGCACAATGGAGATCCTTGTACTGGGTTCAAGTTTCAAAATAGTGATAAAATGCACCTAAGGAAAAAAAAATGTTGAGGATGGCACCCAAAGTTGTTCAGCACCTTTTGTCACTTCATCTTTTACAATTAAAGTTTACAATAATAACACTGCACTTATGGAGGGTTTATATTATGGTTCGTAACTACTTTATTAATTATCTTGGTAACACTTGAAAAATCATTTATAAGCTGCTAACACAGTAATAAAAGGGCAGTAGTGACCAAATTGTATCTAATTTACCACATTACACACAATCATACTTCCTTTTACCACTTATAGTAAGTAAAAAGCATTAACTTATCTCAGCAAATAGGAGCCTACATCATTATATTAAAACTAAAAAATTAAAATTGTTATATTTTGATTGATTTATATGAAGCATTATTAAATCCTTTATAAGGCAAGTCTCATTTTAAAGTGATGCGACCATCCGTATTACATCAAAGACTATTATTTTCCAGCCAACCAGGCTCATTACTGACAGTCGAGGACATGGTTTTATAATAAAATTGGCATTATGGAATTTTTCACAGAGGTTTCAGACTCAATTCTCCATTGTAGTCATTTGTATAGAGTACGTAGAGAGAAAATGGTTATACAGCATATCTTTATGTCCTAGTGAGACCTGAGATCAATGGCCACAGAAAGAAATGGCAGAGAAAAAGGGAAAGGAGCATCTTCAAGGACTCAGGATCACATATAGTCTAACATGATTTTTTTTCAAAACGTACATTTTCTTTTGTTCTCCTTCCCAGGTTCTGTCTGCCACCTTCTATGCCTCCTTTTTCATCCTCCTACTCTTTCTTCTGTTCTCCTTGCCCTTTTGCTCTGTTAGATTGCACCCCCACACAACACATGCACATACACTGCATAAGCAGAAACCATAGGCTACACATAAAAACTGATGGCATGATGTTGCCTGGGAAATATGCTTGGTGTATGTAAGCAAACAATTTAACAGCCTTTGATTTCCCCTGTGTCCATGTTTAGCATGTGTGTATGTGGGTGTGTGAGTGAGTGATTGAGCAAGATAGAGCAAGTTATAGAGGGAAGAGTTAAATTATCTTCTTGTTAAAACTACCTCAGACTGTGGCTGAGGAAATTTGTCGCCATGTCACTGTACACTGACAAGCATGCTGTAGCCTTGACAGACACTTGATATACTTTAATAAGAATGATTACCCCCCCACCCCCTCCAACTTTAGAAAAGTAACACATCTCCAAGCACTTGTTCAAAACAGCTGATTTAGTATGTATACTTTTCATTACACAAAATGCTTTCTCGTATAGACAATAGATCATATTCAATTCTCTTGAAAAGACGAAGCACAATTTCTATAATGAGTAAGTGCATTTTCAGCAGCAGCTAATTAAGTTTAACCTCTAAATATGTGGCTTCCTCAAGATGAAAGCTACCTCATCAGTTTGTGATGAAGCTACATTTTAATGGTTCAGAGGTGATCAACTCATTTTAATAAGTATAATAAGATGATATGTTACATGACCAGAAACAGGCATCATAACATGCTGTCGGCAGCTGTGGCGCGTGTTTACAGGACTGTGGCATTGCTTAACCAATAATCATAAACTTTGTATGGGCTGATCTGCATCTTTTGACTCTTATGACATGTAGTTTCAGCCCAGTTGTTTGTCAGTTTCATGAGACTGTCACAGCAGGCAAGACTGAGGTAAACCCAAGTTTTATTCACAGTGAAGAGTTTGACAGTGTCAGTAGACATCAGGCAAAAAACAGTCACAACCGCGTCTTGACTAACTAAGTTTTAATGTGTATATATTATTTAACTTAACTGAATTTTTCTCTGCTGCTACTAACAATGCTCATGCTACTACTGCTGAAAGCCCATTTGATTGATTGATTGATTGATTGGGATTTCTAAGAACATATACCATCTACAGGCATATAATTTCCACATGCCAGCTCTGTGCAAACAATAGCAGTGGCTCGTTCAGCTGTAGTCCATTACCTCTGAGCTTACAAGGCTGAAACACTTAAAACCCATTCATCAGCTCTCTGACAGGACAGGCTGCTGCAAACAGATCCAGTCATGCAGTGAATCCACTCTGCTACAGCCCCCCACAACATTTCAACTTCTGACCTCAGTGTCCACCTGCACGACGGCTCTTTCATCATACAGCACATCTTCTTTATAGCTCACTCACACACTCATACTTACACATGCAGACTCAACATAACACACACACACACACGCAAATATACACACACTTAAAAGCCTGATCACCTTTGACCTTGTGACCCCAGTTAACTAACTAACCCCTTGTTATTTCCCCTGTTCACTGCACCTCTTTGTGTGGGGCCTCACTGAAAAGAGCCAGTCATGCAGGACTGGTAGCCCTGAGGCAACTTCAGTTTCCAGCCTATCAACATATCCATACATCTTTCTTCTAGGGCGATTCACATATAAACAGAGTGACTAAGTCACTTGTTCGCCTCAGAATTTGAACTTCTAACCTTTGCTTTGCTTTGCTGTGGACATTTCCTGGCAGTTCTATATTTTCTGATCACCTCTTAGATGTTTACTTTTAATGTTTATGCGAAGGCCAACAGGATGCACAAACACAACAAGCAGAGCACTTAGCATTGATATATGTTTGAACTTGATCTTGCTGTTTACATGCAGTATAATAAAAGCCATATTTTCAGAAGCTTGTAAAGGCAGTAGAACAGCTGTACTTATGTCCTTTATTACACAACTTCCCATAATTAGTTGTTGACTTTTATTGTCACACTTTGTCTCTATTTACAAAACTATATACTAGAGTCATTAACCCTGTAGGACATGAAATGAAATCCACTTGACTCTCTCCAGATTTGAACTCTTAACCTTGGTGTTTATATATGACCATGTGTTACTAATGTAGAGTTTCTCAGCACTGTGACTGGACTGTTAAGAATTTGGTCTCCAAACTAGTCAAGTAAAAGTTAATGATGCGTGCATTTACCTCCTTTCCATGTGAACTGAGTCTGAACTTCATACTTTGCTGCATAATGCTGTGATCTATTTTCGAGCAGCTAATATGAGATTTGTAAATAAGTAATTAACCGCACGGTGACTCTGTGTCAAATGGAATTAAAGTCCATCTCAGAATGGTTTGAAATGGAAATTAATCTTAAAATTGAATCACAGGTTTCCAAATATTCAGTGATACAATAATGTCTTTTGACTTTTCCACACATAATTCTATGACATTTACTTCGCCATATGATGAAATCATATTTTGTTGTGAGGTCTCCCACAGTGTGTAGGATGTTACAGCTGTTTAAAACTGACATCAAAATGATTTTGCGAGGGAGAAATTGGATTTCATACTGTAACTACATTGTAACCATCTTGAGGTTGAACCAAGTTGGAGAGAACTTTCTTCCCTTTATTGTTTATTGCTTTGATGAATGCTCCTTTAATTCATATTTTTACTCTCACAGCTTGCATGTTTTTGTTTCAACAAAATAACTGAAAGGGATCTTTTCCCATCGTAAAATCATCTCTTGATCTTTCAGCTTCAGAACAGCACTGCTACTTCTGAGAACTGTGGCTACATGAAGCCATCAGGTTTCAACTCTTCAACTCTTTTTAAGGATGGTCCTCTCACTCATGGCCCATCTGCTGCCCTGAGTGCTTGGAAAAGAAAATATATAAAAAAGATAATACTTCAGATTAAAGTGAAGAGATCTCTTTAAGGAGGAAAGACTTTGCTGGCAGAAGTTACTCATTATTTCCCCTTTCCCTTTGAAAACATTTTGTGGTCTCACTGCCTGCTGCCATTTGAGCTTGTGAAGTCTCTTTAGCTTTGAACTGTGTACCCATGCCTTCAAGCTTTACCATTGTTTGCGCGCACACAGGCATCAATGGGCTGCATCTGGGCCACATGTCAAAATAGTTAGCAATCAACCACCAGTCAACAAACCAGTGACACAACAGAGCAGTCGTTCCTATAGCTGCCTGTTTATCTACACCAACGTGAGTCTCTGGTGGAGCCCATGATGTGGAGGCTGTGCTTAATTTAAGTGTGAGTGAACAACTAGGACACTTGTATGTACTGTACTGTACACACTCGCTGCAGCTCAGTGAGGAGCTACTGTACATGTTTATGCTTATAAAAACTGTTTATAGCGCCAAGAACACAAGGGTGACATGTTGAGGTTAATGTTGAAACATACATAGGAATGAATCTTTAATCTGCATGCAAAAGTGCTCTCCTTGAATAGTGAGCTCATGTTGAATCATGTATGAAGTTTCTGTGTATACAGCACCAGAATGCTTTGAACTGTGCTGACTATCTTAGTTGTGTAATGTGAAAGTAAAAATAATTATGTATATTGAATGGTACTGCACATGCCTGAAAATTCAGACTTGTCCAAGCAAACTGAGATTATACATTATGACGTATAAATGTCTCTGTAAATCTTCATTGCCTGGCTAAATCCGCAAACTAAAACTAAAACTGACTGTGGCTTGCTAAATATTCCTCTGTGACACTCTTTATAGTATTTTCCATGACCAACCATCCAGAACACATTCTGTTAACTAGCTGGCATGTTACGACCTGTTTCCTGCTCCTACTACACAGACGTGCATCTGACAAAGTGACAAAATAAGGTGTGGAGCCAAATGTCAATGCACTACAACCAGTATATCATTGTACTTTAATGACCGAAAATGATACTTAATTGTAACATTTAATTTATCATAGTAATATTTATGATTAGATTATACTGATCTTGACCTAGCCCAAATGCAAAACCCAGAGGTTTTTAAACCTTCATGACAGTTTGTTTTTCATTTAAGCTGTTTTTATGTAGCTTTTATTTTATGTATCACCTGAATTTTCTTCCCTAGATGTGTATGAAACTCTTGCAAAGCCTGTTGTGTGATTTTGAAAGGATTCAGATATAACCAAAAATAAGACTGAAAATAAAATAAGGGTCTCTCTCTCTCTCTCTCTCTCTCACACACACACATAGCCACAGAATTGAGATTGCCTCTGCTCATTGCTCTAGTTCCCACAAGCTCAAGCACAGCTCATTTCAGAAATTAGTACTTGTGAGGGTAGTGGACCCAAGATAAAAGTTAATTAGGACTCTGGCAGCAGAGGATCAGACAGAAAGAGGGACAAATGAATGGAAATGATGTTAAAGGAATAACTTGACATTTTGGACCTTAGTGTTTTTCTTTCTCAGCTGCCTCACATACCCTATCAGACCAAATTCCCCATGTTAGCACTTCAGATCCCAAAATGGCATGGAAGCACCGCCGGCATTTTCATTAAAACCAGTAGGCAACATTAGCCGTGAGCTAGCTCATTAGCTTGCAGCCAATGCCACTTCAAGAAGAATGCAAGACTAATGATGTGTTTTTACGTAGCACAAGAACAAATTAGTATTTTTATTTTGTCTCCACTGGGATAGATCCCTGCAGAAGACAAATAACACAATAACAAATGTTTCCAAATGTTGTTAAATCGCATTGAAATTAGGAGGA
This sequence comes from Trachurus japonicus, assembly GCF_045865225.1. NCBI lineage: Eukaryota > Metazoa > Chordata > Actinopteri > Carangiformes > Carangidae > Trachurus > Trachurus japonicus. The sequence continues at coordinate 23,288,374 of NC_140915.1, read as the reverse complement.
GATTATTTGACAAATTGTGACAAAATGTGGGACCCACAGGACTCGAGGACAGCAAAATGGTGCAAAGAAAAGTGAGAAACCACCATGAAGATTGGGAGAACAAATAAGGAAAGATTAATTGTGCTATGAAGAGATATTTACTGTACATCTTGTGCTGCAGTTTAGAAAATAGAAAAGGTGTAGGCATTATTGAGATAAAGGATAGATGGAAGTAACAATGGTGATCTGTCTGTGACTATACATGAGAGACAGAAAACAAGGAGAGGGCAAGAGAAAAGCATGGTCAGTAATGTGTCTGTAATAAGGTCAGAGGCAGAAGTCCATTATGAAACCCCTTTGAGGCTCTATTTATAGTGACCTAAGGAGGGAGGGAGAGAGGAGAGGATATAGTGAGCAATTCAGGTAGAGAAAAAAACAGAAGAGTTTGATATGAAGAGGTAAAGGAGTAGGGGAGAGAGGAAGCCTGAGAAAAGGTGGTGAAGGTGGGGGGGGGGGCAGAGTGTGGAAGGATGCCAGAAAACAGAGCAGGATGGCAAAGTGTTCGCAAAGAGTAAAAATGGGAAAGGTGAGGAATGGGGGATAGAAGATGAGAGTGTTAAGTGTGGCAAGAAGACACGGAGAGAGAAAGAGAGAGGAGGAGGAGGAGGAAAGGATGGAGGGAGGACTGAGAAGGAGGAGAAGAGGAGAGGGAGACAGCAGGGGAGAGTTTGGCGAGTCATGTGGTTGGAAGGAGTGGGGGTGGGAAGGGGAAATGGTAGAGAGGATGGATAAGAAGGCAAGAGAGAGACAGTGAGCCTCCAGATGGAGAAAGGCATGAACAGTGAAACGTCTGATCCAATTTTATCTTCAGCTCTGAATCAAATAGCCAAAATATGGGAAAATCTTCAAATGAAATAAGCCTCTAAGCTGTTCTTAATCATTTGAGTTGAGGCCATCTTTATTATTTTATTCTGTGCTTGTGTGTGTGTGTGTGTGTGTGTGTGTGTGTGTGTGTGTGTGTGTGTGTGTGTGTGTGTGTGTGTGTGTGTGTGTGTGTGTGTGTGTGTGTGTGTGTGTGTGTGTGTGTGTGTGTGTGTGTGTGTGTGTGTGTGTGTGTGTTCATTGTACTCATTTCCACTCACCAAATAAGATAATCTACAAAACTGGGCTGAGCATGGTTTTTTAATTCCTTCATGTAGAGAGCAGGAAGGCAGCAGGGATGAGGAGACATGTGATAGGGGGAAAGGAAGGATGGAAGACATGAAAACACAGATGTAATGGAAGAACAGATGACAGATATATGATGAAATGATGAAAATGCCACGAGGAACGCGAGACTGAGTCTTGCACAAGATGGGTGGGTGGGTGGTTTGGGGTTGATGTGAAATGCATCCCTGGGGAAGTGACCAAAGAGAGAGGGGTGTTTAAATCTATGCCATGACTCTGAGGCAAAAGGAACGGGGAAAAAACAGAAAGAGACGAGAGGGTCGGACAGAAAATGTGACTATAAACAGGTTTTGTAAGGGAATGAGAAAAGACATCACGGATCCAGATGAAAAAGAGTGGAGAGATGTATTGGAGAGATCGAAAAAGAAGTAATCATAAAAAAACAGACGGACCTGCATACAGAGGAAAAATATGCAGACACACACACACAGACACACACTGAATAGAGACAGGCAGGTGGATATGAGACATGGATCATATACAGCGCAGACGTACACACAAGAAGCCAGCCATATTATCAGCTGTCAGCCACCCAGAAAAACATTATCCTATCTCCCTGAAAATAGAAGTCCTTTCCCGGCCAATGTTTTGATATTCTAATGCACTGCCCTGCGCTGGCTGCTTGTATTAATAGTGATGCTGAGCTGTGATAGTAGAACATGAATGAAAGCGAAACTTTGCTTTTCCCTCAGGCCTGGGATAAGGGAGACAGAATCCATCTGGAAGATAACATTACACAGCATCTTGCACAAGTTTGTACCCCCACAAGCTTACATAACACTATGCATATGAATGTGAATGTGTGTGGTATACGAACACTTGTGTGTGAAATATAAAATGAGACCTCATGATAGTGAAACGGTTATTCTCATTTTCTTGCTCACCGTCCATCTGGTTGCTGGTTTTCTCCTTGTCTGCTTATCTGGTTTCCTCCTGCTTGAATGCATTCCTCTCTCATTATAGTGTTAATGCTATATCGATGCATTATTCAGTTTCAGACAGGGCCTGTGATGAACAGTTCTGGGAATTAGTCCCGTGATGGTTCGTCAAGCACAATCCTTGTGTTTAGCAGAAGAAATGCAGGTACGTTGCTTAGACAAAATTATAAGATGTAGATGTACAGTACATGACATTTTTTGAGTCTGGTGTAGCCTGGCTCTTACCCAGTGTAACCGAAGAGAGGTGGGAGAGAGGCGACTTGCCCTGAATGGCCTGCCATTACTGCTTCTCAAAGCAGTGACCTGGTTCAGAGGAGGAAGTAGAAAACCCACCGCATAACCAAGGACTGAAACGGACTATCACAGTGGCTAATGGTGTGGCATTTAGGGTTCAAGCCATGTACCGAGCCATATGGAACGTACAAAAAACTGTAACCAAAGCCTCATTGCGTGGTGCTCAACCTTATCAGAGCTGAATCAGATATAAACCCCTGCTGTGGACCATCCAGTGGTGTCCAGCAAAGTGTATCTGCACACCTAACCCGACAGTGGAGATAAGTGCTGGCTTTAGAGACATTTCTGGGCAAATGACGCACACTCCTTTCTCCCTCAGTTCTTCATATAGAGCGATATATACTGTAAACCCCCACCCCCCTTCTCTCTCTCTCTTTCTCCGTCTGAGCCCCAGAACCAGACAACTTTCTGAAATATTGCAGAGTGAGGGAGAAAATAGCTTAGAAAGTCACACATAGAAAGAAGCTTGAAGCAAGAAAGCCCACATGAGGGTGGAGATGAGGACAAAAAAAGAGAAGGGAGAGTGGAAGAGCAGAAGAGTGAAACAGTACAATAATGCTGGAGCGAACAACAGCTGCAGCAGTTGTCATTCAAGACAAGCATAGAGTGTTTGTAATAGCGTGTTAGTGTGCATGCAGTGGTTGGCAGGGAAAGCCAACGAAAGAAAAAAAAAGCTGCCGAGCACTCTCGCACTACCTACCTGCGAACTCCCACTCATCAGCTGCTCCTGTGCTGTATGTGCTCTTGCTCAAAATGTGACTGTGCCCATTTGTATATATTTGTGGTGTATGTCCAACTGTGAGTGTCTCAATGTGACTTCAAGCAAGCAAGCAGCGCCTGAGATGGTGTCTATGCCTCCAGTCAAGTGCAGTCAGGAAACACTTTATTTTTAATTTCTTGTGATACATGTTATTTTTATTCCACCCATTCTGTTTATCTTTTTTAATAAATCCTCTTTCAGCTTTAGCTTTGTGACTTCGTAAGATGAAACATATCAGTGATTCCTATAATTTTAATTAACTTGTGAGCAAAATTCTTGTTGATTGTTTCATTCTTTATTTATTTTCTTTAATTTTTTCAGTGCACGTAAACTCAGTAATGATTTTGGTGTCTTTATTTTCCTGCAGATTGTGGCAAAGGCTTCATTTACTGTGGGACAGGAACTGACCAACCATTGTTACAGCTACAATAGTGCTAGCAGTGCTAAAAACTAAAATATACCAATTAAAAATAGGAAATAAAATAGTAAAATATTTCATTTTCCAAATCCAAGCTTGTATTCTTAGTATAACAGCCCTGTAATGGACTCGTTATGACCAGAAAGGGCCTTCCAGCTATTCAGCACATGTGCATACACACTAGTGGTTTTAACTGTAGTGGATATTTACTGATGCTGTCATACACTGATGCTGACCTCTGTATAGCCTCCAGAAAGCTACAAATGCATTAATTACTCACCTGCTGTATATTTGCACACATTCAGATGTTCAAAATACGATGATGTGCAGTAGTGGAAGCAATAAGAAACACAGTATATCAGCATAAATGCACATGCAGGCACAAATGCATAAACACATACAATTGCATGAACTTGCAGTATCCCTGTTTAAAAATGCATGTGCACTGACAAACCTTCGTCCATGCACAAGCACATACTGTACACTAATATGCACATTGGATGCACCCTGTCATTATAACAAGGCAGTGCAGCTTTCTCAATTATAATTTAGGAATGAATAAAATATGGATGTCATCGACATACACCACGTCTATGTTGGTGTATGTGTCCAGTGTCCAAGATGACTCATGTCTAATAATGTAAGTGTATGTGGCTCTAATATAATTATTGAGACTGAGACAAACAGGTTTTACCCCCAAAACGTGAATATGAAGCATAAAGACAATTTAACAAGCAGTGATGTGTCTCTCTGTTTCTTAATATTTGTTTTTTTCTTTAATTGTTTTTCCTGTTTCTAATGTGCAAACATCGCTCTCACTAGGAAGTCAGTAAAGAATGAGAGGTTTCATGTGAAGGCTTGGTTACAGTTTTGTATAGTATACATTATGTCTTAACTACCACAGGCCACCCGGAATACAGCGAATGTCTTATAGTGGCTCTTCTTTACTTCTGCCTTAACTGAGACCAGCTGTGGCTTGACAGAGTCACCCCTCTGGAGGCAGGGCCGTAAATCAAGTTCCAGGCTTTGGATGGGGCCTTATATGTCACACACAATGAAAGTCTGAGCACTCCAAACAGCTGTCACTGTCTGCTCCCATATTGAGAGAGTCTAGCTTTCAAAGTACTCCCTGCTATTATGAATTGCCTAGTATAGCTCTGAAAGCCCGATATAATTGGCTATGACAAGCAGTGTGCTGTGCATGCTATATTACAGTATATCTTGCTGGAGTTATTTCTGTCATCCAACAGTCGTGGTTGGTCCAGAGGACCTCTTCTCCCATGTAAAATAATGCAGATAGCCAGTTTGAGAAACTGTTGAGTAACTGCAGGCTCAAAAGTTACTTCAGGGTTCATCATTACATCTCAATAGAAAAATGAGGATGGTACTGTGGTTATTGTTGTGTGTTTGTTTGCATAGAAATGTACAAGTCTGACAAAGCCAGTGTGTTTTCCTGAAGTTTATACTCAAATATATAATTGTTCCCTTTGGACAGAGGTAATGGAGTGATTAAGTTGTCTCACTTTATGCTCATGTCTTGAATAAAGTGGCTTTTATCAACGTGCCGATTGAGGATAAGACCCTGATTAAGTTTCGAGTGGATGCAGATGATGTGCGGCCGCCTGGTGTCTTGTTTCAAAAGGGATGTGACACTCTAGAAGATGGTGTATATTCCCTGGCATGCTGTGTCAAGTAGCTCCACTGACTCTTTACCCACACGACCTCAGTCTCTCATTTATAAACAGATCTGACTGAGAAATGCTCACAGCCCCACACACCTGCATACTTGCAGTGTGTATGTTATCATGTCTTTTGTGAGCCTGCATGACTTTGTTTTATCACCCTCATCTGAACCACTCACCACCTGAATACAACTCTGAAGCAGGGAGTGAGAAAAACACAAAGTGAAATACATGAGAGAAAGAGTAAAAGATGGGAAGATTAAGTGTGCGATTACTGGAACTAAAAGGTTGTAAACAGCTCCTGAATGCCCTGGACACAACTGACTGTAAATGGAAGTTGTTGCAAAGAGAAATTTGATTTGTTTTTTTCCCTGCTTGCAACACAGAAAAACACAAACTTCCTGATAAAAAAACGTGGCACAATAGCACATGATGCTGACAGAATTATGAAAAAAGGCCTGAATTATTATCATTACTTTTAAATACATTGCCATTGCTAGAGGCACAGTAGCATTTAAAGTACTGCAAACAATAATATGCACCGCTCAACAACCATGGATTACAGGTTTATCTTCAGGCAAAAGTGGGTAAAGAAAATGTTACCAAGATGTATAGCTATTGTTTCCAAGCATGAATAATTAAATATTGGATGAGTAAACACTTAAGAAAGTTGAACACTGAATCCCCAGTGGATGGTTGGAAAAGATGTTTTCAATGAGAGAATAATAAAATCCATTTGTCATTTTCTTAAAACAATAACGTCAGCAAATTATAGAAGACACAGCATAAAAGAGAGACCAAGGGAGCAGGAACAGATGGTTCATACTGTTGTATTCATAGAGTCAGAAAGACACTGAAATGCTGCTCTTTATGGGAGTAGTTGATAAGATTATTCAATTTTTATTACTGTGTATGTACGTGTGCTTTCTAATATGTATGCTTCAAGTACAGCAGAGCTACTGCTGTCTGCTGTGTGTGTCTGGTTGCCCAAATGAAGATATGCACTTGTGGGTTTGCGTGTGTGTGTGTGTGTGTGTGGTAAATAGCAGCATCATATCTCTAATTCCAGAGCAATGAGACACTAGCTCTCTACTGCCCCATCATCCCTCACTTTCTCTCTCCATCTCCCTAAATACCCTGAATTACCTCCTAAGCCTTTTCAGCATTGAAAGGGCGTTTCAATAGACTGTGATATAGTAAAGTATGTGTGTGTGTGTCTAGGTAATATGAGCACTGAATTTGCATTTTTCTGAGTTTGAGAAACAAACTGTTTTTATGTGTTGCTGCGTGTCAGCGTGTGTTTATGAGAAAAATTGTGAGAAAAATGAAAAATATGGGAGCCTTTTGCTTTTAGTCTACACAAATGATTTTGGACCTATGTGTTTGTGGGGATGTGTGCATATTATTTTGTCCATGTGTGCATGTGTGTGTCTTAATTTGGCAGTAAAGGTTTGATATCAAGAGGGATTTTCCAGCTTTGATTTTTAAGTAGTCAGTGTGTGTTTGTCTCAGTGTGTCTGTGGCCATGTGTGTGTCGATACGGGGTATCAGTTTTTAAATTGTGTTTGTAAGTCTATTTACGGTGTGTGTGAGTGCACGCGTGTGCCTGTTTCTCAGTGTGCGTATGTTTTCTCAGCTGCTTCTGATTCTAAATAGTAGATAAGACGTTAAGGAGTATGATCTCATGATTTCCACGGCTACTGCACTGATACACATCACAGACCACTTACTGAGAACACAAGAGCCTATCTCTCTCACACGCACACAAACACACATTCCTACCCATGAGGCATTTTGTCTATATATGGCCCGGTTTGACTTGCATTTGGTGGCAGACATGGTAGCATATCTCTGAATTTCTCAACCTCAGACACATGAAAATCGGGGCGAATGTTACAGTGTGGGTGTCGGTGTGTCTGCTGAATGGCCTCAGGAGCCACTGTGCACAAAAGATACACAACCACATGGTAGATATTGGTATGTAAGTCTCAATTATGTATCAGTCATCCCCCTGTTTTGCTCTTTGACTCTCTATCAGTTTTACTGAAAACAAACAAACCTGGCAACTTCACCGATAACACTATGAGGTGTTAAAATGACAACTGATTTTGATGATTCAGCTAAGCATTGCCTTTGGTAGTAACATGTTCATATTATACCCATCCGTTGCTTAGGAGTGTTATTTCAACAGTGAGGGTATTGTAGTATTTACAGTAGGTGAGGGCTATGTTGGTAATAGAGCCACATTTCATCAGTCTTTTCTCCCCCAATCTACCTCTCTCCTCACTTTCCCTCTCCTATTGATCCATCAGTCTCTCTCTCTGTGTGATAGATCCATTCACCTTGTCGGATGACGCTTGAATATGATTGGTCACTTGTCATGACATCAGTACTAAAGCATTTACAGATATTTATTGGTTTGGTGTGTAGGTTTTCTGAAGTGGGCAGGCCTACAGGTGCGAATGAGGGAATAAATGTGTTTTTTGCCCCCGGTACATATTTACTACATACCATAAATCGAACTTGGACATTGTTCTGCTACAGCCATCCATTATTGATGACAACATTCAGGCAAGACGTTTATGAGCGGGGCTTTTAGGATCAGTAATTCACTCTGTCAGGAGATCAGCCGAGAGAGGTGGGGGTGAAGGGGATCAGAAACATGAGGAAAGAACAGGAAGAACAGGAAGGAAATAGAAAAGTGATGGGAAAAACGGGAATTGGTGAGTGGAGAGAAGTGAGAATGGTGCAGAGGAAAAAGGAAATAGAAGACATTTTTTAAAACAAAGCTTTTATTCATGGGAAAATTTCCATCCTTCCCCTTTTCTCCAATCCACCCACCCTCCTTCTCTGGCTATCATGTTTCCTATGCCAATCAATAATTTATAGCTGTCGCTCCAGAGCAATGAACCCCCCCCCCACAAATCCCGCCTTCCTCCTCCCTACTCTGAATGACAGATGAGGGTGAGAATGGGTGTTAGGTCAAAGTGAAAAGTGGGAGGGAGTGCAAAGCAAAGTGGTGGAGAAACATAAAGTAGCAAGACACGTGCAATAGTGAAAGAGAAAGCAGTGCAGTGTGGGTGAGAAATGAGACTGACAGAGGAATGGGTGAACATGACACTGGATAAATAACCAAGAGTGGGAGAAAATGAAATTATGTAGTGAAAATGTCTGCCAATTTTCATACTCTCAGAGAACTAATGACAGAAGTACGAGAGAAAATGTCAGCTTTGTGACATCAAAGTGAGGACGCTGCCTACTCATTTTTCCCCCTATTTGTGCCTTGTTGTTTTACCCAAGCTGCTTTTAGCTCCTAGCCCACAGCACAGTGCTATTCTCTGAGATAAGGACCACAAGTACACGCGCGCGCACACACACCACACACCGTAAGGGTGCACAATTATGTGTAGTCTTTATTTTGTATACAGCATTTTTGTGCCTGTTTTTGTACAAGTGTCTATGTGACTGTAGCCATGGAACATTAAGGCTGGAAAAAAAAGGTTGAACCTTGAAGCTGTGTGTCAAAAAGGTTTTGTGTGTTGACATTTTCCCATGACTCACATCTCTCCAGGTGAGGCAGTGAAACAGAGACAGAGAGAGAGAGAGAAACAAACAGTTTTAATAAAACTGAATGACGATGATAATGATGATGATGATGATGATTGGGGTAGTGGAGTGGAGGGAAATTACGAGCTAAAAGAAAGATGTGCATTCACATGTGTGCGTCTTTGGGAGAGGAAGAAAGAGAGGCCTCTTCCTCTGCCTCCCACCTGCTCTTGTAATCCTCTCTTTTTCTGGTGACCTTGGCAACCTGGTGACAAAACATTCTTGGTGTTCCTTTGATTGAGGCCACGGGTGGGCGTGAAGTTTGGACAGACTGAAAAGAGAGTGGCGGAGAGAGAGTAGGATCGAGGAGGATAAGGAAGTTGCAGATGCCCTCAGGGTTGGCTGCTCTGTCTCTTCAGTTATTTCCTCCTGTCCATCTATCTGTCTGTCAGTACCGTTTCTGCCCATTTCTCTCTCTGCTACTCTCTATAGCATTTACCATACTATAGTGTAACTTAATAAGAGATTAAGATGTGATTAGTATAGGGGAAAGGGCATTTAACTGTGAATCTAGTTCAAACATATTTTCCAGCGCTAATAACAGGACGGCAACGTAGCCTTTCCTGCTTAAGTTGATGAAGTATATATGAAATGTATTTTTCTATCAGTTAGGCCTCAGGATGTTTAGTGTATATTGCAGGTGCTGTTTTGTCTTCCCTTTGTGTCTTTATAAAGCTGTGTGTATTTACTCTAAATCAATCTGTTGGAGATCTTCTGGGATTTCCAGGCTGTCTGTGTTGGATTAAACTTGCATGAGTTTTAAGTAGTTGTGCTGCAAGGTGTTGTTGGGTATGTGGCAGAGTTCTTCTTTGCTGATGATTAAAACAGGGCAGACACTGTGCATTTTTCATACAATTATTTCTGAACATTTAACACATTTAAATCTGCACCCCTGCATGGCTTGACCCTGTGACTCACATGCTAAGGGTCAATTAGCAGGTGATGAAAATAATGAAAAGAACCTGTGGTCAAAATGCCTTATTTATTAATCAAAGCGCTACTTTGAATGTAAAGTAAAAGGGTAGGCTGGATGAAATGAAATGAAGTTTTCTATTACAGCAGACTGCCATTTAAACCACAACATAAAAAAATACTACCTCAATTATTAAAATGATCTCATTATACAGTAGTTTATCACAGATTTGTTGAAAGCAGCCATGAGGCAGATTGAACCATGAAGCTGCTCAAACTACAAGATATTGTAGCAGACCAGCATTTCACCTGAGGGTTAGATCATTGATATTGAGGGAAACCAGGCATTGTGACCCTCCTCATGTCTCCACTTCTCTTTTGCTCCTTCTCTATCAATTTGTCTTTGTCCACAAATGGACACCACAATCAGGTGCTGATTAAAGGTGTATTTTATGGCTCAGTGGAAGAAAATTGTTCTCTGTCCAGGTCACTGGCTTGTGACACGGCAATTATTAGTGATCAGATGAAAACGGCAATGTCTAGTACACACTCAGTTCAGGGGCGAAGTGTTAGACAATGCTGCTCACTGGGGTGAGTCACAGAGCAAGAATGAATGATTGAAAGAATGCAGCATATTCTCCCTGAACCAACTTTGTACCCTGTTAGTCGTCAAAGTGAGGCGATAAAACAAAGAGCGATTGAGCTGGAAACTGTGAAAAGCATTCCCTGCAGTGGCTGTCATAAGTTTAACCTTTTGCTTTGCTTCCTCCCACAGTGAGAGATGATGACGACTTCTTGAGCCTGAGCGAGCTCCCGGAGACCTTCCCCTCAGACCCTCCAGAGCCCTTACCTCACTTCCTGTATGAACCCGAGGAAGGGTACATTGTCAAGAATAAGCCAGCCAATCTCTACTGCAAAGCAACGCCTGCCACACAGATTTACTTCAAGTGCAACAGCGAGTGGGTCCATCAGAAGGACCACACTGTGGAGGAGAAGGTGGACGAAAACTCAGGTGAGTGAAACCCGCCAGCTGTCAGGTGGATGTCAGTTTCCATAACTGTAACCTCCAACTGCATGTTTGATTTTAGTCATTGCACGTCTGGATCGGCTAATATCAGAGAAACAAGCCGAGCAAACAGCCCCTCCTTACCTTCTGTTTCTTAGCGCATCAGAGAAACACTGATTTTTAATGTGAACCTGCCTTATTCTGGGTTTTTTTTTATCGGTTTTAATTACCTGGTCTGTTTGTTGTGGAGAGGAGGAGACCTCTGCAGATAAATCGGCTCACTGAAGGAATCCTTACCTAAAAATAAACTGAGTACCTTGAAACAAACTGAGTTTACATCAACGACAGTACATCTAACCTCCATGTAAGAGCATCAGCGATATATTGATTTCAAATGTGAAACTGCTTTATTCAGTGTTTTTATGACTTTCAGTTATTGTCTTGGAGAAGCAGAGACCTTTGTAGATTTAATGCTTTCCAGTAAAAACCTGATCCTGAACAATGGACACTGAAGGAATCCTGACCTAAAAATAAAACTGTAACGAGTTGTTTAATGACGATGACAGCAGCGCTTGTAATCCTGCACTATTAAATTTTTTATTGTTGTTGTTTTGAGAGATGCTGAACTTTCCTTGGTAAAGTGAATCCAGTTTGTTACCATCTTGGTTAAAAAATATATATTGTGAGTCAGCAGTGCCGTGGAAAACCCTGAAAGCCTAGAGCATACACGCACACAAAGAGGCGCACAAATACACACATAGATCTTTATTTGGAGTGCAATGAAAGTGGGCGGATCCGATCATAATGTTGGAAAATAGGTGGAAAAAGACATTAAATGAAAACTGACATGCAGAGCGGGTATTCAGTACAGGAACTGTCAAATGTTTTTTGTTTAAGTGAAGACATTTTTGACAGAAAACACTGGTGGTAAAAAAAAAAGAAAAGAAAAGAAAATGCCAGTGACATGTTAAGTGCAGTTGCACGTCAGTTCACACACAGGAAAGCTGTAGTTTTTTATTTATTCATTCATTTTTTAAGAAACACACTTCAGCTCAGGGTGAAATAACAGCTTTTTGAGTGAGACCATGATATGAATGCAAGACTGATGTTGGCGATTTGCTTAAGCAGCTTAACACGATGCAACAGTAACCATGTACAGTAAACATGAGAACACATCACAATAACCATGCATTTAAAAACAAGTTAATTACTGTTTTTACTAATTGTTTCCTGGAGAACAGACAGTTATACAAAGATGCAAGTTCGCATGTGTAAAATTAAGATTGAGTTCTTCTTTCCACCTTATGTATCTGACCCTGCTGATAAGTTGTACTTTGGGATATAAAATTGTCTCACGTGTGGAAATGTGGCCAACATTTCTCCCTGATTGTCTCCCTGGTGCACTAAAAGTAAACAGGCTAAATCCATTATTCAGATGTTTAGTTATTTGTGTAGTAAGCGAGGTCACATGTCAGATGTGTGTACACAGCTGTCCCACTGCCAGTGCCGTTCTGCCATGTTCACGGGACAGTTTAATAGGATCCACAGTGATGTACTGGACTGCAGCCAAAGTTCCACACTTGTCACTTGACAGCACATTGTATTACTCTGCTAGCTAGGTAATGATGAATCATGCTGTTGCTTTGGCAGGAAGACAAAGATGTACACAACCTGCTTTCTTAGACTTAAGGTTGACATGAGAACAGCTTATGGGTCTCCACCTGCTTGTTAATGAGCAGGGGTCCCCAGAGCGAGTGATTGAACGCAGGCTGAAAACAGTTTTAAAAAAGTCCAGATATATAGTGGCTGCAGAATGAAATATTGGTTTGGGGTTACAGTAGCACAAATCAATGTGTTGGTGCTTTCATTCCTTTGTGGTGTAGTTTTTCTCATGAGTCAGGTGAGCAAAATACTTTATTTAATCTGCCCACTATCTGATAGCAGACAGTGTGTAATATCACAAACAATCACAAGGAAGCAGAACTTTTGATTCCGTCTCAACTCAAGTTGACACATGGACTCGCCCACTGAAGACTTCCCCTTGTAATACAAAGCAAACCCTCGAGCCATACATGGCGTGTGTGTGTGTGTGTGTGTGTGTGTGTGTGTGTGTGTGTGTGTTTGGTGTCCTTGTTGCTTGGTGGGTCTGCTGCAGCACTAAACCCAATACAGAGACTGAAGTAACTGAGCGGTACAGCAGTGATGTTTCCCCTGATTCGGCTGTCACACATGAATAGTCAAGGCAGAAGCGAGCAACTGCAACAAAACCTGCGAGGTGTAAACATGAGAAAAGTGAAACAACAGGTACAAATATAGAGCCATACACAGTGGCATAGGAAAGTTTTGATAGAAGGGGAAATAATGTTACAGTCTCTGCTGGAGGTTCAGTCTCACATCAGACTATCTACTTCTGACTGTAGTTCGTTGTCTTCAACCATGTAAAACTTGTTTTTGATTCCTTAAACATGTTTCTTTTGAAGAGTATGATCAATTTTTCATCTCTTTCTCCCAGTCTTACAGCTTTTTGAATATTTAATCATTGATCCTTCTTTTCTTTTTCTTTTCGTATTTAGCTCTTTCTTTCCTCCTCTGGCTTTGTTTTCATTTAACTTCCTCTTTCTTCTCCCCTCCTTTTTCTTTCCTTTTTTCTCTTGAGCCATATCTTAGTTCTTTGTTTCTTAAAAAACTTTATGTGCCCTGAGGAGGTTTTGCATTTCAGAAAAATAAAGGCGTGATCTTGTTGCCTATAAATTCACACCACGGCAGTATTATAAAATACAGACAAAAAAAACAAAACAACAACAACCAGTGACTTGTTCAGTATGAAAGTATCCAGGCATCTCTCCTGGCCTTCATCATGGTTTCCCAGGTTACCGCAATAAACATCCATTGTCTTCCTTCTCTCTCTTTTCCCTTCTCTGTCTTTTTTCTCCCATCTATATCCCACTGTTAATTACTGACATCATGTGCAGCTGCTAGTCATTTATTAGTCTCACATCAGCTGTTCATTTGCTAGCTGCTGGATTCCAGACTGTGTGTTATCGAGAGGAAATGCTGTTCGACTAACGACACACAGATTTAGGGTCTCATACTGCATGTCATGGACACTGTGAGCTTCACTGAGGATCACCCAGTCAGCCATGGAAATCTGTAAATCTGTGAACATCCAAAGTTAAGTCCAAACTTACTGTATTTTAACATTAGTGTGTGAATTACATTTTCTAACTTCATTTTGGAGTTATTTCTCTGAATCCTCCTGCTTGATAAAATAACCCTTAACTCCAGTTGAAACATGGAATTTGAATTCAAAACTCACTTTGATTGATGCTTGATTTAACTTGTACAAAGCCACCATGTATGTTAGTGACTTGCTATTTTGCACAGCTGCAGGATCCTTCAACGCACCACAATCCATATATATCTGTTTGGATAGTGATGTGCTTGTGGTGCGACGGTGGTTCCATCATACCTTGTTGCTCATTGACAGTGATCTACATATATATATATATATATATATATATATACACCTAATGCAGCATTGTGTAAGTGCATCTAGTAAAGCTATAATAGCGAGGTGAATGCCTGGTGAATGCAGTGTGTGTCTGTGTGTGTGCGCCCTGTTTATCTGTTTATCTCTGTGAAAACCTAAACTCCGTAAGCTGTTTTCTCTTCTTTTCCTTCCAGCTGTTTCACAGTCACAGCAAGAAGCTGTGGCCCCCATACTGCTTTTATTATCTCTGTCTTCTCACTCACTTTCTTCCCTCTGTCTTCAATCCTTTCCCTTTCTTTTTTTTCATTTCTTCTCCCTTCCTCTCCCCCCTGCTCCATGCTGTTTTGTGCTTTACTCTAATTTCCTCTGACTGAAATCGGAGAGAGCAGTGGCAGATAAAACCCAAGCTTGAGAAAGCAGGGGAGAGAGGTGGGAGATGATGGAGGGATGCTGATGGAGGGTACCTTTGAGAGGGCTGGAAAGGCCAACTGATATCAGGGAGTCACACTGAGGAGAAAGATTATATGAATCCTGCTGAGCTGTTTTCTCGCTCGCCTCAGCTCCCTCCTTCTCCCTGTGTTTCTCATCTTTTTTTTTGTGCTGGAAAAGGAAAGTCAGCTTAAGTGGTGAAACACAGTGCACCTTTGATCTCGGGGATCAAGATAAAAGAAAACAAAAGTTAACATGAACAAATAAAAGTTGGAACATAAATGAAAAAAAGTTTGTTGTGTGTGATGCCTTGTGCACACAAAAATACAGTTCTGAGGCTGTTCATGGCAAACAGAGAAAGTTTTTTTCATCTTAAGGTGGAAAAGTAAAGAAAACAGTTATTAGGTGATAATTAAAGAAGGCTGAATGAAAGGAATAGCAAAAACAAAGACAAGGCACCACGCTGTTTGATTTTTGTTTGCTTTTTTATTTTATTTCATCATGAGACACAAAGTGAACTGTGGAATTTTTAACGTGGCTTAAAACCACAGTGCATCACATACACATTCATAATGCATCAACATGGACAACTAACACTTCACAGTGCCTTTATAAAGCACAATGAAATCTTCTACAAACAGTGGTGGAGCACAGTATGATTGGAATTATTCATAAGGAATCACAAGAAACCTTTTTCATGCCATTTGGACATGTTCTGACAAGCAGTAAATGTGCAGGTGTAATTAGTAACGTTATCCATGGCTCCTTTTTGTTTCCTTGTCTCTGTGTATTGTTCCATGCTAGGAGGGATCAATGAGACAACTGGTGAACATTAATGTTATTTGTTCCACCTCTGCTCCCCGTGCTATGACAACTCATAAAAACGATGTTTCGCTTGTAAGTTTTGCAAAAGAACAAGGCGCCGAGTCGCTGCCTTGAGTCCAGTCTTATTAAACAAGCCTCCCATTCAGGAAGCGCTGATTGTTTCTGTCCTTCCTGCAGAGGAGGAGGGATGTAGCTTGCTCCCTACACTGAGTGCAAGGACCTTAATAGACAGTAATGACAATAAAGTGATAAAACTCTCCGGCAGTGCATGAGCCAACACCGCTCTATGGAGCCCAAGGCATGGCCTGCTGTTTTCTGTCAGACTATGAGAATTGGAGAATCTACAACTGTAGATCAAATATTCTTTTTTTTTCTTTTTTTTCATTTGTTTTGCATCACAGGCCACACCCCCAAAAAGATGTGATGAACAACTTGTTTTCAGTGAAATGATCTGGAAGTGTAGCTGAATGTGATCTCCGTGACACCTCAATAAATTACTCAGACTTAGGGCACATGGAGCCTCATCTGGAGAGTGGGAAAGCCAGATGAAGGTCACAGGCAAGGATCAGGGGAGCGGCGGCGGTGGGGAGGGGGCAGTGTGGTGGCCGAGGGGTCGCTCAGGTCAGCTTCCAACTGGAGGGAACAGGCTTGATTGCCTAAGCAGCTCCAATGTTTGTCACAGTATCCCCGACAAAGATAGCTAACTCGATCGACTCTGCCGCTGCTGGTTTCCACTCGAGCCAGCCTCTGACTACACCTCAGTCGAAGCAGGAAAGACTTACTTCAAGTTTTTCAAACCAAAGAAGCCCACAGGTATTCCTCAGTTCCTACAGACAGACACCACAGGAGCGTTATTGGCAGCGACATTTGCTAAATCATGCTTTACCATTCTCTCCATCTGAATTAATTAGATTTAAGGTGAGCACCAGCATAATTTATCTGGATTGCATATCTTATTGTGAAGGGCATTTCCAGTGTTTGCTTAAGCAACGTGCATCCGACCTCAATATATCTCCATAAGCCTTGAAGTGTGTAAATGACACGTTGTGAACTAGGTTACTTACTTTGTCTCCATTACCCAAAGTGTGAGTGCTTATTAGTCGGCTAGCACTGACCTGTGACTCCACATCTACACGTGCACATACACACATGCATTATTGGCACACCCAGTATTGGCTTGCGTGATTTGTGACCTCTTTCCCTCCTTTGCTGCCATCTCGCTCGTATTGATTTCTTCTCGTCTTTTCCTACATCTCTCCCTTTTTCTCCTCCTCCTAATGTTTCTCTTCTCCTCGCTTCCCCTCTCCCCTGACACTGGCTTTTCTCCCATTCTCATCTACATCCTCCTCTTTAGTTCTCCCACCTTATTTTCATCCTCATGTCCCATCGCTTTTGCTCTTTGTCTCTTTCTGTCTCTAGCGCTCCCTCTCTTACACTGAGATTTCAATTATTAACAACCATCAATATTCATAAAAGAGGTCAATTAGCTTCTGTGTCAGTGGCTTTGCATTTATATCAGGTTGTATATTCAGCTGTTTATTGGCTGATTGTGCTTTTTCTGGATGTGAGAAAATGTTAATTGTCAGTGAAATTGCCTGTGTATGTGTGCATTGCTGTGCTGTTTATTTTAATGTGTGTCTGGCATGTCTGTGTCTGTGTTTGTTTGAAGTGATTTGTTAGTTAGGTTGCAGCTCCCTCTACACCGTCTCTTGTGTCCTGGAATGCCCTGGTTCACTGCCTCTTTCGGAGGACACAAATGTGCATGCTCAATGACATTCACATATATACACACACGCAAAAAGACACACACACACACACACGTTCGGAAGGTATTCACACATGAACCAGGAGGGACTGTGATGATCAATCAATGTCAGAGTGGAAGCCATTAAGAGAATGTACGCTCATAAACACGTGCATGTGTACACACAGTCCACCGTATGCGTTGCGAGCGTTCAATTGGTCACAGGCCGGTGACTCTGTTCTGTCGATGTCCTGGATGATTTCCCGCTGCAGACGAAGAACTCAGTCAACCCTTGCTCTCTGTCTTTCTCTCCATACCTCTCATGCTGTTGTCATTTTACTTTTTCAATTTCATTTTCCCTCACCTGTCTCCACCTTTTACTCTCTATTCTTCTAATATTAATGTACTCATTTATTGAGGGCTTTTGGGTAATGTAACATGCCATGTTCCCTGATCTCGAACACTGGCTGTGAAATGCATTTCTAAGAGTGTGTCTCATCTGACTCTGCCGTTGAATTGTGTGATATTAGTTTCACATACCTATGACAGTTGTTTCAATTGTATTGTTTAAATACTCACTGCAAATACTTTATTACTTACTTACATACCAGCGATATAACAGCTGCTTCTGACAGTTTCATTTGCACAGTAGGTAGACAGACATTTCCTCATTTAGTGTTTTGATGATGAGGCTGATAGTGATATCTTAAAACTTCAGAACTAAATTTCCTATTGGTTTTCAACCAGGATTAAGTCAGAGGCTGCTTTTACAAAGATTGATTTTGACTATAGCTTATATCTACTTCAAATAGATGTCCACACTCATTACATAAAGCTGTTTAGTTGTTGACAATCTAAAGTAGTGCTAATTTCCCATCAAATCTGGGTAAATTAAGATGTTTTTCATGCAAAAAAAAACATGTTTTCTGACAGATACAACAGTGCTTTGCTTTCAAAACTCATTTAAGAGAGTAGAAATTTAAAATGAGATGAATAAATAAGTAAAAGCTTAAAAACAGTGCAGACTGATGGCAGCACTGAGATTATGTGGCATAGGGTGACATCTCTAAAAAGTCTAACTCCACAGCTCCAGTCTAATATATCTTTGTGAGACAGGCCTTTAAAGGGATATTTCACCCAAAATCGATAATTCACCAATTTTCTACTCACTGTCATGCCAAGGAAGGGTTTGGAGAACTTTCGGAGTTATGAAAACGCTTTAGGAGTTCCGGGGGGATGGCAACAGATTTTCATATACTGTAATATATATAATATAATTTTCAAATACTTCCATACTGCTCGTCGTTTGTACTGACTCTGTACTGAAATGTACCACGACATGAAAAAGTTGTTTGGAAAAAATGAATTAATTGTTTTTAGCCTTGTTGTTGTAGTAGTAGCTCCCAGTGGCTCTGTTGATGTTTGTGCACATGCATGAGATTTGCTGCGAGATGTTCTTCTGCGTTTACATCATACATCCAATGGTTTACAACGACGAATGAACATCTCACAGCAAATCTCACACATGCGCACAAACAGCAACAGAGCCACTGGGAGCTACTAGACAAGGCTAAATCAGAGATCAATTTGATTTAAAGTGGTCATGTAAAGTCAACACAGTGGCTCCGAAGCAGTTTAAAACTGAAAATGACCATCATGCTCTTCACCAAAGTCATATTTGTTGCAGGCCTGTTTGTGTTTTTGCTTCCCTGGACATATTTATTCTGACCTCATGCCTTTGTCTTTTGTCAGACTCTCCCTCTGTGGCACTGATGAAATAATAATACCCAGTGCTGACTTTTTCTCTAGTCTCTGTGTCTTTTCCCTGAAGGCCTGTCTGTTTGACCTGTCACTGATCACATTTAAACACCACAAAGCTTCTGAGTGCCTTTTCCCTTGCTCCCTTATCTCTTTTATTTTCTAAACCATTTAGCCTAAAAACCGCCAGTTTTTGTTTTCATGTCTGTCCCTGACTTGCTGGCTGTTTTCCTGAATGTAAATTCTCACAAGCTTGTTTCTATCTATTTATTTTTCCTTTGATTCAATTTAATTAAGACATGACACTTTTGCCTTTGCCATAACTGTTTTTGTCTTATTTTCTCCATCTGTGTCTGTACAGTTTGGGAAAGGGAGAGGAGGGAAATGGAAAGAATACAGCGGGATTCAAATTTTGGACTCAGACTCTTTATGCACATATTATTTAAATACCATAAGAACTAGTGACGCACTATGTTGGCCCTGCAACTTAAGAAAAGACTTGCAAATGTGCTAGAATTTCAGAATTCCTCCTCGTCAGTTTGACAACACATACCCTACGAATGCACACAACACAGCAGACACTAAAAAACGATGAACTTGGCTGGGACTCATTGTCCAATGCCCAACAGTGACTTTTGAAGTTAATAGCACAAATAACAAGTGCATCCCAGCCAGGTCCATCATGTTTTTGACAGGAGAGGATGATAAAGGAAAAGAGGAAAAAGTGCCAGGGGTTGGACTTGATCACGGGCTGCTGTGGATGGGATTGCACCTTTCATTGTACTCTCTGCCAGGTGACACCCACTGCCATCAGTCAGTCAAAGCTGACAGCAGGGAAAATGGACCAACAAACTGAGCAGGTCTAGCAGGTAGGCACTAAGGAAACACATTGTTTTGGCCACCAGAGTATCCTGTAGTTCCCACAGCAGATTCTGAGTCTGTTAAAGTCAAACACTCCCATTTAGTGCACATCTACATTTTTTAAAATCCTCAGATCATAAAAGCTTTGAATTAAATGGTTATGATTAAAATGTATTGCCTGTACAGCACAAAGATACGGTATGTAAATGTTTGTAAATGTTTCTAATTAAGAACAAATCCAGTTAATCATACCAAACCCATTAATTATGTTGACATTGAGGAGATTAAGTAATTGACTCAGCATTTGTCTGCCTTTTGTTACACTTGTGTAAATCCATTTTTAGAAAACATGGGTTTTCCGCTGTCCCTATCACTTCTGTGAAAAAAAGCTGCTTATCATCATCTGTCTCTCCTCCAACATTCCTCCAGATTTGAAACATGAAAAGCTCCTGACTTTCAGCCTTTGATGACACATCAATTTACACTGAGCACTGACAAATACAGTCGTGGACTTTGTAAACAAGATTCTCCAAAATTGCTTACAATGTATTTAAAGGAGATTCAACCTTTCCTTTTATAAACTAGGTCCAATTTGTGCAGTATAGACCATTAGTCCTTACTGGGTGTGATAGTTTGTAGAGAGCCGTGAATATGGCAGCTCTGCTGGTAGCCAAAGAACATGATGTGTCAGGTTTTACTAAGTCACAATGTATAAGACCTTTCTATTGTTGATATATTGTGGATCGTTCTATTTTCTGGTTTACATTTGCCACCAAAAAGAAACACAAGTCTAGATTAATCACATGAAGAGACACAGTATCAGTGGGCTTACATTTCCACAAACATAAAAATACATGTATCCCTTCTACAGTCCACCCTCATCTGTATATACTGTATATGTTTTCTGTGTTAACTTCCAGTTAGCATTCTGTCAAACAGTCCAGACCAGGCAAACGGCATTCACCCACATTTACCTCCCAGCTGACTAGTAAACTTTGTTATGAGAACTGACACTGTGAATAAAAGAAATATCTGAGGCTTTTGCACAGTTTTGTGATTGACAGAAATGTTTGTGACAGTATCCACTTGTCTTGATACTTCCATTTTTCATCCACTTGTTTCCCCTCACCTCCCCGAGCTGACAGCGCTGTTTTTGTCGATGTGATGTATTGTCAAGCTATAAGAGACCTACATTCCATGCTTGTCTTCCTATAACAGAGTGACGTGAATGCTCTGAGCACTGTAAACAAAATAAGACACCATAGTAAGCCTTGTGTAATTCGGTAACATTTGCTCTGTGTGCTTTGCATAAGCAAACAATGGAGACTTACAGGTTTCAGCAGCACAACTCCATATCCAGTGACATCTGTCTTCTATTTTCTTTATGTCTAGTCCCACTTTTTTTGACATGCTTTTTGTGTTGACACTGGAAGAAATCAATGAAATGTGTTTTCGTTCAGGATGTACGTTTAGGTGTACACTTATGATGTCTTACAGTCAAAACTTTTGCATTCTTATTTACCATTATTAGTCTTCACAGGTACTTTTAGTCTCCAGCCATCACACAGATGAAACAGCAGGACAACACATTATATCTAAATCTATGACAAGCCTGTAAGCTTCAAATTACAGTCGTTTTCATGTAAACACAGTGAAATGCATGGAAGGCAACAAAGGCAGATAAGCTTACCTCAGATCTGTAGGCTATACATTTCATATGTTATTTTACCCAAATTGTCACTGGTGTTGTGCATTTGTTGTGTTTTTTTCAGGGCATTGTAACTCATCATTATTCAATG
Organism: Trachurus japonicus; assembly: GCF_045865225.1. Taxonomy (NCBI): domain Eukaryota; kingdom Metazoa; phylum Chordata; class Actinopteri; order Carangiformes; family Carangidae; genus Trachurus; species Trachurus japonicus. The sequence goes on along the minus strand of NC_140915.1, from coordinate 23,266,646 downwards.
TATTGTGGAATTATTGTTATTATTATATGTAGTAGGAGTAGTAGTTGTAGTGGTAGTAGTGTGTTATTATTAATTTTATTTCAGTTCCCTCTTTAGTTAGCTATCACCAATAGGAGTAATGTTCAGTTGCTCTCACAGTGATCCTTTCCCTCCCTGAAGAGGTTCAAATTATTGATAGCTGTTGATCATTTGAAAACTCCTCTCTTTATCTTTTTATTGTGACCTTCTGTCCAAACTGAGCAGGTAGTCTGACATTGGTGCATCTTTTTAAGCTTCAGCCTCACTGAACATGTCATCATTACAACCATTGATTTTACCTGCTGTGAAAACCCCTCAGCACCACAGTGCTCTTTGTTTTTCTCTGTATGTGCAATTCTGGTTTTGTTTCCCCCCTATCTGTCTGTTTCCTCATAGCTGTGTATGTCATCCTGGTATTGGAATTGGCCCGTTGCAATCCTCCAGGTTCCTCTTTAAAGTATAACATTTTACTGGCCTTATTCACCCTGGCAAAAAGTCAATCACCAAACAGTTTGGAAGCAGCTAAATGCTTTTATGGTCACTCATGTATGGGGAATGAATTTTGTAAATCTCATTACCTGCTTGATGAGCCTAGATGAGCCAATTCACATTTATTTTAAATTGGATAAATAAAACTACTGTGGAAATCAGAAAAATCAGTTTGTTTGTTTTTTGGAACCACTTCTAAACAAAGTGAGTAACTTGAAATAATGTCAGGTGCATAGTTGAAATGTAAACCTTTAGGTAACCTAGAATATAGTATATACAATATCAGGATGTGCTACACAAGTGCTACTATAACACATAGCTTTCCCCAGTTCTCTACGTGGAGGAAGGACACCTTTTATGCTTTGCATTTCAGCAGCATTTTTTCTGTCAGAACACCTGAGGTGCAGTTGCCATCCCACATTCTACAGTACTGTACACTACAGTATTATTGTAAGCAATAAAAAGTATAGATCACAGACTTATATACCGGTATCTGTACTTCAGACTATTCTCTACAATTAGCTGCAAATGAACTGCTCCTTTTTTCTGCAGTACAGAGTAGTTAGGACAGCATGGAGCGCAAATTAATTCTATACTTTACTTTTCTATACTTTTACTTTCCACAAATTCTTCTGTGCTGCATGTCTCTGTGCATGTAGCTATTGGTTACAACCTGAGCTGCTCCACTGATTTAACAATACAATACTGTTAATAGTTTATGATCTTTGGATTATGAAGCCATGTAGGCAATGATGCAAAGGCTTTAAATGTGCATATGTTTTCCGTTTATTTCTTTTGCTCCCTAGCTCTTACCATGTCCCCAACTCCCTTGGTCCCGTTAGTGTACCATCCCATATGCTTTCTTTGCATTTGTTTGAGTCCATTTGCCATAACCAGCTGTCTGCCTCATTTGAACCACTGACTTTAATTGCCTCACTTTCCTCATTACTTCGGCAGTTGCATGCTCACTGGTCTCCACCTCCTGCCTATCCCTTTCTCCCTTTTTGTCATCACACTGTGTTCTTTGTGGTCTTCGCTCATTGCAATTGCCTGCCTACTAGTTGTCTCAGATTTAGTCCTGGGTTGCTTGCTGGTTATAATTGCCTCTTTAGCTACCATTTTCTTAGCCCCTATCTCTCCTGCTCCATCTCTTGCTCATCCATTTAAGCTGTGTAACAATCTCCCTTGTTTGCTGGTTTGCTTTGGCGCTAGTATTCACACTAGTTTTTCTAACCGACTTTGCTCTTTGCCCTCAAAGCTTTCTCCCACTCACTGGCAATTATCCCTTGTTGTGCCGACAGTATCTTCCACATGCTTTTTAATCTCTACCTTACTTTCCTCTTTGCCCCCTGCGCCCTAGTGCTGTTTGAATTGCCATATCATCTAAGTTCTCGTTTAACTTTCCATCTCTTCCATTGTAATGTCCCGTCTTATCAATCTTTATTTTTTTCTGACTCAAAAGCCATTTCTCTCCATCTCCTAGCTCTGGCCTCTCCGAAGCTTTTGTTGCCTTTCTGACTCTTTGCCCTCATGGGTTTCTGAGTTTCTCTTTAATTCTCTTGCCAGCCATTAATGGCCTTTAGTCCATCACAATCCTGCTCACTGAATTCCACTTTTTGCCTTCCCCTCTGTCCCCTTGGCCTCTATGCTGGCTTGCTTACTATAACTGTCTCTCAATTTCTTTAGTGGCAAGAACTTACTGAGCGTCTTCTTAAGTAATAGGCTCAAGTCAGATTTGTGGAACCCCATAGAGAATGTTTCTTGGGTCTTTGTAACGCTGCTGAACCTGAAATAAACTGCCAAGATCTTTTCTCATAGCATTTTGCCTGTCTACTCCCCACTCCCCACTACTTTTACCTAAAACCCATTTTTATCTCCTTTTCTTTTTCCTTCCCGTTTCACATTTTATTGCCCTCACCCACCTCTTATTCTGCCAGCCTCTCCTTTCCTCCCTCTGTGCCTCTGTCGTGTTGCTCTTCATTACCTCTACAAGTCTGCCGTTTCTCTCATTTCTCTCTCCTCTTTCTTTCTAGTCTGAGAGCTTAAACTTCTTTTTTTGTTCATCAGCTCCTATTTTCTTCCTCCTCCTACTTCATTTTCATCATTATTCCACAATTTCCTCAATGTCTTTTCTTTCCCTCTTGTGTTCTTCTTGTCTCTCTCATGTGTCGTCCATATTTTAATCCGAAGTTTATCCCTAGCTCCTCATTTCCTATTTTCCTCTGCAGTCCTCCCTATCTGTGCTCCCTTGCAGACCTATCGGTAGGGTGCAGCTATTTAAACCTCACACTTATTCTTCACATGGAGCTGCTTTCAAAACACCAGAGAAAAGAGGGAATTGAGGAGCAGGGGGAGATAAGCCGGAGAAATGCAAAGGAACAATCTCACAAAGTTTACATTAAATCCGGTGTGAATCTACTCAGTAAAGTGACCTGCATTTGTAAACAGCAGTAGATATTGTATGATTATCCCCTACCCCTATTTACTTGCAAAGACATCTACAGTACTGTGCACCGCTTTGACTGTTGCTTTTTAAGCTAACATAAAAGCAATATCACAAGAGCAGGGGCTTAAATAGACTTTAGCTTTTACTCCTTTGGTGGCTCACTGGTAGCTGGTTTGAATTCAATCTGATATACGTAAGCTGATAATGTAAATGATGCAACAATGCTCTTCCTTTCTTCTACAGGTCTGGTGGTGAGAGAAGCCAGTATAGAAATAACACGACAGCAAGTGGAGGAGTTCTTTGGTCTTGAAGATTACTGGTGTCAGTGTGTGGCCTGGAGTTCTGCTGGAACCACCAAAAGTCGCAAGGCATATGTCCGCATGGCATGTGAGTACACAAAGTTCACGCAAGGTCTTTTCGCATGAGAGCACATGCTGTCTAAAAAAGTATGGGTGATTGCTGGGTGGGTGACATTTGCATGTGAAGACAGGCAACATCATAAATAAACACAAACTTGGTCTTTTTTGTTTCCCAAGTGAAAGGCACACACACACAGAGACAATCATGCATGCACAGACGGAGTTATCACTTCCACTCTGCTGGCTCCAGTCTTATGAAAGGAGCCTTGTGTGAAAGACAGCAGACTTTAGAGGATGGGGAAGGCTGACAGAGGAAGATTATGAAGAGCTTATAGAAAGCATGGAGAGTGTGTGAATTATTAAAGCACTCAATCACAGAAGAACATGACAGACAGGTTAATGTATAGAACATGTACATATTTAATCAACTCAGCATACACTTTATTGATCACTCTACATGCCGACTTACATTACCTTCAATATCAACTTATTGGTTAAAAGTGGCTTTCGAAAGAATAACAGACTTATGAATACACACAGAATATGATATCTATTGCACATCAGATGCATTTTTACTACTTTTTTAGTCCTTTGAGTTCTGTATTCAAATGGCTGGTTGTTGCTGGTTGATGTTAACCCCAATCAAATACACTGCCCTTCCTGTGACAGTTTCACAATAAAAGTCACCTTGTATTTCACTGGCTAAACCAATGCGAACCCACAGCTGTGGGAAACAGTTGTCTTTCAAAAACCCTAACTTGATATGGACCACTGAAAAATATATGAATGAGTGAACAATGACGTGATAAAGTTCCCCATGAATATCTTGTGAGTATGAAGGCAACTTGTGAAAAAATGGCAGCTAGGTTTCATGTAATGAAAATGAAATGATTACAACTTTGACTGTCTATTTACCTTTTGTTTGATGTTAACGTCAGTGTATATGGTCTCACTAGAAAAACTTAAAAAGAGCAAAGACTCAAAGGAACAAAACTTTGTTTTACGCTGAATGATAGATTGCAACACACTTTCCTAAGCAGAAACTTGCTCTATAACTTTAGTCTGCCTTCAGTAGCTTCCTGTTATGGTCTGGTGAAGAATTTAATAAGACAACTGGGAGTCTGACTATAAGGTCACCAGAAGTACACAGGCCAGACTAAACCAAAGTTGACTCTGTCACTTTTTAGCAGTGATCACATGGGGAAATCATTTCAGGATTGTTAGACCCCAGCAATTGTCCAGTGGGACGAAAAGGTTAGGGATCCTGTGGTGAATGACGTTCACTTGACAGCTCTGCAGTGACCATGTGGCAAGGGGGTGTTGAGATGTTTGATAGAAATCACCTAAAACGCCTTACTTGTTCTCTCAGCTTAAGCCTCATAAAACAGAATGGATTGTTTCTTCAAAGCTCCTTTCACTGGCTTGAGAATTGGACCTACTACCGTAGCTTTCTAAGCATCAGCGCTCTGGTCAGTTCAGCCCTATAAGACAACTGGGACTTGTCTGAGTGCTCAGGTTATTGAAGGGTCGAGCAAAAAAGAAATACCAATAACAAACCCGACCCCACCTCTGCTATTTACCTGGCTTACGCCAACCATGTGGCTCTGCTTGAGTGAATTCTTAAAAGGACAACTGGGGGCTTTCATAGAGTCCATTCAGCAGACACACACAACAAACTGCACACATCCTCACATGTAGCACTTTAGCAGACAATATCAGTCTAACAGACACGCACCCTGGCAAACCTGTTTTCCCTGGTTGATCTTATTGCCGCTGCGGAAGGAAATCCATCATGTTTACCCTTGTTTTTCCACTTCAGGTTATTTTATTTGGCTGTAAATGTGTCACGCATTTTTTCGTTTGCAGGACTTGGCTGCCCAGTTTATTTATTTACGCACTGACTTACAGACATGCATTTATTTATTTAATGTAGGTTTGTACACTATATAGACTGTACTACTGTATATCACATCACAAATTGAACATGTACCAAATTATTTGATTAAAATAGATACACAATAGAGCAGTAAAACAGCAAACTGTAGTAAAATAGCTAACTGAAGTTTATGAAATATAAAATCAAATCCAGTAAAAGTCACAGTATAGTGTGGGGCAGTATTACCACAGCAACAATTCATTTGCCTTGTGAGCTTAAAAGACAATTTGAGTCTGAAATAAAGTATTGCTTTGCCATTTGAGGATGCTTCTCTGTCTGTCATGAGAGAGTGACACAGACATATCACTCTAAGCTAGGCTAATAACATTCACAAATGGAATAGGCTGTCCTTGGGGTGCAATGAATGCTGGGTAATGTGCTGTTTTTGGCTAACGTTCTGGTCTGATACATGCTGAGAGACAGATGCAGGCAAGTGCACATACATACAGGCTTCTGAGACTCTGAGTACCGTCATGCAAACAAAGCACCGAAGGCCGTACTGTTCAGTGACGTACCTTTTCAACATGGTGCGTGACTACAGCATGAAGGTATGTCTGAGTGTATAGATGCGTGTGTGTGTGTGTGTGAGAGAGAGAGGCAATGTGTTTGTCTGCATCAGTCACTGACTCTAAAGTGTCCACACCACCTTTAGTATCACGTGACACCAGCTTTTAGCACGAGATGCCACATGAGTCACAGTGAGTTTACTGCACCTCACTTTACACCTGTTTCATCTACTTTTTCTTCCACCTCTGCTGTGCTTCTCAATCTAAATCATTAGAATATAATTTACACTGTAAACTGCTAGAATGCACCGCAGAACCTCTACCTGTGATCCCACAGCTCATAATAACTTGGTGGTGAAATTACCTCATATCACACTAGGCTAAAATAACAATGTCTGCTCTGATTTTCATATTTTGAACTGTCTAAGGGCTGCCCACTGTTCTATACACAATTATAAATCAACACTGTATTTAAAAAAAGAAAACATGTGTCTACCCTGTATCAAAGGCAACCCAGTATGCTACCCATCTTTCCCCCTTTTTTCATGTGTTTCACATCCGCAGCATATACAGTAGTATTTCACACACGTAAGACCTCTCCTGGAGGTTAGGCAGAAGGATGGTGATGGAGAATACCTTTAAGAGGGCATGATGGGCAATAGATATCAGGCAGGAGAAAGATGATATGAATCCAGCCCCTCTTTTACTCTACTCCCCTTCTCTTCAATTTTTTCTCAGTTTTCCTTTTTTTCATGTGTAGTGTCTATTTTCTCTCTGACTTTGTCTGTCCCTCTGTCCTTCACATTCTCTGTCTCTGTTATAACAGTGATTTTTGCCTTAACTAGATCTGATTACACTCAGCCTCCTCTTGCGATAACCTTTTACTTCAAATCGACCCAACCTCCTGACCTACCCTGCTTTCGGCTCCTATTTGGATCTACTGTTGTGATTAAAATGCTTCCTGGCAGCTAGAGCTTGCTGAGCAAAGTGTCTTTTCTACAGCACCATGCAGTAGCAATTCAGCATTTCTCTCTTGCATACCCATCTCCCCTTCCCACTCATTTTCTTATTTCCCTTCCCATTATATCCCCCTCCTCTAGTTGTTCTCTCAGTTTTTCTCACCATGCTTACAGTATTGTTTTTTTTGTCACTCTGGCTCCTTTCTTTTTTTTATGCCTGTGTCTTTCTCATTCGCTGGGTTCTTCAGGCTGTTTTAATAACTGTGGAATTAACACTTCAAGGCAGTAAGTAAATACGCAGTTTGTAGCTGGATAATGGCAATCAGTGTTGTGGTTGTAAAAGTGTCACACACACAGTCAGAGATATTAAATCTCAGAGTAATTTGTTGGTCTTTTGCGGCAGGGCACTTTAGCTGAGTTATGGGTGGTTCAGGCAGCTTAATTCAAGTTTATAAAGCAGGTGTGACAAACACAGACACACATTCACGCACTCAGTCATGCACAGCATTGCAGGCACGTACACTGGAGTAAGCGAAACACAGACACGTACGTACACACAAATGTGCATGCAGTGTCAGTCATGCTCTTTGGCCCTGTAGCTATCAGGTCAAGTCTTTCTCCTTCAGCGGATTAGCAATATGTCAAGGTCACACACACACACACACACACACATGCACGCACACACATACACACACACACACACACACACACAAACACCCAGACACAGACAAATTTCAGATGATGGCAATTTGTTCTGCCACCTTCCACTGAGACATGTGTGTGCATAGCAATCAGGAGTCCAGACACACTGGGACACAGGAGGCCCAGCAGCTACTTGTGTCAACTGGAAAATGTCTGTTACTAAAATTCAAACTGTTTTGTTTATGATGCAAATGTCTCAGTTGCATGTATTTAGGTTTTCCTTCAATCATGGCTGAATTACACCAAGGAAAACACAACTCAACAGTGATTTCTTGTGTAAGATTTTAAGCATTTTAAGCAAAACCAGAACTCTTCCATACTCATTAAGGCTTAAATCTGCACGTAGCTTATAACATTAGACCCAGTCATTTGTAACCCAGCAACTGGAAAAAACTGCATTGGGTTAGCCAGCCTCCCTGGTATGAAACTTACCCAGCAGCTCATAAACCAAATTGCTGCAACCACCACAAGTCAAATGACATTTGACCTTTTTTTGGCATGAAATGGCACACAGAAGCAGTTTTGTTATTATGCAAATCAGTGTAGGTATGAACCAAGAAGACAGTGCTGTTTATCCATCTACACTCACCCTGACACTGAGTGGAAAACCCTCAGTGCTTTTTTCTTGGGATGACATCATCAACAGTCTTGGTTTCTGGCTTTTAGAGAGACGTCACGGTGGCCACAAACACTGAATAAACATTTTTATAGTGAGAACCCAGTGTGGGTGTGGGTGTGTGTGTGTGTGAATGTGTGTGCTTGTGTGTGTGTATGTGGTTATAATGTCTCACCATTGCTTCGAGCCACTGAGCGTTTTCCCAGATGTCAAAGGCTGCTGTAGTGTACTCTTATGTGTTAAAGTGGTAAGCCACAGTGTTAAGTTTAGTGACACAGAACTGAAGTCACTTTCGAGAGTGAGTGAAATTACATATACACATGCATATCAATCCATGAAGTTATTTTTCGTTTTTGTATTGTTCTTATCATTATCGGTGTGAGAGAAATGAATCACTCTTGGTGCAGCTGAAGTAGCTTCCACGACCACGAGTCAAAGGTTAAAACTAAAAATAAACTCAATTAAATTGAGCTGTTAAACAATAGCTATTATATTTTATACAGTGATAAATACTATGTCAGAGCTGAGATGTTTGAGAAAATAAAAATGGAAAGTGTAAATATCTTTATAAATTAAATATGACATATTATTTTGGTATTTTATAGAGATGAATAAAAACTGAGTAACGTGGTGTTTGTTTTCACAGAAAGTTACACACAACTCATAAGTTTCTCTTGCTGGACCCACATTTCTGATTTATATTCAAGGCAATTCATTGACCAGTATGAGAAGTGAACAGTAATTCAGTTTTTTGTTTTAGTGTGTGTGTGTTTGTGTGTGTGTGTGTGTGTGTGTGTCGTAAACAGGCACTTGTGCCATTTTCCATCCTTAATGAGGCACTTCACAAACTATGATCCAAAGAGAGTGTTGTGCTTCAGAATGCCAAACCTATGTCAGTGAATTGAGTTGTTTACTTGACTGCGGATGGAAAGACCTCATCTGATGTCTGGAGCTGATCACAGGTTGTGAAGTGCTGAAATGACAGGGTGGAGAGTTCGGTGAAAGAACTCGTCTGAGTGGGGAGAGACTCCCCAAAGTCACTTAGAGAAAATGACTCCCTCTGTAACTACACTGAAAATGACTGTGACGCATGAGGTCACAGTCCACGTTCATTTCTTTCATTTTTGATATTTTTACATTTTATTGGCATTTTGAAACAGACCATACTGACATTAAAGTCTCCTCAGGACCAGTGTCATGTTCAAGTTGAATGTTATTTACAGTATAGGCTACATAAGAATGTTTGGCAAAGTCACACCCTGGAAAGTCTTTCTTATCAAGAGACATAAACAGAACAGTTTCACTTCATTATTACAACACACTTAAATGATAGAAGGAAAGTGTTTCTTTGTCTACTACCTTTATCATTTAATATAAATGTGTTTTAATTACAAACCTATTTACATTTTTGTTTATTAAATATTATCATAGCCTCTTGTGTGCCTTATCACTGACATCATTTAGTTTTTTTTGTAAGCCAGAGGTCTGATTGTTTCCATTGCATATCATCATGGAGGAGACTGAATGTCCAAATTATCCTCTCTGAGACTCCAGCAGGGTATTCTCCCTGCTATTTTTCTTCCCAAGCATCTCACCTTGCTCTTTATTGCTTGAGCAACTCTACCAGGGGAAACCGTTATGATTTGGCACGGATAGCAGGCAGGCAGATACACCCATTTTGGATAATTGCTCTGAAATGTGCTTATGTAGAGGTGCCTGAGGCAACAAACTAACCACAAACATAATAACAGTTTTAGTTGAGCAGTGGAAGAAGTTTTAGACGGGGGAGGAAGGGGGCAGAGAGAGACACAGAAGGATGGAGACGATGAGGCAGGGAGAATGAGAGGTGTTGAGGTCATGAATAGATGCGTACACTGCTTTACTGTGTATATCAATGAGTTCACGCTGAAGAACTCTTTACAAGGTTGCCCTCTGTACTTTTCAACCCTGTTGTAATTCTAAAAAGTTGTTTAGTGAATTTATCTAAGCTTTTGTTATATTTATGAAGCTGGATAGCGTTATCTGCAGCGTGGGAGTGAAGGGGGTCAGTGAATTGATATGACACAGCTGTCCCTCCTCTCCTGCACATATTTCCCCTGGGCACATATTTGCACACATGCACAGAAAACACACACCTTCCATTGAGGTGAATTCATGGTCCCCTGGTGTTGTGGATACAACGTCACATTCCCTCTTTTTCTCTGAAGCATGCACACACTGTCACACTCTTTTCTAACACTCTTGCTACCAAACTAGTGAAATTTTGTCTGCAAGAACCCCCCAGCTTAGTGTGTGTGTGTGTGTATGTTGTCTGCTCATCCCCTGAGCAGTTTGCTTTAATCTCCTTTAATTTCATTCTCAATCTTTATGGAAATCAACTCTCACAGCCAACTCCTCATTTCATTTCATTATCTCCCTCACTAATTAAGACCAGGAAATTGTTCCTGGAATTGGCTGGCATGAGAAAACTGTGTCTCATCCCTCAATCACTTCCTCATCCCCCCTCCCTGCATCTGTAGTTGTTGTTTTGCACATTTGTGGTTACGTGATTGTGCGTGTCTGTTTCTCCATCCCCTTGTGAGTATCTCTCCCTTTGTGTTGTGGTGTTGTGTCTCTGTGTATGTATGTTGTTGTGCCTGCTTGTTTGTCTCCATCTCCTGAGTGTATTTTCCTCACTGTGACAGTATCTCTCTGTCTCTATCATTCTCTCTTTGTCTCTCTGTATCTGCCCATATACGTGTGTCTTTGTGCGTCGTGTGGGTAGCCATGTGGTGGATTTAGGGCTAAAGCTTTGGGTGATTACTCCCATAATGAACCATCATGCTCTGTTCAGGCTGTCATCCCCCACAGGGATTGACTGTATTATGAAGTTATCATTCAGCCTCAGCAATACTTTGTGTCCTCACATAACTCTCTTAACCAATACGGTTCTGTACGTGGAATCTGATAATGAGTAGATTTATATTGCGTGAGAGTGAACCTCGTCGTTTAGGTGGGAGGTTGTTCTGGAGAATTTGGGGAATCCTGAGCTTTGTCAGTGGCGAATTACTAGACAGCAGTTTGCACGATCATCTCGAATGGATTCAAGTGGCTGGCTACCTCTCATGAGTCTGTAGCTCAGCAGTCACACATAAGCTGGCAAGAGTGATTGATACTGTGAGCCAAGATCTGTCCTCCAGTTAGTCCTAGTGTTGTTTTATTAGTATTAGTTACTGATGACACATGCCAGAGGACATTTGCATGTAGAAACTCCCTGGCCTCTTCATTTTGTGCAAATGGATGGCATTTGACTCCTGGGGTCTTGGTTTCCAATAGCTGCATCAGCATGTGTATTGTTTGTTTAGGAGATTATCAAGGAATCACATGGATCAGCATGCAGATTTGTTGCCACATTTGGAGATCTTCCATATTGGAAATAATAAGCAACCCATTTGAAACCAGTGAAATTACTTTCTAAGTATGAATCTGTGTGACTCATTTTTTTTGTGACTCATGTATGATGGAGGTTGTTAGCATTAACTTCCTGCTGCATACTATTAAAATATATCATCCACCCAGTAAATATGGAGCTAGAACCGTCTCATAATGAATTAATGCACAGAGAAATTAATAAATGCACAAATCAATTTTTTTTCACTCTGAACATTCAGTGTCACGGTATCACAGTGATAGCATGTCAAACTGATCACAAAAGTATTGATCACAGTGTCTGAAAATATCTATTTATCTGCCATAAACACACAGTTTAACAGTTTGCGCTGTAAACATGTGTTTTCTTCCTCACCAATTTGTGTGAAGAATTTTCCACCAACTTATTAAAATCCAAAGCTTTGGCCTTTTCATGCAAATAATTAATTGTGGCCTGCGATTTAAATGGGAGGTTTTCTACTGGGAGTTGCAATTTCCCATTTGGCTCTCCAGCCCTTACATCTGTATGTGGGAGTTAGGAAGAATTATTAGAAATGAGCATATCTGAATTATATTTTAAAGGCTGAATTCATACTTTTATTACTTCTTTAGCTAGACACATTCTCTCTTTGTTTTCTCTTACATTAAGACTGGGATGTTGACAAAGGAGGTACAATCAAAGCTTGATTGATGCCTAGTTGATGTGAGAGACATACTGTAAAGCAGATAGACAGAGATGACATGAGGTCAAATCACTGATAAGAGCTTTTGTTCGGTTCTATAAGGAAAGTACGGTAGAGAATGAAAAATGATTTTAATAGGTGAAAACCAAGCAGGTAGTTTTGGTATCAAGAAAGAGTAAGGTGGTCTTTTAGTGTATGCTGCCAACTTCACCCACCTTCTCCTCAGCTCTGTTTCTGCTGCTCATCTTTCAACCCCCTCCTCCTCCCATTCTACCTCTCCTTCTCTTTCACTCCGCCACCTTCCACGTCTGTGAGCCACTGTAAGGTGACCGTCCTGATGAAACACAGAGAGAGTGAGTCAGACCCAACCGGTTCAGCATCAAAAAAAAAAAATCTAGTGAGTGCCTGTGTCCACAAATGGTGTACCACAGCTGACGGATAAGGTGATTAAGAGTACACCTGGGAACCAGGAGAGTAAAAGGACACAAGGATAACTCTCCCGCTCGCTCCCTCTCTCTCTGTGTCTTACACTCACACACACACACACACAGTTACACAATGCCCTCCTATGAAAGTTTTCTGTATGGTTATAAAAACTAAAGGACAGAGGATTTGTCTTCAGTTGCAGCCACCCTTCACAAACTATCAAAGTGACTCTCAAACTCTGCAAAGTGAGAAACTTCAGTGTTAGTGCCAGGTTCAATCAATATGTCCCAAAAACTAAAATAGTGCTGTTAATGCTGCCACATCAACAAACCTTCAGATGTCACTTAAAAATACACGCTTAATTTTTGTACCAGAAGTATCCAGTGCTGATTACATCTGTGATATTTGACCCTTAAAGCAAAAACAAAAACAACCATGCCTGTTCATCCACACCTCCATGTGTATGCAAATATCTTTTCTATATCTCTATAATAGTCATTCATATTTACATAGTAAGCAAAACCTTAAATATTTTTTCCAGTTTTTCTTAGTGACTGTCAGTACTCTGAAGTTGTTGATTTAATCTTACACTTTTTGAATGGATACACTAGGGCCATTCATAAATCCTTTTACAGGACTTGCACTTTTCTCCCGCTGATACAGTATGTGCTTCTTCAGAAATCCATACACTTCTTGATCAGCATCATAAATAGTCACCTGCTAAGTCACGCAACACTGCCACCCCTCTCGTATTACAGCTTGTTTTATGTTTTTTTTTTCCTTTTGCAGGCTAATTATTTTCACATGTGTTTAGCACAGCTGTCTATACAGTGATACATGTATGCTGTAAGTCAGCAGAGTATGCGGCTTCACGGAAAAGCTGTGAATTATGTTTTAACTTGTATATACTAAATAAAATCCATCAATCCAGAGCATGGCAAGGTTACACGGAAGAACAGAGTGAGAAAAAAGATAACAGTGTCAGGGGTGTAAACTAGGCAGAGGGAGACTGGAAGAAAGTTTATAAAACTACATATAAAATGTAGTTAAAGAAACTCTTTCTAAAAGTTATAGAGAAAACTTAAATATAAACGCTGAAGAGTTGTTGCTCCTATTTGAACCTCTCCCGATGAATACAGTTCAGTCTTTTGTGTCAAACTACGTGGAGGAAAAGTGGCAGTAAGAGAGACAAAGATGAAGAGAAAAAATATATTCAGCATAATGATAAGTTAAACAAAACTGTCCTTTATCCGTCCATTCATCCATCCACCCACAAGGATCTCTGTATTTTTATTCGCATCATTTGACGCCTTCTCTCCGTCCCCGTCTGTTTTGTCTTTCTGTCCACTGTTGTTCTTCTTTAAATGTCTGGCTAATTGTCTTTAAGTCTGCTACTGTGAGCAATTTTTCCTCAAAATGAAAACAGCTGAGGCCTCTCTGAAACATTTGGTGAAAGAAATGGCGGTACATTCCATGCTGCTTTGTAATGCTGTCATTTATCACAGCGTGTGGACCATTAGTGTGAATCATTTATTGTCTTTGGCCTGCTTGAGATCCCCGAACTCTGGCAAGTCTATATGGAATGAAAGCGGGGTTAAATATTGTGCATAGTGATTGAGGGGCAAGCATGCAACAAAGCTGCCTGTGTTTAGTGTGTGAGGCAGCTAAAGCACTTAATAGCTTGATCAGCTGTGTGTGTGTGTGTGTGTGTGCGTGTGCATGTGCATGTGCATGTGCATGTGCACAATAGTGCATACGTATCTCAGTGCGAGCATGAGCCGAGTCTGAATAGAGAGTATACAGCTAAGTGTTTTTCCTTGTTGTGTACATCTCTAAAGTGACAGGAGAACATATGCATGGCTGACTTCAACCACTGACTCTATAATTACTGTGTGATTGTTGCAGTGGAAATGAGGTAATGAGCCGGGTTTACAATGACATGGCAGCATATCCAAAATGGTCTCTCCAACTGCTGAATCATGGGATGTTTTGCGAAATGGCCACCCTCACTTTCCATTGAGAGTTTTTCTCATAATGGTGTTGTTTCTGTTTGTCATGTAACAGTATAATTTCTATGAAATTACCTTACCTCAACAATTTTTAAAGGCAGAAATAGAGTTATAATACTAGGTTTCAAAATGCATTGAAAAGGTACATTTCCAAAATTGCCATGATAAGCTCCTTTAGTATAGTCACTTATTTCTTGTCTCTTTTTGTCCTCTCAGACCTGAAGAAGTCATTTGAGCAGGAACCCTTGGGAAAGGAAGTATCCCTGGATCAGGAAGTGCTGCTACAGTGTCGCCCCCCAAAGGGCGTACCAGCTGCCGAGGTATGTGCAACATTATCGTTAACCTCCACCTGAGATGTGTACAAAGTAAGATGAGAGATGAAGAGAGAGGACAGCTGGAGCTGAGTGAGGGAGTGACAGAGGAGACGTGGTGCCTGAATGAAGACAACAGAGGATGTTTAAAAAAAAAAAAAGAAATATAAAAATGGAAACCATCAAGTCGGAATAACATGAGAGTACCACAGAAAACACTGACACTTTCTGAAATTGCCTGGAACTGTGAATGACAGGCAGCAGAGAGCAGAGATTTGATGGGTGCATGCACACACTCCACAGTCTGCAGTCAGTGGTTGAAGGGTTGTGCTGAATAAAAATACATCCTGACCTTTTTGACAGGTTTGGTTAAATGGCATTTTTTGCATGTTTGTTTCCTTTCCTTTTTTTTTTTTATTTTTTTTTTTTACTAACACCAATAACACATAGTATGGTAAATGGACTTGCCTTTATATAACGCTTTTGTAGTCTCTATGACTACCCAAAGTGCTTTACACCACAGCCCTTCGTTTGCCCGTACACACAGTGCTGAAGATAACACATTTCAATCTAACCACTCACACATACGTTCACACACAATCATACATCAGGGGTGAATTCTGGGTTCAGTATTTTTCTCAAGGACACTTTGTCATGTGGACTGGAGGAGGTGGGGATCAAACCATCAGCCTTCTGGTTAGTTGACAGCCCACACTACTGTACCTTCTGAGACACAGCCTCAGTATCGTAAAACTAAAGCAATTTGGGCTTAATATGATTACAAGAGGACCTGTATAAAATGATAAGTTAAATGTTTTGAAATTCAATATCAATGTTTCACAGTGTGGAACAATATCTGTATTAAATTGTCACCAGGCCCTGTATCCTGTTTTGACTGGCAATTACTGGAGAAGCTCTGCTGCTGCAGGCAACACAAAGACCCACAGTTTAAACTTAATCTTAGATGTCCCCAGTGAGCCAATTTAAGTTGCAACACAAGTTACATGTAGAAATTTCAGCAACTGCAGAAGTTTAACCTACATTCCTATATTATTTCCAATATTCACTCTCCAACCTGAGCTTTGCAGAAAAGAATGAGCATAATGACAGGGAGTGGATTTCCTGTTTTCCTTCATGTTCCGTCATGTTCCTTTTTATGAGAAAACATTCCCATTTTATTGAAACCTGAACTGTAGTCAACCCTGTTACAAGAGGAAACAAAAATTGTGATTGCTGTCACTTGCACACTGATTTTACTGAGCTTATCAGTGGTTCTGCTATTCAAGTAATAGGTACTGTATGCTGCCTTGCCCAAGGACACTTTGGGTCAAAGATTACCACCCACGCTAGTAATTTGAACAAGTGTGAATTTCAGGAATATATACATATGAATATAGTTGTCATAAACACATATTCGCACTACCACAACAACTGTGTCGCTTGATGTGAGATAATATTTTTTGCCTCAAGTACATTGTCAGCACATTGACATGTTATTCACTCATCAAACAAGTCGCACAGTAAACATCCACTTTGGAAGAGCCACACATGTCACTTCAACTCCCCGAGGGCCTTAACTACTATGAAGAATGTCATTTACAATTCAGATTGTTCTTTACTTTGCTGGTTTCATCTGGCTGCGTTCCCACCTGAATGGATAAAAAGACATAATTTCATTTAGGTGGTCACTGGGGAGGAGCAGCACAGCACTTGGAGAGAGGGCTGCGCTACCGGATAAGGAGTCTCTGAATCAGGTTTTGCTCCTAGGGGTTTGATAGTCGTTTTCAATTGCACCTAAGTACACAGCTCCCCCGAGAGAGGGAAGGGGGGGCGGAAAGTGAAGGAGAAGCAGCAAGGGAGGCACTCAGACAGACCAGCATACAAAGTGAGGGAGAGTGCGTGGTGGTGGTGGGGTGGCAGTGACGAAGGTGGAGCACAAACAGAATGAGACAGAAGGAGGAATAACATTGATTTCGCCCTTTTGCGTCGAGAAATCCCTAATTCTTCTTTTGAGGGAAGTAAAGCAAATAAATAGGTTGAATTGTGACATCAGTTGAACAGTAGGAACAAACACATGCAGAGCCTCGTTAAATTGCTCATTACTACTGCTGCCTTATCTGTTTTCTTACCGCACATTCATGAACATTGGTTTGCTCACAAACCACATGTGCACACAGTCACATACACACACACTAACAGACAGACAGACACTCAGAGCTATTTTTCCACTCTGTTCAATTTGCTACCTTTTCCATTCCTCTCTGCTGTCATAATGGGATCTCAGGGCAAATGGATTGGTCTGTCTCCCCGGTCTGCTGAAGCTGATTAGAGGGATTTAGTTTTAAAACCTGCTGATGACCTCAGGTTGTAGCCCTGCATATCTTTTTTTTTATATCACTTCTGACTTTCTATTCCTTTGTTCTTATCATGCCCATTCTCTATTTCCTCTTTCCTCCTCCTTTTGCTAGCCTTTACACGCACACATGCTTACACACACACACAGAGAGAGAGAGAGAAAACAATCCTTTTTCTCTGATTGACAGCCCTTGTTGTTGCTGTCCTGTGACCTCTCTAAAAATGTTCTAATATTAGTGGTAGCCGTTGCCGTGTCGACCAGTTGATGACTGTTGTAAAGTTGACAGTGTGATAGGGTCGGTGCCCTGATACGTGACACCCACATCGTAATGCCCAGCTGGCATCACGTGGCTGTCAACATGCCACACCAAAGCCTTTACTCTCTAAACACACACAGGCACACCAAACACACACATGTACACACACATTTATGTACAACATTTACAATGATACAGGTGCAGATTTAGCCCCAAACACTCTCTCGCTCTCTCTTAGACACTTATACTAAAGCAAGACAAGAGGTACACTATGCGACAGATTAGCCAGGGATCATTTTAACGGCTGCACAACTGTTAGCCTTGAGAGGCCGGGGTCAAACCAATCTGACATTGCAAAGAAAATGTGCACACACCATGCAATGCACCATTATTTCCTTTTCTCTTTCCTCTGACAGTGCTGCTCTTGTCATCACTCAGCTTCCTCTACCTACATGTTTTTTTCTCTCTCCTTCAATATAAAACCCCTGAGAGACACAATTTGAGGCATTGTGAAATCCTGTAGAAACATCTAAATCTCTTTTTAGACCATGATAGAAAGCCTTTAAAAGCTGATGGAAGGCTATTGGATTCAGCGGGGAGGGTTCAGCAGTTCAACAGGAAAGAGTTTATGGACAAAGGCAGAGAATTCAGAGAGAACTTGCAGTAAATGCGATGTCTCACTTAAAATAAAAAGCACTCATAGTTTGAGTCATTTTAATTTGCCTAATTTATTTTGTACTGTTTGTTTGTTTTTGTGTATTTATACATTTTCAAACATTTCTTTTCTAGCGCAAGGTCATTTATATTAGTTAAGATGATTGAATCACCCTTTGAAGTTGCAAAACTTAACTGAAAGTATGCTGTGATGTGAAGTTTGTATTCACTTGGTTGTGTGTTTTCCATAAATGCTAGGAGGCTCTTTGTTACATAGATGCAGTATGACTGGAAAATTACATTTTATCTTGAAATCCAAAGTTACCCGAGGGGCCGGGCAGAGCAGACTGTGCATAACAGGTGGGGTTATGGATTTCTGTGTGTGTGTGTGTGTGTGTGTGTTGTGTAACTGTGGGTGTCTATTTGAATATTTGTGTGTTTGCCTGTCTGCGTCTGTCTCAGTGTGTGAGTGATTAGCCCAGCTGCAGTGAAATAAACACATCAGTGTGTGGTGACAGGCCCTCCACGTGTCTACCCCTAACACACACATACACACACACAAACATGCACAAAGTCAGACAGTAACTGGATATGTGTCTGGAGCCTGGTCAAGTTCCTGTCACATTCTTAACCACTCAATCCACACCCTAAATTAGTGCAAGTTATTCACTGGGATAATGGCTTATGATCAGCCTATACATTATCTGTCTGAGTGAAGTCTTTCACTTCAGAAGATAAATGATAAGTAACATCAGACCTGCAGTTTTCTAAACAGATTTGATGTTTATATCACAATAAATTAACACTATAATATTTCATTGCTACAGTATGTGCAATAGGGGAATCGGCCTTCAAATATGAGATTTAAATTCAAGCTCCAAGCTTCATATCGCCAGCATTTTCTGACATTTGGCCTGTTTAAGTGTCCTTGAGCAAGATACACATCCAGCTGCCAGTTCCAAGGTTGCTGTTATGTAGCTGACCAACTGCAGCAGTTTAAAAGAGATGTTCCCCCTCAGGCAGATCATACATGCTTACATACATGGTGCGCAAATGTGTGTTTTTGTGGCCCAGGAGGCAGTCTCACCTCTCTCTCTCTCTCTCTTTCTCTCTCTTTTTCTCTTTCTCTCTCTTCTCACACACACACACCCACTGAACCACGCAACCACGCGCTAACCTCTCCTTTAGTGACCAAATATGTTGTTTTTGTAAATTACTTTCTATGTTAACCAGAATGGAATAAGTCTAGACATTTGCATTTGTGGAATGACTGGTGTGTATGTATGTGTGTATGGGTGTGTCTTGGTGTGTGATGCAAATCTTCGCAGACTTTTCTGTCAGAAGGAATCAGTGATGTGGTGTGGCCAAAACGCTAACAGCAACCTCACTCTCGCACTCATACAGTATACTGTACTGTACACACACACACACACACACACACACACACACATTTCAGTCCCTGCGGTCACTGTTGTTAATGTGTCATGATGACGTTTACCGGCAGAATCTGTCTGGAGGTTATAACGTTGAGCCTTAAATGGACAGTGAGGTCGACAGTGTGAATTAAAGTTGAAATCCTTTAGTTGCAGGAGCTTATTGTACAGCAAATATGTTTCTGTCTACCCGAAAACATCTTTTATCAATAAAAATAAATAGCTTACAAAGCTTGTAGACATTATGCATTTGAGTGTGTGAATATCTGAATAAAAAGAATTGAACCAATGTGTGGATAGAATAGAAAAGGTCCATAGAAAGAATGCGTAATGTCAAATAAAGCATGCAATCTTTCCTTAGCTTTACAAAATGTTGTGACCACAGCACCAGAAGGATTAAAGCTATTCTCATCCCGGCCCTTCCTCAGAGAAACACATGTGTATAGTGTGTGTACCTGTGTGAGCATGTTTATGTGTGTGCGCCTGTGTGTGTGTGTGTGTGTGTGTGTGTGTGTCTGTCACAAAACAATTTATGTAATGCTGCTTCCCCAATAGATCCTTACCTTAATCCTCTTTGAGCTAGGATAGTAAGCCCCACGGCTCATCTCCCATCACATTTTACCTTTATCCTCAACCTCTGTCAGAAATCATCACCGTAATCCACAGATTAGTCAGCAATCTCTTTTTTATTCCTACTGCCTAGGTGAATTATTGAAATGGTGTTAAGATTATTAAAATGCTGTTGCGATGGTCTATCTACTGCGGAGTAATTTACAAATGGGACAGATGAGGAGGAGCAGCTTTTGTGTTGATTTGGTTGTAAATGTATTGTGGTTGCACGTAGAGAGGGATTATGATCATTATCTAATGATGTATGTGCACAGACGCATGGATGGACACACACAAACACACATACAGTATGCTTTATCTCCTTTGAGTCATTCACGTCTTGTACTGGATAGCAGCGCTGTCTTTTATAACCACTTTGTTTTTTGTTTTTTTAAAGAAAGATAGTGTCACACTTACATACACATACAACGAGAGGGAGAAAAAATATATACATCCAGTGTAAGCTGTGATTTTAGGAACCTTGGGAGGCTGTTCATCCAGTGATAAGCCATGTCAGTAAATTCAGGCATTGGTCAGATCCCTCTCCAAAGCCAGCAGACTGTGCAGAACTGAATCCGAAATGTGAATTTTCCATTGTAGAACCTCAGCAGCAGCTATCAGATTTTCTCACTATTTTATTCAGTTGACCTCTGTGTGTGTGTCTTTATACAGTCATAAAAATCAGTGTATCTGCTCAGTACCATTCGGTTCCAATCACTGCTTCTGTCTAGACTGAGAGACTCAAATGTATTTTCTTAGCAAAATATTTGCACTAAACATTTTTTTTCCCGCTTTCCCTCCCTCTCTCTGCCTTTCTTCATTCTCTCGTGTATAATGCTGATTTCAGAGTGCATGCAATGTTTGCAAATTATATCTGGAACTGTGTTTTTTTATATATATATATATTTTTTTATGAAAACACTACACCCTGATTTTGGCTTTCTCACACAAGAGGAGCTATTTCAGCACTCACACTGACTGTAACTGTAAGCACTTACAGTACATCGAACCATCACCAGGCCATTTAAGGAAACTATCAATCAAAATTTAAAGAGAGAAGCATCTAATTACACATAGTTGCCCTGTGTTTTGTTTCTTAACTGATGACTCAACTCGTATTATTTCCAACCCTCCTCAGAGAGGACAGGAAGCTGCAGGCCAGTGATCATATGTAGTTTTAGTTCTCTGTGGTCTGAGGTTTCAGTCTTTTTGAAACCAGGGCTTTGTTCTTTGGGTGCAGTATGGAGAGGGGTTGAGTGGGTGCTTGAATAAGAAGTATGAGGGAAGGGGATAATGAAGGTGTTTCTCTCCACACCTCCTAAATTAGGAGTGCCTCCTCTCTCCCCTCTCATTACCTATTCAAAGACTGGTAAAGCCAGGATAGTCTGCCTTTGCAATTAGTCTTTTCTAATGTCTTCCTGGCAGACAAGGAAAGAGGACCGAATGTGCTAGTGTTGAAATGCTGACCCCAACTCTGTTCATTTTCTCAGACTAATACCCATTTGCTCACTGTTTTTGCTCATTTTCTCTCTCCATTTCTGTCTTGTTAATTTTTTCACTTCCCTCTGTTGACTCTTGTCTCTCTTGTTCTTTCTTTTTTTTTTTTGCTCTTTCTGTCGCTATATCACTGCCTCTCAGTCTTATTCACGCCCCCTGTCTTTCTTGACACAGCTCTGAGACAAAGCTGTGGATTGATGGTGACATGACAGTGTAGAGTGTACTGCATTGTCAGGCAGCTACCCGCGCTGCCCTCGGCAGTCCTGACAGTGTTGTCATGGATGAATGGACACAGTGTTTTGACGCAGGGTGTGACAGTGTCAAACAACAAAACTCTGCTCTGTTCCGTCAACTTTTATACGTTGTTAGACCTTGTAAGTCTTTCTGGATCACAAAATGTTGTGCACACGAGTTCGGAACATCTACAAGAAATATCAGTTCTATACAGTTATAATAATACAAAGAACATATTAAAAACTCATCAATGAAACAATTTAGCATCTTGAAGCTGTTCTCAGTCCTACCATTGGCAAGAGTTGTCATGTAATTTTATATTCTTAACTAATACAGCAATTGGGACATTAAATTCCTCATTTGGGACCAAGACCGAAAAAGTTTAATAAGCCAGGGCTTGGAATAATTGCTACCAATTAATTGCTTTTCACTTACATCACTATTCAGTTAAGTAGTCTTCAGTGAGTTACTAAAGGAGGTCATTGTCAATGCAATTAATTTTTTTATATATATAAATGTGACCATGTTGATAACAGAGAATTATCAGATGATGATTGTGTCATCTTTGTGGAGCAGATAATAGATTATATCTGACCCTCTGCTGTCTGACTGTAAAACTCATTATTTCTACAGTACAATGCAAGCCTCCATTTAACACTATATAAGATGTGTTTGGTGATATAAAATCAAATATAAATGTGTTTCTGCTGAGTTGTATTAACCACAGTACTGCTTACACTCTGGAATTGTATTGAAACATTAGCTTATCAAACACTGTGCCAAGAAGCACTCGGTGCTATCGATGTTTTGCTGATTTCAGAAGCATAATTCTTTCCATGGCTGTTGGCTGTATAGGCTACTTAAGTGTGACCTGGCAGAGGCCAAAGCACAGCACTTTAGAGATAAAGATGCGCCTGTAGTTCTGTGGGCAACCATAAAGAGAGAATATGCTGATCATGATGGTGTGCTGTCTGTTAAACTGTAAAATCACTGCTGCAGTTTGATACACAGCTTAACAAAATCTTGCTGTCAAAAATGTCATATTTGCCAGTGCTGAATTATCATTTTGTCATAATTCAATTTCTGACTGCATTAAGCTTATAGTTACATATCATCTAAATTTCTTAACATACATTCAAACTTTGCAGTAATCTGATTTCCATTGAAAATTTCCAACAAACAACTTAGATAAGAATTAGGAAAACGTGTATATACTATTTTTTTTTTATATCATTTATTGTTTAACTGGGAAGAGAAATTACCTCAGATTTCTCATGTAAAAGTCAACTGTGCAGCACACCCATTCATCACAGCAACCTCTGTACTAAAATCTCCTGCATTTGCACAGAAATTTGGCATTGGAAATAAATCATGTACTGTGGAATTTCCCAATCTGAATGCTATTCAAAAGGGCTGATGTTTATTATAACAATAAAAAAAACTTTCCAGCAGATGTGCACCTACTGCCTCTTTCTGTTTTCTGTATTTCTCTTGTGTTGTTCGGTTAAAGTGCTCCTCTACTACTGTACACAGTACATTCTTCAACAAAATGATACGCCAACAAACAGGGAGGTCTCCAATAGTTCAGCTGACCCAGCTAATAAAGCAAAGCTGATTTTGTTATTGGGTGGTTTTAATAACACTGGAGAGCTGGAGAGTCAATTAAAAAGGATTAGCATGCCCCCAATCAGCTCAGAGCCTCTTCATGCTTTAATGATTATGGAGTGTCATCAGCACTCCTACACTGTGGAGTGAATCAGTTTTGACACACACACACACACACACACACACACACACACACACACACACACACACACACACACACACACACACACACACACACACACACACGTGTATAAATACCTGCACACATACACAAAGTGTCATAAAATAGCGCCGTGATAGCCTCCCCCCAAGAGGTTATATTCACAGTAGATACATATGCATTCACATACACATTTCATTTTTCCTATTGTGCTGCCACCTCTGATTCAATTAATATTAAATCCATTTACTTGGGGTCATGTGCATAACCTCAAAAAATTAGGAATTGTTTACTGTAATTACAGTATACACAATAAATGTCTGCATAGAGAAAAATGAAGGCAGATGGTGCAACCTGCCAGAAAAGCATTCAGTCATGTATGAGTCAGACATCACAGTTGTTTTCAGGTCATAATGCTAAAACACTTCAATTCTCTATAGTAGTCTGTGTCCTGTGGTTTCTTTTGCACACTAGTCCATTGCTTTTGCTTTATCCCCACTGTTACTTTCGCCTTTATTTCCTCTCCTTTGTCTCTGCCGCTTTGCTTCTTTCTCTCTCATTTTTTTTCACCTTTCTATCCCTCCTCCTCTCCCCGTCTTCTGTTGTTGCCATTAGTGATGTTAAAGTACTTAGTGAACTGGAGGGTTCAGCAGGAAAGGCAAAATACATCACTGTCCAGAGAAATAAAGAAAGCAACAGAGACAAAGATACAGAGGGCTTCAACACTTTCACCGCACTGACCCGTAACCATGCACGGGGCTGTTCTATAATTTAACAACCTGTCAATCATTTCAACACTGGCTCACAGCACACTGGGAAAGTCAGTCAGGCAACACACTGCTTTTAAAGACTTAAGGATACTCAATAATTTTTATTAGGGGTGTGGGAGTTGTATAATCGCCAAAATTATCTCAGTATTTTAAAATTGCAGTGCAGTTAATTAGATACCATATGAGATGGTCCGCTGTTTTGTGCATTCAAATAATTGCTGAGAATATGAATTAGAATCTGAGCATCTGCCAAGAAATATCAATAGCTATGCATTCTGCTTTAATACATCAACCATTTGACAGTTGTCTGTGTTTGCATAATCTGACAGCTTGCATCAGTGTCACCAGATTTTATCTCACGCGCATGAAGTGTGTATCTGTGCTGTGAAATACCTCCAGAGCAAATATTGCCATGTGACATTCGAGGTCTGCAGATTAAACAGCAACAAAAAGTGCAGCATACTATATTAGACAGAGGAGAACCATTTTAATCTTTTCATTTCACTCACATTCAGGTCCTCTATCACTAGCAGAAAGTGTTTCCCTTTTGAACTTTTCCTCTGTGATATTTGAGGTGTTGATTCTGTTTCCAGCTGTTACTGGGTCAGCGTCTGTTTGGGGAAATGTTCCCCCGACGTGTCTGAGCTGTTGAGTGGATTTGGATGTTTTTCGTCTTGCTTCTAACTCTAATGATTTGAGCCCAGGGTCTCATTTCAGCTTTCCGTCCCCTAACACTCTCACCCAAAACTGTCATCTCTGTAATCTCTCTCCCCCGCCCCTCCTCTCAGCCACCACTGCTGCTATCACAGCCCGCATACATTCTCACCGTTGCAGCTCTAAGTCTGAGTGATTTTCTGTTTACTCAGTTTGGTTTATTCTTACATCCTGCATTTTTGGCTCTCAAATTTAGTAGAGACTGACCTTTATGTATAGTTTGGGCTGTACGGAAAAACATAATTTAATTTTGCTGTCAGTGTGTTTTCATATTTCACTGACTGCTCCCTGATGAAAATCTTACATAGTGAGATCACTATAGTCCCACAGTTGGGGAAAAGCTTTATACCTCGATCTCACGGTGCCAACTCATCTACCTTCCTTTCACCATGTTGTCTCAGTGTTCCCCAATTCCCACTCCAAAGCTTGACCTTAATAACATTAACAACCCTTTTGCATCTCAGTAATCTGCAATGTCTTGGTTTTTTTAAAGACACAGCCCATTAGTTATTTACAGTACATGACGTTAAAGAGTTAGGTAGAGATGAAACTTAAGAACATAATACAGTAGAAGTACGTAGTTAAGTGTCACCTGGATTTTGTTAGAGTAACTTTTTTTGGGGGTTTGTTTTCACTGTAACACATGTTGGACTGTCGTGACATATTGAAACTCAATATATTTAAAAATCAAAGTGAGCTTAAGATTTTTAGGTCCAAGCTGGGTGCACTTGCCTTAAATATAAATCATCATTCCTCGCTGTGTTTATCTGTGTCAATTATTTTGCCAAGCAGCCTGCTTGATGGCTGTGTTGCATTTTTCACCTGGCAATATAATGTTATTGAACTATCTGTCAGGATGTAGCTGAAGTTATTGGGGCTCAAGGAGATCCAGTATTAGTACTCTTTATGAAAGGATGTCTCTGCCTTTCTCTAGGCCTTCCTATATGTATTTTCGACCTCCACTTCCAGTCATGTGGCTCCTTTCTCTGGTTCCTTCACATTTGGCACAGATCTTTTTCCCATTTACTCACCAACCACCTGCTCCATCTTCATATAAATCAAAAAAAGAGCTCTGTCTGTCCTTCTGTCCATCTGCCTGTCACTGTACAAAGGGATGGTTCACTGTGCATTTACGAACCAATTCATGGATCCAAGGGCACAGTTTACAAATCTGAGGGCACAGAATATGAATGCAAGAACGTGGCTTAAACCATGAGAACACATTTCTTAACCCAGAGACTACACATTTACTCACTGATCTTTTGATCCGTACATTTGCTAAGTTTCTCTAAAGGGCAATCCTCCACAGTCTGCTGTCTATGTACAGTATAATGCCTTGTTCTGCCTTGTCTGGGAAAGGTAGCAGTATCTGGAGTTACACACACACACACACACACACACACACACACACACACACACACACACTCCTCATGTTTTGACACTAAGATTGTGAGATAAAATATTTCCCTCACCGACTTCCTCCTGTCCTTTGTTAATTTTATTTCCCCTCCTCTTCTCCCTCCTCTGCATTCCTAACATTACGTTTACTTTCATTCTCTTGTTTTCCCAAGTGTTGCGGCTAATGGATTACCTCGGTATATCTTCCCCATCTAGTCTCTTCCCTCGCTTTTCTCTGCATTCAGCACCTCACTCTTTCCAGCCCCCCCTCCATCTTTCTTCCCCTAATTATTGACATAGTATGGAAATTCCAAATCGCTGTCTCTCCCTCCGTCTCCCTTACCTCCTCATTACCTTTTCATTTGCCCTTTTCTTTCCATCTCTCTCCCTCTCTCTCTTTCTCCCTCTTCCTTCCTCTCGTGCCTCCTCTCCCCCATTTGTTGACATTGTCGGGTTAGCTTTAATGGATCACCCACAGATATCTGCTTCTTTGCCTGCACTCCCTGGTTCCTCGTCCTCCTCCACCATAATCACTGCCTCCCTACCTCTCTATCCTTCTCCTATCCGCCTCTCACTTCTTTACTGTTGCCTTGGAAATACCTTTTCTCTATCCAACCCTCTCTTGAGATTGTTCCCCATCCATCTTTCCCTCTCTCAGTCTCTCTCCACTCTTGAATGTTGACATGAGAGGGGGAGTCTAATAGATCACGGTGAAGCATCTGCACCTGTGTTAAATCTCAGAGGTAACGGTGTGTGTGTGTGTGTGTGTGTGAGAGAGAGAGAGAGAGAGAGAGAGAGAGTGTGTGCGAGTGTGTGTGCGAGTGTGTGTGTGTGTGTGTGTGTGTGTGTGTTTGCACCCGAGAGAAGCCAATGCAGGCTTTCTGTTCAGCACATCTGTGACCTCTTTTACTGCTGAGCAACTTCCTTGTTTTGGCTCTCCTTTACCTGTCCTCTCCTCTCCTCTCCTTTACCTCTCCCCTCCTCCCCTTTACCTCTCTTCTCCTCTCCTCTCCTCTCCTCTCCTCTCCTCTCCTCTCCTCTCCTCTCCTCTCCTCTCCTCTCCTTGATTTCACCTGCTTCAACTTTTTCTCTCTTTGCTTCTTTTGTCCTCTACTTTCTATCATTTATAAAGCTTACATTGCAAAGGGGGAAACATTCATTATAACTTTATTTTAGTTTACAGAGACAAGCTGTACTTAATTTTGTTCTTGAAAATCACACTTGCTGAATTTTTCACAACAATGGCTGCCTCATGATATAATGCTAAGACCGGTTTTTTACAGTCACATCCACCAATCACAAGTATGCAAAATAAAAACTGATGTATCATACTGTATGTACATGCCATATATCATTCAGTGGAAGTGTACCAAGGTGCAGTGGAGTGGGTTATAAATAGGCCTCTGTAGGCCTGTCCCAGTCCAATTGGGTGTCCTCTTGTGCCCCAGTTCTGTCTGTGAGGGACACCTTGGAGAGCGCACTGCTATTCCTCACACTCCGCTACACATTGGGGATTCTTTCCTTGCTGTATATATGTGCCTCTTCCTCAATGCCCAACTACATTTTAATTCCTAGTGGTACGACTCTTTTACGAAAAATACACTCAGCCCTAGTTCTGCAAAGGACCATAGAGGATTCCTGCTCCTACTCACACATTTAATTCTTTTTTTTTTTTTTTTTTTAATTTCTCACAGTTCGCTACTGTAGATTGTTCATTGTATACATGTATTTCTCTTTCTCACATTGTAATATTAAGATGTGCTACTGGGTACTTTTTTTGCTTTTTATTCTAATTTGTGCTCAAAATGACAGGTCAGTGCAAAAAATTAAATTGGAGTATTTAAAAACACGATTTTTTATTTACTTTACGAACTATTCCTCTGTCAAAATAAATCACCAACAACTTCTATCAGGTAGGAGGTATATTATAATCTTCAGAGTAGCCTCAAAAGTAAGTGAGTTTGGCAGCAACCAGTCTTCGTTAATTGTCTTAGGAATCAATGGCTGTTATGTATGTGTTTTGTGTTTCCAGTGTAGAAATTGCATTAAATGTGTTCATTGATTTCTGAAAAGATAAACACACCAACAGCTCTCAAACAGCTAAAAGAAACAACTTTAACTCCAAACTGCTTTTCATCAAAGGTGTCTTTTTAGAACATCAGTGTGGGATGATTGTCGATGGCGACCCAGTTATGTCACTGTGGTTAATTGGGTCTTTATGTCACTTGCCTGGATCTAGTTAATTAAGCTGTCAGAGCCTCTGAAATCCCATGTTGGCAAAGGCACGGAAGCACTGAGATCTACACACACACACACACACACACACACACACACACACACGTCCACATCCACATACATCCTGCACACACATGCACAGTGACCTTATTGTAACCTGTGCAATCTGCCCAGTCTGCCCAGTCCTGACACGTATTGTATTGTAGTGGTGTTGCTGGCCGTAGTAAATTCCCCACAGTGGCAGTGGGCAGCAGGATCGTCCTAATCACCTCCCAAGTGGAGTGAGGATGCGGACAGAAACACCAGCACATATGGCCAATTAAGACAGGGATGTGAAATGGCACCGATAGATTGTGGGTGACTGAAAA
Organism: Trachurus japonicus; assembly: GCF_045865225.1. NCBI lineage: Eukaryota > Metazoa > Chordata > Actinopteri > Carangiformes > Carangidae > Trachurus > Trachurus japonicus. The sequence continues at coordinate 23,237,489 of NC_140915.1, read as the reverse complement.
TCACACTTCACACAATAAAAATAATTCACTGGCAAGATTATTGTTAACTGCTGCATGGACATTGACACTATATTTTGAATGTAGGACTACAACTAATGCATCTCTTGGGAGTGTTTTCTTCTGTTTCTGCTGTCAACACACTTGTCTTTGTCAGTTTCTTTGCATATTATATCTGTCGGTTGTTGTTTGACTCTTGTCTGAGAGACAGCCTCTCACTAGTATTGTTTTCTTATTTATCATATTTCTAAAGCATGTTTTTAAGTTGTTTGATAGCAACTTAAATGGAGAGTGTTTATCCCTGTCGGTTCAATACCCATGCTCAGTCCTTAAACGTCTGAGGGGACCTCCTCAGAGATAACACAGCTGGAACTAGTAGGTTTGAAGTCGACGAGTTGGGGAAAAAAGAGTAGATGGTATGTCTGTGTTTGTATCCTATAGATGGTAACAAGTAAAAAGTATAAAAAGCAATGACTAAAAACAAATGGAAATGGATTTTGTTTGTTTCAACTGACATATGATGAAATGTGTAGAAAAAAGGAAAGTGTGTTACTGTAGAAACAGTGAAAGTGAGAGAACAATTAGTCCAGAGGTTTTGTTGGCACCAAAGTGTAGCAGTTCGTATTTGTTAGAAAGCTACAAATTGGCAGGTATGGAGCTGCCTAGAAGTGAAGTGAACAAAAGAAGAGTCATGGCAGTGTGAAGGAGAATGCACACACACACAAACACACACACAAAAACAAAATCTCCTTTTCCAAACCAGTGGTTACTACTTTAATGCGTGCAAAAAACAGTTTTCAAGTATCAATGGCAGAAAACATACATATACAACAGTCTGTGAGTGCACTTAGTAATGTGCAATATGAGGCTCTAATGTAAACACAGATGTGTGAGGAGAATAGACCTGTGTGCCGTATGAACACTGTCAAATTAAATAATATTCTAGTCTTAGTAGGATCTGAATGAGACAGTGAAGTTCCTATTACTGTACAGACAGAAACGTATCTTAATGGCACTCAACAAATCTGATGTGACAAGCTGCCACATTCTTTCATTCTGGATGTAATATGAATGCCATCAGGCTTTATGGAAGTACATTTTTTATCACTCTGCCGAGGAGATGAATACATGTATATAGTTTATATGTTTGTGTTTAAATATTGAGATTTCTAGCATATACAAGCTCTAGGCCCACCCCTACAGAAAAACTACATGAACTTCACAAAAAGATCACATGTGTGTTTTGCACATGGATTTCATTATTTGTGCATTATAAACATGTGGTTTTGGCCCAATTGTATGTGAATCACATGTGAATTCCCATGTGAAACCATTTTCCACATGTGGTAACATGTTTAATGTGAATCACATGTGAAGTTCATGTGGTTTTTCTGTAAGGGCAATGTGGGAAAGAAGTATCTCTTTTAGAGATATAGAAGATATATTTTAGATATATCTTTTAAGATTGAAATATGAAATAGATATAGATATATCAAAACACACCAAGATATCCATAAATGTTAATTATAACACTCTGTGGACATTTGAGAGCTGCTGATGAGTTTTTCAATCCCTAATGACTGGATTATAAAATCAAAAGCTTTTTGAACCTCAACAAACTTTGATTTTATTTTATTTTATGCCGATAGTGATATTTAAAAAATAACAACAACAACAACAACAAAAACATGTGGACCTGGGCACATTTTTTGCAGTGGGAATGTATTAGCTTCTACCACTGTCATGCAGTCCCATGATCTGCCACTCTATTCCCCACCACCACCACCACGGTGACCACCATGAATGAAGACTAAAGGGACACTTCCTGTCTTCCTAAACTTGTTTCATTTGACACATTTAGACACAGACTTCAGTTTAAGTGCCGTGTTTATTTGATGCTGAGGGAGGTAATTTGAGGCCGTGTATTTTCATTTTATTTATTTATTTATTTTTGTCCATGATGGTTACTCTCCTGTAATTGTCTGAAACAACAAAGTCCTTTTTGTTCATCTTATCACAATGAGCTAATTGTTTTGTCTAATATCAACGCGCGCACACACAATCACACACACACATAATCTTCACCATATTCGTGCGCGGTGTTGGATTAAATTTCTATTAGCTTTCCTCGATTGAGTTTGAAGATTGTTGATTAGCCAGTAATGGCCTTTGTTACTGCACTAATGAATAGCTTGATTATTATTCTACTTAGCTACACATCAGGAGGTGGGTGAGGTGTGTGTGTGTGTGTGTGTGTGTGTGTGTGTGTGTGTGTAGGTGTGTGTGGCATCTGGTGGTATTATTGTCTGATAAACACACAGAGACAGTTATAGCCAATTGTCTGGGTCTGTGCCAAGAAAACTGATGGCAGCACAAGAGAAAGATAGATGGTCTGCTCTGCCAACACTCATCCCTCATTCTTTTTCTCTGCCTTCTCCCTCACTTTCTGTGACCATGTCTGTTAATATGTTTTCTCCTGCCCACTGTCACCTGATTATTGTCTTTTTCCTAATTCCTCTATTCCTTCCACCTCTTTGTCGTCCTCTTCTTTCTCTCATGTCTGCCTCCACCTCTCTCTCTCTCTCTCTCCTTCTCCCTCTCCTTTAATGTCATCCTTCTCTCCTTTCTTGTGTGTTTCTCTCTTGGTTTATTTAGTGGTGACTGGACTCACCGGGCTCCTGAGAACTGGCTTGGCATTGGTTTCATTTTGTGGGTGTGTGTATGTGTTTGTTCCTGTGCGGGGGGGCTCTCTTTATGTCTACTGTATGTGAGCATACGTGCATGTGTGAGTGCTTGATAATGGAAACAAGCATGCCAATTACAGTGATGGGTCTCTAGATGCCAGTCAGAGCCAATAATAATGAGTGTGGCACATCTGGCTGTGGTGTATGCATATGTGTGCATCAGTGTGTGTGTGTGTGTGTGTGTGTGCTGGTAGAGAGGGCAGGGCGTGTGTGTACAGAAGCATGCTATGATTGGGTGAGACAGTGGGATAGTGTTTATACTGGATTTATGTTTCTCCGAAAGATACATGGAAACATCTCTGTGAACCAGCTTAAGGACGTTACGGGCAACCATAGTTCTTGCAGAATGTCAACAATGTATCAAGGTGACCTGCATTAGCTGGAAGAAGCATTAGAAAAAAAGAGTAAATATCATAGTTGTCATATAGACGACGCGCTCATTGAGGGCAGCTCCAGTGAAGAATCTTTACAACATTAGCGTTGGGCTTAAAAAAAGGTTTAGAAACAAAGTGCAAACTTAATAAGCTGTGGTTTTAGCAAATTTAAAGTCAAACTTTGATTTAAAACCAGAGCAGCATGATTTAGCAGAATGATTGTTCTTTGTTGCTTATTGAAAAGGTCAAAATATCAAATATAAACCGAAGACAACGTGTTTTTGCCTCATTAATCAAAATCACCCAGTATTACCCAAATATGAAGCAAAGTGCTTTCGTTGCCTAAAGTTACAGCCAGAAATTTACCCTGAAAATATGAAGGTAAATTCTCAAAGACAGGGTTATTAAAATACAGAAGAGAAATCTTTTTCAGTTGTACAGTACTGTATGAGTCAGTGTTTCCTCTTCAGGCTAATTCCTAAGGATGGACCAGAGAAAGAGTTGCTAAATTAATTTGTAACATTAAAAATAAAACTGATTGCATCATAGCTTAAAATGAATATCAAATTTGAACTGCGAAGGCCCCCTGGTTATTTCACATGAAAGAGAGCTTCACTTGCTTTACCTCTCTGTACTTGTCTGTATTGATTGTCCCTTCACGGTCTCTCTACTCTGATGTCCAGCACCTCACTCTGAATTGAAGTGACAAAGCTTTGCAGAAGCGGGTGTTGGCGTTGTTGGTGGCAGTGCAGTGGTGGTGGCAGTGACAGTGATGGTGGGGTATTTAAACATGGAAGGCCACATGATGCACAGTCAGTCCCCGCCTACACAAAGGTAGAGTAATCACTATGAGAGCTCTTTAACCCACTCATCCGTGGTCTTATATGGATCCAGATAATATAGCTAATCAAGGGGATAATCCTCAGTGATGAACATATTAACACTTGAGTGACTCACAGGCACACACATACACACACACCCACACACACACACACAGTGCCGTACAGCTTGATTTCCCTGTATGTCTTTGATTGCAGACTCAGATTTTATTGTCGCTCGTCGGTTTTGCGTTTTGTCATATTCTTATTGTGTGTCTGTGTGTTTGCGCCTGCTGCTACTTTGAAAAATTAATGTTGCGATTTAGTGGCAGATTCCATCCATAGAGCCTGTATATCTGTGTCGTTATCGACTCCCATATGAGACTCTTTGTAGTGGCTCTACAAAGCATGTCATATTTTAGCATTTGTCATAGATATTCTTTGCTTTGTTATCTTACTTCTTGCTCTGTGGTCTGCCATTTGTTTTGCTTTTGCAAGATTTATACTGCGTTTCTCTTTGTGACACAGTGTGACTGTTTATGATGTTCCTGTTCTCAGTAGCAGATATACGGCAAAGCTTTGCGTTTCAAAACATTTTGTGGTGCTCTCCAGTGCAACAAAAAGGAGTATATATCTCTGTTTCTTGGCCTACTTTTATCTTGCACAGCATGCGACCAAGCCTTTGTTCCACTGCCAAAGAAAGATGCATATCTCAATACATTACGCTTTTCTCCTGCCGTGATATTGCACAGCGTGAGATGGGACATTTGTCCTTAAGTTGTGACGAAGAGAGCATTTCGAAGTATTCACACATTTTGAATTAAATCCCTCCACGCTACTAACAGTGCATAGTACATATACCCATGTACATTGCAGTATCCGCACACAGGCAAGCACCTTATGAAGAGTGCAGAGAAGATACAAATCAGCTTTTATCCAACATTCAGGAGCACAAGGTTTTAAATACACCTGTAGCCAAATTAATGTCTCAGTCGTTGTTTCAAGCAGAAAGAAAACATGAACAAAGTGAGTGTGAAATGGATCAGACACAAGCCTTGTCTCTTTGAAGGGAAAAGCACTCGATTTCTTTGAAAAAACAACGGATGGACTCTTCTTGAACCTTTTTAAAAAAGGCTGTTACAGTTGAAATAGAGGGCAAGCATGTTTGTGCACATGTGAGTTTAAGTGTGGTGTGTGTGATAGATAGAGAGAGAGAGAGGGATCCACTGTATGTTCACATGGGAATGTATAATATAATGACATTACAGTTATTTCATATCTACACCATGACACTAAACCAAGGGGTTATGGGTGCGTTTCTCTGTCTCTGTCTCTCTCTGTGTCTTTGCATGTGTTTGTCTGGTGGTGTGTGTGTAATGTGAATGAAACAGGTGATGTGGTGGGGCCGAGAGGTAAAATAACAAATACACACTCTCCCATGGGGTCGGCTTGATCCAATCAGCCACCCCCTGCCACTCACACGCACACAGACACACACACACACACACACACACACAATTACACACTTACACCAGCTGTGGCTAATGATGCGGTGGCAGTGGTAGTATAGCCACCACATGTGGTCTCTTTGTCTGAGCTCAGCGGAGCACACATCAGTATCACATGCGTCACCCCTCAGTCACCATCAAAGTCTGCAGCTATTTTCAGTGCATCATCGCACAAGAGCTCACAACTAATATTAATAAGCTGTCTGCCTATAAAGGTCTCCCTCTATCAGTGTTATTATACTGGGAATGTTCTTGTGCGACAGTCACTCGGCCTGCTATGCAAGCAAGACTCATTTATGAACTGACTGATTTAAAAACTGATTACGTCAATAAGTAATCCCTAAAATGTAAGTCAATTCTCATCAAAGGCCATTAGTTCCCATCAGTTGGACTTTTGATTTGTTCTTTGGATGACATAACAATCATTTGTTAAATTGTTGCTTTTGCTGATATTATGTGTCATTGGACAAAAAGGCAGTTAGCCTGATTCCAGTGGAAAATAACAAATATTCGCTGTAATGTATGCAGCTTGTTTTAACAGCAGCTGTAGAAATTGTCAGAGTAAGCAAGTTATAAGGCAGAAGCTCCCCCAGGTTAATTGGAAATGGAGTTCAGATTACTCTCCAAAGAAAGAAGACATGTTTGTCCTCATTGCTGTTGTGGACTGAAAAAAGTAAATAGTGTTTGAAGGAAGGAAAAAACCAAATAGGGAAGTCAATGGTTGAATCTAAAGCATTGAATGGTTAGGACAAATAGGTCCCTGAGACAATAAGATGCGTGCGTGTGAGAGAAGCTCAGGTTGCAACAAAGTAAACAGCTACTCGTCTTTTCCTCTCCTGTTTTTCTTCATCTTGAATATTTTTTATCTGAAGCACTTGCAAAAAACATCTACATTTCTGGTCTTATCATCTCTTCAGATTTTTTCTGATCTTTTATTGCAAACTGTCTTTATAACCCTTCTAACTTTCAACACACTGAAGCAATAGATGTTCACATGCACATCTCCTGTTTTATTGTAGCTGCAGTTGAATGCACTCATGCTTGCATTCCCTCAGGACTTATAAGGTAGCTTGAAGTGAAATGCCACTTACATTTTTCAGCACTCTTTTCCTGTTTAACTTGTTTTATCTTTCACCCTCTAATATTCTACATTCCCTGAGCTGTTTGGATATTTTAGTATGCTGCTTTAAAAAAAATTAAGAGTCTAATCAGGGTTAAGATTGATGAGAATATGCTTCAAAAAATAATGAAAACCAGTGTTCAGTGACTGATGTGAGAGAAGAGATTGTGGTCAACTTCATTCAACCCTCATTTTGCACAATTACTCTTAATGTCTTCAGATCTTTCAGAAGAGTAAAGAAGCTTAAATCAGTTGAATTTAATATAAACGAAATGCCAAGACAATCAAGTTAACTGAAATATGTTCAGTTAACTTGATTGTCTTGGCATTTCGTCATATTTGTCTTGCAACGCAATGCGCTAAATAAGTAATTTATAAATAATAAACCAATAAAACACCTGTTTTTTTTTTCAGACTGCAAAACAGAGACATTGACATTTTGTTTAATTACTGCTGCAAGATGTAAGTTTACTTTGGTATACTAATGCAACAATTATTGCGCTTAGATTCACTTTACAGTTATGTGAAATTTAATGAGGGCATACAGGTGATTTTAAAATAAAATAGGTTTGCTCAAGAGAAACTTTACCTGAGTATCTTCACTTTATCTAAACTGGGTTCATGCAGTCTGATCTGGGTGCGACAAAAATGTATTTTATTTCAACTCTATTCAAAGTTGGTATTTCAGTCTAGGTTTTTTTCATTGTTCTCTGTGAGGCAGCTTATTTCTCCAGCTTGGACATGAATAAATAGAGAGAGATCAATTTTGTTTTCTTTCTCAGGATAACACATTGCATTGGTTTTTGTTCATGAGAAAGGTCCCAGTCTACAGTACAAGTACACTACAAGGATAAACTCCTTGCCTGACCATTTGTGTTGTACATGTTCTATGTTTTTGTTTGTTCGTTTGTCATTGCTTTTCCCCTCCAGTATAACCTTTACTTTGTAATAGAAACTGAAAGGTCACACAGCGTCTCACTTAAGATTGAAAATGCAGGGCTACAGTACAGTGAGCCCCATGACTAAGATGCTCTACAGAATCTTTATAGATCAGAGAGAGAGGCAGGTAGAATAATTGCAAGCGAGGAACGACAGCCGAGCCATAGCATGCAGTAAACTGAAGAATAACACCATATTTGCTCTTTTCTGCATCTGAGATTTCCATTTCCTAATGCGAAGGGAGGAGGAAATTAAACAACGTGAATTAAACAACGCGGCTCAGACATTTATGTGACTGCCATAAAGCTTGGACAGGCTGAATTTATGAGGGTTTGGACCAGTAAATACAGCACTCAGGAAATGTGATTAGGCTCATAAATTGGGCAGTTTCCAGCTGTTCTACCCTTCACCCAAAGTATCTTGTGAAAGCACATGTTTGGGATATTTTCCTTTTCTACGCTGCCACCCCAGGGGTCCATTCTGTGAAGGGTCTACTGTAGATGAGAGCCTTTAAAATTACAACTGTATGATTTCTGTGACTTGTTGCATAAACATCTTGCTGAGTACAGTTATTATCATTGCATCCAACCCATAAAGTACTTTTATTCACTTGTAAATTTGCAATCTGTAATCTCAAAGATATACTAGATATTAGAATAATTTTGACAAGAGATTAATGGTTACTTACATGTGGCATTTCCTCAAAGCTCTTCTGTGGGAAACCATAGAAAAACAAGATTACTACAACATGTAAAGCACTTACATCTAATCTTTCATTGTATTGTCATTTGAAATGGTTGAAAAACAGCATTATATCAAAACTTGAGTCTTTCTTATTTTACTCTCTGAAATGTACCCCCCCAAAAAAAAAAAAGTATCCCCCCACCATTACATTCAAGCTGGATCAGTTGTAAAAACACTAAACAACCCCTGCTAGCACACAGCTGGCCACCAATGTCGTTAAGAATTGAGATTTGTTTGAAGGCGAGTAGTCTGGCACCAAAATTCAATGTTGTGTCTAATGTCAGTAATATTTAGAGCACTGACCACAGAAAACTCTACAGTAGCATCTTTCAAATATGTCATGGCAAAGCCATCATCACTGTTGTGACCCCTTTTTAGCTTTTTTATATACTTTTCTCTTTGCATATCCTGTATGTATATTGAAATTACACTGACCTTGTTTTCCCTTTTCCTTGTCTTCCAGGTGGAGTGGTTGAAGAACGAAGAGATAATTGACCCAGCAGAAGACAGAAACTTTTACATCACCATCGACCACAACCTGATCATCAAACAGGCGCGTCTGTCTGACACCGCCAACTACACATGTGTGGCTAAAAACATAGTGGCCAAAAGACGAAGCACCACAGCCACCGTTATCGTCTATGGTAAGTTCGTGTGCTCGTGCTTGTGTGGGCCTTTGTGTGTGTGAACGAAACCGCGCTTAACTAAATATCCTGTCAGTAAAAGTTGTAATTGTTCTGATTCAGGTTTTTTATAAGTGTATGTGACATATTTTGTGTCTAGTTTTTACTGATCTGACTCCTTTTTTAAATGCTAACTGCAGCTACCCAACAATGTCTCTGATCAGCCAAGCCAGCACCCATCTGCCACATGAAATTAGCTCTACTGCCATGCCAACACATTCTCTTTGTGATTGGCCTGATATTCCCACCTCACCCTTAACCTCACCCAATTAAAATACACCAATCACGCCCTCGGTTTTAAATTAGAACACTTGGGCTTCCCAAATGTGTGCGCTTTCATCCAAGAGTCCCATCACTAAATGAGTTGTGCAGCATATGGCATGATAACAGCTGTGAAAAACAACAACAAAAAATTACTTTGAAGAGAGCCATTCTGAATGGTGTTAGTTTGTTTTTCAGGCAAAGCTCCTCTTGTGCTGTTTTTACCAAAAACTAAGAAGAAAAAGCTCATTGAGAGGAGGAAAATGCTTCATATGTCTCACTCTCTCCTTTTTTTTCCCATTTTACCAAATGCCAGCCTGACATGAGAGGATGGGAAACATTTTGAGGAGAAACAATGTATAAGAAAACACACACAGTGTTCCTCTGAAATATAAGACTGACTCTATTCACTTGGAGGAGTGTTTCAATCAAAAATAACTGTGCATGTGTGCGTGTTCTATACAGACAGCAAGAGATGGAGTGGTTTGACACTGATGTATCCTTACAGAAATAGATTGTTCAATCTGTGGTTCAATCTTCTCGGCTCCACAAGGGCCCGGCTGACACTGTTGACAAGGTGAAATAGTAGCGGAAAAAACAGAGGAACATGACGGGAAAAAATGTTGCAGTCATAGATGGAATGGAGACAGGTGAGGAGAAAGGAAGGAGAAGAAAAGAATAAGAGTAGAAAAATGTATGAAAAAAAGTGACTGTGTCTGATTTTACTGGATACTTTCTCTATGATGACTCATTTCTAATTGGGAAAGAAGTGTGGGCATTGTCCACTGGGCTGAGACAGAGCTGTCGAGAGGCAGCAGAGGAATTTCAGCCCTCTACGCCTCTACAGATGTCAACTCTCTCTCCGGGTGTCCTTTTGACTTCTAACTTTTTTTTTACCTGATTTCTCTCTGTCTTGCTTATCTGACCTCCTCCTTATCTGCTCCATGCTGCCACTTTTTCTTCCTGAAAAACATCAATAACACAAAATGATAATATAAGAGTCAAGTTTACTGTAAATAAGACAAAGTGCAAGGAAGTGGGACACACAAACGAGGGAGTGGAAAGATGTATTTATTTCTAGAGACTTTTCTTTCTATGGAAGAGTATTAGGGCCAACAACAGAGATTTTTTTTTTTTTTTTTTTAAGATTCAGAATTTCTGAGTTAAAAACTCAGAATTTCTGAGAATAAAAGTCAGAATTTATGAGTTTGAATTCTGAGTTTTTAACTCAGAAATTCTGACATTTTATTTAAGAAATAATGAGTTTTTACAGTAACTCAGAAATTCTGACTTTGAGTCTTTATCTCAGAATCTTAAAAAAAACCCCTGTTGTTGGCCCTAATGCTCTTCCATATATTTCCTTTAACCACATATAGGCTACCAGAATTTTTTATTTCTTTTTTGTTGGCATTCCATGCCTTTATTTGATAGGACAGTGTGGAGTCAGGAGTGACAGGAAAGCCATGAGAGAGACTAAATGATATTCGGGTAAGGGTTGCCTTGACAGGGGGTGGAACCAGTGATCAATTGCTTTGGAGCAGCAGACTATGAGAAGACAAGTCCTCCAACTAGTCTACCACTGAGCACTCCTGCAATATTCAAATGAGGGGACGTCATCAAGTTATGATGCCATCATCTTGATCTTTTTTGGAGCCAGAAGAAACCATATTTGGACGAGAGGGCGGAGCTTGACGGAGTGAGGGCCGTGTCTCTGAGGGCCAATGATTTTTGCCACCTTCACCTGCAAATCAACTGTGTCAGGCTCCTGGCTGTGCTGAGCGAAGACACTGCTAACACCGTTAGCATCTACAACCTGAGGTAAACTCTGTAGCTTAGTACAGTTGTAGAAGCTAATTACACACTTTCAACATTTGAGTCCTCACATGATGAGTAATGTGTCACTGTTCCTAAATGCTAGTGTGAGTTAACCTTTGTATTTTCATTGGAGAACATGAGACTGTTAACATCAGCAACATAACTGAGTCATTTTGCTAAGCTGGCTGAAAGCTTCAACAGGTCCCCGAGCAGACCAAGCCCTGGGGCCCTAAGCAGAATTTGATATAGGGGCCACCTACTGACTTCACACCTCTAATACTTTTGGCTATCATTCACACACCCACGTCAATCTAACTAACACCAATTATTAATTTGAATAGTTTTTTTTATAGCCTAGCAAACTCAGAAGAGAGGTCTGGTGCTAAAATGGCAGTAAATGGCATTATTTGATGTGATGTAGCCTAATAAAAAAAATAACCTAGCTATGTTAGATGTAACAGTAATCGTAGTGGTTAGGGATAGTTCAACATTTTGGCAAATTGGCCCATTGCCATAATCCCTATAGTTGGAGTAGGTTCATTACCTTTAATTGTCGGTGCAAGCTATTTTTAGAACGGTGGAGCAGAGACGTGAGCTGCTCAGAGCTACACTACAGAGGCTAATGGGATTTCTTGGTTTCCCTCATCAAACTCATCAAATACACAATCAAACAACTCCAAAACGCTGTCGTGGACAAGTTGTGACCTGCACATTCACCACACTATGAGATAATAACGGAACGTTACGAGACAGGGTTGTTTTCGAGGTAAATTCATGTAAATTCATGCAAATTCATGCGTGGTGAATGTGCAGGTCACAACTTGTCCACGAGAGCGTTTTGGAGTTGTTGGATTGTGTATTTGATCAGTTTGATGAGAGAAATCCCACGAGCCTCCATAGCGTACCTCTGAGCAGCTCGCGGCTCTGCTCGGCCATTCTAAAAATACATTCAGTCAGGACAGCTGTTGCTTAAAGTTTTTAACTTACTTTGCTAGGTACATTGAGCATATAACACAGTCTAACTAGAATTTGATTTAATACCACAACTGACCTTCATCCATTCATCCAAATTACAAATTTAACGTAGTATCTGTCATATTTTGCTGTTGTTGGAATGTTGGAAAACAATAGGTAATGGTCAACTAAACCTACCTGTTAAGTGAAACTAAGGAGTTAATGTTTACGATAAAATAAGTTACAATAATTTGTCATGCAAACACACCTTTACCTTGTCGTCTCTACCTGTCTTTTTCTTCTTGCTTTTCTCTGCACCTGAGGTGTATTTCCTTTTTTGTTGATTCACCATCATGTGTCTCCTACTGTGTTTCTACGGTGCAACATGCTACCACTCACTATTGACGACTGATGTTCTGTTGTTCTATTCTAAGGGGCATTTCAGGTGCTCTTGGGTGCCCCCTTGTGGCCACAGAGACCCTAAACCGTTGTTTAGTTTGCTTATGCCTTAGGCTGGCCTTGGTCCCAAACATTAAGACATTTACAGGGCAAGAATAAATAGACTTTATCATGAACATGTTAGCATGTTAGCATCAAATCATGTTAGCAGAAAAATCAATGGCGGACAATATGACTATCATAATGTATTGAACATAATACACAATATATAGAAGAGCATTGTCCTGTGGGATTTGTCATTAAATATTGCAAATTCATTCACAACAGTCCTCAACTGTAGCAGACACACATGCATCAATCCTGACATCTGTAATAAGTCTGTGATAACTGTGATCCACCATGTTTCAGCTAAAGTGATTGTCTTTTCAAAGGTGCCCAGACTGAAAACTGAATGACTGGTGCCAACAGAGGAAGGACAGCATGCATGGAGTTATGATGACGAAAAACACCTGCAATTCACCTTCTTCTGATGCGAGGACAGACCAACTGTTTACTTAGTTTATTATTCTCTGCACATTAGCCTTTCACACTCTTTACTAGGCATAGATAATTGACAATCAACATCATAAAGGAGCTGTCGGCATAGTCCATGAGTTGTATTCAGACCTAATTATCATATAAATCTATATATACAGTATATATCATAATCACAGAACACTTAAGTGGATTTGTGTTTTAAGTGCCATTGAAATCAATTAGTGCATAAGAAACATCAGGAAACACGAGCTCTAATATCTATCTCTGGTTCCTTTTTTGTCAGTGTCCAAGAACAGCAACAATGACATGTTTCTATTTTTGATGTTGTTGATAAAAGCCAACATAGAAGTAGTCTTGTTATGAACAGGTTCACAAAAAACCTCCATCATTGTGTTCTTGTAGGATTATGATATTGTGCATGTTGCTACTGTTTGTATTCATACCAAATTATGCTCTATTAAAAGCATTGCACAGCAAAGCTTCATAAATGTCTTCATTTCACATTTGAAACTTTAGTAATTTCAGAAATTTACAATTCTGGAAACCTATAGAAACAACAGAACTGTGGGTGATTGTAAAGGTGAACCTAACTGTTCACTGTCTCTGTAAGACTTCTAGCTGCGGCAGCTGTTCATCAGTGATGGAGATGAGGTGCATGTAGTCTAGGAGCCATTGCTCATCATCATTCCTCATGTGTGACACAATTTATATGTAGCAGCAGTATGAGACAGAAACTGTTCTGAAGTCTCGGTGTTCTGTAAAACCATTTAAGACGCAATGTCAGAATAAGAAAACTCACGAGTTATGATCATGCTGCAGTTGCAGCTGGGTAAGTGTGACTGTGCGTGTGTGGTTTTTGGTGCTGGAAAACCCAGCTGTTCTCACTAAATTTCAACAACCAAGCCTCCTGGCATCTGTAAAACACATACTCACTCCATCAAGAGAAATGGTTCAGTTAAATCAAACAACACATTAAAAACATAAATTGGGATAAACTACGATGCCTCTGTGAGACAGAAAGGCTGAAACAGAACCTTTAGTAATTTAAGTGCTTCATTGCAGACCTAACACTCCAAAACTGAGGCATTCATATTAGTATGTCTGCTACAGTTTGTTGTTCAGTTCAACACTTTGCATACATTGCTCCCTCTAGGGGCCCTTTGCAGCAAGGACGTATGCATATACAAATACGCATCAACAATTCATTCACTTGCATTAAGAACATCAGTCAACACTTCAAAGGCTTCATTATGTCTTAACGTGTCAAAGTGCATTAATTATGGTATATTGAATGTGTACTGGTTGTGCTTACATGATGCTGAATGCACTGTGACTGTATGAGAGTATGGAGTTATGTAAGGATAACACAGCATCTGGGGCCAAGAGGTCCAATAACAGGAAGTCCTGAGTACTTGGGAGAGACAGTAACAGGAAAACTGGAAGCCCCCAACTTATGTTTTGGCAGCAGGCTGTGGAAACCTGTGATGGATGATGAGGGTTTAAATATAAGCGTGATCTCTAAGTATTCAGTTTCTTTGCATATAAACTCATTCAAGCCCACAAATGACAGTTTCTCTTTCATCTTTGGATAACCTCTCACCATGACATATTTGGCGTCACGAGCAGCTGGAAGGAGAGAGGCATCTGCTGGCTGCAGTCTAAATTGACCATTTCATGTACCGCTGCTGCTTTCATGTGTAGTAAAATGGCCTCTGCAATAAAACCAAAATCCCCTCTATTTGTTTTACATGCAGGCAGTTTAAATTTCACTGCTGCTGATCTTAGCGTAAAGTAGTTAAGTAGTCACAGAGGACATGTGTGATGATTGTTTCTGTGGGGCTTTTTGTGTGTTAAGCTGTGCAAGGGGTCGTTGTGTTTGTGCCAGTTATTCTACAGTAGAGTTGAGTGTCAGTTATGAGAAACTTCTTGCAGTATGTTCTTCTGATGGGTATAAACCAGCAGATAAGTTAATAGATATAACATATTTTCAAAGTACTTTCAGTAAAAGAGGGGGGAAACTGCTCTGACTGCTCTTTGTTTCCACAGTGAATGGTGGTTGGTCGACATGGACGGAGTGGTCAGTGTGTAGCAGCCGCTGTGGTCGAGGCATCCAGAAACGAACCAGGAGCTGCACTAACCCCGCCCCTCTCAACGGAGGACTGCCCTGTGATGGACAGGCTATCCAAAAACTGTCCTGCACCTCACTGTGCACTGGTAAATCTATTCTTCTTTATTCTAATTATATTAATACAAGGAACATCTAGTTAATGAGACTTTGATACAGTGCTTTTGCTACTGTACATGGTAATTGATGATCCTTGGCCTCATCTCTGTTCTTCCACATCACTTGTCTCTCGTTCCCTCGGCTCCTTTCCCTCTAGTGGATGGTGTGTGGACAGAGTGGAGTAAGTGGTCAGCCTGTGGGACAGAGTGTACCCAGTGGAGGAGGAGGGAGTGCAACAACCCAGCTCCTAAAAACGGGGGGAAGGACTGCGAAGGCCTTGTACTCCAGTCTCAGAACTGTACCGACGGACTGTGTATGCAAAGTGAGTTGACAATAATGATTCTTCTTATGCATTCATATATCTCCTCTTGATGTGTTGAAGTTATTTCTTATATAATATCTAACTCAGAAAACTCTAACTCTGGTTTTTCCTGCATATCAAGAAATCTCACAACAGTCTTTTTTTAAGTTTATTTTGGGGCTTTTTTGCTTCAGTTGAGAGAGACAGGAAGTGGGGAGGCAGTAAATGCAGTAAAGGGTCGCCTGATGCTGGGGCCGACTGTAGCGAGGACTGTAGCCTCTGCATATGGGGCGCCCTGCTCAACCCACTACGCCAAACGGCACCCCACAACAGTCTTTTTAAAAATAATTTGAAACAATAAATTCCTCATTCCCCCAGAAGTTAGAATATCAGATTTGCTTTGCCTTCTTTTTCACCTGTTTAGCATGTGTTATGTGTTCAGTAGCAGCAAGGTTAGGTAGTTTTCTCTCCCCTCTACATCATCCTCCCTCATCTCACTCTCCTCCTGCAAACCCTGCTCTTTGCATCACATCTCCAGTTCCTATAGCTATCTGTTTTTCTTGGCTCTCCCCATCAGTCGCTCTTGTTTTATGCATTTCTCCAGGAACCTTCCTGTACCTCTTTCTCTGTTTTACAGTGATTTGCTCTTGTTCTGCTTTACACATGTACTTCATTCCCTTGTGTACTCTGTGGATGATTGGAGGGTTTCTGAATGCCATGATGAGCAGCCTGACCTTTTCTTCTTTCTTGCCCATCCCTCAAGTAAAAAGATATAGTTTTATATTACTTCATAAGGAAACTAATATTTATTAACCCCCAACCACCATCAGAATATCTTACACCAGACTTTTTTTTAAACTGTGCCTGAGTCATTATAGTTCAAATATAACAGCAGCAGTTTTTCCAAGGTGGCAGCAATTATATTTGTTGACTTGTAGGGATAGAGCTTGTTACTTCCTTTGCTCAGGGTAATTGGCAGACAAGCATCTGATGTGAAGAGACAAAGAGAGTGAGAGAAAGAAGGAACTTTCATTGCAAAGGGGACAAACACGTAAAAAGACAAAAAAACAAAACAAAACAGTCCTTCTTAAAATTGCACACACAATTACACTTGCAATGATGCCATCTATTCTGACTAGTCTTTGTTCCACCCCAACATGATAACCAAAGAGGAGCATGTCTGTTCATCTCAAGAAAGAAAAGAATTGTGCTTTGAAAACAACATTTTTTTTTTTTTACATTTACAGTATGGTCTTAGAATGATCAGTTATTGAGTGAAAACTGCATAAAAATTCAACAAAACAGTGTGAATAGTTGCTTATGTCCCTTTGATCCAAGGACATGTTGCTTTGCATGCGTCACATTGGACAAAAGATCTATTGTGTACTATATGATGTCCGTAAACCTTGGATTCATTTGCAAATATATTATTTTTGTGGGAGCTTTGATGCGACAGTTATTGGTGATATGTATTAAGTATTTTTCCGATCAAGTGATATAGATGTGTTCTCTGTGTTTTACTGTTCCCTGTACTGGCTTAGGCACTCATTCTTGATCAAATAAAAAGTAAATAAATTACTTACTAACACCCTGTCATGAGATCTATTCAGAGGGAATATACTTTATCAGCGGGCTTAAAGCTTAAAGCTGAGTGAGCCTTTACTCTTGTGAGGGACTTACCTCTGCAGCCAGAGGGGAGTGGATACTAGTGATGATTTAATAGATGCTCCTTGTCATGAGCTATGGAATAATATTATATAATCCCTCAAAAAGCTTTTCCTGTAGGCACGTTATTGACAGAACTTACTGTATATGCAGAGCCCTGCCCACTCCCCACACAATGTATTATATACCATGTCTTTGATCCATCAGAATGATTCCCTGAGGCCTGTGAGGTACAGCCTCAGAATCTGGGATAAAACCTAGAGACTATAGAGATGTATAGATTTAGGCTCATTTCCCCTGATTGATTTTCTGTCTTCAAATGACTCCACACGCATGGTTGCACTGTATGTCAGCACTAATGTTTCTACAGTTTCCTGTAGCATTAGCAGGAATCCATCCAAGTGTATATGTGTGTGCATGTGTTGCTGCATGTGGAGCATTTTATAGTTAGAGTATATCTGAAAGCTTTTAAAGTTCGATTTTTACACTAACTGAAACTGGGTCCTTGGTTGTGGTACCCAGACGGAGCTGTTACACTAATATTTTAAAGTTGTTTGCCATCAGTGACACCCAAAAATGTTAAGTTGTTTTGTGGAGAAAACAGGTACAGAAATCTCTATATAGATATTTGGTTCTACATTTCTTATGGCCATTATGTTTCTAGGCTCTGCTTAACAAGACTAGATAAATACAATTTAAAAATGTATTGCTGTGACTTGTTGCTGACAAAAATAACTTAGGATTTCGGGCTTACAGTATGAATGAACTGATGATGCACTGTCAACACGGAGGGGGAGTTAATGTTTTAGATGACGCTCTGTAATTGACTTTGTGCTCAAAAAGCACTTCCCTCGACTCTCAATCTTTTATTCTTTCTCCTTCTCTCTCCACTAACACCTCCCCTCTCCAGCACCTCCTGTATTCATTTCCTTCTCGGTCTCTTGCTCCCTTTTTTCTTAAGTTTTCCTGTTAAATCCTGAGAGGTAGAAATCCATTTGACCTCATGTCTGCCCTACATGGAGTGCCTCCTCTCTTTTTGCGTGTATATGTGAGTGAGTGAGCCTTGGATGTGTGAGACTGTCTGTGACCAGAGTTGTAGGTCTTTAAGGTTTTTTTATATATATATATCGTTTTTTTTTTTTTTTTTACAGTTGGTAGTGTTGTTTTATTCGTTTTGGCCTGTTGACATTTTTTGACACATCGATCAGGATTCTTGGAACAGATTCACTCAGAGCTCCTCTTTGTCGCATTCTCGAGAACATGACATTTCACTCTCTACCTACTGTGTGTGTGTGTGTGTGTGTGTGTGTGCACGCATGTTTGTGTGTGTTTGTGTGCTAAAACTGCAGTAATCAGAGATTCGTTGTTATGTAACTATAGTGTTTTATTTATTATACAAAATGATCGGCATTATCAGCAGGTACAGTACTGCAGAGCACTGAACAAACCATCTTTCCATTGACAACTCTCCTCCTGTCCTTTTTGTTTCTACTTATTGTAGACTGTAACCGTCTTTGTCGTATCATTTCTTGCACTGTGTGTTTCTTGCACCGTTTCCTCCCTCCTTCCTTATACACTTTCTTCAAATTTACTGCACTGCATCTTTCCTCCCCGTAACGCTAATGTTGGCTCTTAACTAAATCATTCACACTTCATTTTACTGCCATCATGTTTTCATATCTTTTTGAACAATTGTGTTATAATTAGAACATGACAAATCTTTGTCATGGCGTGCTGTTCCTAGTACTATTATCAACTGAGTCAGACATTAATCAGCATGACGTTTGTTAGATGCAGACATGTAAATGCAGTCATTTATCAAGTCATTTAATACAAGAAATTAAGAAATCAGATGAAATAGTGCAGCAACATGAAAAGTCACTAAATTACAGTAGAACTTCCTGAGAAATTCCCCTGGGCAATGTAACTGAGCCCACCTGTATGAGACTGCAACACTGAAATCATATGTGCAGTTTGTTTTTATTGGCACATCACCCCACTTAACCTTGTCAGTGTTTCCTCTTCTTTGGTGCCCAATCGGCGTGTCTTCTGCGGTCAGCTGCTCTAGCAAGAAGCTTTTAAGCGCACCATGTTGCCGTGTTGCCTTTATTAATTATACACCAGCACTTCAATTATACATTATACATCAGCAGTTTATCTATGTCATAGACCTCCTGTCTGGCCTGACTAAGTGGATCCACTCAACATGACACAGCAGTAACGGCCTTACAGGCATCAGGGTTTCTAAAATTATCTTGTATTTTTCCAACTGTTTTGCAGTTTCCAGTTTTCTTTCAAACAACATTTAACATTGATTTATTGACTAAAACAACTAAACTTTCTGTAAAACAGACACAAAGAAAGAAAGCCATATATACTAGGTGCATTTTTTGTGTTTGTTTCTGTCCTGTCATGTTTGTCCCATTTTATCTGATTTTTTGATTCTGTTTTGTTCCTCTCCCTCCCTTCATCCATTCCATCATCCCCTTCTATTCCTGTCCTAAGGTTCATTGCTTCAGAAGACCACTGAGTCCAAAATAAAGGGTGATATGGGAATCCCAAGTAAGTTCATGTTCTTTGTTCTCTCACCGTCCATGTTCCCTTTGTCCCGCTCATCTTATGTTTCTTTCTTTGATTGAGCATTGACCTTTGGCTCATCCTTTGTGTTTTATTGTTACATGTCATTTTAAGAGAGAGAAAAAGAGGGTTTTGCCTTTGTCTTATGCTCAGTTCTCTTGATGTCCGATCTTTTTTGCTGTGCTGATGAAACAAATGTCTTCAAACGGTAGCTTCAATCATTTTTCATTCCGCTCTCAGGAAGTCATGGTAGATTAATCCTTTACACCTTTGCTTGTTTGATGGGAGTAAGAGTTTGCAGAGCCTATATACTCATGGTAGATTATTTAAGGGGAATGTTTCTATGAATTTTGTCTGCATATTGCTTTTACCATCCTTTGGGTAGTAAACAATAACAGCAGAAATCACAGTTTAAATTGAACTTCCCTACTACTGTACAGCTGTAGTAATGTTACCTATAGTTGCCATTCCAGGCTATTTTACAACAATTTCCTTTTTCTTAATCTGTGTAAAACAAAGAAGTGGTTGCTACTTAGACTTGGTAAGATATGACATCATACAAATAGAAAGGCGCTATAATAAACTAACTGTGCAGGCGTTGCCCAGAAGCAATAAACCTTGTCTTATACATTCCTGTTTTATTATTGTTTTTTATGTGTTTTTATATTGTACATATAGGAGTTCTACTAAAACAATCACTCCTCCATAAATCAGACTGTGTCAGTGCCAAATCAATGAGTGATGTCTTGAAAATGAATGCACCACAGTGGTGACAGATTTCGTTTAATTAACTTGATTTTCTTTTTCTTCCTGTCTGATAGCAGTGAATCGATTCAGCACTAGTTCACTTGATTCACAGTTTGTGAGTTTGTTGCAGTTGTGGAAAATAGCCAGTCGACTTTGAATCGCTGCCAAAACAGGCAATTTGCCTTAGTTCTGAACACTTGCTTTGTGTTTACAAGCGTATTGGTTCACTGAGAACTCGGTATGGAGTACGTTTCAACAATGGACACTGAACTGATTGAAATTTCTAATCAGTGTCACTGATTTGACCCCTTCTCTTTGAAGTCTCCACCAAATGAATGATTAATTTGTCAAAATGGCCCATCACTAAAGCTTCATTTGTGGAAGTAAAAAATAATTTACAGAAAGGCGCAAGATCACCTGACAAGGGCAGCAGCACTTTGAAAGGTATGAAAGCTTCTTAATGAGCAATAAAAATAGTGAGAGATGATAATAAGGTGTAAAATGTATTTGGCTGCACTTGCTATACCCTGCTCTCTTCACTCTCTCTTTCTCTTTTCCCCATCATCTGCCTCTTTCCATCTCTCACTGGTACCATTGGTCCCTCAAAGTGACATAATGAAGAAGATTTACCATAAACTGTGAGGCAGACAGGATTTTTGAGAGGTGCAAGAGGGAAAGGACCTTGGCCACTTATTATTACCATCTCTCCTTACTTCTCTTATTGCAGGAGCTCTCGTTTTATCTTCAAAGCAATCTGTGAGCGTCTGTGATGTGTTCTAATGACTCTCGTTTAGGGCCTGCTGAAGCAGTTTCATCATCCCGGAGTGTTTTGTGAGATGACTGGTCCCAGACAGATACAGATACAGAGGGAGCAAGAGAGGAGATAGAAGCAGTCATACCTCATTTAACAGATTGTCACTCTGGTTTTAATATTCAAAAATACAGTCGGTAACATGAGCATTGGGAGGCTGCATGAGTGGCTTAGAGACTCACAAAGCTGATCCTGTTTTCCCAGAGTATGACGACAGTTGCAGTTTTGTTTTATTTTTTTACCGACGTAGTCTTAACAATACAATTTATGGGAGTATATTCTTCTTGGCTTTATTTGCCCAATTTTCCATTACATAGTGCTCAATGTTTTTTAAAATAATTATACCTTCAGTATCTACATAGCTGCAGGTATGACATACTGTATATCGAAGGTACATAAGGGGACTTTTGAAGTTGTTCAGTGATTAAAACACCCAGTGCTACAATGTGGCATGCCTAATGTTCATCTCCTTGTCTGTATATTGGTGTATGTTAAAGGGACAACGAGAAGTTTTGGAAAACAAAGTGTTTTCACACTACGTTTCCCATGAGCCTCTGCATGAACGGTGAAATTCTTGGACGAACAAGAATGTTTTCATTCATCAAGAATGAAAGTCGGAGGTTTGAAGATGATCAGATAGTGTTGTAGTTCCGACCATAAACGGTGATTATTCTGCGTTATTCCCATGTTCCGCCGGGCAGCGTCTGGGAAACCTAAAGTAAGGAAACACTGGTCGGCTCGCCCAGCATTTCCGCCACTAATAATAATAACAAAATAACGATAGAGACAAAACGATATATTTATCAAAAGTGGACCCATTAACAAGTGTGGGTAATGTAGATTCATCCACATTAATATGCAACTTTTTTATAACCAAATACAAACTCCTCGTTGTCCCTTTAAGGCCATAAGTCATATTGAAAATGCAGAAGCAACCACCTCCATATCTGGTTTAGCATCCAGTGTGACCAAAATCAGATTGCACTCCCTCAGCTGTCAGTTAAAGAAGTAATATGGAGGACTTTCACTGCTCCGTTGCACAATCATGACCGTGCTCCGTCTGCAGGGAGTTGATAGGATATTTGATCAATACCAAATGGCAAAATAATTATATAGATGTGCTGAGATTTCTAAAACATGGATCCAGTCCCACATTTTCATATTCTCTGTCTGGGAGCTCTCCATGCAAGATGCAAGATGACAATCAGGTCTGTGACTCATTCACACCTATAGTAGGTGTCGCATGAATGTCTCTGTCAGTTGTCATGGTCACACTGCTTCATAAGCAAGCACAGTGCCACAGGGTATCTTGTGTATGAAGGCTAAAATCCTTACCATGAAGCCAAAAAAACAAACAAATAACAAAACAGTTTATAATTATCATAGTTTTGTTGTATTTTTTCAGAGAACTTGACAGAGCTGTTTGTGTCAGTTATAGATCAGTTCAGCTTGAGGGGATGAAATAGGTTGGGAAGAAACACAGCTGAGCCATAGATTTGTGTGGAGGGGGAGTGCTAGTATTTTCTGATTCATATTTGTGGCCAGCAGCCACTAAGAGAGGTCGTAATGTCCCTCTCAGTTACATTGGAAGGATTGTTTTCAGTCTGTTCGTTCAGGGGCTACAGTTGCACTGTGTTACATGGTTGTTACACAATACATGAGATCTGACGACTTCATAGACAGACTTGTTTGTAGTCACAGAAATACACCTTCTGGCCTTAGTGCCTCCATTTTCCCCTCCCATCCTCAGAGGAGATAAGCATAGACACATTTACAAATGACTGCTTGCGTTCCCTCTCTCGCTTCCTCTCCCTTCCGTTCATCCGTGCCAGTTACTTAGAGCAGATGTGTCTGCCAGGAGTGCAGTATGGGTGGCGTTTGCATGTTTGTGCCAAGAAAGATCAAAAAGGCAGTTGAATGAGTTTCAAGTAGTGATTGTCCACAGCTCTGCTTTGGATGCAGATCACAGAGAAGATAGAGACGAGCTAAGCTGAGTTATCCTTGTTTCCCCCTTCTTTAAATCCTCTCCATGGCAGATTGGATAGACTCAGAGAGTGACAGAAAGCTCAGCCAATCAATAGACAGAAATCCATGCTGACTGAGGCTGAGTTGCGGCCTCTGTTCTGCTTGCCTGTGTGTATAATCAACCACGTGCAAGAGAGTGTTTGTGTATGATTTCTGGGATTGTCTCAGCCTCAAAAGTTAATATACTACAACGCACATAATCACAAACACACACACACACACACACTCACATACTATAACTGGATATTTATCTTTTTTTTTAAATAAATAAAGGTGAGCCAATTGCAGTGTCAATTATTATTGACACAGTGAGATGCAGCATCATTCACACACAAACCCACACACACAAACAGACATATGTACGCCCAACAGCTCACTCAGTCAATTAAACTGCGCCCCAGACAAACTGATTTTGGCTTATACATAGTGAACACTGGCAAAATAATTTTGCTTGTGCAACTGAAAACCATTTGGCATTGATCACATATGTACTGTAGGCACAACATAAACAATATTCAATCTTGTTCTTGTACGGTAACCCTGTTATACAAAACTATGACAAATTGCAGAGAATTCGCACTGTGAAAAGGAGGAAAGATGGTAGGTTGTCAGGAATGGAACATATTTTCCACCCTCACACATGCCAAATGCCAAACACCAAGATTTCCGAAACGACCGTGGATCAAAAAATGTAATTTAATCTGTCAAAAACATCTCAAAAGGTGTAGTTTTTTCTTCATTGTGGACTGACAAAATACCACGAGTACATGCTTACACAAGTGTTCAAACTCATACACATGAGGATAAAAAGAGGTATACTGTAAGGCACTGAAGGATACTGTCAGCATTGAAGCTCACGGTTTTCTTCAAAGTCTCTACAGACACACACACACTCTCACTCACTCGCGCGCGCACACGCACACACAAAGCACGGCCTGTCAGTTCTCCATAAATTGTTTAAATTGGCCCTGGCTCCCAATAGATCAATATGATAATTTTCTGTGTCATAATGCACGTTTACATGTGTATGGGTTGGTTGTTGATGCATTTGTTCAAACCTGTGGTTATATGTTATAGGAATAGGAATTTATTTATTTAAAACAATGGGACAATGCACAAAAACATTAATCTTGTAAAACAAGAGAAGACGCCTTGAGCCAGGTTGTAGCAACATTTGCTAATTTCCACCTGTAGTCCCTGAAACATCCTGAAAATCCTGAAACATCACGGACAAGATGTTTGAATGTGTGTCTCTCTCCCACCAGAAGTTTTATTATTAATTCAATTCCTTCTTGTCTGTCCACTAAAAGGCACATATTTTTAATCTTACACTAATTTATCCGGGCTCGCGGGTGAGTGCTCCAGACATGAAACTGCTTGTCAGCTACAAGGGAGGAAAAGCGCAGGAGGTGGTTGACTTGTGGATAAATGTTAATATGGATGTCCATGTGTGCACGTCTTTCCATGTGTTCGTTGTGAGTGTCAGTGCTCGCATGAGTGCCGATAAAAATGAACATAGGTGTGTGTCTATCAGTACTTAGTCAGACTGTGCTCCTTCCTCATTCTATCACTGCAGATTTTGTCATTCTGGCTTCACACAGTGAAGCCGCAGGCCACACTCAGATACACGCAGAGGTCCAAACACATTATTCATTCATCTGGGCTTGGTCAAAAGTGCACACCCACGTTCAGTCCTTTTTTCAGCACCATCTTGTCAGAAAAAGACAGCCCATGCTGTAAGGCTGTCAGAAAGTAAAAGAGCATCAAAATAAAAGAATAGGTAGTTTCCCACCAAAGCAGCTTTTTGGTTTTTATTGAAACACAAAGGAATAAAAAACCAAAGAACAAGACGCATGCAGAGTCCAGAAAGGGTTTGAGTGCTCAAGAAAAGCTACAGTACATTAGTGTTTTTTTTTTCTTCCTAATTGTAAATTCTCTGCCATTTTTCTAAGATCTCTGTGAGTGGTACAAGAGAGACTGAGAAATCAATCGACCCAAGAAATTGTACTGTTTCAGAAATAACAAGAATTGAACAACCATTTTAGTTGTATAGCCACTGATTTACCAAGAAATGATTAGTTCAACAATGTATATAGCAATGTTACAGGGCCTTACTCTTTGCAGTACTGTAAGTGTTTTTTTTGTGATTGCCCTTTAATTCAATAACAGATAAATGGCCATGTTTAGTTTTGTTGCCATTACTACCTACAGTAAACACCATTTGTAAGTAAATATGCTCACAAAAAAGGTGAAAAAAGAAAACATTTGGTATTTGCAGTTGTATGTAGGTTACTCAGGCAGGTAGAAGCTCTAATGGGACATGTTGTTTCCTTCATCTACAAATCAAACAGATGGAGACAGGGAGACGGAGGGAGTCGGAGAGAGAGGTGTGAGCTATGGAAGGAGAGAAGGATCTGAGAGAGATGGGATTTAAACTGATAGATAGTGAAGAAAGAATTTTTAAGCCCACTGGTATAAATCATGTTACACACAGTACACACACAACCACATATTGAGAACTCAGCACGCAGGCCATAGCCTAGTTAACTTTTCCCAAAGTGTCCCAACACACTCAATAGGAAAAAAAAAAAGGATCGAGAGAAGCAAGTTTAGAAGTGATATTTTATATAGCTTCCTGGAATCCATGATGTTCTGAAGTTAGACCTTCAAGTTAAAGCAGAAACAAGATAAAGATTCCCTTAATAGATGAGGATGATGATGATCATAATTAAGATCAGGGAGTTGGTACTTAAGAGGATTATCCAATTCTATTCCCCCTTGGCAAGAGCAAGGACCTTGATAACAGGGCAACTTTTTGCAGCAGTGTAGGGCATTAGGGAATTCACAGCGATTTTTTTAACAGCATCAAAAGGAAAAGACAAAATCAGCACGGGTTAAACTTTGAAGATGTAAAAGGTGGAGAACTTAGATATTAAGTTTGTGTTAAATGTGATGAACAGACACTTGGCAGTGTGTCAGGTGTCAAAGAAGTTTGTGAGAAGAGCACAAACTGTGAAATGCAGATCAGAGGTGGTAAACATCATTTATGTTTTGTTTGTTCTGCCACAATCTTCTTTATGCGAGCGTGACATTTTCACACATTCAAAGTGAAGCTACTGGGGAGATCAACTTCAGACAACTGGCAGAGGTTGAGACATCATAACTCCCTGAGAAATGCTCATTATACTGTAGTTCACAGAGAAACTTCTCACATTTTAGACCATAAATAAGCAAAACAGGTTTCTGTCTAATTAGTCAACTAATCCCATTGGCTCTTGTTTTGTTTGTATCATGGCATAAAGAAATATGTCACTAATAGAATACATGTTTCTCAAAGTAGAAATAACACCATGCTGCTCCATTTAGATATATATTTCCACAGGTTAATAGTTGATTTTTTATTTACTACTCATTTTTGATTGATATATGCCTTTTTTGTTGTTGTTGATTGTGCACAAATCAAAAATTTGGAAATTCAAAATGAAACTAAATTTCACAAAGGGCTTGACAACACCATTTCAAAAAACTTAACTTTTCTGTTCTTTGGGCACAGCATCCAGAGCCATTTGGTTCATCACAGTCTGAGATTTAATTATGGCTGACATGCTTTGGACATGCCTTGGCCTGGACATGCTTACCTCCCCAGAGACACTAGAAGTGGTTCACAGCTCCCTCAAGTGGTAAATTAGTAACTAACAGCATCACGAGTGACCTCTACTCTGTGACTGTGTATGTTTGCATATGTGAGCATGAATGTTTGTGTGGCTCATCAAAGTATTCTCTCTCTTGCATAATCAGGTTCATGCTTTCTGAACTTGTTCTGATGCGACAACAGCAAATCCTTTAGCAAATGACTCGGGCTGTTTGGAGCTAAAAGCCCGTTATCTGCCTCTCAACTTTAAGGCCGGATTAAAAGGAACATTCCTATACTTTTCTGTCGTCTTCCTAATAGCTGCAGACAAATCCCCTCCTACTAGCTACAGAGGACATGATTATTCGAGGAGTGCTTTAAGTGTGAGACTACTCCAGAAAGTTTCACAGGCGCTTTCATTTTAAATATGTAGGCTTGTTTGTTTTGTTGCTTTGAAGTTTAAGTGCACTGCTGCTGCTTTTGCCCCGTTTCCTCCGCTCTGCTGTTATCACCTTTCTCCTCTTTCTTCCCTCTTCTCTCCTGATTTATTGTGCCCTACATGTTTCCTCTCATCTTCCCTGCTTCCTTATTCTCTTTTTAATATGCTTCTTTTATTCTCTTACCCTTACTTCTCTACTGTCCTGCCACCTTATCCGTCTATCTCCTTCTTTCCTCTCTATTCTTTTCTTTTCACTCCTCATCTGTTTGTGTGTCATCTTTTCTATATTCCTCTCCACATTTTGGCTTTCCCACCTATTATCTCCTCATCTTTCTTCCCCTCTGCTCCTACCGTGTCCCCTCTCATCCTCTCCTCATTTCCTCTGAGCAGCGTATACCTCTTCCCATCCGCATCACCCATCAGTTAAAATTTCCTCAGTCCCCTCCTCTGTTATAAAATATGGATCATGAATGACAACTCTACCATTGTTCTCACTCAAACACCATTAAAGTCTCAGCCGGATTGAGAAAGAATGTTAGGACCCTTGTAAAATAATTAACAGCCTTATTAAATTTTAAGAGTTGGTACCGTTCTGTTTTTTTATGAAAGGTGTCTCTGCTTCTTGCTACCGCTGTCTAGACAAATTATCATATAACACAAGCTGGAGGGCTGTTTAAAATTTTCATTTGAAATGGAACCTATAGAGATTGTCCTCTGAGTCTGATGGTGGTCTGAGGTAATAGTGAAATTGTCGAACACAAGTTAAGAATGACAAAGAGCCGTATAAAGTTAGTTTGAAATTTTCAATGCTATTCATTTTGTCTTACATAAAAATATATTGCTATATTCTCTGCCACTGTCCTGCTCTTTCATAAGAATTACCACTGCTGGAGCTCAGTGGAGTGATGTGACTTTTACAGATGGGAGAGCAGAGCAACAACTTCCACTGAACTGATGTACACACATTAGAAAAAAGAAACATTTCTCACTTCTGTAGTAATCTTCAGAATATTTACTGACAATGACACTCTCCAGTGATAGAGCAGAGAATCTGCATTTTCCTCTGTATTGATCACATTTCCTGGCTCATCATTCATACTGTTAAGAAGCACTGGGGAGAGAAGGTGAGAATTTTAGTCTTCAGGTGTGGTAGCATTTATTTACTGATGACAGTACTACCTGAAGTCCACAACTGCCATGATCCCTGCTGTTCTGCTAACTTTTATCACCTTTTGGTCACTAACAGTAATTTTTTTTTAAGCGTAAGATTGTGCAGCATCATAACCGATCTCAAAATGTGGAAGATGAATAAAGGAGAGTTTTGACCATAAATGGTATTTCAAGTACATATTCACTGCACCTGGGCACCTATCAAAGATGACAGGATTATCCTCAATCCGCACGTGTAAACCTAAAAATATTGCCCCCCACTCACCCCTCGATTTGACAAGAAGCGGCTTCTGTCAATGGGACATTGTCACATCCAGAAGGGGACAGAAGATACAATCCCTGTTAGTAAAGCTATTAGTATTACATTACAGAATTACATGATGGATATAAACAGGCATTGGATCCTTTATGAGGCTGACTGCTCTGTTCTGAGAACAGATGTAGGAATATGCCCTTCACATCAGTATCTGTAAATTAATGTCTATTTTTAGCTTTATCTGGGCAAGCACAACTTGCCTGCTTTGCCCTGACAGCACACCATTGCTGTAGCTGTTTATCACCACTTTTCTCTCATATTTTTCTCTTCAATAGATCTTCAGAGCACGCTTGGCTCTACTGTATCAATACTTCTCTGTTTAACACTGTGTCTTGTTTTTTCTCTGTGTCCCCTCCAGCTGCTCCAAGTACAGATGATGTGGCGCTATACGTGGGCATTGTCATCGCAGTCATCATGTGCTTGGTCATCTCCGTCATTGTGGCGCTCTTTGTCTACCGCAAGACACACCGCGACTTTGACTCAGTCATCATCGACACCTCAGCCCTCAATGGAGGCTTCCAGTCAGTCAATATAAAAACAGCGAGATCAGGTAAGGAATATCACAAAAATTACATTTGATTCAGATTGGAAAGAATACTAGAATATCAGCCTCCAGTAGAAACAAAAAACGTACAGCTTTTTTTATTCATTTATTTTTTATTTCAATGATGGGTGGATTCTCTTGCAGGTTTTTCAACATCCCATCTGTGCATCTTTCCTTTTTTTCTTCTTTTTTTTCCCATTTGCACTCCTGTGTTATAAGGGTTTATCATTGAAGAGCTGAAATGACTAACCACGTACTGATGCTCCATAGAGAACACACAGTAAGGTCAGAGCTCGGTCTGCAAAAAAGCAGCAACTCCAGGACTGATGAAGGCATAGATTCAATCCCTCACAAAGAAGGATGACAAAACATATGTTTCTCTTAATTTCTGGCATAACATAATGTGCAAAATGACAAATCCATAGGTAAATATATGCATGGATAATCTAAAGACGGATATATAGAGATTATTTGATGGAAACAACTACCTGTTCCGTCCACTTTGAGCCTTTGATGCCAGTTTCATTTTTGTTTCTCTACTCTGCCTCCGGCTGTCAGTTTTTGCTGGTTTGGATTAATCTCTGTCTTTACCAGAGACCACTCTCTTCCATCAAGAAGTCTCTCTGTCATTCTCCTTTCTCTTTCTCACTCTTTCTCTACCTTACCATCTGCACATTCAGGTCAATCACATTTCCTGTTTATCAGCAACCTCCTCTCTTTCATCTCTGTCTCCATGTCTCTGTCTCTCCCGTCACGATGACTCCTACTGCATTGGACACTCCCTCCCTGTTTGTCTTCCTGTTTAAGTGGAGCCGTGTTTCACTTTCTGCTGTCTGTGTTGTCATTTCT
Source organism: Trachurus japonicus (assembly GCF_045865225.1). Lineage (NCBI taxonomy): Eukaryota > Metazoa > Chordata > Actinopteri > Carangiformes > Carangidae > Trachurus > Trachurus japonicus. The sequence continues at coordinate 23,207,297 of NC_140915.1, read as the reverse complement.
TCCTCACTGTCTGGGAAAGTGGATAAGACAACAAGAAGGATGCATTCACACACACACACACACACACACACACACACACACACACACACACACACACACTTAGGTAGATGCATTTGATAGCTTACTGGAAATACCAGGAATGGGCAGGAAATTGGTATGAATCAGGCGTCAGTCCACAGATACCACAGGCTCATGAATTATCCTATTAGATATTTTATTTGTCAAAGGGGTGACAAAAATCACTTGGCTTAAAATGTCTAAAAACATACCATAAACCTGTCAAACAGGCTCAAAGATTCACCCATAATAGGCAGTAGGCACATTCGCCAACTGTTGTCCACTCATTCCCCCATCACAAGTTTCAATGAAATACTGCAAATTGCTTCACATAAAAATGCTCACACTCGTCTTCATACTACTTCATAAGCATCATTGGTGTTTTAACACAGGATCACATCTACATACAGTAGATTCTGTGTCAATCTAGTTTGACATGTGTGTGTGTGTTTATGTGGTCAGTTGTGGGTGGACAATTAAAATTCACATTGTGGCAAACAGTAACAACTGAGTGAGGTCAGAGAGGATGCAATGCAAATTATTAAACAGTAAGTGTGTGTGTGCGTGTATGTGTGTGTGTGTGTGTGTGTGTGCGCGTGTGTGTGTGTCTGTGTGCATGTACAAGGGTGAATGTCTTTGTCTGTGTGCTGATTTTATCAGTTAAGTATTAGGATGCTTGTCACTCTGCACTGAGGGACCATCTCCAATTACTATTAATGAAGAATTATGTCCCTGCAATCTCTCTCTCTTTGACTTTCTGACTCTTTCTCTCTCTCATACACACACACACACACACACACACACACACACACACACACACACACACTCCCTCTCTCTCTCTCTCTCTCTCTCTCTCTCTCTCCCTCCCTCTCTCTGTGGCTTTCCATTAGCTGTTAATTAAATTTCAGCAGGGATGATTTGGCAGGAATACCCACTGGCTTTAAGGGTAAACAGCCTGGTGATAGAGAGAGGAAGAGAGTGATAGGTGACAGATGTGTGTGTGTGTGTGTGGGGTGGGGGTGGTTGGGGTTGGGGGGGTGATAATGAGGGATTTTCAAATTAGAATGGATGGGTTCTTGGAGGGAACAACAGGATTTCACGCTCCACGACCAAAAGGAGGCTGGTGTGAACAAAACTGGAATTGTCCTCAGCAGGTAACTGGCCCTCCTGTGCCAGTGTGAATTAAATCTTGAATATTTGTTGTATTGCTCCTTTGAAGGGTGAGTTGTTTGTGAAGAAGCACCATTCGTTCTTTTTAAGCCCTGTATATAAATTGCGTTAAAGTCAGAAGGATAGATAGCTCCTTTGAAGTGACTTGAGCCCAATGTATTATGCCCATTGGCTAATGTATCATTATTATTATTGCTGTTGTTATAATCAATAGCACTAACCAATTACCTAAAAGGAAATGAGGTTACAGTGGCAGATAGAACAAACTGGCCATTGCCGTTAAAGCATTTCCAATAATTTCATACTTGATACTTGATTACAAGAATGTGTTATTTAGAGTTTCCTGCAGAAGATCAATATTTAGTCCAAGGAAGAACTCATTAAAAGCACCACTGTATCTAATTCACCCCAAGTCTGGGATGTCAGGAGCAGAGTGATCGCTAAAGCTAAAGATGAGGTTGTCGCATTTCATAACCATACTGTAGACTAGCTGGATATTGCATTTACATGGATTAGCATACTGTAGTGATTAGCAATCACCAATGTTCCTACAGTTGCCTCCTGGCTTACACTAACCTTTCCATGATGAGCACAGAGGGGAATCTAAGAAAGACTTGCCGATCGATCCCTACTGACATGTCATCACCACATACAGTAATATATGTAATACGTATTAGTGGTATGTTCATAAAGGAGCAGATATGCTACATGTTATTGGTATGCAAGAGAGCTAGAGAGCTAAATATCTTAAACAATGTGCACTACTAATATTACAGTAGCTACCTAGCTTAACAAAGAAGTTGTGCAAATGACATACAGACTTCACTCTAACTTTATGCCTCTTGATTACTTTACCACATTTTTATTCTAAATCTGCTTTTGCACTACATTTTGTGATTGATGATTACAATCAAACAACACAAGAATTATCAAATAAAAAGGCACTTACAAGTGAGTAGAACTTTCAAACAAACAGCATTGCACAACAACAACAAATGAAATAAATAAAAGCCAGAGTGTGGTCAGAGAAGTCCACAGGATGACAATCGAAAGGGCTTGAGAAGGAGTTTGGCAGAAGAAATTAGTTTGTTTGTGGTAAGCCAATCCATAATCTAGAGCTAACAACTGAAAATCCTTGATCAGAGTTTGGTTTTGAACTGGGTGCGTGGAGCGCAGATCAGTGATTCAGACGTGGAGGTTCAGAGCTTTAAAAAACAAATAAAAGAATCCTAAAGTCAATTCTATATTTCACTGGTAACCAGTGACAAGAGGCCAGTACAGAGGAGATAAAGTCTCTCCTCTTGGTGCCAGTGAGGACTCTTCTCTGCTAAAGCTTCAGGCAACTGACTGATTCAGAATAGCAGAATAAGGTTTTGGTTTGTGCACTGATTTACAAGGGTTGCTTGAATATTTCATAGTGAACACTGAGTATTGTGTTTGTTCATTCAGTTCTAAATAAAGTATGTGTATATTCACATCATGGTATTTGCATAATGAGGGAAGAAAGACTTTTCAGAAAACAGTACTACATACAATGTAACATAACCATCTCCAATCCGTCCACTCAGATCCGTCTGAACAATCGTTAAAGTCAGTGAACACGACGTGCTAATGTGCGTAGCAGGTCTTGTCAGTCACTTTTGAGTCCTGACACAGTTTGCATTTTAAAAATAGACAGTGATGTGATTAAAGTGTGGCAACCCCTTTGATTCTGCGGGTGAAGTCAAGAGTCGCTGACAACAGTTTGAAGAGCTTAAAGCGCAGCATGGAGCCATATTGTCATTATACATTAGAAACAGAGCAAGGTCAAATGAGGAATATGTGAGTTTGTGTTCTCAGATGTAAATATGAACTAAACTTACCCAAGTTTCAACACTGATGAGATGAAGTCTAAGCATCGCCTTCAAAAATATGCGCACATTTTCCCTCTTTCCCTCTCTTGCTGTCTCTTCCCTCCCCCTCTCTCTCTTTCTGTGCAGGATCCATGACTAGTCCTTGATCCAGGTCATAGCCCTGTGTACTGCAGTGTATCATACCAGACACTGATACCTTATCAGCAGCCCTGCCTATCCTCGTCTCACTCCCCTTATTCCTGCTCACTGATCTTGCTACAAGTTCTACACATCTCTTACTGCCGTCATGTATTTTCATACCACCGAGGATATAGAGCATTTAGCATTAGCCTCCCAGCTTCATCTCTATTTCAGACGTTATCTGTGACCACATTTGCTGTTAGCTGAACACTTGTGGATTCATATAAAAATTGTTTTGTTTTTGTGTTTTCACTCATTTTTTTGTCCTTTCATTAACTCCTTGTCTTTTCTCCATCTTTCACTCTATCCCTCCAGCTGATCTACTGACAGCTCCTCCTGACTTGACAAATGCGGCTGCCATGTATCGTGGTCCAGTGTACGCCCTCCACGATGTGTCAGATAAAATCCCGATGACCAACTCCCCGCTGTTGGATCCTCTTCCCAACTTGAAGATCAAAGTGTACAACTCCTCTGGTCTGGTGACACCGCAGGATGACCTCGGAGGAGACTTTGCATCCAAACTATCTCCTAAGGTAACGTCTAGCTAACACTAATGCCTGAATTGTTCCTCTACTCCTACTGTAAAGCCTCTCGTATGTACACGGGAGAGGTTTTAAATATTGCATCCTGAGGTGTGAGGTCACACTACACTGCAGGAGCACAGTGAGAAATACTGACACATGTTAGCTATGTGTTCTCCATCACATAAATACAAAACCAAACACCATTAGTATACATGCGGCTCAGTGCCCCAGTTTCCTCACTGTGCTCTGTAAACTACATGGCATGAATACCATAGTCAGTTGTCACAAATATAGATGAAACTGCTCGGTTTCAGCACAGCCCCTTTCCTCAGGCAGCACAAGAGCCAAACTGATCTTTTATTATGGCTGTTTTTTAATTGTGCCTTTTTGAACTTTTAACTTGTCTGTGACTGGCCTTGCCTCACTAGTAATTCTTTTTTTTTTTTTTTTTTTTTTTTTACATTTATTATTTTTTTTTTGTGTGTGTCTTTCCTCAACATGATGAAGCAAATTCTTGTCTGCTTTATGTGATGTCGAAGTAAACTACTGAATGTTAAGTCCTTATTTTGCATCTCACAGTGGACATTTTGATGAAGAAATGCAAAGAAGGTCATATTTTACCACTTACCCTAAGGTGCTTTCATGGGTCTATTGTAAATCCGTGCTGTTCTCACAGCCTGCCAGCTCAGCCCTATGGCAGTGCTCCCAGGCAGATGCAGATCTTCTCTATTGCATTTTAGTTAGTGGATACCAAGAAAATATACTGGAAGAAAAAAAGAAAAGCACCATGATGAATGCAGTAAAATTCAAGTGGAAAAGGAGCATTAACATATTCCCCTTTCAAGCTTGGCTTTAATCAACCTGGTGAAAATGAAACTGCGCTGAATCATCTGTGCAGCCAGAAGTTGGCCTTGCACACATGACTTTCCTGCACCTCCTTGAACTTTTGGTTTCACAAGGATATACTGTATCTTTGCAACACTTGACATCAGCTCTTTCAGAGGAAGTTCGTCCTTCAGACCACACCACATTGATTTTCTGCTTATCTATTCGTCCGTGTCTTTCGGACTCCTCAGAGTGTAGGTGCAGCTTCTATGTGCGATGGTACTCATAATAGTATACACTAACTGTGTTAACATTTAACATTGTTAACGGAAAATACAGAGCTCATTCTCACTAACCACTCTTTCTAATGTTAATAAGAACGTTTGTGTAGATTTAGAGTCCCAAGGATTTTGATGCTGTTTGCAGCATCATTTATACAGTCGGACTCTTCTTATACAATAGAGGCACAATATAATATATAGGAAAAGATTTCTAAGGTGCTGCTATATAACACTGTCAGCCAAATCCAACCTTGATTCATCAGTGACTTTTAAAAACTTCAGCAACACATCCACTACAGGCAGTTTCAGCATGTGTTGTTGTCTTACAAGCTGCAAATCTTTATTTCTCTCATTGCTGTGTTTTGAATCCCAGATAACTCAGTCACTGCTGGATAACAGCGACACCATGAACCTCAGAAACCAGAGCTTAGCCCGGACCAGAGACCCGTCCTGCACAGCCCACGGGTCCTTCAACAACCAGGGAGGACACCTAATCGTTCCAAACTCTGGTAAGCTTAGTATTCTGAAAACACTCGATGGCTAAGCATAAATGTGGTTGATTCTTATTAAGCATTGGGTTCCAGATCCAAGATGATTTTCTCAGTGTTTGCTTCTTGAATTAAGAAATGAGACTTCATTGCATTAACTGCTGATGATATTAAGAATTAAATTTATTCAAAGTTAATATTGTCTTATAGGAATTATTATGAATTTAAACAAGATCAAATCCATTTTCTTAACTTAAAACTGATCACATAAAATAAGAGTGTCTCTGTACAACACAGTCCACATACTAGACAAAACAGCCTTGAGATGTTCAAGAGAAGAAACTTTCAGTGGACTTATGTTCAGATTTAAAACCAGTAGAAAGGCAAAAATGAATAACATAACCCTCTGATAGGAAGCAGCTCTCAGAAGCCATAAAACATCGAAGCACAATTCACTTGATGATATATTTAAGAGAAAGTTTTACACGGGTTGCTTTAAAAATGATTATTCAATTATTAATCATAATGATAAAGTGATAATAGCTTTCATATTCAATAATTCAGTTGTGCATGGTGAAATTAATAAATCCAGGGATGAAACTCATTTCTGCCTCCATCCATCCTGCTCGCCCTGTCCTCCCTCCTGCAGGTGTGAGTTTGTTGGTTCCAGCGGGTGCTGTTCCTCAGGGTAGGGTGTACGAGATGTATGTGACTGTGCACAGGAAGGACAGCTTGAGGTAAGCTTTGTCTCTCTATTTCACTGAATTTTCCTCTGTGGTTTTTCGTGCCGCTGCTGTTCTCTGTTGTCCCCATTTTTCTCCTTATCTCTGTGTTCTTTTTGTTCCTTCGTTTTTGTTTGTGTTTTTCCCTCTCTTTTTTTCCCTGGGCAGCAGCTTCTTAGACCTGTTTGTATGGATGCATGTGGAGGCTTTCATGGTGTGACAGAGGTTTAGGTTGCACAGAAAGGGATGAATCATTATTATTTATAGTATTTTCTTCTTCTTTTTTCCATACACACCGTCTTTTGATGATTCACACAGCAGAGGTCGGGTAATGCCACATAATTCCCAAATTAATACAAGAATTAAAATTCCTTAAGTAGCAAAATTGTGGAGATTGTAAGGGAACATTTTACATATTAAATATGACCAATTTAACATCATAATCTCTACAGTAATCCACAGCATTTATTTAGTTATTCAGTGCTTCCAAGTTTTAAAATGTCATGCTCATAACAAGATGCGGCCGGCAGATTTGTCTTCTCCTCATGTTATAGATCCAATAACTAAACATTGAGCCTTTGAAAGCATATGCAAAGAGATCACTGTTTCCCAGATTAGTGGATATTTTGGGGATTACCGGTACTGAAATCTTGTTACATATACTATAATCCTTTACTCCCAAACCATGGGCATGATTGAGGTAAAGCTGTCTTCAGGACATGACAGGAAAGGACGAAGACTTCTTTATTCCAGTACCGATACCAATCTGGTGTTTGTGTTGGTGCTCTACTGGGAAAGTTAGGAGAAAAGATGAGAAAATGATAAGCGTTAAAAGCATACATATTTTTGTTGCTATGGTTAAAGATTCAAGTTAACAGAGTCAGTATGTATCCTGCTGGTTTGCTCTGCCTTGCTGTGCACCATCCCTTCAAAGTTACTTGTTTATTTTGGAGACGTGTTATCTTTCTGCCTGCCCATCTTCTCTCTTCTCCCCACTAACAGAGCTAAACCCAGTCCAGTGGCCTGTACAACTCCACACTTTCTCACTTAGTTTAGGTGAATTAATTTTGTTTGTGAAAATTCAACAGCAATTCAGTGGTCAGTTTACACGGGATAATCCATTCAGTACGCTATCACCAGTTTTCATACAGTAGGAGCAATTTCTTCAGACGAATTTGGTTTCAGTGAACACATTTAGCAGGAAGGTTTGCGCATCTTCCATTGTAAGCAAGGACTCCGCCTTTGAATTACACATGTTTCGGACTCTTTTGAATATATATATTTAATGTTGAAATCCCTAAAAACACCTGTATTTTATTGCTCAGTGGCAGCAACAGTATTTCTAAAAAAAACAATCTAAAAAAACAAGTGCTTCTGCAGGAGTAGGCACGGAAATATGTTCTTAAGAGTTTGCTTAAATAAACAATTTAAAGCATCAACAAGAGCTGAGCTTTAGGACACTTGTTACAGTTTTAATCACATATTCCACCCTTTGCATGCACTCTAGCCTCTCCTCAATCAACAGCAGTCAATAAGAATTAGCCCCCACCCCTCCCCTGCAGCGTGCTACAGTATTTCCAGGAGTCAAACCTCTTCACTGTCCTCTGTCTTCATCTCAGTCAATAGCTGGCAAGCAAAAATCACATGGTTACATTGACTTACCTCAGCAACACTGGGCAAGCCAGATGCATGTGGTTTAGCTCATTAAAACCTAACCCTCCCACATGTGCACACTGAAAATATGTATATCCTCTATTTATGTGATGAAAGATTCATAACATTAGAAATCAATAACACTGTAATTCATTAAGAGATGACCCCTGCGTTAGGTAAACCAAAGGCTGCTGTTACAGTTTGAGTCATACTGTTTTTATCTGTTAGCTTCTCCTACCCAATGTGAACCCTTCATGAGTCAATAATGAGCTCCAGCAGTTGAATCAATAATGCCGCTAAGGATTAGTGCTCCCCTGACACAAGGTGGGCTGGAAAAAAAATCACTTAAAATTTAGATCCATCTCCTCTATCTTTATGGGCTACTTCCCAGTCAATGCATATCTGCTGCACTATGAGGCAAGAAAATGACTGGATAATGGATCACACAGGAGAGCACAGCCAGTCATTTCCTTACATATCTTTCATCGTTAAGTATTGTTTAAGGATGTGGGTTTTACTTTTCAATTTACAAATGACAGTGGGCTAATAAATACGGATGGAGTTCTCTACTGTATGTGTAATCTGGCACTTATCCACAGTAGAAGAAGCTGAAGTATTCTGTTGCTTTAACAACAGGTTCCAGCTCTTCTGCTGTGGAACACAGGTGAATCCGTGACCAGTAGTCATTTATTTTTCCGCCCATGAGCTGTGAACTACTGACTCCAGCTGAGGCCCGTCTGAAGCCCTGCTGACTGCACTAACAAAGCTCTAATTGAATCTGTGCTGCTCCGCTCTAATCTGTTTTGTTCTCTGATTTTCTCATCTGCTCCAAGCTAGTCTACTGCTCTGGTGTAACTGTCCACTTGTCTTGTTTTTTTTTTATTATGCCAGCCAAGGTTTTTCTATATATGAACATTATGACTAAACAGCACAAGACTAGAAGTGAAATCAATACAGCTTTCTGCAGTTGATGCTCACACTAATTGGTAGCCAACAGTGCAGCCCTCCTGTCGCTCCTTTCTAAAGAATCATTTCACCTCGTGTGTTATCTGTCTTTTCCAGACCCCCAGTCGAGGACATCCAGACGGTGCTGAGCCCTGTGGTGAGTTGTGGACCTCCAGGAGCCCTACTGACCAGACCAGTGATCCTCACCATTCACCACTGCGCTGATGATGTCCAGGAAGACTGGCTCATACAGCTGAAGAACCAACTGGCCATGGGAGAATGGGAGGTGAGTGCTCAGCGCTGTGTCTTTTGTGTTTGTGTGTCCTGCGTGTGGAGCTCTGGTCTTATAGCGTGCAGCTTTTCAATGCCACTGCTTTAATCGGAACCAGTATCTGCATAGGTGTTTACACTGAATACATTTACACCTGCACGTTAAGAAAATATTAATATGCAGTCAAACACGCGTACATTATCGTGCGCATACATTACTTCACCCTGAGGAGAAGTCTGCATTACGCATGCAGTGAGGGAAGGAGAGGAAAAGAAAGAAAAGGAGGGAAATTTTGGTAAACATAAAGTGCCTACAGGCTAGTAGACAAGTAGGGGGTTGAAGACTCCTATCAGAAGCAATTTGTTATGCTCCTGCCATCTTCCTCTGCTCTCATCTTTCTTCTTATGTTTCTATCCCTCTTTTTTCCACCCTTCTCTCCCTTTCTCCCTCCTCCGGTGTCTCTCAGCATGAAGTCTCTACCTCAGCAATCTGTTACTCTGTGTGTGTGTGACTGGGTACGTGTGCATCTGTGTCTGTCTCTGTGTCCGAGGATGTGTGTGCGTGTGTGTATCCTTGTGTGTGGGTGTGGGTGATAAGGCTGTCTTGCAGCATCACTGTGTCTACAAGGCCCCCGTATGCTGTCTTCTGTTGCTTATCACAGCTCAACACAATGTCTCTGCACAATTAGCCATGCATAAGATTCTGTGTGTGAGCGTGTGTGTGTGTGTGTGTGTGTGTGTGTGCGAGAGAGAGAGACACAGAGAGAGAGAGAGAGAGAGCACAGAAAGGGTTGGGTGCAGACTGGGTAAAGACGAGAAAAATGAAAAGTGGAATTTCATCAGGAAGTCGATTTGTTTTTCTCTTATTTCAGTAGAACATCCATTTCCCATCAGAAAGTTTTCCTCAAAACAGGGAGAGGAAGGTAATTGAATTCCCCTCACATCAGGGGGGAGCAGCCACGGTTATGATTACCAGTAATAACAGATTCATACCATATTGCTTTCCTCCCCCTTTGTATTGATTCAGCGCATCTGTAGGAACACGACTGAAGGAACTGTGATTCCAAGCTCAATATTTGCATTGCACACTTGCACGCAGAGCTCACAACATCCAATGCTGCAGTGAGTCTGCATCCACGGACATGCACACGCAATTACTCACAGTCAGACATGCAAGCACTGATATGTGCACGACTAATTGAAGATTCAAAAGTCATGTGAAAAGAACACAGTGAGCCTGTGCATCTTCCCTTAACCCAAAGAGCCATATGGATTTACCATAATTCAGGCTGTGCCAGAAAATGGTGGGAATGATATGAGCAACAGCCAGATAATCACAGAGGGAGACACACTTCACAGACAACAGCTCAGGACAAGTGCCATCATTCCCCTAATGGAGACCGTGATCTGCCTTCATAGGTCATATGAACAAGCGCACTCATTCAAGCGCATTCAAATTTCAATTCAGCTTCTCATCTTGAATACATTCACAATTTAGTTAATTAAACGTCCCATAGCATGTTTTTTTAAGATGAATTACCAGAATAACATGAGCAGTTCCACTTGGTTTATTGTCTTTTTTTTTTGCACAAGCCAAAAAAATTCAAACTCAACATCTTTAGTCAGATTTGCTGAAAAGGAAAGAATAAATGTGCAGTTGGCAAAGCTCTTCACACATCAGTGTTGTCATCCCATGGGAAAACACCTGTCTATAGCAACATAGGTATGTATCAGGTATAAACCACAACCTTGATTTCACAGGGGCTGTTTGCATTAGTGGAAATGGCTCCAGTTGTGTTATATTAACAGACAGAAAGTGGCTTAATGTCTGTAAATTCTCAAATAAAGCCGGTCTTCAAATAAAGGCCAGGATTTAACAATCGTGGTGTATAAACAAATAAAGGCTGGTTTCACATTTTAAAAAGGGGGGTGAAACAACGTTTTCCAGAGCTGTGGTCGACTCTGTAAATGCAGAATAATCTCCATTTCCAGTTTCTCTATCAGCACAGGGGCATAGTTATTCTACACTCAGTGTGTTGTTTAAATGGTGATACTGATACACTGTTTAACAAAGACAGGTTCTGCACAGATTAGTTTTTCTTTGTGTTAATGTTGGTGGAACTCAGTATTTGCTGTAGGTGTTTCACAATAAACAGATAGAGTTTGCTTTGACAGCAGCACATTGTTGTCATTAACAGGAGTTGGCTAAAACACAAACAGGCTACTGACTAATCTGTAATGGTATAGTATATATATATACAGACTCGAAAGAAATAAGTCATTTTAGTCTATCTTCAGTGATGCCCTTTATCTTTGATTGAGATGAGTAAAAGCTCACATGGCTCAACTCAACCCTTCAGTATTTGAAAACATACAAAGTGCCAGTCCCAGCTGTCCATCATGGACCCAGCGTGACTCTCACAAAGTCTCAAAAAGTGTGTGACTTTGTGCTTTACGATTCCTACAGGATGTGGTTGTCGTGGGAGAGGAAAACTTCACCACCCCCTGCTACGTGCAGATGGACTCAGAGGCATGTCACATCTTAACAGAGACACTCGGGACTTACTGCCTGGTGGGCCAATCAATGGGCAAGGCAGCTGCCAAGAGGCTCAAACTGGCTGTTTTTGGACCTGTCTCATGCACAACTTTGGACTATCACATCAGGGTCTATTGTCTGGATGATACACAGGATGCACTGAAGGTGAAGTATTGAAACTGAATGAGTATAACCCTCAAAAATGTTTGGCTCAGTTTAGTTTTGATCTCCCGAACTAACCTACGTGCATGCATATTACAGGATGTATCTATAAGTTTAAATAGCAGTGCAGGTAATGAGGTGAGGTGTGATATTTTAAGATGCTGTTGTGTTCTTTAGTCCTGAGAGTGATTTTGTTCTCTCTTTGACCACCTGTTCTAAAACACTTGCCCGCTGATTTGCATTTGAAAAATATATTATAGCTGGAATAGAAGTGATTGTCTGGAGTCATAAATAGAAGTTTCCTCACCTCTAGTCTTCTGGAAATGAGCCGAGAAGCAGTAAACAAAACAGGGTCAAGCAATGTCAAAATAGCGATGCTTTAGAATTCAAACAAATTCAAAGCACTGGGGGGACCATCTGATATGGGAGATTAACACTGGTAATTTATGCATGCGATGATAAGTCAAGTGTCAGTGTGGCACACAGCCATGCACGTGCTCACACACAATGTCAACACACTCCCAGTGTTAACATTTCAAGCGACTGGAGCTGAAAACAAGGTTGAGAGGTGGACTTTTTAATGATGGAGACTTTGTGTAGTATAATTGATCAGTTGGCGTTTCAAAGAGGAAGTCTCCGCTGCGTATCTACAGTAGAGCTGCCATGTAGGAAGATGATGGGAAGGAGGAATTGATTATTGTGAAAAGGCTGTAGGAGGCATCAGAAGTCACAGTGATAACTTATTCCTCCATCAGAAAATATGTGTGTGTGTGTGTGTGTGTGTGTGTGTGTCTGTGTGTGGGTGGTTGGTTGTGTTTTGCTCATTTAAGTGAATGCACTTCAAGAGCATGTAAATAGGTTGTTATCAGTGTGTGTGTGTGTGTGTGTGTGTGTGTGTGTGTGTGTCATTATACATGCTGGTGTGTCTACAGGGTACAGATAGTTTCTTTGTGTTATCATGGTGTAGGCTTAGTTCATATACAGAAGTCAATTTGAAAAGGATGAGCAGAAATCCCCAGAGGACTGTGTGTGGAATGTTTTATTGAAACAGCTGCAGCAGCACAGTAAAGCAAAATGAACTTCTTCCTTTCCTTCATCAAGTGGACCGAGACATCAAATGGGCAATATGAGTTTTACATTTAATGACTTTTTCTCATTTGCTGAAAACTGAGACACTAAAATAGAAACAGAATTTAACTTTGTTAATGCAGTTCATCACCTCTCTGAATCTGTCCTGGTGACGTAGTAGGTAGAGTATACAGATTATGAATGTTGCTTTGATATATCAGCAAAAACTTATCTAAAAATGTCTTACAAAATCTTGAATGATCCGAATTAAATTAAGTTCTCTGTGTTTTTTCATAAGTACTGAGGTGCATTGAGGCTAAATCAAAGTAATGGGAGTCATTTGATTTCCCTGTGCTCAATGAAAGATATGTTTCATTTCCCCACATTTCACAACACCAGGGCTTTGACTGGAGGTGTGTTATTAATCAAGGCTGATCACTGAGCATCCAAATATCTCTTTGGTTCAGAGTGATTAGCAGAGCTAAGCTTTGCTTAAATCCGGGGAATACACCTACTGAGATGTGTGATGATATCTCTGTGAAAACTTTGATGTGTTTCAAGTGTTTCACCGCGCCATGTAGCTGCTCCAAGGCAACATGTGAAATCTCACAACGGCATCGTCTGCAGTAATTATACCAGATAAATTAAAGGCTCTCTACTATCTTCAATGCTGTATGTAGAATAAATAGTTGAGTAAGTGAGATGAAGGAGAAGCAATTTGAAGCAATTATTGTTTTGTTTTTTTGTGTAGGAGGTTCTTCAGATGGAGACCCAGATGGGAGGGAAGCTTCTGGACGAGCCAAAGACGCTGAACTTTAAAGACAGCACACACAATCTAAGACTGTCGATTCACGACGTGCCACACACACACTGGAAGAGCAAGCTCATCGCAAAGTATCAGGTACAGTACACACAATGTGGCAAATGATCTTCAGACACACAGTAAATGTGACTGTTTATAGTTCTACTTAAGTCTGTTTATAGTAAGGCTTTGGGTTAGTGTATTTTTTTGCTGCACTAGCACAGAGTAAAGTATGTATGTCTCTTTGTAAAACAATTCCTTTTATTTGTTTACTTTCTAGGAGATCCCGTTCCACCAGGTGTGGAGCGGCAGTCAGAGAACTCTTCACTGCACCTTCACCCTGGAGAGACTGAGTCCAGCCACCACAGAGATGTGCTGCAAACTGTGTGTACGGCAGGTGGAGGGAGAAGGACAGATCTTTCAGCTCAGCAACACTTTGGAGGAGGTTAGTCTGTGGAAATTCACATTCACGTTCGTTGGATATTGTGTGAGGACAACTTCGACTCACAATGGTTGAGGGCAGGATGGAGTACCTGCTACAAAGAATTGAACACAGTTACACAGAGAGAGAGAGAGACTTCCCTCAACAGCCTTGTACTAACTTCTTCACTGTGACGCTAAAGGTCCTAAAGTCACCAAGTTTTCCTCTGTCTGTCAGACACTCAGGGTTCCTGCTGTGGCTCTGCGACTCTGTTCAATCATTCATAGCGGGGCTAGAGGTCGCATAACACGAGAGGAATAACTCATCTTTGATTTCGCTGCTCCATGTAACCACAAAGTCACTGAATGTGTGTCTCAGTGTGTGTGCGGGTGTGGCCGACTGTGGCCATGTGTGAACCGTTTTGGTCGAAGGTCAGGCAGTTCGGTTGGAATGTCACTGCTTTGAATTCTCCCGTGGTGTTCACGGATGATAGCGTTGCACTTTAGAATTTTTTAACCCTTGGTTAACCAAGCGAGATGGATACGCTTTTTTCTGCGTATGTAGAGGAACAGTTACAGCATCAATGGAAGGATATGTATATTTTGTCCTCTTCTGCATTGCTCACTGGGTAAAATGAGGATAAAAGTTAAGGTCTGCAACCTAGAGAAAATGCATGTACAGTAGTGCACGTTTAAGTAACACATTGGACCTCCCAAAGTGATAAAGGATTAGTCATCATTCGGCAGCCTTTATCCAAGCATATCACCTGTACTCAGTGTAGAAGCACTGCCTCATCTCTTTCCATTTTCCACTCATGTCTACCTTCCTTGCACCACTCTCGTGTTATCCTGTCCACGGTTATGCACTAGATATTTGGGACCCACACCAATATCAATAAAAGCTTGATTAGAATATTCAACTTGCCAGAGGTCTCGGATAGAAAAAGACTATTTAATAGAGACACTTTCTCAATTTTGGGGGGACGGCTAATATCTACATCTTTCTTTTCTTGCAAATACAGACAGTTATCCTCCTTTACTTCAGACCCACTAAATCCATAAATAGCCACAGTTTTAATATGTGTTTTGCCACCAATTCTAACTAGTGCAAAATGAATTTTGCAGTCACTTATCAATTTTAATTCACAACTTACCTGTAAAGTCGACATCCATATGAAAAGGTTGTGATGATTTGCTTCTGTAACTTCTCATGCTGTTATTAAACTGTCAAAAGTGCAAAATCACACAAGGTAGAAATGTCCCATCCTGCAGTTTCCCTTCTAGCTACTGTCCTTTTTGGGCAAACACACTTTTTGCCTGAAGGAAATTTTTTTTTATTTGAATTTTTTAGTCACCAGTTCTATTTTACATAGGCCACACCTCGTCTTAATTAGTCATTCCTATAGTCCCATTAGTTGTTTTGGCATGTATGGTAATTAAAGCTGAGCAGCTTAAACAATATTCAGTGAGCCTGCGTGTGTGTGTGTAATGTGTTAAATAAAACAGTATAGACCCCCAACCAGCCAGCGGTGTTGAACATGTTGAACAATGGAAAGTAAAGCAGATTTGAAACATTTATTATTTCAACAGAGGAACAGAGATGTCTCTTTGCATCAGTCATTCACTCTCCAGCCGCAGAGAGCTTTCTGCTGTAAATTGGGGCTAAGTAGACGCTGTAAATAGTAATCATTCACATCAACAGTGGCAGTTGTTGTTTCCCTCTGCCAAGCTACATTCATTAGACCGCTGCCTCCTTTCAGCCCAGGAGTGGCAGATTAATGGGATAAAGGCTTAGAAAGCAACATAGATCGACAGTGAGAGAAGAGAGCGACATAGAGAGAGAGAGAGAGAGAGAGAGCACTGGGGAACAGATCTTTATGTTTGTTTCATTCTTTTATTAATTAGGAGACTCATCTGTAATTGGTCACACTGAAGGCCAGAAGCAGAGAGACGAGTGGATATTTGCCAGAGGGACCAAAATAGAGATGTAGCTTTGAGTCTAACCTCAATGTGATCCATTTACTTTACTTTTAAGACTCTTTTTGTACTTTTAATGCATACTGTTCATTGATCCATCTCTGGTCTCTTGTGTCTCTACTGCAGTAGTTAGAATAGTATACCAAGTAAACAGCGATACACATAAACCTAATTTCCCCATGAATTTAACTTTTCAAAAAACACCTGACCAGCTTCTCTCTGTTTTTCCAGGAGGTCCAATGCATAGACACATCCCTGATGGACCCTGCCAGTAACATTACAACCTTAGTGGGGCCTAATGCCTTCCGCATTCCTTTATCCATCAGACAAAAGCTGTGTGGCAGTCTGGATGCACCGCAGGCAAGAGGCAATGACTGGAGGATACTGGCACACAAACTCAACCTTGACAGGTGACACATGCACACAAATTTTTTATCACTTGTTTCTTTAATGCTTCCCTATGGTGTTTTGCTTGGTTCAGAACATCATTTAGTCATAAAAGTTTGTCTCATACACGAATGCAGACCATCAAGGTTGTCTGGTCTGAGTCAAATTCCATTAATTTAAATGTGACTTGAGTCCAGGCAGATATAGTCACAATTTTTTTTCTTATTATATAACTTATATTATCTCCAAAGGAATCAAAGATACAATATAACGTACAAATAATAGGAATGATCATGTCTGATAACATCACTTCAATGTGACTTTCTTTTCTTATAGTTGAAGACATTTGTACATAAAAAACAGAGTATCTGGTCACTCACTTTCAACACAATTGGTACTTTTCAAACCTTTTCGTAAAATAAAATACTGCTGGACACCCATGCACCTGAATTGTGAGGATGCCATTTTCTATTTGCATTTGACTCAAACATAACATCCTTAATATCTCTATCCCCAGTGTGTCTCGATGATTCAGTCTGGAGGTTCATTTACCAGCAGCAAGCGAAGCAGAGGCAGATATTGAGAGGATAATTGGGCACAAGTGCACCTCATTGTCCCGACAGGCAGCCAGCTCATGATGCAGTCTGTTAATGTGGGCACCGAAATATTCCTGATCAGTGGGTGAAAAAAAATCTACAGCTAGCCAAATCGTTGTTTACTTCCACATTTCTGCTAAAAGCTGCTCTTCAAAAGGAGCATGATGAAATGATCCAAAAAGGAAATACCGTCTTTTTTCCTCTCTGCTTTTGTAACGGCCACATCACGTCTGTTTGACTTCAAAGTATGACTCATGCTTTGGCGTCACAGCCATCACTCCTCACACAACTTTCACAACTGGTGGCATACACACACACACACATACACACACACACACACAAAGAGGTGGGTCTCAGCTACCGAGTTCACTTAACAGCAGGATACCCCTTATCACATGCTGCAGACAGATGGAGATGGTGACAGAAAGAAGTGAGAAAGAAGAAGAAGTAAGAAAGGAAATAATGAAAATAGCTTATTAGCTGTTCACAGTGAGAGGAAGGAGCATGAAACAAGAATAAAATGTGCTGAAGGAAAAACCGACTGAAAGGAGCAGAGGAGTGTTGTACATGTCTGTGGTTGTGTTTAAACAGTAGCAGAGTGTGCCAACAGCACAATCACAGGATTTACACAGGAACAGAAAGTCCCATTTTTATCCCCACGAGACTTGAGATTTGATGGCTTTTCCACTTTGAAGCAGCGTTGAGATCTTTGTCACAGATGGCTCATCTTTTGACTTTTCCTCCGCCACCATTGTGTACTCGACTTTCAACGGCTGTAATTCTTATTGTTAGAATAAAAATGGATCTCTCTGCAGAGTTGCTCGTATATTTTTATGCTCTATCGGAGTTTCAAATTGCATTTGATCTGCAATGGATCTTTATAGTTAGTTAAGATTGTGTTACATTGTATATTGTCATTTTTCAGATTAGTATTTGTTTGCAAAACATACCAGTTAAATATTAACATAGCAAACACTGCAGCAATTCCCTTTCAAAAAAGCAAAAGCTTATGAAAGGGTTTTGTCTGAGGGTTGTTCAAGGTGCTTATGTCATCACCTGAGTGTGTTTCAAGCTTTCCAGACAGGCTGCCACATCCCAGCTTACATAACTGGTATTGCACACTGTGTTTGACATTTGTGTGTCTGTCTTTGTCGTCATTAGAAAAACTGAAGCATGATTTTGTTTTTACCATTTCAGCAGGAAATTTGGATCCACCATTTCTAGACCTGTCCCCCACATTTGTCTAAACTACGTATCATGGATTCGAACACATATAGTTTAATTCCCATTTTGTTCCCTCAGGTGTTGGATGTTTGGTTGTTGCAGCCTGTAGCTTCAGTGTATGTTAGTTTTATAGTGTGAATTATAAGACGTAACTTTTCATCATAACTTTTGTCCCTCATTCTTTGATTCTTCCAGGTACCTGAACTACTTTGCTACTAAGTCCAGTCCGACGGGTGTGATCCTGGATCTTTGGGAGGCCCAGCACTTCCCCGATGGAGACCTAAATGAACTGGCCGCTGTGCTGGAAGAGATGGGTCGCCATGACAGCAGCTTTGCCTCCATGACAATGGAACACTGACATAGCAAAATGGTTATCAGACAATGACGAAAGGAGACGATTACACGTGAATTCACTACGGTTGATACTGCAGCGAGGGCAATGAACGACTTAGATGTGTGCAAAAGAAAAGTTGTTGCCATGGTGATTGAGTGCCAGTTAAATACCATGGTAATCATGCCGACATGGTAACAGAAGAGCTGGTGCTGGAGCTCTATGCGTATCTTTATATGTGTGTTTGCGCGATGTTGCAGTGTCGTGTATGTGTGACCGGAGGAGAGATAACCCTACCTACCACACAAACAGTCTATCAGGAACAAACAAAACATACACACGCCTAAAAAAAAGAAGACCATGTCTAGTGTAACACCAGTTGTTCTCTTGCTGTTACTTTATACTGAACAAAGACAAGCAGAGAAAAGAAAAAGCAACCAAGGCAGTGA
Source organism: Trachurus japonicus (assembly GCF_045865225.1). Lineage (NCBI taxonomy): Eukaryota > Metazoa > Chordata > Actinopteri > Carangiformes > Carangidae > Trachurus > Trachurus japonicus. The sequence continues at coordinate 23,188,377 of NC_140915.1, read as the reverse complement.
CCTTGAAAACCTCTATAGGAATGGAACAGAATCATAAAGGGAGAGAAGCTAAACTGATTACAGAAGAGTGGGAGAAGGTAGATTGAGGAAAGAGAGAGAGTGAGTTAGAGGCTCTTTAGTACGATGAGAGTAAACACAGAGAGGAGCTAAACTGATTACAAAAGGGAGGGAAGATGCAAACACAAAATGATGGAAGAAGCGGCAGATGATCATCTGAAAGGACAAGATGGAAAGCAGATAATGAGAGAGAGGGGAGATGAAGAAGTGATCCCACTTCTCTTCCTGCGAGCCTTGGCTGTACGTGTTTGCGAGTACAGTTTGTTGTTTTTATATCGTTTCCTAGGGAACGCTCTATGTATTCTGCTGTCCATATGTGTGGATCATTTCCTGCTAACAGAATTCGCTACACAGTGACTGTCAATCAACAAATGGCCAGAAACAAGCCCCAGACGACTCACGTAACATCATCAGCAATGTTTAAATTAGTGTAAGATTAAGTATCAAGAATGTGGTTCTCTTCCACAATACATAAAGATATTTGGTCGTCCAGATAACAGGAAATCTTAGTAGTATTAACTTCAAGGCAACTGAACCTGCTGTGCACTTGCCTTCCAACTTCTATCGTCCAATTCCCTTAAAACAGCCAGTCTATTGGTGATTACACTCCTGATGGATGTAAACTAGGGTTTTGTTTGCCAGTCTCAGTGGAGACTTGACGGATTTGTTAAATTGTCTGTTTTGAGGTATATGCAAAATTGCACTTATGATAAACAGATCAAGACAAAGATGAAGGCCGTCTGTTATTTATTAGATTTATATACAGTGTACTTAACGCAATACACAATATAGAATCTGTTTGTTTGACTATTTTTAGAAATGTGTGTATTTTTGTTCAGGAGAACTGAGTAAAAAAAAAATATATACATTTCTCCAAAGAGGAGTCAGTCGCCTGGGGGAATTCCAGCCCTCACTACCACGTATGGTTAACCACAACCTCAGATCCAGGAGTCTCTGATTGACTGCTGGGGCTTGTTTCTGGACAGACTCCAACTCAGAGAAAAGAGAGAAGGAGCAAAAAGGGATGAACTAGAAGGGAAAAACACAAGTGTTTTAAAATACCGAGGTCCGATGGTGTTGCGTGATAGTGAATTAAAAACAGCTGATATCATTCATTACCGCAAAATGTACTCAAACATACTGATTTTACCAATCATATTTTAATTTACTAAAATATATATAGCCTATATATATATTTCTTTCATATTTTCGGTGTTACATCATCACAGGATGTCAGTTGTTACCTGCCATCAGGCCACATGTGATTTCATCTGTGATCTCCACCATGACTTTACTGGTCACTAGCACCATCCAGTGGCCTTTGAAATGTAACAAGCATTTACTTTTTTTTTTTTTTTGGTCTGAAATGTGTAAATACATGATTATCATGGTCACTCTAATGACCTTGTATTATCATAATATTTTTTTGTTCAGTCATCATATTGTGTTATTTACCTTAACTTTTTTTTGTTGTTGTTGCCATTTTTGTTTTTATAGACATGAACTGCGGGTGGTGGGGGATCTGTAACATATCAGTTAGTTGCCCTTTTTCTCAAACAATGTTCTGTCAGCAACTAACATTCCAACTCGTGGTGTACTTGTTGAAAAAGTTGCAATTTAGAGCTAAAAATCAAGATAACCTCAAAGGGGGGCTGATGTAAAATGAAGTGTAATATATTTGTGTTTTGCAGAACATCATTGTGAACCAAGGCTGGCTGTCAAATGTATGCACTGACCCCGGACAACTTGTCTGATGAAAAGATGTAACTTCTATACGCAAGCTTTGAGGGGAAAAAAAACAGCCTTATTTTGAGTGGCTTCTGAAAAACTGTCTGATGCCCCTGGGGACATGAACTCTATTCAGCATGAACACGCGGTTCAAAGGAAATACATGTAAAATATTCAAAACCTGGAGTTGAGATATTTCTGCTCTGGACTATGGAAAGACGCCATATGAAACTGAACATCAGGTACGTAGAGGAGATACTGAGGATATTGTAAAGAAAACCAAGCAAGCAGAGGCTGCATTAACACTGGTGCAAAAGGTCAGATCTTCAACTGGTTATGACAGATTTGAAACCTTGAGACATTGATTTTTTTCTCCTTCTTTTTTCCACATCGATTTTTTTCTTTCTTTCTGTGCAGTCGGTCAGAAATGTGCGAGTAAAGCATCACACCTCTTGTACCAGTGTTAAACCAGGCGTGGTACACACTGCCGCCAAAATGTGTGTGTGTTTAGATGTTGGACAGCCTTATGAACCAAATCAGAAAAGATGCACCGTTAAATGACGAAGTGGATGTCTTGTGCGTTTGCAAATGTAACTGCTGATGTCAGATGCGAGGGAATCAAAGGGATAAAAGCCTAAAACATCAACTCATCAATTCAGTTTGTTTCAGAACAAAACATGAACCCAAAGGTGACAGCAATGTCTCTTTCATACAATGTGATCATTGACATCTGATTAACTCGATGGGAGAACTCACATTCATACAAGATCTCATTTTTAACTGATGAAACATTTTCAATATTAAAAAGAAGAAAATAAATTTAAGTTAGAAATTGCTGTGTAACTTCACCCAAAATCTGCTCTTTGCCATGATCTGAGTCTACAGTTTACCAGCAGGATAGACTGTTAACAGACTGATAAAGGAAGTTTCCATATGAGGAGAGGCATACATGTGTATGCCTACAGAAGTGATCCTTCATGATGTGAAAATGAAAAAAGGAGTGTTAAGATATCAAAGTATGTAAAAAATATTTTCTATCCACAGTATGTACAGTTGTGTACTGTCAGCTATATTTGGCAAATTTCAGAATATGAAAAAAGAGCAGTACAGTTAGATACTAGTTTGTATGTTTCAAGTTTTTTTTTATTATTTAAGTTTATTTCCTTTTTTGTAAAAGCAGTGTCTACTATGCAAACTTGGCATTGGTTATCATGATAGAAGTCTATAACTAGAGCTGTCCTTGTAAGTGCATTTTTATTTTACTATCAGGAGTGATTTGATTTGAGTAGTGCGGGGTAGTGTTGGTCCATTTTAGCTAATTCTGGCACGCTTCATGAATCTTGCTCAATCTTGCTGAATGCTCGCCTCTCTATCTCCTCTAATTGTTTTCTGTACAAAGTGTAAGAAAGAATTTTTAAGACAATTAATAAATTATATTTATAAGCAATGCTGAAAATGTCTCCTGCTTGGCTTACTTCAACTGAGCTATTTCCAGAAATTGCTTTACACCTACATTTCACACATCTAAACTATAACAGCTTGTACTTTATGGGGAGTAGTCCAAGATGCAGTTTGTAGACCATGAATATATATACATTTGGTTTGTATACGTTTATTTACGTACCTTTTTTCCTGTGAAATTGTATATTTTAAAGGCTCCAGACTCAATAAGTTGTTGGATAAGGGAGCCTGAAGGGGAAGAAATTGCAACAGAAAATCCTTATGGTGTCACTGTTTAACATGCTGTGGGTTCAGCAGCACTGGTCGGTTGTAATGAGGCATGTCACTGTATTTGAACAAAGAAAATATGGAGAGCATGCCTTAACAGTAAGAGGCACTCCCAGGTGATTCGTTAGTATGCACCTCATTCAGCCACCACAAACTGTGCATCAGCCATGAGGATGAGTGAAACACTTTATTGGGGGAATGTTCTACCTTTTCACTGAAGAAAAACACCACTTTCTCTCACAGACAACTACAGTAGGTACAGATTAAATAAGGCACAACACCCAAGAGGAAAGAAAGGGCATTTATATCACAACAAATCTGTCACACCCAAACCCTCAGTGGTGACTAGCACCCCATAATTTCAGTCGGCAAAGACCAGAAAAAAAGAAACTCACTGAACTCTGGAGGAAAGTTTAGCAAGGGATTTACAAATAGACTACAAACACTAAAAATGAGTCAGTTAGTGCCATTTGAGGTCAATCTCACCAGGCACTGCTGTGATGGCAGCTCAGTGTGGAAGACCTCACAGTCTGTGATGAAGAAAGGTGTCCAGATTTACCTGAAGAACCATGTTACACAGAGGCAACAACCTGACTGTATCTACATGACTTCATGGAGAAACTTGTTTGATAGAAGCTACGTGACGTTTATTACGTAAAGTTAATTGCCATTTAAAAGTAGTGTGACAGCTGCAAATGGTTTATTGTGGTCAAACAGATAGACATGAACTGTAAATTTGACCTCAGTAATTCTAGTGGTGTGGTAGTTTGGGATGTCTGTTATAGGTCCAGTCAGTTTGGTCCAGCTGCCTGAAATACACATGTCCATCATCAGCCTCTGTAGTACTGGGAATGACTGAATGATAGCAATCCCCCACGATAAACAAACTGTGGTTCCCTCTAAACTAACACAGTCACAATTCCACACAATTACAATAGATCACTACATCATCAAGACATCACCGCTACAGTTAGTGTACAACAGACTTCCCTCCCTGTAATGCTGCGGTGCGCCTACGGATGGCACCGTATCACATGTGGTGCCTTTGTTTTTAATACTTTTATTCGAGGGCAAGGAAACACAGAGGCCTTAGAGCCTCAATCCAGAATTTAGTTTGGACATATAAATTTTATTTTTTCACATATTGTCTTAAAGAGTTTGAGTTTTACATGGAAAATACACTTTTGCAACTTTCATAGCCCACCACAACTCAAAAATACAGGTTTACCTTTACTTCAGTGTCTACAAACGTTACCAGCGTAAACAAAACTTTTAAAGCCTCAAAATATCTTTTTTTCTCCTGTCACATAGTGTCAGTCCTTGTAACAAAGAGCAGTCAGTTTAAGAGTGACAAAAATGTGTTCAGTCCAATTACAATATAAAGCCAGTAGTGGGTTGACAGTGTTTGAAAGGACGTGTCAGGCTGCAGTGGCAAATTGCCCTTCAGCACATCCCTTCAGTTCTGTCAGTCAGACCTTCATCTACAGGTAGAGTTGCTTTCACAGAAAGCAGTGATATAGTATTCCACTCACTGGTCAGTAGCCTGTTTGCAAATCTCTGCAGCTGCAGTGCCAAGTCAAACTCAATCTCTTTCTCCAAGAGCATTGGAGCATGCGAACAGGAACCTATATCTGGTTTTAGAGTCCTCATACTAGCCTGAAATGAGATTGTCTCATCTTCTTTGATGGACAGAACGGGGCCACACAAGGCCTGATTGTTTTCTATTAATTTAAGTTTTAGTAAACCACCATAGTCCTGTAATCTTTTTGTTTTCTTTTGAAGGGGACTTGGGTTGCAGAGTTCTGGGCATCTAGACTCAAAGTTTACGATCCTGTGATCTCCAAAGTGATCTTCTTGCTTCCTGTCCCACCTCCTTTTCCAAGAAAACAAGGTTTGTGCAGCTTGGACCAGTGCCAGTGTGATTGTTAGTGTCCTTGCTATGTGTGTAAACACACACCTGGCAGTGGATGCTCACAGCTTGATATCCTGTGACTCTGACATCTTGGCAAGTGTCTTTTTGACTCGGAGGGCGGTGAGGCGGGAGGCTGGGTTGTGCGCCCAGCATTCTGTCATCAGTTTCCCCATCTGTCTCAAACACTGTGGGGACAGAGATTTATGTTAGGAAGGTCATACGTTTGTGTGTGTTTGTGCATGGGCATGTGTATGTGTAGAATCACATCCTTTGATGTATTTTACCTCATCGCTGGTCCAACGATTAGGAAAAGATGGCCGTAGTCTCTTGATGCAGACCACTTCTCTCATGTCTTCATATGAAGGATCTGTAGGAACTAACTCATGGTACGGCAACTGGTACTCCTCCAGGATCCCTACAGTAAATAGGTTCAGAAATAACTTGATCAGATCTTTCAAAGTAGGTCCCAAACATTGGATGTTTTCAAAATACATATTGCACACTCATGAAAAAAAGTATTTGGGATTTTTATCTTATTTTTCTGTGGATGTCTGTGGTAGATGCTTGGGGTTGTTACTAGATGTTTGTGGCAACAAATGCATAAAATGTGTAGGTACCTCCTGAGACACAACGCCGTGCGATCTCCCAGAGAATGAGCCCAAAGCTGTACATATCGGCCATGATGTACGACTGAAAATGACTTCTGTTCAGAGTCTCATCCAGAACCTCGGGAGGCATGTAGCGCTTTGTACCGACTCTGGTGTTGGGAGGGATGTCTACCTCATTGGTGTCACTGCCAAGTCAGAGATCAAAGTAGTGCTTTTAAATTAAAGATCAACTCTCTGTGAACATTACTGAATCCTTTGAAATAATAGAAGTTTAAAATACTTTGATCTGTGTGAATATTTCTGACCCTATACAGAGTTAAAACTGAGCAAAACACGGATTCAAATCAAGAGCATCTCTTCAAATGATGTTAAATAGAAACACACTCACCTGATAAACTTGACCGCCAGTCCGAGGTCAGCTATACAGCAGGTACCGTTTCTTTTCACCAGTATGTTCTTACTCTTCAGATCTCTGTGAGCAATGGCAGGTTTGCCCTGCGTGCCGAAGATCTCCGTGTGGAGGTGAGTGAGGCCTGATACAGAAGAATAGGCCAGTCGCAGCATGGCTTTATTGTCTAGAGTGGTTGATTTGAGGTAGTCGTACAAAGAGCCATTCTCGTGGTAGTCTGTGATTAGGTAGAGCTGAGTCCAAGAGCCAGTTCCTTTAATATCTGCAGCTATAAAACCTGTGAATGGGATGGCAGAGGAATGGGGGGGAAAGGGAGGAGAGAAAAGTAGAGGAAGAGTAAATCTCCACATCACTGGCAGAATTTGATCATGAAATATAACTGTGTACAACTATATGTGCAACTCTTTAATTTTGCTGTGGCTTTTGCTCCCATGACTACAGCAGACACTTGTCAACTTGTAAAACATTTCACAATGAAGACATGTCAGTTAGGCTCCATCACAGAAGCGGAGCGCAACAGACCACTTTTCATACATGACTCAGGAGTGTGTTCATTCATCGTAGGGGAAACTACTTTTAAAACTAACAGTTCTAAATGCTGTAGAGTATCGTAAAAAAATGTTTTTCTTCTGAGTTCAGATCTTAAAGTGATGCTGAGTGGAGAATCTGGAATATGCATGTCATGTGCACAGCTAAAAATAAACCCAAATAAAATCAAATGGCTAAGTAAGACAAAGCAACATTTTAATTAAGTCAAGTAGCCCCGCGTAGTCAGCAGCACATCCTATAATTCATTCTCAGAATGCCTGATTAGATCTTTGAATATTCTCTGAATATTATCTCACTTGCAAATCAATTACTCAACCAATCAATCAGTGCAAGTTATTACAAGTCAAAGTGCTTTGTGGATGATTGAGGAGATGGTAAAGAAGTTCAAATATAACAGTCAACAACGCAACAAAGATTTTAAAGAATAAAAATACATACAATTTGAAAATATAGATTTTGCTGTGGAACTTTTTAGGGTGGCTTAACATGGGCCCCCAACCCTATCCCCCCAGGGCAAGTGAGCTCTGTGATGGATTTGTGGATTCTATAATTGAGATCCTGGTGCTAAATTCAAAATGTTTAAAATACATAATGTAGAATTGACAGTGGAATACAACATTATGCATTACAGCATCTAGTCAGGCTTCTAGTTTACTGGCAAGTGATCTTTTGCCCCACTACTTAATTACTGTGCCTCTTGGGGTGTTTAATTATGCAAGCTTTGGTTTACAGTCTGTTGTTGTCTCTTGCCTATAATTGTGTGTGTGTGTGATGCAAGCATAATGGCCACAGTCCAACTCCAGCTATGGCAAGTTGTTTTTTTTTTTATAACTGTTTTGCTTTTTGTTACAAAACCCAGACATAATCTCCTATCACCACTTCATCCATCTGTTAGTCTGTTTATTATTATCTGTCCCTTCAAACCCTGCTGGGCACTGAGAACAATGAGTTGTATAGAATTTGGACAAGGAAAAATTAGGCAGAGAAATAAATAGATTGAGGCAAACAGGAGACAAATAATTAGAAACAGAAATCAGTCACAGGAATGCAAAAGGTCAATGAAGACATTCGGGGGCAGGACAAAGTGAAAGCTGGTTTTACCCAGTATGTTCTCATGTCTCATTAGGACGGTCTGGTAGATTTCAGTCTCTCTGAACCAACTGGCCTCCTCAGTGGTGAAGAAAACTTTGACAGCCACTCGTTCTCCCCTCCACCTGCCCATCCACACCTCTCCATACCTCCCCTTGCCGATCTGCTTCACCATCTGAATCTGCTTGGCTATTGTTCTCTGGACCTGAGGAGGAGCACAAGGTTGGAAAACTTCAGATACGGTTTTGTATTACAAACCTAACAATTCTAAACTATGTTGGAAACTGAAAACCCCAGTGTAAGGTTCAGTGATCCTCAGATGGATGCAGTAGCCAGTAAAAGGAGGATGTTTCTTAGCAACTAGCATTCGCAAATAGAAAATACCTATAAATAACTCTTTCAAACATCTTGTGGGTATGTAATTGACAGCTCCTATCTCACCACATGTGGTAAAACAGTGGATCCACAGAGCATCTTTTTCATGCAACAGGTGTTTTGGCTGCAATGTGGGTATCTCACCAATAGAGGGAGCCCTGAGCCTGAGCCAGAGCTTTGTGACTGCTCTATCAGGTCCTTCAGGGATTCTCCAGGGGGGATGTAGGTCTCATCCTGCTCCAGACCAATACTGTACCGAGGACGAGACTCCTGGCGTTTATACCTGCACAACAGCATTATTCAGCACACATCCTTAAAAAACTACCATCATATTTTAACAAGAAGCAATGTATATTATAAATGGAAAAAAAGTGTGTGAAGGAGCGTGGGTTTGTGGTATAGTTACCTGAAGTAGCAGAAGACAATGATTACAGCCAATATAATGCTGCAAATAGAGACTGAGATCAACAAGGCCATGTGGTGGATCTTTCCATCTACATAGACTAGAAAGGGGTGGGTATGAGGAAAAAAAGGGAAGGGGGTGTAGTGGAGAGAAAACACAAGGAAGACATGAAAACATATCAGGAAAGCTTTAAATCACCAAACATCAGACACATTTTCTTCAGCTGTTCTGTATGTTATCAGGTGATACAAAACAGTCTGTTGAATTTGCAACAACTGGATGTTCTCACAAAAAAAATACACTGAATCAAGTCCTGCTGAAGAAACTTAACCTGAAACAAAGGAGGGTAATCAAATCAAAATCTCTGATATCCATAATGTTTTTTTTTTTTTAAAGAGAAAGTGAGAATGAGGAGGAAATTGAGAAAATTATACTAAGAAATCAGCCATCCTTACAAGTCACTTGAATGGACTGGTGTACAGTAAATCAAGTACAAATCATATTTCACTCATCAATTTTTCATTTTCTTCTGGCACACACTCTTTTCCCTCAAGGCCCCAGTCAACAGCGGGAGGAAGCCCTCAGCCTAGTCGATGAATTATCTTCCTGATCCCCTATGATAGGGTTTCAGATTGATGACTCTGCCCTCAGTCTCTGCTGGGGCTTGTGATTTCCCTGGGAATCTAGGCTTACTGTCTCTCAAATACACAGAAAGACTCTCACACTCACACACAGAGTATAGTGTTGTACACAGTGGAGGCCTCAGTGTTCTCCTGACACCAAGTGGCTTTGCCGAGCTCCATGCAGGACAGTTTGACACTAACTCCTGCTGTCTCCTCCTCTTCAGAGGGTCTTTGACTCTCTGACATTGTCATGATATCTCTATCTCCGAATCCCGTGTGCCGTAACACCATCGGTCACAGTTCTTGGCCCTGTCTGTATCGCTGTCATCGACACACTGTCACTGTCACCTGACAACTAGAGAACAAGTGGCTCTGTAAAGTCTTTCTTGTGTTTCATGGGTGAGAAGGAGTTTGTGGAGGGATGAGAGTCGATGGATAAACTTACGAGGTGGTTTGAGCGGTGGCAGTGTCGGATGCAGGTTTTTGTTGCAGTAATCTTGGTCTGTGCAGCACTCTAGTGATCTCCTTTGACGTGAGCTCCCTGTGTCCTAGAAGACAGAAATGAATTATGTTTCTCTTGATGGTACAGTATAGTATGATAGCTACATTTTAGACTGCTGGTCAAGCATTACCATATAAATAAAGTTGTTGGAAGTAAAATGTTGTAAGCTTCTGAGACTAAAGTTACAAAGGAGATGGTCGCAAAAGGGGCAGCTCATACAGATTGTTAGAGACATCTACTCACCCTACACTGAAACTCGGACCCAACCAGCCCCAGGCAACCTGCAGTCTGGACCGGCACACCTCCCTCCTCCTCCACCATTGTAAAACAGTAGCCATCAGTCCTGGAAAAAAAACGTTTAGCTACAGTAAGTACAACCTACACTATCATATTTCTTACTTCCTACCAAACAGATTTGCAATTGTTTTATATTTATTGCATATTTGTGTTTGAGCTTCTTACCTGCATGTGTTATTGGTTGAATCCTCCGGGCAGTGGTGATAGCAGTGGCACCACAGCAGTCTTTGGGAGGACGAAGCAGGAGCTGTGCTGCCACTAGTCTCCTTCCCACTCTCAACTGCCTCCTTACTGGATGCTCTCAGCAGCATACTGTCCAATATGTTGCCTATAAAAAAACAGAATGAGATAACAGGAGAAATTTAGCTGGAAAAGAGACAGAAAATCTTCAACTTGCACACTTGCATCATGCATAATAGATTTTTACAGAGGGAGGAACATCATGCTAACATTGCCAGGGGCAAGTAGTGCATTATTAGTCATCAAAGAACCCATAATATCAGAAATATAAAATGTTATATGTCTGCAGGTATTTGCAGTAACACAGCCAGACTGAGTGGTTTCATTATCTGTGTGAAGCATGAGATGAAAAGAAAGTTACACTAAGATTGAGAAAGGAGATACAGCACATTTCATATTCAGTGGAACACGTTCCAAAATCCTGAACTTGTTCAGGCAGAAATTTCAACTTGTGCTGATTGATTGATTGTACAAGATCCACATATATCCAACATGTATATTCCCCTTTGCAATAAGGTGATAATACACTGTCAATACTCCACCTCAGTATTCCCCTTTGCTCAGACAGATGCTTTATTTTTAGCCACTGCTATAACTTGTGCCTCTACATCTACTGCCACTATGTTTACTGTGAGCCACATGTTTTGGCTTTGTTCTGTCAGTGTTCTTTGAAATTAGGAAGAGGCTGCTGATGTTTCACAGATCTTTGGTTTTTGATGGTCAAGTTAGTGTTCTTTAGAAAATGAGCTACGATGGATTAATCCTGTGGCTCATATGGTTCTTCTACTGTAATACTGCTGCTGCTTCTGTTGTTCATGTTGCACTTCAGGAGCCCAAACACTGTTAGCATGGACCTGCAGAGCTGTACTGTACCTTCCCCTGGGGGAAGAAGTTTAATATCTTTACTCCCTAGTTTCTGCTGGGACAGTGTACGCTTGCAGGGAGAGAGACAAGGTCAGAGTCAGTACAGCAAATATCTGCTCTGCACAACATAAATCCATTCAATGTTATAGCTGGATAATTTAACTTAGTGCAATGGAACCAACAATGGATCTGTCGAATTAAATCTAATATCTATCTAAATGCATAAAACAGATGACAGAAAACTGGAGAAAAACAAGCAACACATACGAAAAAGAAAACCAAACTGAGCTCAAACACCTGATAACGGTGAAATGTGTTCACTCACAGCAGATGTTTTTTTCAACTCTTACAACTGATAAAGCTCCTAAGAACTAGAACGAAGCTCTATTGCTCTGTTATCCGATTTCAAAAGGGCACCTGTTTGTCACTTGAAGAAAAAAAAAATCACGGAAGTGTCTTTCCTTCATGGCTTTTAAGATTTTCATTCATTCCAGCATGAGTATTGAGACCAGATGCTTAGCAGCTGCAAGCAGAGATCTTCCAAAATAAGCATGAGTCCTTCCTCTCAAAAAAAACTACTAGCAGATACAGAATCTGTTCTGCTGCTCCTTTTTCAATCTCTTGTTCCAAGTTCAGATTTCTTTTTCAGCAGATGCTTCTCACAAAGTCTGAGTATCAATAAACACACAGCATGTGTGAAACATTACACTTGCAATGTATAACCAACCATGTACTTTAATTTCTCACAACTGCTCTCATTGTGACTTTCTTTGAAAGTCAAAGCACAATAAGTCCTTTTTTCTAGTTTTCGTATAGATCAGGAAATATTGTGCATTTTTCAAGCTATGAAAAAAAGAAAAAATGTTCACAGTTGCAGAAAGTGATAAATGGCTAAAATCACAGAAGAAGCAACTCGCATTTGGCGCAACTAATTTCTCATGGATTTTAGCCGTTCTTGTTGAGGGAGTTAAAGCTGAACAGTCCTCAACAAAAAGAGGCTTCTGTGTATTAGGGATCTCATGAAAAATGTGTAAAGCATAGAAGCCAACATGTGTCAGATGTCATGGCTGTGGGTCTTTCTTATCTACATTAAAACGCTTATCTATCACAGATAAGTAGGATAGCTAAATACACTGTATGGTTAATGTGACCCGGCAGTAGTGTGGCAGTGTGACCACATTCAAACTGACTGAAGGGCACATATTTTCTTGTGTTTTCAACTCATGTTGCCAATCACTGCCAACAGCTTTTTACTTAAGTTTCAATCTTAGCTTTTTTCAATCTTAGCTTGTCAACTTTCATGGAACTATGAGTAGCCTACAGTTATTGCAAATAAGAAACTCACCTGCTGCACAGCCAGAGTCAAAACTGATAACTTTATGGGTATATAATAGTTGACTGTGAAATGAGGAAAATTGAAGTAAGTTCATTCACAGGTCTAAAATCCCCATTTAAAATCAAGGACAATGAGCTGTTTCATGAAACACTGTCATCATTAACCTGCATTTTCTCTTATAGAAATACACCCTAAAAACAAACAAGAACAAACCTAGTGGCACTTTAAGAAGGGCATGGAGAGACCCACTCAAATTCAAATGTGTAAACCGGTGAAAGGTTCTTCCGAGGGAGCGACTATGGCACTATGAATGGACACACTCACAGTGTAAAGTGGACATATAGCAATGAGATTATGATAGCATGCTCATTGAAAAGATGGGAGATAACAATCAAGAAAGAGCCTAACCACTGAAAAACAAATTGGATTAGATGGGCACTTGCAAAGTTACAGGACAGTTATACGAACTGTCAGTCAAACATTAGATAATGGGTGGCATCTTCTCTTTCATCTTGGCTCAGCTGTCTTTCACAAAACATCAAAGAGCTTCCTCTGGGGATAAATGCTTAAAGCTCCCTAATGGACACACTCACTTGCATCAATACACACACTAGCCAGAAATATATGCACATGCACACACATGCTAAATTTATCTTTTTCCCGAGATACATGTCACTAATATTCCATGCGCTTTGTTGTCAATGTGTTATACACTTGTGTTGTATGGCATTCACAAATCAGTATTCATAGACAGCTGCCAAACTAATAAAGTGGTCTTCACTTGAGAAATCCGGGCTCAAAGAGAGTTACTTCATACCTAATGCTATTAGAAAGATTAAAAAGCTGTAGCTTGCCAGTTATATTCTAATGTGATGCTTTGATTTTCTCCTTTGAGCAACAATCCAGGAGCGGGTGCTGTGGGATGGATGAGGTGGTCAAACTCATTCATCTCATTCTCGGTGACAGTGATAAATGGGACTATACAACCATTTGTAAGAAGCTTAATAATGAGAGTTGTCATTGCTTTTCTTGCTCAAAGTTTGTCAGTGCACATTTTGTTTTCCTTTCTTTCATTGATGAATGAAAATGAGTTCACAGGCAGCAGTAGGTTCATAATAAGCAATGTTCATTTTGCAAGGGGAACTATTAATAAAAAAATAACTTGTGCATTTTTTTGACAAGTGACCATTATAGTCACTTGTCATCGAGCATTTCCCTTTCTAAATGTCTCTCTTGTACACACTGATAATGTGTTGACAATACCGCGAGAGAGGGACGGTGGGGTTTAAAGGGGTCACATTAACAACTGACCGATTTGAGAGAAAGGGAGCGAGGAAGAGTAGGAGGGGGAGAAGAACAGGGGATTAACAAATGAGAAGTGACAGAACTGCGGGGAACTGGTGGGTAGTTTAGCAGCGCACAGAGGGGACAGAGCAGAGACCACTGGCCTTTTCCACCCTCTCTCTCACTGTTCCCCACTTCCCCTCCCTCCTGTCACTTACTCCATCCTACTCCCTAATGCTCAGTCACTGTGTGTTTTATTTGTTACCGACCTCTCTCTCCCTCTCCACCTTTCCTCTTCATTCTATATTTCTTCCTTAGGCCCGTCTGTCTGTTTTTCTAAATGCACCTTTTCAATTAACTGACATTCACAGCCTTTTCTTCTTCTATTCAAAAATCCTCTTTTCTTCCTCTTTTTGGCTTTGTTCCCCACCTTGCAACCACCCTACCTTCCTCTACCCCAACCCTTTTCTCTTCTCATCTTCCACTTTCTTTGCCCTGTCTTCCCTATGTGAGTCCAGCGGATTGTCATGTGAGGTGCTGCTGTGCTGTTGACAAAACACGGCCTTTCACATCCATCCTGCACCTGGGATTCCTGGCTTGCTGCACTTTCAGTGTGTGTGTGTGTGTGTGTGTGTGTGTGCATGAAAAAGGACTAAAGGGCTAAAGGAAAGAAAAGTCTCAACCCACAGAGAATGTTGTTACATGCTCCTTGCACAAAACCTAACTAGAGGCTTGGGTGAAACTTCCAACTCAATACTCACTGAATTATCTGATTTATACAAGCAAATACTACAGGAATCCAGGTAACAAAGTAGGTTTCATAAATTTTCTTTGCTGGCAGCTATACGCCTAATGCTTTATAGCATTTTTGTGTATCTGACTTTAGAAACACCAGGCAAGAGAACGAGTTATTCCCTCTTTGTATCTCCATCTGTCTTCTGTCTCCATCTACCAAATACAGTACTTTGATTACAGAGACTTTTTTTCCCCTCTAGTCCTTGGGTAATGAGCCTTTTTTCTATGAGCCTGACCCATTTGTCTTTGGGAGGGAAAGTGACTCAAGGCAACATATTTTGCTCTTTTTTTGTATGTACGTAGGTATTCTAGCTGGTAAGAAATATGTACACTGCTGTAAACTATTTCATAAAGACACAATGCAGCCTTTCTAATGTACTCAGTGTGGGTCATCAATAACTGATAACACTTTAAGATTAATATTTAGAAACATTAGCATTCGCTCCTGTTGTTTGGTCCGTGGCTGCTTTAGGGAAGGTTCATGTAAAATAAAAACTGCACTGACCAACACGGCTGCAGTCCAAACCTGTCTGTGCCACAGCCACTGATGTCAAAACGTGCTTCAAGCTAAACAATTTGTACTTTGCAACTGGCAAACTTTCCCAGCATTTCATTGACACTATAATTGTTTCAAGCTCTTTCACTAAAATGACGTTTCAGATACCAGTGTGAGCTTTCAGGTCTCCCCTATAGAATATTTTGGGCTTGATGGCAGGATATAGGGGCCACTGTCAACACGCAATCAACAGCATGTGCCCCTCCTCCCAAAAAAAAGCTAAAGGCCTCTTTTCAACAGATACTGCTTTGTACAAACTGAAACACAAAAAGAATAAAGAAGAATACAGATATTTAGATAGTCGAAGGAGAGAGCAATAAGGGACAGGGAGATTGAGGTAGAGAGATGAAGCGAGGACATTCAGAGGAAGATAGACAGACATGGGGAAACAGAAAGACAGAGAATATATTCATTAGTTATCCTGGCCATGTCAAACAAGGCCTACCAGAAAAGCCCTTTCACCGAGCCCATGTAAACACTACCCGCCTCCCCCTTCCACTTAAGACACACTCATTTGACAATACTGCTCCCCTGCTCCCCTCTTCTCCTCTCTAAGTAGTAGTTCATCTTCTTGGTGTTTGACAGTGCTGTCTGTACAGAGAAAGAAACATGAAAGGTGAAAAGGTTTTTTTTCCTTTTTACCTCCTCTCCCTCTCTTTCTCTCTATCACTCTTTAGTTTGCGCCTCTCTCTCTTCACTTCCATGTACTTTCAGGGCCTGGTTTTATCTCAGTTTTCTTCTTCCTGTCAGTGTTGAGATGAGCCTAGCATTCCCACATGTGCAGGAATGTCTTAATGAACCCCAGTTAGTGACCTGGAGGCTGGATGCTGGGAAGCTGAGGCCGTCCCTCTTGCTGTTTTGGCTAAATTTGCTTTAAAATTCAAATGTTTTTTGCCCCGGGTTCCTGAGACAAAAATCGCACTCTCAGTTTTCTCATCTTAATTGCTTATTTGACCATGTTAACTTCACACCATTTTGAGATACAGAAAACTTAAACTAGTCTACTCAAATTAAAAGAGAGGATCGGACAGAATCCATTACACTTTTAACCTAAGGGTAGAAGAAGAGAAGGAAAGAAGTGTTTCTTTAGCTTCTAAATCTCCAGCTCATGGGCACATGGTCTTATATCTTATGTATATATATGGTGGTATTTCTGATGTATACATACTGTATGGTGCCTTGGGGCAGGAAGGGGTTATGCACCATTACTCCTCCACCCCCTTTTCCTTGTCCAACTTTCAAAAGAACCCCACTCGGCCGTTTTCCTCCCCTACATATAGTTCTTCCACCACATTGTTCCTTTCTTCTCCCACATTTCAACACCTCTTGAGTCATCCGCTTGCCTAAAACTCACAGATATATTCTGAATCGAGGTGTTATTACTTCAAGCAGAGTGTAGAGGGAAATATAGCAACTGCCATTTGATTTTAATTAAATGTATCCATCAATCATTCATTCCTATAAAAAATACATGTAGCTGAAAACCTTTGCACTGATCCCAAAAAATTCTGCAACAGGACCAAAACTGACCACCAAGTATGCTACAAAATATGGTGGCTACGAAATATGGAAGTGATGTCATGTGGTTTAGACGGAAAACAGCTTGCAGGAGGTTTTATATAGCAAGGATGGCACAATGGAACTAGTGAGAGTAGGGATCAGGGAAGCTTCTGGAGCTGCATTCAGCCCTTCAATCCTCAAACACAACATCATCATCAACAGCTCTTCAAGCATTCCTTCATTATGTCACACTGATGAATGATGCAGTAATGAGCCAGTGCCACTCTCTGGTTATACAGCTGTCATCTGCCAGCTGTATGCGGCCACCAGTGTGTGTGTGTGTGTCTGTGTGCATCTCTTTTCATGGGGATGAGTGACAGGTACACAAGAAGGATCCCAGAACACTGAGTGCAGTCCAGAAGGCCCTGAGCATTCCCTTTGGAATACAAGGAAATGATGGTGTTGGCCCTTCGAGGAGGTGTGAGAGAGGGAAGCATAGAAAAGAGGGAAAGGAAACCAGCTGGTCTCTTCATCAAAAGCTTCTTTGCTCCTTCTCATGGCCATATGTGGGCTACTCATCACAAAACAGCCCACATCAATTCCCCGGCACCGGGCATCTGGCTGGATCAGAAGGCTGTGGCTGTGTACTGCAAGTAATTCTGATGACACTAGTTCAGAAGTGGCTGGTAAACTTTGTCTTGATTGGAAACGTACCAAATTAAAGCACATTTGTCCAAAAGGGGAAAGCAACAGATGCATGTAATGAACCAAACCAGGTTGTGATGTTAAAAACTATTGTTGCAGTTAATGTTTCAGCTCATTTAACAGGCTGCATCACTCTGCACCTGGTACCCAATATTCCCAGCAATCTGTTTATAAATAGTTAAATTTATTTTATCATTCATCTTTTAGATAAACTTTTAAAAAAGCATATATCACTCACCTGATAAACACTATTGAAACTCGAATCAGTACCCAGAGGCACTGCTAAAATGCAACCGCGAGAACAGCTGGCTGGTAAAAACATTTCCTTCAAAGTTCAAATGTTATAGTTCAACAGAGTTGGTGCATTTCAAAATGTATGCAAAGAAGATGGATAATGTCCTCCTACATCTCTTTTCAAATAACTGCTGTGGAAGACAAATGAAGCTAGAAGAAGCATCTCCTCCAGATCCCTTAAAGCAGCTGCTCTTTTGCTCTATGAGACGAATGTGTGTGTCACAAAGGAATGCTTTAACATGTGTGAGAGCATACAGAGTAACACAACATGTACAGTGCCTGGCACATTATCAACGTATCAGAGTAAACATAGTCTACTGCAATGCAACATGCTCTGATTCATGTCCGACACTCAGCCGTATATCTTTTACAAAGGTCAAGTATAATGTATAAAAACAATTTACGAACATATGAGAATAGGTAAAAGAAAAACTTATTTTTGTTTTTAATTCTCTGGGTTTAATTAATTTGTTCTATTAAAGCATAAAATAACCAACACTAATCAGGAAGCTCTTCCACACCTAAACATGCAGCATTTGCATTAACCACAGTGACTGTGGCAATTACTGACATCAAATGAACTGTTGATGAACTTTTACCAATTAGTTCCATTGGCGGATTCACTATGGTGTTTGTTCTTTTTGTGAGTGTACACCAACACGTTTGTTCTGCAACAAAGTCTAAGCAATACTGACCTCACCACAAATCAGACATCAACTCCACAGCCTTCAACATGTAAAAACTCATATTGCCCACAACACTGTGAATCAATATGTGTGTGATCCAGTGATGCTGACCTGAAATCTAAACTTCAGATCAGGCTGTCTAATGCTCGACTGAAAAGGATAATGCTTCATCTCTGCAGTCAGTCAGATCTTGACAACAAATTCCTTAAATGGTAAAACCAGATTTCACCTGCAAACTGGCATGTGTTGCAAACAAAACAATAGGTTAGTAAAGCCTCCCTCAGTAGCCTGATCCGACTGTCTGCCCAAAACATATTCCCACTACTGTATAAACCCAGCACTCTCATTTTATAAAGGCTAAACGTGATATAATTACAAAATTAATCCTGTATATTCTGAATCTGTTTTGTCACAGAACGAAGCATGTTTAGATTATGATGCACACACACATCACAGTGTAATAAGTAGCAGTGAGTTACAATATACACACCCATACACTCCATTCAAACTTTGTAGCTATTTTTACCCTACTGGATATGCTATTCCCATGATATCATCCTATCACTCAATGTTCCATCATGGTGGAGGTATGCAAAAATCAAGCAGATAAACTGATAAACAATAGCCCAGCACTCGCCAAGTTGATAGTCGGCCACAGCGAATATAGCAACTCAAGTTTAGAATTCCACATACTGTGTATACTCTTGCTCTGTAACAGGGCAATTGCAAACACACACAAGCTCTCATTAGTCAAATCTCCTTTTGGGAAATGGAGAATCACAGCATATTACAGATAGCTTGCATTTTTGGGAGATGTAATATTTTGCTCCTAGAAACCCGGGGGAAGTTGATGGCACTTTGTGTGTGTGTCATCTAGCAGGAGATAAGTTAAACTACTTAACGGTAAAACAACCCGAGACAGATGTTAATACCAGGTCTGAATGGGGTCTTAGAGACACACAATCACATTAAACTGTTTGTGTATGTGTACAGGGTCCATGTAATGAGTCTCCTTTCCCACTTCTAAGCCAGTGCTATCACACATTTTGAAGAAAGCTACAATCATAAAAAATAAATTAAGAACATTGCACTATAAGCATCAGTAAAATTATGAAATCCAACTTTATCAAAAGACACTGATGCTATACAGTTAATCATCTCATGGTCAGCGCCAAATACAGACAAAAATACACCCTTTTTTCCCTTCCTGGAGGGCTGAGAAATGTTACCACTTCAAAACACCCATTTTCTGCATCATTTCCTTAAATAAATACTTCAAGTGACACACACACACACACTTTAAATACACAGCACAGCACAGCACAGCACAGCACAGCACAAAGAAGACATAAGGAAAAGCAACTGTTGAGAGGACAGACACGTGTAAAAGAGAGGGAGGACAGACATTACAAATCTAAATGTAGATTTAGTCCTTGAGTCAAAATTGACTGAAATTAAATGCTAATTCAAAGGTCAATAGTGAGTCTGGTATTTGTAAAAAACCTTAATAGCTGCTGGTTCCAAATATTCAACCCACAAGATTAACTTTGTTCATTTGGTATGCACACAAACAGCTTGATTCATTGAATGTTAAAATTTGTTTAGACTGTTTACGTGGGTCACAGTAACCAAACAGGCAAAGTAACCCAGGTCATGCTGCTTCGAAGGTAATTTCTGGAATGACGTGTCGTAGCATACTGATAAAGGAATAAAGATAAACTGAAAATGTAGGAACTTTGTGTTAACTCTGTTTAGCCATAAGTTTAAATTAAATTGTTTAAAACTTTTTGAGGCTTTTTACCATGCCTCTATATAAACAATTTGCTTGTTCGTGAACCAAAGTTGTTGTGAAGACTCTCAGTCATCCAGGTCGTACCCATCCAAGAAAATTTAAATTAAGGGTAATTGGAGTTGCTTACCTGAAAACTAAAGTATAGCCAAGCTACTGCAAATAGAATAAATAATAAAATGGCTTCAAGGTCACATATTCCCTTCAATCTTTGGTTTTGATGAGATTTAAATTTTACATAAATTATAAACAACTAAAAGATGAGACGAAGAAATGCAGTGTCACACACAGATCGGACACACATCATACAAATGGAACAGTCAGTGGTACGACTATAAAAGCTCCAGAGTGTGCACAAACACGCACTCACATAGAGTGTGTAATAAGATACCAGAAACTATAATTTCTCTTTCTGGACACATCTAGTCCTCAGTGGGGGCAATCAAAACACTCTTAGTCAGTTACAAAATGATCACACACACACACACACACACACAGTCATTGTCATGCAGAACTTATAACCACTGACAAAGATTGGTGAAGCTAATTAATAAATCAACAAAATTTGATACTGAAAATGAAAACATGCCAATCTGTGAGTAGGTAAGTGCCTTGATTGTGGCAGCGCAGAGTGTGTTACTGTGTGCGTTTTTCTTCTTCTTTTTTTTTTTAAAGCGAATGTGTGTCTGTGCATGTGTGTGTAGAGGGAGGGTTGATGGTGTTAACATTACAGCTGCCATGTGTTTATTTCCCAGAGTTCTGGCCTGTGGCGTCTCAGTCATCTCCACAAGCTGACCAACTTTCCATCCATTTACAGCCTGAATGTGTGCATGTGTGTACAGTTTGTGTGTATATGTGTGTGTGCATACAGTATATAGCTGTGGACAGAGGGGATATTAATGCATTTAATAGTATTGTGTGGATAATGTGTGGAATGTGGACATTAGTGTGTATTTGTGCAACATCCATAACGCCAATACGTTTCTTCTACGTGTATCAGTGTGTGCAAGTTTGTTTGTGTAAGTGTACGTGTGTTTACAGTTGTATGCGCCCCACTGTCTCCTCTGTGTGATTAGCTTCCCATTAACGAAGTCACATATCACCCATCACTGGCTCCAGGCCTCCTCTGTACTATCTCACTGGACAAACATGCTGTCGGCTAGACCCATTCGCACGCAGACACACACATACACACGCTTCCCATCTGGACACCCATTAGGTACCTATCACAGCGTATGATGATTGTCTCTATTATAAAGCCATTTGGTCAAAAGTGAGCATCTTGACATCCACAAATGACCTTAAATTATACCTTGTAAATGTATTCATTTTTCACTGCCATGTTTAAGTAGCTGGTTGATTCTGTGTGTATCGTTCACAGTCTTTGGTTGCTCTCCTTTCTTGGGATTAAGGAATAAACAATATGAAAAAAATCAAAGAGATCAAAAGGTGATTTATCTTAGATTCACATACAGAAACATGTAAATGAGGGCGTGTGAGTGCATGGAAAACCCTAAGCCCTTATAGTCCCAGTGCACTGTGCCTACAACAGCCATCTCTGCACTGCTCCGCTTCACCTGTTATCTGTCCATCACTGTATTGTGTTGTACAGTGCTGCCCCGAGCTCTCTGTCATTGATGTGAACCATTGCATAAATGTAACATTTTCCTGAAACACTGGATGAAAACATCTCTATACCTACACACACGTGAGAATACCGCTTTTATTTTTGCTGCTTCTTTCACACACTTACCAAAATCAATTTCCATTTCTATAAAACAACTCAATCACATGTTCACAATCTTAAAAACACTGCTTGTTCTTTGTGTTACAAAGACTCTCTCTTCCTCACTCCCTCACGCACACACACACAGATATATAACTTCCCCTGCTCCAGCTGCGTCTTAAGAAGTCAGGGCCAGACCGGTAATCTGACTGGGATAGAAGTTACTGGATCTGTATCCATTACAGGATGTAATACCCCTCAGTCCCAAACCTCACCTTCCACCTTTCAGAGGTCATTTCAAGACAAATTTTTCTCCTGTGTTTTTCAGCCAAAAGGGCCAAGTGTCTAGCCCGTACATCAGGGACTCATATTCATGTCGTTGCTCTGTCACTAAACTCCTGTATCCATCAGCTCCTGCCACTACGTTAGCCCTTCAGGTCCTGCCTTATTAACCCCTCATCACTTCACACACTCCCCAAGCAGAGCTGGGTTTGTGGCGCCAGTTGTTGAGGAAATAATAACAGATAAAACATGAATATAAGAAAAGGAGTAAATCTAAGGTGTGAGTTTAAATCGGGACACCAGCTATTTGTTTTCAGCTGCCAGCAGCAACAACTTACCTCTCTGTTTCAGCTTCACAGCCAGAAGATCAGTAGTTCTAATGAGATATCAGTTTCCAGCGAGGGAACTCAACACATCCTGTCAGGAAGCTTTGAGACTGAGGAGCAGAAAGCACTACTAGCACTTCGGTAGAGTGAATCAGCTCTCATGATTTTTACGTTTCTTTTCTCAAAACTGTTTTTGTTTCATTCACAAATTTCTTAATCAGATTTCCAGAGGGATGACAGTTTTGTCAGTGGATTCTTGAGTCCCTGCAAGACTAAACTGAATGTCTTTGAGGTGATACACCCATTTAGTGACAATGAAGGCTAATAACAAACTCACCCAACAAGGTGTTCACTGACAGATTTTAAGAAAGGCATAGCACATTCACGGTGCTTAGAGAACACAGTGTCAAACGATGTGTGTGTCTGTGAGTGTGTGAAGGGATTATTTTGGCTACAAACTAGGTAGGTGTTTTCTTCTGTTCAAACAAAAACCTGCAATTCTGCAGAGAGCAACAGAGTCTCATTAGCGGGCAGTGACAAAAGCAAAGCAACTGGCAGAGCTTTGACTGTGAAAACTGATACAGCGGTGCTTATTTCCACCAAGGACAATGAAATGTAAGCTATCACGCTCACTGTTCACTTCCCAGAACTCACATTGAAGGCTGCAGCCTGGCGTAGGTGGAAGGTCACATCAGATCTGTGCATGCATGTGTGTGTGTGTGATTTATACAGCGTGCATAAGTGTGTGCATTCCCTACGCTCTCATTTCTCCTTGAAGAATAATGAACACATCGTCCTCTATTCATTCGCTGCAGAGACAATGGCCTGGACATGCTGCAGGGCAAACTGTGACCTTCTTGCAGACACAACACTAGAGCTGTCTGCTGCCTGTCTAAAACCTACAATAACTCTAGTTCACCTGTGGCTATGGAACCAAGAAACACTAGTTGACCAAGTCTAGACATCTATTCAGTCTATCAAGCATCCATGTGTTGTTCAGGAGACACAGGTACAAACCTGTGAGTAAAACACAGATAAAGTAAAGTGATGCATAGATAGTTATGAATAGAAATATGTATCTGTACCGGTTGCATCATTTTTGCACACAGTTTTTGGAAAACAAATATTTGCCTGTTGAGTCACCGCTGAATGTATTGCCACGACAATCAATCATCTGTGTGTCGACCAGTGAATGAGCCGGTTGCTGGTCCAATCAATCATCTTACATGTCAACCAGTGAATGAACCTGTTGCTACCAGGCCTCTGGCTAAATGCTATTTGAATACATGGGAGTGTTTTCCTTGAACCCACCTTGATTGATCTTTTCATGAATGAAATATTACACTGAAAAAAAGAGGCACACATTGTGTTCACATTGTGTTCACATTTACAATAAAAGATCTGCCATTTTTATTCTTTAGCCTATGGCAGTAAGGGTAATGGCATACTGGCAAACATTTGGGGAAATAAGTGAAGCAGACAAAATATTGTACAGTATGTCCTCCAGATATTATATTGAGCTCTAAGCCCAGATATAACATATCAAATGGATGAGGGACCTGTTTCACGAACCTAGGTGGCACACTTCTATTACACTGGCATTACTAAAGGACTAAAATATTACATCCCAACACCTGACACCTAATCAACGACACAGCACATAGATCTTACCTTTGTCCTACATGCACCATAGAGCCTGAGAGGGATTTCAACCATAAAAGCAATAAATATACTTTTTCTGTCCAGCCAATATGAAGGGAATGATGGTGTGAAAGACTTAATGGGAGTATAATACAAACAGGAAAAAAAAATCTTGGTAGAGGTCCAACTTTATGTCTGCTTCACATATGTCTTCTTCATTGGCAGCTGTTCTGTGTGGGGTGTTGGACAGAGCAGTCGGTGTTAACATGAATCTGAAACATTCAGGCGATTTTTATGTTTGTGTCGATGTGTGCAATGCGAATGCATGTTTTTTTGTTTTTTTTAAACTGGTAGTCCCTCCGAGGCTTGGCTTTGAATGATTACACTATCTGCAAACAAAGGGGGCACGACAAAAGGAGGGGTAACTCAGCATGAACCCCATAGGAAAGTCCACTCAACTGGTGACAATGACAGGAGAGATGGACGAGAAAGAGGGGATGACATGCAGCCAGAGGTCGCAGGACGACCTCAGCTCATAGCACATTGGGTATGAGGTATGAGCTCTTGCTGGCTTAACTTCAGGGCTCCCAGCTGAAACAATCTCCAATGACTTTAAATAGACCAACAATAAAGACAGAGAGAAAAAATATGTTCAGGCACCATCACTCATAAGAAACAGCACGAGCCTGAATTGTGGACAACTGAACAGCACATTTTCTTTTATATCTTCAGTATTTACTCTTATGTGAATCTGTGATTTTGTGTACACAGATCTGCTTTGCAGGAGTTAAACCCCCATGCAGGAGAAACAATGGAAGCAGAGTCAAACCTTAATGACACACATCGTGACACTAAACATAACAGACTATTAAATCTGACATGTTCTCTCTCTTAACACCTCACCAATCACACTCCAGATACCAAACATGGTCACAGACAAAGCGGCTGATGTGACTAACAGTAACGGTGTTGCTTCATGACAATATAACTCAACTGTCTGTTTTGAGAAAACACAGCAAGCATACTGTGGATATTGGAGATGTGTTACTGGACGTCTGAGCAACTAACACTTCAGGATGAGTGTGAATTTGACAAAGTGGTCAGATAATCAATGAAATATGACCTTACTATAAGTTCTACAAATACACTGTCTTTGTCTTTTCCTTTGTTTTTTTATATAGTCAGTATAAAAGCTAGTGTTGATTGTTGTTGATTTATCATATTTATATGATATAAAAATCTAAAAACAATGATTTATTTGCTCTGTAATACATTTTGACTTTTTGCCTTAATGTTATTGGCATCATTATAATAAAAATACAAAACACCTTTACTGAAACTGTAATTTGTCCGTTGCAAAACAACAACCATGTCAGTCGGGATTTTTTAAAGCTGCTGGCGTTTGAAAAACTGCAACATACGGCTGCGATGCACACACGTAACTTTGTATACGAGTGATTTTCTGGTATAAAACAACTACATACAGGTTGTAGCTTTAAGTTCATATCTATATCACTTGCTACGTTTTGGAGCCAGTTCGTAAACCTGACCATCATCACGAGTTGCTTGCAGACTACAGACACTTGGCATAGCGGGACACAGATTTAAGTCTCAACTTTCTAAAAGATACATGGATGAGATATGAAGACATGGAAGGCAGTATAGAGTATAAATCCACCAAGGCAATTTGAAATAAGGAGAAAACTCACAACTACGTTTACAGTGTGGAAATAGAAAATCTTACCAACATTAGTTGAGTTGCAGCAAAGCAGCTTCATGGCAAAGCTGAGTGAAAACAGCAACACGAGTGAAATCAACAGCGAGTGGAGAAAGTTTGTAGTAACTCACCGTGTGCTTGCGCGTGAAGAGAGAACAGTCCAAGCAACAGCAGAGGACTCCGGCTCCAGAGACAGAGAGAGACACAGCGCTTCAGCCTTCCTCCCTGCACTGGCATGGTAGAGTCTGCTGCTCCGCTTCTCTCTTCTCCTCTCTTCAATACACTCCACACTCCACAGGGTCCTCCACTCACACTGCCTCTTCCTCTGAGAGTGTGTGTGTGTGTGTGTGTATGTGTGTACGTGCCAGAGAGAGAGAGAGAGAGAGAGGGAGAAGGAGAGAGGGAGTGAGAGAGAGAGAGAGGTGGGGGGAGTACTGGGCATGCAAGTTCCTCTGTGTCTGTGTATGTGTGTGTATGTACACCACAACGTGAGAAAGTCCACACCACACAAGACACAGCAGCAGCAGCAGCAGCAGTTGCAGTTGATTGTCCTCCAGCCCAGTCTGACAGTAGCAGCCCAGCTGAGAGAGAGAGAGGGAGAGAGAGGCAAAAGGGGGGAGTTTACTTCACTTGCCTAGTAGGGAGGGTTGACCCGCTCACACAAACACACACACACACAAATGCATGCACACACACACACACACACACACACACAGGGTGGGAGGACATGGGTGGAAAGAAAACGGGGGCAGGGAGCAGACAGGAGCAAGATGGGGTTTTGAAAAAAGTGGGAGGAGGGTGAGGAGGAGGATATTGAAAACAAGCAGCAGGATCTGAGGATTTCTGCGACTTTAGCAGCTTTAAAAGATAGCTAGTCCCACTTTTCATTTACTGCTTGAATTCTGTCAGGGGGAAAGTGGAACAAATCGTTGATCAAACTGGTTTTTGAACAGCATTTCATGACTATAGACTTGGGAAACCATTACATACGACTCAATAAGCAACCAGAGTCAGTTGTTGTCTAATTAAATATCCCATAAACATCACATGCACGTTATTTGCATGACTACACAATTGACCTTCTCTTAACTGTGGATATCTGACCAGTATATGTTCAGCAAATATATGTGAAGCTCTTAAGCAGAGTAACAACAGTGTGAACTGTGGGTGCAACGACTGTGTGCAAACCCTCAGCAGCAGCCCAAAGTGGCAAAGTAATTAAGAGCAAGGGCCTACTTCAAGTGTGCTAAACAGAGTGGGTTTCAATTGTTCATTCTGATACATGAGAAGGCCAAATTGCAGTGTACTTAACATGCCCTTATGGCTAAGGTTTTGGGTCCAAGGTAATGACCTTCAGTCTTAGCCTGAAAGAAGATCTGGATCAGGCCTATGTAAAACAATGTTCAACTCAAACTGTACCAAAGTTTGTCCGTTAGATAACTTTACAGTCTACACTGGGATTAATAGGAAGGGCTTTTTTTTTCCAATTACCCACAGCTAAGACAGGAAAATGTTTGAGCCTGGCACATAAATTAAAATAGGAGACCTGGATTCCAAAAACAACCCTGAAAGCCTCCACAAAACACCTCTTCACAAAGTGGTGTGCTATTAACAAACCAGGTAGCAGAGACACTTTAAAAGAGCTGTTAGAGGTTACATCATACCAGCCCGGAGCTTTTATACTAATAAATAAATTGGTTGAGACACTCTAATAGACCATTTCCTTCTCAGAGCTATCCCTTTGCCTGCAATGCATTTACAGCAGACAAAAGTTTGTGTGTGTGCTGAGAAAAAACTTAACAGCCCTGAAACAACCCCCAACACATAATGGTGATTTTTGAAATCGCGTGAGTAAATAGACTGGGCAAACAGTTTTTGTTTTCATGTTAATCTGTCTCATTTGTAGCTGCTGCTGTTCTTTGCACTTCTTTTCTTTCTCACACTTGTTCACGTTGTT
Organism: Trachurus japonicus; assembly: GCF_045865225.1. Classification (NCBI taxonomy): domain Eukaryota; kingdom Metazoa; phylum Chordata; class Actinopteri; order Carangiformes; family Carangidae; genus Trachurus; species Trachurus japonicus. The sequence continues at coordinate 23,160,399 of NC_140915.1, read as the reverse complement.
CATTAGTGACAGACAATAGGCGCCCTGGCTGCCTCGCTCCTCGATGAGAAGGAAAATCACTTCATAAATAAACAGTATTCTTCTTCTGTCTCCCTCCTCTCTAAAGCCCCTTTCCCACATGAACCTTATTGAAACCGTGTAGCACAAACCTACTGCACAGGCCCGTCAGTAAAGAACAAGACATAATACATTAAAGCTGAAAATATAAAATCAGCTCATGTGTTCATGAGTTCAAGCAACATTATGCAAAGATGAACACCAGCAGCCACATAGTGAACAAACATTTCACACATTCCACTTATTTGGTTAGTTGTTGTTTTTTTTAGCATGACACTCCAAACACATGATTGGAGCACAAATGTGATGTACACATCTTATCTCCAGCTATATAAGTTTCATCAACCTTTATTTTCATATTTTTCAGTTACGTCAGTTTTCTTTGAGCCACTAGTTTCTGCTGGAGTTATCTCTTTGTGGATGCCAGTCTAAATGGCCTGATCAGCCACTTAATGTGGTTTGTCTATTCATTTCCCTTTTGACCTCTTTTATGTGTCTGGAAATAGAAATAGTGTGCTGCGTAGAAGTATATTTGGTATTTCTTTGCTTTTTTTGTCAATTAAATTTGAAAACATTTTCAGGACAACACTTGTGTCAGTCTGACCTCTGATCAGCTTGGTTCCTGACAGTTCTTTTCAGGAATATTTTGTTGACATACTGTATTAGCAGGTCAGCCAGAGGCACAAACCCAGATTTATGCATGTTAAATAATCTTTAAAAAACACAATTAAACTCACGTATCCTTAACCTCAGAACCTTTAATCCTGCTAAATCTAAAAAAAAAGGATCTTTTTTAACTCTCTAACTGCCCTCAAATGCCCACCCCCCCTACTCCTGTCTCTCTCTCCTTCACTCCTTTTCCCACTCCCCTCCTCCAGTGAACCAGAATGTCATTTCAAGCATGTCTAACCACGGGAAGCCTTTTAAAAACTGTGACAGCATGTGCCCCCAATCCCCACTAGCTGTGTGTGTGCGAGTGTGTGAGTGTGAGTGTGTGTGTAAGAGAGAGAGAGTAATGAATGTCTAGAGCGATTTGCTGGAAGACAGGATATCATATGCAGATTGAGCAATGACCCCTTTGAAAACAGTTACTTTAAGGTATTGTAGACCAGTGCCACACACACATACACACACACGTTTGCTAGTCTTTCATAGTGTCATCTTCCTGCTGGGCCTATGATGAATGGCAGAGGTTGTCAGAAGTGAAGGATGAGCAGTAAAACTGAAAGAAAAAGAAAAGAAAGAAGAGTAAAGAAAAGGTTACTGACAAGAAAAACAAAAGGAGATCAGAGGAGAATGATGATTGAGGTGGTTTGAAGTAGAAGATTCCAGATAATAAATGGAGGTATTGACCTTTCAGGGAGAAGGAGCTCAGAGAGAGGAGAAATAATGTGGATGGGAAGAGGAGGACAGAGTGATGGACAGTGGAGATCAGAGAAAGATAAAAGGAGGCCATGAATATGCAAGACATTTCTAGTTTAGGTTAAAAATAAAGTTGCCCAGACATTAGAATCTGAAGCAGATGGTCTTGCTTTTTCAGAATGTGTCTGTTTTTCATATGCTAATTGTATCCAAGGTCCCTTTACACATTCAGATGACGTTTCTCCACCAGCGCTGGGGGTCACTGTGCTCTATTCAGCATTCACTCGCTCATCATTTTTGACATGCTGTCATAACACGACAACTTCACATGTCAGCAGCTTTCAGTGTCAACACTTAAAAGAACACAGAGCTCAGAAGAAGCAAAATGTGGTCAACAGAAAAAAAAGGTTTATTTTGCATCGATTTGTCATAGCTTTTTTTTTTTCATGATTCAGAAATGCAATGCTAAACCAGAGAGAAAGAAAGAAAGAAAGAAAGAAAGAAAGAAAGAAAGAAAGAAAGAAAGAAAGAAAGAAAGAAAGAAAGAAAGAAAGAAAGAAAGAAAGAAAGAATTGATTTAATATGTAAGAAGCACACAACCACCACAACTGGTGGAATGGACTCTACAATGCAGCAAACCTACTAATACACTTGGCATACTTGTGGCTTCAGATACGTGGGTATTTGTTATTCAAATAAATCGTCCCTGCTTTGGGATTTCCATCTGCACCACAGGATTTAAAGACCACCTTACCTTTTCCTGGTTCACTTTTAGAAGCATTTATCCCTCTATTTGATGTGTGAACAGACAAGGGATTAAGTCCGTTTTAGAGAAACACCTCTGTGGCACAGCAGCACAACTGCTAATCTCCATTTATGCACTTCATTGTGTCTTTAAACTAACAAGCAGTTTAACATAATCTGCTTTAAATCTGTCCATTCACTGCTATTCACTGATGCATTTACATAGCAATCTATCCTGCCTGAATGGTCTGTGGAGAGACTGATGCAGAGAAACATGTGAGTGTATGAGTGTGTGGTTGTAAAGGTGTGTGAAAGTTTCAGAAGTTCCTCTTCCTGTTACTTCTCTGCCTTGTGATTACATATACGGTGGAGAAGAAATTAAAGTCATTTTATTTTGGTCTACCAGCCACAGATAAGCCAAAAATACATTTTTTCTTCAAATAGACCACAAAAATGTAAACAGCGGGAAACTGTTTGGAAGGATGGTGAAGGCGTAGGTGTGAAAGATTTATGGATGAAGGCAAACAGCAACTGCATGAAAAACAGGTCCATGTGTAAGTGGTGGAGTATAGAAGTACGAGACAGGTTAAAATATAGAGTTTCACCTCCTTATCCATATGCTCATATACACACACCATTATAATACAGCTTACAGTAATAATTTTAAAAAAATCTTACAGTATTTACATGTTTTTGTTTCTAGCAGGCACATTCAAGCCATTTCCAAACTGCTGCCCTGCTGCTTAAATTTAGATTTTATAACCGTGACATTGTCTTACAAAATCAGGAAAGCCCAAAATTACACTTGTGAGGCAGTGCTGTCAACTCTCTTTTCCAGAAAGTAGCTCTGGGCTGTATAAAGAAATTGCCAGAATTGTTGTTGGCTGCTGTTCACTAAGGGGTTTTGAAAGTCAACAAATGCAGTGACAAAGTCATGCAGCATTGGGTTACCAATTTTGCAAATTAATCACTCAGTCAGTCAGCGAGTAAAAGGGCTGCATATGCACAGTGTTTAACCTTTTTCACCACGAGTTGCAGATAACCTCAGAATTGAGTCCTGGGACTGAGGCCCAGTGAAGCCTTCAGCTACTCCCCATCACAAACACACTACTCATCCAACAACCCAAGGAACTGAGGAGAGAAATTAGGAAAACAAGGGATAACACACAGAGTGAGGTGAGGCATGATGATGACTCGGTGACAGAGAAGAAGTCTGTCAGGACCACCTTTGACCTCAACACTGATTTGTTCTATACTGACCTTTCACCTTTGGAGAAAATCCCCCTGCACCACTAGAAGCAAATCTTTTCTCACAAACACGGTCAGAAAGGGTGAAAAAAGGAAGTGACGACAGCACTCAAAGGACGAATCACAAGACACAAGTGCAGAGACACACAGTCACAAACGGGACAGAAAATCTCACATTCATACTGGATCAATCTTTCAATTGTATTTACACTCGGAATCAATTATCAGTTATGTATATGATGTAATGTACAAGAAAATACAACACACACTCATGCATGCACAGACACGCGGGTAGGTGTCAAGCCATTTAAACCTCATGAAGGCCTAATGTTGGACTAGGAATGACTTTTACAGCTTGTTACTGTCATTGTGAAACCACTCACTCTATCACTTTACAACCTCCATAAAGTCATTGATGTGGATAGGTGTGGCAAGGGTGGGGTAAAACTAAGAACAGTCCACCCCTTTAATCATGATATCATAAATATTCCTGTTGATGTTAAGGGTATTACTGTATATCCCAGTGGAAACATTGTTTTCCCTCAGGAAATCCGTCAAAAAAAAAAAGTTCTCTGTTACTTAAGTTTACACATCGATTACACATCAATGGTAGAAATTTAAGGGCTGTGATTGTCAAATCGAATGTGGTTGGTTTGAGAGAATGAGGGGAAATGTGTATTTTTGAAAAGAAGAGAGTAGACTTGCAGTCTTTTTTGGTCAGGAAGAAGTCAAATCAGGTTGACCCCCTGTGAGGAACGGGGCTTAGGGTTGTTAAAGGAGGAAATGTTTGGCCAAAAGGCTGGAATGTTAAAAATCTCGTGTTAAGGAAACAGAACAGTTTGCAGAAGACAGAGGAGCTGTGTGACTGCTACTTCCTGAGTGGGAGCTGGGAGTGAGAGAGAATACGAGATGTCCTACCTGCTCTGCGAGATCTTTCCCTGCCTGCTTTTCTGATTCATGAATCTACAGCAGCTTACCAAATAACTGAGGATCACGATCTGTAGCCACCCACCAACATTTGTTTTGTCCCCCCACAATGCCTGGCCCCCGCCTGTCTTTCCATCTGTCACACTAAATATCTGAGACAGCTTTGACTGGAGTTTGCTGTAACTTTAGGGAATGGTGTTTATCTGGTTGTGTGTCATACACAGTAACACTGATGAATGAATTATTGACATAAACTAAGTGAATAATGCTTCATTCAGGCATTTTAAAAACTGCAATGGCTCATGGGAACAAGACAATAAAGTCCATTTTGGGTTTATTCATTGGTTGCTCTTCATGTTGCTTTCACCAATGGTAGTTGAGGATGATAAAAGTGAGCATCTAAGTCTATCTCTGTTTTTTCAGTCTAGGTTTTCAGGGCTCAGAGTGGTGTGGACAGCATTAGGAGATGTAGAGTAAGTAGTGTGGATGTAGCCTTCTTTAGCCATGCTGGACCAAACCAAGGCCATTAAGACATGCATTTCCACTGTCACCAACATAACTCCACTTTCGGTGGTTCTCCTGAACTCAAAGCAGTATCGACGCTGAGTATAGTGTATTGTGATTGTATGATTGTGGTTTTTGTATTTATATTTGTAGACGTACTGTGATGCACTTTAACTGTACATGCACTAATGTCCTGTCCATGCACCATGCATCATTTGTACGTATGTAGCAGCCTGCATGCATGTCCTAGACAAATTTCCTACGGGACAAATACATTTAACTAACTAAGTTATGTTGTTACTTATTTTACATATTCGGCAACTTGCAAATAAGTTGACAATGACCATATCAGTAACTACAGAATTTTCAATCTTTTTGCAAGTTATTTTGGGCAGACAGGACTGTTGGGGTGCACACCTGCCTTCTAATCCAGCCATCTCTCCTCAGATAGCTGAACGGTGAAGGGAATGTCAGCTGAAAGGCTGAGTCTGGGCATCAGACAGTATTCATGGAGAAAAGGCTGATCACTGATATGGCAATTCACATATCTGATAATATCATTGAAGGCAACACAACAATTCAACCTTCACCTCTTGAAAAAAACATAATTGAAGGTCAAAATATAAGAGTGTGAGATGGATTTTATACAGATTGATATTGTCAATTTTAAAATTACAAGCAGATAATTCAGGGTTTGAAATATGGATCAAACACTATATGGATCACTATCAGACAATGGGAAGCAGTAAGGAGGCTTAAGATTTCTGAACTGACTGACTGGCATCAAAAGTTCAACTGGAGTTCAAAGCTGCGTAACAGGCACATGCCTGTCATGAGGTGAAATAATTAAGTCCAGTGTTATTTTTGTTGAGCTGTCACTATCACAGTTCGGGGCAACAGCCTTTCAGAGATCCTCAACCAACAGCTACACATATGGTCAAACAAAGTGACAACTGTGTGTTAATAGATATGTCTTTAATTATCTAAATTATCCAAGATGTTGATGTTTATTTCACTTCTGACAAACTTTTCTAACACTTTTCTTGGTGTCACCCCCCATTGATAAACAAGCGTGGGGTTTTAGTTGTTCTAATTTACTGCTTGAAACTAACTCAGTTTTGCTTTGACTACGTGGTGGGGACCACCTAAAGCGGGAGCTTATGCTAATAAAAGAGCTACATGTGTTTCCATGGCCAATGACAACTGTTTCTACCACCAAGAATAGCTTAGCCCTATAAAACCTTTCTGTCCTATTGCTTTCTCCAAGTCTCCCTCTCTTTCTCTGTTACACACACACACCTGCCAGAAACAGTGCTTCTTTCAATCCCTACACATGCATGCTGAGTGTTGTGTGCTGTGAGTGGCGATTAGTAATATTATTACTTAAAATTTGTATGGCTTTGGCAAATAAACAAAACAAAAAAAAAACACCCCCATTCTGTATGAAAAAATATTTTTATAGACCTGAAGAAACAGTACATACTATATGCTAAATTATTATCAGAAACAAAATTAATTGAACTGAATACAACAATTAATAGAAGAGAAGAGAAGAGAAGAGAAGAGAAGAGAAGAGAAGAGAAGAGAAGAGAAGAGAAGAGAAGAGAAGAGAAGAGAAGAGAAGAGAAGAGAAGAGAAGAGAAGAGGCCCTGTTATGGTGGCTGTTTAGGGCCAAACAGAGCAAGGTGACACCAGGGGCAGGGCGCTGACCTACAAACCGCCTGTAACCCTCACACCTGCATGAACACATGGACACACACGGATACAAAGACACGTACACCAACCCAGACATACAAACATGGACTCACACACCAACTCATTCACACATCACTGCCCACGACACCAGCTCCTCTCGACCTGCCAAAAGGCCACCATTTGACCAACCGATGATACCATCTGTTAGGCAAAACACTAGTGCTTTGTAATTGTTCTGTTTCACAGACTTTATCAAACAATCAGATACATACTGCCAGGGACTGAATAGAGCGTTTTACTGAGGACTTCAAAGGAGAGCTATGTGAGAGAGGTTAGAGGTGAGGGCCCGAATGAAGGGAGAGAAGAAGTATGTGATTTGATTAAAACAGGCACTCTGGAACAAAGAGGGAAGAAGAAAGGGGAAAGAGGCTGCAGTAGTGCAGTCCATTTTAACTTATTTATCTTGAAATAATGACTCCTAATAAAGATACTCATAAAGATATTCATACTGAATATGAAATGATTGCTAAAGACAAAATTCTGTTGTAACTCTTCCATATCAAACTGGCATCCAATTGTTTTTTGCAGTTTTATTTTATTAAGTTTGATTCATTCCAGATTGAATTTATTGCTCTAAAATGAGCATGACCAATTCACATTCATTGAATTTAAGTACAGTTTCTACTGGCACTGATCTCTTCATATGAATCATGTGATTAATTTTTTTTAATGATTTGAAATTCAGTTAGTCATGTAATGTTTTGCTACTGTGATATGTTGGGGTTGGCTTGGTCAGTGATTTACCAGGTGTTTGATGTAAATTTGATATCTGTGCTTTTTCATTCAGGAGATGAACTGGCCTGAAAAGGCCAGAGGTGTGGTGCTGTCTGCTCATGTATGGATTTCCTAATACAAAAGTAGTAACAAGAGTTTGTATTTAAAGTTGTTGTGTTACTCTTGGTATTTACCCACTCTTAGCAATAATATCTGTTAACTTACTAGTTTTGTCTTCATCATCATTGTGTTAACAGTCAGTGCAGGCTGCATGGGCGCTACAATGACTCCGTATCGGAAAGTGGCAAGCCGTGCAAAGTGGGCTAAGGCTAGCTGAAGCATGCTAAATTGAGTAGATGTGACGGAAATGTAAGCAAAACAAGAGGGTTGTTCTCTACCACTAGATACAGCTCTTAATGAGTAAAGGAATTAAGTTAGATACTTAACTCGCAATGTAGATGTAACTTATGCCAAGTAATAACGTGATAAAAAACATTATCACTGCTGAGTAATTAACAGACCAATGTAATTACTGTATCTATGTCACATTATAGTTTTGAAATAACTAGCAATAACTTTTAAATAACACTATAGTTAGGACAGGTGTTGTTCTTGTAGAACATGGAGCCCCACACAACAGTTTGGTGCATCTCTGCTGACCTGCAGAATGTACAGCTTAAGTTTCTGATGTTAACAAAGTCGGACAGGAAGGAGGGACAACGTGACACATGGAGGGAGGACAGAGTTGGGCAGGAGTTGAGTTGGATGGGGGAGGTGATGGGACCAAAGCAGGGTGTCGGAAGGGTGGCGGGGGGGCATGAGGGTCTACTAGGGGTGAGTGGCGCAGTGGGATAAGAGCGTGGGGAGTTCATGCCCCCGCCAGGCCCTTTTCGCACTGCATAAACAAAGAGATTACAGTGAGAAGGGGCTCCGTGCCGCTAACAAGCAGGGGCACCACACACACTCATTTAAACACGAACACACACCCGCACACAGTCACATACGTACAGGAACATGCACGCACACAAACACAGGCATATGAAGATATAAGCGTATACACAAACAAAAACGAGCTCATGCAAGCAAATGTGAATTCACAAACACAACATGAACACAATAAACTGACACACACAACTAACAGGAAGCATCACAACATAGTGGCGCCACCTGTCTCCTCTTCACCAATTAATGAGCTCCCGGCTCCCGGGATGCTACAACGAGGTGGCAATTAGTAGAGAAAAGAACGGGTGAGTCTGAAATGAGGGAGAAAAACAGATGACAGGAGGGGGTAAAAGGGGCTAGGAGACAGGAAAGGGGGGGAAGAGGAAGGTGGGAGAGGAAAGAGAAAGGATGAAAATACACAAAAAAAGAGACTCACAATATAAAATCTGAGCGGGGGAGCAGGAGTTCAAACTGAGGTAGAGACTAATGGCCACAATAACAAAAAAAAAATCAAATTTATTCCCATTTTAACCCAGATCAGGCTCAGGTTCAACACTTCCTGTGTAGTTGACACAAAGGTGTGTTTGGAGAGGCACTAATATGTTCATTCACTATTAAATAGGTCATGTTTGATTTGCATGCTTAGAAAAAATAACAAAATCCTAAACCAAAATTACTTATTTGTTCAATATGATTAATGATTGTGTTTGTTACATGCACATGAAGACAATAACTCTAAAAGCCTCTGAAGAGTGTGGGAATAAAATGTGAATTATGACTAAACAATAAATACAGATGGAGGAAATAAAATAAGCTAGCTTTGTGTTTATATTTCCATTTATCACACAAACCCTCTTTTTTTGTCTCTTTTGTTCTGTCATTCAATCAATCTTTGTTTCCTGATTTTCTCTCTCGAATACACGCACACACATACACATACATTCTGTTTGCCACCTGATAACAAGCAGTCATTCATACTGCCTCTCGACCCCCATGACCCCTGAACCCTGAGACCTAAATACGGAACAAGAACCGAAAGACCGATCATGCATTTGCTGACAGTGATTACTCACGCAGGCACAAGCAAGAAAGCTAAAAGAGTGCTCAATTTTCTAACTTTAAAAAGGAAGGAATACCATATCACAGAACATAACAAGCTCTGTTGCTGATCCTCAACCATATAGATGAATAAATGATAGAATAAAAATGAGCTTGTCTCCGTCAAGCTTCAGAGGCCTGGGAGTCTGAGGGCTCAGTTTAGTTTGTTAGCTGTTCTTAGGACTGCACTCTTCTGGACAGAGACCTACAGTAGTAAAATATCAAAAACAACCCTTTTAAAGTCAATGCAGACAATAATAGCAAAAATACCTCTATGATTTTTTTTTTTTTTTTTTACCATCGATTTACAGTTTTGTTTTGGCTATGGTAACAAGCCCATCAACTTTGAGTTCAATGTCCAAGTTAAAAGAGGAAACGTGATTACTTTGTTCACATTTTTTTTTTCAATTTCTTTCATACACTGCCACTTGTGATATGTCTATTCATATCTATAGTGAATAAGAGCTATTTTTCCTGTATCAGTGTACCGCAAGCAGAGGCACTTGGCGGGAAAATGTAATTGAGGAAACATGTTGAATAAAGCAGAGAATGACCTGACACACTAAGCAAAACTAATCACCAACACAGACACATAATACACACCTGGGCATGATGCATTTTAAGACACAAGAGAAAGGCAGAAGCACTCACACAAAGCACATGCACTCATTTGCGTATCCCAGCTCTCTCCAACCCCACACATACAGGGCAGGTGTGGGGTCAGTGTTAGGGCCAGTAGCCTCGGTCCAGCTCCCAAATATAGAGCAGCCACTATTCAGGGATCCTTAAGTTCACCACCGGTTCTCGTATGACCACCATCAACCCTTTATGTTCACGGAGAAACAGACATACCTAACACACAAAACACGCATTCATTTGTGCGTACACTGTGCATGCACACCGCTCCAGCACAAGTATTCACACGCATACACTGCGTGCGTACATCTGTGCACGTATGTGGCCAAATACTAGAGCATTATTCACACATGCGTAGGCATGCATACCTACACACACACACACACACACACACACACACTGTTAACACATCATTAAGATCTCTATCTCCAGCTATCTAAAACATGAATGCTCATTTCCTCTCTCCCCAAGCCCTTTAACCATACCCAACGTTTTTTGTTTTTTTTTTGCATATCTGTTCTTCTGTTTCTCCTTCTCTCCGGACGCTCACCATCTCCTTCATCTCTTGGAAGACACTATTCACAGTGTCTATTCAGTGTTTAACAGAGGATCTCTTCTATCGCTGAAACATAAGCCTGACACTCTGACCCCTCAGGATGACCTTTGCACTCCAAGCTAACGCCTCTGACACGTAGTAACATGCCTATGTGCGCGCACGTGTGTGTGTATGCATTTATTCCGTGTGGAAACCACATACTGGTCTTTACCTCTGCTGGCTTTGCAGTCAGTATGAGTATATGTCCTTACTGCCTGCGCAAATCTGAGTGTATATACTGCAGAGAGAGATTTCACTACTTCACAAGAAAAAAATCATGTATCCTCCTGGGCTTCAAAGTGAAGTATCAATACATTTTTATTCACACACTCAAGAAAAAAAAATGTGGGTGACTTGTGAAATGATGGACACAGCAACAAATGAGACTGAAAAGTAACCAACAGTTTTCGGCTTTAAGTGCATAAATGTATTCAGGAATACTAACACTAGTTCCCAATTTGCTGAGGCGATGTCAGAGTTGATTCACAACTGGTGAAAGGAATCCCACTGAGAAACAAATGAGTGGAGCAAAGCATCTGATCTGAACATCAATCGCACATCTGTGGAACAAATGGCACAGAGACAGCTTTTTAAGTCATGCGCTTATGAATAACACTGTCTGAGGTTTGCACTTCTTGATTGGCACAGCATGTGGTAGAAGAGCGAATTGTTAGACTGGAAATCACTCTGTGAACTTTTGTTTCAGTATGACTTCACCTTGTCAGTCATGCAAACAAACAACAACAAAAAAAGATATGCATGCAAAACCATCAAGGACGATGTTGCTTTGCCGTTGGTGATATTGTGGGTGACTAACGAGAAGCAAGAAATTATCACCGACCACAACTGTGTGTTTATATGCAGGTACACACACACACACACAATCAGCTGTGTTACGAAAACCTAAATTCAATTTCCCCCTGACTGGAAGCGCATGCCTGTGCAAAAATATTGCAACGCACCATTTAATCTGATTGTGTGTGTGTGTGTGTGTGTGTGTGTGTGTGTGTGTGTGTGTGTGTGTGTGTTTGTGTGCGTGTGTGTGTATATGAATGTATGCATGAATTAGCTTGAGTGTTGGACTTCCACAACATTCCTTAAATCAAACCCTCTTATTGACTCCACATGATGTTAATTCATATGGAGCGTACAGTGTTATATTAACAGATATCCTCACATTGTACACGTCTCTTTTCTGTTGGGCTTTTTGACTTTGTCGTATGACTCCTAAAAAGTTTCTCTTTCTCTCTCTCTCTTTGTGCGCAAGTGTCATCGTCACATTTCATAATCTGGGTGGTCTCTTATACATCCCTGCAGCTGCAAAGTCATTGGAGAGCCGTTAAAGAACCTGTATTCAGCAACTAATGTAGTAAAATCATGTAGGTGGTTTTCTCTCTCTCTTTGTGTGTGTGTGTGTGTGTGTGTGTGTGTGTGTGTGTGTGTGTGTGTGTGAGAGAGAGAGAGAGAGAGAGAGAGAGAGAGAGAGAGAGAGAGAGAGAGAGTGTGTCAGCATGTGTGTGTGTGTGTGTGAGAGGGTGAGTGTGAATTTTGCAGCTTTGATCATTTCATACCTTTCATGTGTCATGCTCGTCTTATTTGTCAGAATTTAAGGAGTCGCCTTTAAATGTTTCAAAGTCATATTCAACACAAACACAATTTTAAATCATGATGTCTAAACAAATCATGTTATGTTGGACAGCAGTTTTATTTGCTCTTCTGACAGCAGCACGGGGTAATGAAGGTCAAGGTTAGGCAGTGGAACATGCAGTTAAATTTGTTAAGGTATCAACAACAGCACAAGTCATTCACTGTAACTCAATCTAGTGATTACTCTCTGAAGAGCACACAGGGACCTCTGACGTTTTTTTGTTTTGTTTTGTTTTTTTTGTGTGTGTGCAATGAAGATAAATTAATACATCTATACTGATTTGTACTAATGGGCTAAGTTTGTTTGTCCTTTAGGTACAATTGCATGAATTATGTGATTGCACAATAAATTGTTACATTACTATCTACTCTGCCTCTGTAATGTGCCAAGAAATGTCCACTTTTTATCTTTATCAGTACTTTCAATACTTTCATAATGCATTAATTAATAAATATCTTGGGTCACAGGATTTTACTTACTTATTCTATGTTTCTTGTGATGTTTGTCATTGTTTTTGTTTTAATGTGTCTTACTTTATATTTTATCTGTACAAGCACTTTGTAACAATGTTAAAAAGGTGCCACATAAATAAAGTTTATTATTATTATTGATACGTTAGCCCTTATTTACTAAGACTGGACCTCTGTAGCCTCTACACATTATTGGTGCTCCAGCAGTAATGGCTTTTAAAATTAAGCAAAGAGTCTGTTAATACATTTTGAGTCATGGTGATTGCTTTTTGATGGAGTGGATGCGTGTTGAATGGTGTGAAATTAGTGGACCCGGCTACCACAAAACCATCCCCAGTCAGCTTGGTATCTTGTGTACAAACTTCCATGTCAATAGTTTTCTATTAATTAAATCACAGTAGAAATCTTCACACCTTGATGTATTTAACTTCATTTTTAAGGGATATATGCCAACATGGACACAAACAGACGGATCATAAGCTGTGGTGAATTTTAGTTCTCTTATCCATTTTATTCACAGACTAGCAGTGTGTGTGTGTGTGTGTGTGTGTGTGTGTGTGTGTGTGTGTGTGTGTGTGTGTGTGTTGAGGCTGAGCTAGTTGTTGAAACATTATTGGATATTCTAGAAGATCAGCCTGTGACATTTAATAACAAGCTTGGGTCCTCTCTTCTAAAATACCTGGAGCTACCTGGTCCAGCTCAGTATCAGGTGCAGAGAACAGATGAGGCTCTGAACCACAGCTTCACATACAGAAACACTCACGCATCTATGCACACGTTTGGCTTCTATCTCAGTCCTCAACAAAGCCACATTTGTTTAACAGCTGATCTCCATGTGATAAGAGATAAAAGTATATCAGGCAGGACACCCACACACACACACACACACACATACACACACACAATTATGTTTTCAGATGGCTGGTTGTATTTACATAATCATTAGTTGTGGGTGAGACTCTGTCACGATCTGCGTGGTGTGCCCGGTGGTATTAGAAGCAATTGCAGTTTTAGAGGTAGGCCTACAAGCACATACAGGCAGTATATGTGTTTACAGGGTATATGACATAAGAAGTACACATGCATAATACACACAGCTGTGCACCGTGAAGGGAACTAGTATTTTAGTTACTGCTAAGGATGCAAAACCAATACAATAACTGTTGCAAAACACAGCAATACATCAATCTGACAGTTATTAAACTAACTTGTTTTCAGAGTTGTGACACCAAAAGGGGCAAGGAAGCCCCCCCCTCCACACACACACACTCACACGCACACACACAATCCGACCCCACTGCCCCTCCCTGTGGCTTAGAGAAATTACTGCCACCTGAAGCGGAACCACGTCCATCATGCAGAGGCCCCCTAAAGCCCCACAGGTGTCCTTTAACATGTCCACAAGGTCCCCTCCTCCCCCTTGGCTCTCCATGTGGCCATTCATCTGGTTGCAGTGGAGGACATCAAAACAAAACACATCCCCGGGGGGAAAACCCTCACAGCTAACCATGCAATTTGAATTACTTTGCCGTGAAGACACAGCTTGATGCTTCCAACGCTGTGACAATACAATCAGCCTGTTAAATGTGGCTCTTACATTATACATTTTAAGTTGGTTTTGTAGGAAAGAACCATATTGTTCCTCACAAAACACTGATCCTATTAGTATTCATGCTGCACCCTTGTTGTCATCCTTTAGCCTTTTACTATATGCTGCACAGGTTGAATCCCATTCTGTTTTTATAGTTTACATGCATACATACAGTTCTGCTGCTCATCACCACTTGTCGGTGTTTAAAAATAAGAAAAAAAGAAATTGAGCTGATCTGCAGCCAGGAACCAAATAACAAATCATCTCATCCTGACCAGAGAGTGAAGACTCACACAATGAGTTACAAGAGACAGGTGGAAAACTCCAAACCACAAAGACCAACTATGCATTTCCCAATAACAGTCCAGCTGGCTGTGGTTTAAATAAGTTGTTTCTAAAGAAAACAGCAGTTGTTTAAAACTGAGAGAAATGGAGCAATCACCAGTCTTCTCTAAATGTCATTCAACTGAAAAGCACAGAGGAACTGGCCAAATCCAGTCATTCCACATTAACAGGCGGTGGGCTGACAACATAATATGCATGGCAACAAATAAATGCCTTTCCATTAAGGCCCACAGCTCATCTTTCTCTACAATGAAAGCACACCAAGTATTTTTTTTTCTTGATCGCCAAAGACAAACAACACAGAGAATGAGTAAGATGGAAAAGGAAGAGTTGTGAAGATAATACGCAAAGAGAAAGAGGCAAATGCAGGTAGACAGACACACAGACAGACAGGCACAAAGCTAGCCATCACCACAGACAGACAGAAACACAGACAGTGAGACAGTCGGACTTTTAGAATAAACACCGGAGCTCTCAGTGTCGCCCAGGAAGAAATTCTTCTCTTTGATGTCAAGCCATGTGACCTTGCAGCAGTCTGAGGAATTGAAGCACCATCCAAACAAACGTCAACACCACTAACACCCTCAAGGTCAATGTGTGTGCGTGTGTGTGTTTGTCTAAATTTTGGCATGTGCACATTTGTGCAGAGGAAGATGCGGACAGATATACTCCAAACTTTTTAATGGTCATTTTTTAGTTGTTGTTGTTTTTTTTCTTTCTAAACTTTAAGTAAGTTTAAAGGGTTATTCAACACCTTATCTGCTGCTGAAAATATTGAGCAAGTCAATTTCTCCTATAAAATTTCCAACAGTGTTACAGGAATGCAATGTAAATTGGTGCAGTTCTCTTGTAAGATATTATATTGAACCTTCTTTTTAAACACAAATTCCCCTGATAATAGAAAACAAGTAGAGAGACTGAATGCTACAAATAGAGCAGAAATACAGTCATTTTATTAAATTACAATTTTAACTTGGAACAATCTGCAAACATTATATCTGACATACACGTCAGTGTTGTCCCTTTACCTTATATAAAAGATGAAGAAATCATTACATGATGAAAAGTTTGTGTTATGTTCATTGTGCTCACAAGGCTAGAGATCTCTCCTACACCGACATCTTGTGGCACTGCTGGTATGGAAATAATTAGTTTGTTTTCATGTTGGGCATTTTGGTACGTCACTTCGGATCATCAGAAGTTGCTGCACTACAATGCAATGCCAATGCCAAGGTTAGTTTATTATCTTAAATGAGCAATTTCCAAGCATCAACCAACATTATTCATGCTTCTGTGAAAGCCCCTTTACTTCCGTCATGGCAGCACAGATTGCCAACGTTGTTTCTGTTGTGGCTCAACGACTGAGAAAACACTGCTACACTTTGAATACAGTCCTGTCTTGCTGGTAAACAGTGGTGTCCCATTGCAGCAGTTTATTTAGGAGTCTGTTCTAACCCAAACAGGGCTTATGACAAAGCTACTGCTCCCTCTTTTAGACCACTAAGTACTTTCTGTTGCTGCTGAATGCTAGTAGGCTGCTGAAGCATGTGGACAGCTGTCTGAGTGTGAGTGTGAGAGAGAGAAAGAAAAAAGAGAGACAAAGTAAAAAAAAAAAAAAAGAGACAATAGGAGAAAAAAAATGGGAGGCAGCAAGAAAATCTGCACTCAGAGAAAAATCGTCATCACAGCAGCTCACACACAGACACGAGTGAGCAGCACTTGAGATCTGTCCGATAATGCAACTGAGTGGAACCTTATAATATATTTACTGCATGTTTAAAACTCAGTAAAAGTTTGACTGCAGTACACTTTCACTGGCTGTAACATACTCATGGGACAAAGCAAACTACTTAACAAGCATTACTTTACATAAATGTTAAGGAGAAAGTTTAGGAAAAACAGTCTTCCAAACTTTTAGCTTCAAATGATAAACATCTGTTCACAGATATAAGATCATCAGGTTGATGAAAGTGCCCCCTTTGATTTTTTGTTTGGTGTTTTTTCTGTATACAGATACATTAATACACACATACACACATAAATAGATACATACATAGACACACACAACATATACAATATATACAATACTGATGTGAGAGGTTGCAATGCCATGCCATGATACTCTTATCATCTTCACCCAAGAAATATCAATATGGCCTCAATGTGCTGAAGTTAAAAAGACTCACATAATTTAAAATGACTCACATAAATTTTTATATGCTTCAATCACTGGACACATTATGCCTCTGATGATGAATAGTAGGAACAAGAGCATTTATGCATTGAAGAGAATATTTATGCACAATCTGGTTGATATCAAATGCACAACTTAAGTCCTTGGAGTGAGATGTAATGGAAAAGCACATGGAAGATTCTTTTTTCCATTTACACAAGTTCATGACCTCACCAATAGCGACATGCACGCGCATGCACACACACACACACACACACACACACACACACACACACACACACACACACTGCAGTGTGGATCTTAGCGTAGAGCCCCGTCATGTTGAAAGATGCTGTTGCCAGCACACCTGCGTGTATGTGCATGTGCATTTCCTTCTACGAGCTAGTGTGTTTGTGAGTTTGCACGTGAAAACACCTTCTCATGTTACAGCAGTAATGGCCCTGCTGAAACGTGTCTCTCTGTCAAAGGTTCCAGGCTGCTGTTTAATACAGTCAATACACAGCAGTGTTTCCTCTACAGCTGAGGCTGGGTCAGCTACCTCAAAGAGTAGTTCATGTAACAACAAAAATAAGCTTGATTAAACTGGTTATTATGATAGATAATTCTACACATTACACAGAATTTGAGAAATTGAGAGATTCCTTAGAATAGTAATAGTACTGTATGTGTCTGCAGTGGGACCACCAATTATATTTGAATTAAAGTACGGTATTGTTGATTTGATAAAATAATTAGCTACATGTTCATTTTTGACAGTTTGAAAGCCCTGCTAGTTACAATATATCAATTGTTTATTCAAACTCCACAAAATAACTATTACATAATACCTACTAGTAAAGGCCTAGTTGTGTTGGAAAGCATGGTATATACAGCATGTAGACAGTCTTATAAATCCTTGACCCACACTTGTCAATCTGCACACACAAAACAGATAGAAAATATAGAAATGTGATATATTCCAAGCAAATATCTAAATCACGACAGTAAATCTAGAATTATTATGCTGTTAAGGCTGCACTAGCCTATTAGGAGCTGTATAATGATAAATACACCATAATTCATTGTATTTGTGTGTTTCTCCTGTATGTCCAAATACCGCCTCGCTCTCTGTCTAACATAATGACATCATTCCTGAGTCAGGGCATCCTGAAATACGCCTAACTGCTTCTGAATGTGTCTGTGATAGAGAAGAATAAATTCAACAATGTCTGTGCATAGCTGATTACACACTGAGACATACTGCGCTTCAAAGCATGCATGATGACATACTATATTCAATGTGAAATCAATCAGCTGGGATGCGCCTTGTTGGAGGAATTATCCGTTTCAAAAAATCCCACTGAGAATCTCTCCTTCAACTCACTCTGCAAACCAAGCACCATCTGCTCAATATATTCCAAACTGCAACGGTCCTCATTTAAAAACACTCGTATGTAAATGCACATTTAACAGCACCTGGCTCTCCTGACTGAATGGCCTCTGAGAAACAAATTTGTGCTGGTGGAGAATGTGTTTGTCCAGATGCCAGCTGTGCCATGGACAGCTCTCCCTGATACACTTGCCAGGGCCTCTTTGCACTTTGTTGTGCACCTGTGCCACCACTCTATGTGAGAAATGAGTCTGGGAGAGTATCATGTATCAGGCTTGCATCAATGCTAATGACTAACAAAAGCTAGCAATTTATAAGCAGATCACCTGTGGCACTGCATATTTGGTTTATGGATAGTGTCTTTGCTTTAAGAGGTAGGCCTGTTCTCAGTCACAAGCACCAGGCTGTTTGCAAAGCATGTGATTATGCATCACAGATGTACTCAAATGGTAAATAAGCCATGGTTCAGCTCATGGTGCGTTTACATGTCACAAACCTTCTCAGTTGGTGTAGTTGTCCATGCTAATAAATTTCTTCTCGGCCACTGAGGCTAAATCCCTTGTGTTAGTGCAGGCTAAGGTTACACATTGCTGTCCCCCAGGAAACATTTATATTTGCAAGCAAGCAAGCAGTGCTCACAACTCTGTGTTTCTACGGCCAACTGTCCATAAAATGTAAATAAGTAAGAACAGCTGTTTGAGCAGAGCCACTGAGATAGAGACTCAGAGATAGCCTACTAAATTTTGTTCATAGACAATATGCTTTAGGGAAAAAGAACAAGTAGCTAAATACCAGTGATAATTTAGGCTACTTGCAGCTCAAGTTAGATATTTTAGGAAAAGTCAAATATACAGTAATTTATGGATAGGAGTCAAGGAGTTAAGGATATGGTGTCACTGTGTGTGTTGCTCTTGGCAAGTTTGGATTTCAGAGAAACACGCAACACGAGACTGTCTCCCCTTCACTACCTTCCTCCTCCTCCCTCGGCATATATACTGTAGCTGCACTCTCTGGGCTATTTTGGTTGGTACAGTTGGCTCCAAAATCAAGTATTTACAGAGAAGGGAGAGAGGTGGTCCTGACGCTTCAGAACCTGATTCTTTTGAGTTCATGCAACTTGTAATAATAGATCACACCGATCATCACCTGCTATCTAACTGCAGTTTCTACATGATCAAAGTTACTCTACTTATTGATGGAGGGTAAATGTCCAATTTTGAAAGTACCAGTCCATTTTTGAGTAATTCATATTATTAATTATCTCTTACCTTTACATGGAGTTTTACTTTCACGGATGAGACTGGTCACACAGCTCTCTCCAATCCCTGCATGCATACACAAAAACAAAGTCAACAAAGACAAATATGGTTACTGAAAGAGATAGGGTTAAGTACACAATTCTCTACAAACACAAACCAGTTGTGCCTTGAAGTAAGTTTCCTTTTGTCATTACTCTGTACACCTGCAATGTATTTAACTTACAAAGTGGACTATGATTGTGGTATCTATCCAAAAGCATCACATCCAACAAGTTTCCTCCATGCATCAAATTAAATAAAACATAAACAACATTCTACATAAGAGATACATATTGATTTAGTTTATAACATTTTATTTTCTCTAATGCAGTCACACATGCCAAAGATTGCACATTTTATTAGATCTTGTGATTGGACGGTCAGGTTGTACAGATCCACACCCATAGAGCTGGAAAATTAAACTCAAATAAAAATTCTTTATATAAACATGACACTCAGGGCGGGTCAACTTCTTCATCTCCGAGAAAATACAGCCTCCAAAACACTGTAACTCACACTGGATTCATTTCACACAACGTTTCTCTTTATTGCCACGCTATAAACCACTCCAGCTTTATGCACGTATGTGTATGTGTGTGTGTGTGTGTGTGTGTGTGTGTGTGTGTGTGTGTGTGTGTGTGTGTGTGTGTATATGTGTGTGTGTCTTTTCTGAATGTGTTATCCCACATAGTCAGAACCACCATTAGACAAAGAGGTCAATTCATATTAGGTGTTAAAACAGCCACATTGTCCATAAATCAAAGTGCTAAAACTTTAAGGCATCTCTCAAACCACAACGGGTGGAAAAAAGAATCTAAAATTATTACATTTTCTCAAATAATGGCGCCATTCAGTTCCTGACAAAGAAATTACATGCCATTTAGTAATTGTTGGATAATAGTTGTTTTAGTTCACACATAGCTCCAGTAAAATATAACCCCCAGGACCAAGGCCCTACGTGCTATAATAGTCATGGTGGATCACAAGTATTACCCATACTGAACTGAACTAACCCCGATTATCAACACAAGGCAATAATGAATATCAGCCAACGGCAATGTTTGCCTAGGTTGGACTAATGAATGGTTTCTAACAAAACAATCCTATGTGTTTCTATTTGACCTCATTTAAACAGTGAACAGGCACACTGTATAAACATCTTTGCTAATAATAGTTTGCTGGCAATTGGCATACATGTGAAAAAGAGAAAACTGTCATAAATTTCCACAATAATAGTCGCTACAGTGGTTATTGCTGCTGTGTTACACGCCTCAGCTCATCTGCAATCCAACAACCAATCTTTTTTTTTACCAACTGAGGGAAATGGCTTCAGTCTACCTCATGCCTGATCTAAAGTATGTGGGAAGTAGAAAATGCCACTGTGGGTGTCATTTTACAGGCCAGCTTTCAGGTATCAAAAGCAGGCGTGTCATGGCGAGAGCTAGGCGGTGTGCCAGACAGTTGGTTGTTTCTAAAAAGGATCAGTGAGGCGGATTACTGCCTAAATCCCTTCTTTCATTGAGTCCCTGAAAAACTGTCATTTCGCTCTCCACTTCACAATAGCCACTGAAAACACTGACAGGTAGAATGACTGGAGAAAAGAAGCCGCCTGCAGTGGAAACACGCGTATGCAGACACAGAAACATTTCCTCTAGAGTCGTGTCCTTCATCTGCATGTGTTTTGTTTTAATATTATCTTGGTGAACAGATGAGCAAAAAGCGCTGTTTGATGTAAAGGTGATGCTTTCTGATGACGTTACTGACTGCAGCGTGAACTCTGCAATCACACAAGAGAAACAATTCAATCTACTGCAACATAAGCTCATCCAGACACACTTGCACTCGTATATGTATATGTATCTTGAGTTTGCTGTATCGAATAAGAAGCATAACATTAAGTCAGTAATCAAATTAAAAATCCATCTCAGTATTGGATTGTATTTTTGACTAAAACTGAAACACAGATATTACAAACACTTCAAGGACAACATCACTGCCAACGCAGCCAAACATAATGTTAATTTATCCGATGAGTCACAGTTCTAGGGGTCATTTTTGCGTTCCAATTTCCCTCAATATTATGAGTAATTGTAAAGCTTCATTATGTACTGGGGGTAGTAGATGACGCAGGGTGATATTTCAACATTATATACAGAGTGAAGGCTGTCCATCTGCGTGCTCTAATATTTACTTCTCAATCTTAGGTGTTTACACATACACACTGAAATGTGCTGAAATAAATTCTATAAATGGTGAGAAAAAAAAATATGAACACACATACATTAATAATATTGTGATCAATTTTGTCCGAAGCTAAATTTGCCATGAACGATGTTCTGATCTGAGACCAGTCTACAAGGAGACATACCACCCACTCTCCACCATCTGCAGTGCTCTCCAGTAAAACAGTACTGCTATAGAGGTTTTCGGTAAATCCTAGAAAACCATTAAAAGAAAACACATGATCAAATTCATGTGAGTCAGTAAATAGCCAAATGTCTGAACAGACGATTGATTCATACTTAAGGGTAATGTGGCAATCACTCAGCAAGCCAGCCCTTTTAGCCGGCACTCACACATTACTACTCTGAGGCACTTCTGTTAGCTGGACTTGGACACGCACACACAAACACACAGGAACACACACATGGACCCCACCTACATAGTAAAAGTGCTCACTAGCAATGATATTAAAACCTGTATGTCTGGCAGCATTCCCAATGCCCAGTGTCCAGGTCTATCCAGTGAGGAACTCATGCACACTCAACGTTTGTGACAAAATCTAAAATCAACATGGACCTAAACCTCAGTAAGAGCAGACTCCAGCACAGCCAGCAGTATAGTGCATAATGTACACAGCACCTTCCCTTTCTCTGTGTTTTTACCTCCCTTTATATCACACATCCACAGGAAGGCTGCACTCCACAGCCAGCAGAAGCTCTGTAATTGTATTTAGCAACCTGGCTGGATAAGATTACAATGAAAACCATCCAACTCATTTGCAGGCCAGAGACTCCCCCTGAAAGGCATCACAAACCATGGCTGCTAAATTCAAATACTATTTCTGATTGATATTAATATGTTATATAGAGGAACTTAGGAGGAGGTAGAAAATCAGAGGAGAGGAGAATTTCTGAATCCCTGTCGGATAACTTGATAAAAAGGATAATGTCTGATATTCAAAATCCTTTGATCAGTGCATTGATCCTGTATTCCCCCTCGATGGTATGTTAAGTGCAGACACAACAACAAAGTACTAAAATTCTTCTTGGAAGTAGATTTTGCCCTTAAAGCCCTTGAGAAAGACAGATTCTGTGCAGGAACTAGGGAAAGAGAGGGAGTTGCAGTGAAGCAGACAAAATGACTGATATTTTAATCATTTTTAACAAGGAGCACAGTATGTTTTTCTTCTGCTACAAAACAGATCTTGCAAACAGACAGGCTTCATTTAACTTCCATGTCAAATTAAAGTGACATTGCGTTTGCGTGCACATACACACTCACAGTTCAATTCAAAATTCAAAGAGTTATGCAAAGTGGAACACCGTGTCAACGATGTTCATCTTTTTTTTATTCTTTAATGAAAAACATTCTCAGGGTCTATTTATGAGACAATGGCAATATCGATGCCAGCGGCACAAAACAGGGAGATTTAATTGTCTTAGACAAACTCCTGCCAACTCCAATAAAACCCAGGCAACCTTATTCAGCGTGCAGCCTGACCTCAGCTGAACTTTTCCCCTTTACGCAAACCTTTTTGATGTATTCTCGATACCGTGTTTCCAGCACACATGGTTCTCTATAAGATGTTGTCACTGAAAATATCCCAATTTATTTTGCTGCTCGATGACAGCCCACAGAGGGAACTCACCAAAACTTCTTCCTGTCAGTCGACCTCCCCATGCCGGCTGCACCTGCCAGAAAACGGCGACTGTGTTTGCAGAAGTTTGACTGACGCACGGACGTTTGTAACTGACGTGATGTGTTTCCCCAGAAAACACCCCCAGAGGTGTCAAGTACAGTATGGAGTCATGAACAGGTTAAAGCTGTGTGTCTACAAGTGCTCATAATGTGTGTGAGAGTCACTGCAGTGTGAATTTTAGGAGGTGTGTGAGATATAGAACAGCAGTTTGAAGGATATGACTCATTACTGGCTCTATAGACCCCTCAGTTTGTACCCTCTCTAGCTGCAGCCTTAAAACAAGGAACAAATCTATTTACCTGCCAGGTTAACAAAACTTTTCCGCCTATTCGCTGTGGAACCTTTTTTCACCTCCATACTGACAGGTTGAAATGTGCTGTGCAAAGTGAACTTGCACAGTGACTGCGATACAGAAGTTAAGATACTTTTCAGGAAGTTCTTGTTTTACAAAATTACTGACCTCTTGTTTGAGTATATAAATATAGGTACCTGTCAATTAATCTGATGTCTCTCTCTCTTCCTCTGTCGTCTCACAAAACCAACAGCAAGGCAGGCCTGACGTGAAATCACATGCTTCTCCTGAGTAAATCTGGTTAATTATGATCTCGTGTGTCAAATCAGTGAGAAAGTGAAATGTTTTCCAACCAAAAATTGTGTCCCCTACTGAACTTCAGTCGAGGAAGTTCAACTTGTCCTCGCTGAATCGAAGCACATGGTTGATGACGGCATTATGTCAGACGGTGGATCCAAAGTATGCAAGTTTTACTCATTTAGGTTGAAGGACATTGAAATCAACAGTGCAAACGTTTTAAGGATTGCTTCTTTCATTTCAAAACATCATGAACTATGAAAGCATCGCTTACTTCCATACAGTAGTCTCGCTCACTGCTGTGTTGTAACATTTTACATGTTAGGCCTTCCCTATACCTAAGTCTGACTAAATCCCCAAGAATGTGGAGGAGAGGAGCAGACGCAGAAAAGGAAGTCTAAATATCTGATACTCCTAACATCAGCTACAATAAATCATGGCACAACAACAAAACCAGGGGAAAATTACATTTTGTTATTGTGATCCTTGCTGTGATGTTTCCACACTGCAGCTGAATCCCAGTTATGTTTTCAAGTGCATAATAATGTGATTATGGCCCATAAACAGAGTAAGGCAATACTCTATTTCATTTGTTTCATGGTTTTGTTAAAGTATAACCCTGTTAATTTCACAGTTTCAATTGGAATTAAATCAGCTGCATGCTCATGCCATTCACATTTTCCTTTATCAAAAGTTTTGTCTGGTGTAATTCAATAAATCAGAATTAAATGAATTGGATCAAATAAAGACTGGTGTTTTTATTAAACACAATGTTCAAATAAGAGAGAATGACACTGTAAAACAATAAGAAGAAGTTTATATTAGGGCTGCACAATATTGGAAAAAAACTAACATTGTGATATTTTTTTTTCTGCAATATATATTGCAATATTAAGAAATACAATACATATACTTTTACATATTGTATGTACCATGTCCTGAAAAATGAAACTCAGAGAACTAAAACTTTAACGATGCCTGTGTGAAAGCACCCTAAATCTGACTTTGATCACGGTTATCATTATTATCACGGCATTGTTACACATATACACACCAGTGTTTCCCCTAGAATTTTTTTCAGGCACAGAAAAAACCCTAAACAGACAAGGAGCATGGGACATCTTATTTGGCGCAGTTGGATTTGGTCAGGTGGCGCAGCAAGCAGTCTACAATTTATGTTTGTATTCAAATTTTTGTTCACCCAATACTGTATAAATTGCTTCCTTCACTTTTCAAACGAAGCAGAGTTCGGTAATCAGTCACGGTTTTAACGATAATTAAAATTTTAAACAGTAATACTAACCGTCGGGAATTTTACCGCGGTTTATCATTATACCGGTAATCAGACACATACTCATTTACTAGCTACTAATAGAAAACCAGCAGACTCAACGGTTTAACCTTTTTATTTATTTAAATCAGACACATAAAATATATAGCGTGAACCTTGCTCAAGAAGTGGTGATATAGATTTATTTACAAGATCTAATCCCTGCTAGAGGAACAACATTGTTTTTTTGGATGGATAGATGACAATTGGAGGGTCTGTCAGGATTATGTGTAGGAGACTAAAAAAACAGACAGCAGGAACACAGACAGACAAACGCTGAGAGGTAACAAGGACACAGTGAGGCCAGAAACGCAAAACTAATTCATACGGGATGAAAACCAATCTTGAAGTAGAGCCACTTCACCTTGAGAACGCCTTGTGGCAACAAAGAACGTCCACAGCCACCAGATTATCCTTAATTTCCTGCAGCAGAGGACCTGGCTGTGGCGCAGCTCAAACTAGTTTTCATTGCTTCATTACATACATTTGCTCAGGGTCAGGAGAAGGTTTGTAATCGGCCCTTGAGATCTGCAGGACACAGTAGCATCCCTGCCAATCAAGACACGAAGAGGACCAACAGAGCTTGGTTTGCTGTGTATGGTTGTGTGCACACGCTTATAGAAATGGTGATTGGTAGAGAAAAGGAAAAAAAAAGCAAAAGAACACCGACACAGACACCTACACAAATGTAACTGCCCCTTTTTTGCAAGCATAATAGAGGAATGCCTCAAAAACTCTATTCACTATTTTAACACAGACCATTTTAGTCAGTCCTTTAAAGCATTCATTGTTTTAACAGCTGCATGTTGAATATTCCATTTATATTTTATTTGACATCCTCAACCTACTTCTGTTGAGTTAAAGTTCACCCAGCAGAGGCCCTCACGTGTGTTCGTGCCAGGCTAAGCTTATTAAATCTTAAAACAGAATATGTTGTTTGGTCAAGCTGATTATTTTAGCTTGTGCTTCATTTCTAAAACCATTTTTTCTCTATTTTTTGAAATGACAAGATGTCAAACAACATACAGCACATGTAGCTGAGCCAGGTTCTTGGCACCAACGCATTTAGAATGTAAAAGCAATAACATCACTGGCAAAGAAAAAATATTCTCTCTGCAGGAGCCAAGTATGAACTGGAGTTAGTGATCAAGGAAGCCTCCCTTTACATCTAATTATCTTCAAACCATAATTTTGAAACCATAACTCATTTACACCAATCATCACGATGGATGACAATCATTTGCAAAGCAGTTTACATTTCAAAATTAAGTTACATCTTTTTTTTTCTTCCACACAAAGAAATTCAGCACATAAAGCCTTTTCATAAATGAAATCTTGTATTATACACAAGTTAACACGATAATTCTGGTGTTATTGTTTGTTCTTATTTGATAATAACATGTTATTGTTTGAGAGGTGAGTCATCTTAGCTGGAGGAAATCTTTTAAACCAAACTACAACCCTAATCTGATGCAACACAAGTGCTCCTATAAAAAAGTGAACAAGAATGCTTGGACAGTAACAAGTGACTTTCCCCACTCAACAATCAAAACATGAGCCATCAAACTGAAATAATAATCCAGCACAAATAACATTGCTAAAGCCTCAACAAAACATTAGTTAGTCATATAAAATCTATTGGCTGACCACTAATTCTCCATCGCTTGCTCCTTATTTTCCATCTCACACATTTTCAGACAACAAAGGACAGCCTCGTTGGGTGGATTTTCTTTTACCCTCCCTCCCTCCTCCCCCAGGCGGCCATAGGCCTCGTAAATGGCTCCAGACGCAAAGACTGTGTCCACCATCTGACAATGATTAGGACATGGCCTCGCTGAATACAAGTAGAGCCTGCACACTCAATTGCTGTAACACACCTTTATATACAGCAAAACTAAACATGCCACCCACAAGTTTCTAGATTGAGGAATGGAGAAGCCATTCAGCAGCAAGGTTTGAGTAGTGGTCGACTTTATTTTAAAGTTGGGAGACACAGGGGGGGGGGACTGGGACAGAGCAAATTACCAATAGATGGTATTGCAAATCTTATATCTTAAATAATCATTTTCGATAGCTTGTAATACTTCTTTTGTATAGACACTGTAACTGCACCATGTCAAAAACAAAAAAGAATAGTCATAATATTGTGACTGAAAAACACATGCCCTGTAAAGTCTAATGAAGCTATACTGCTGTAGATGAATGTATCTAGACATCATGAACCTACACTAAAATAACATTCTTTGTCATGCACGTACAGCAGCCATATCAATTTTCTTTCTGTTTCCCTTTCTGTCTGTCTTCTATTTTGTTCTCTCTCTCTCTCTCTCTCTTTCACACACATACACACAGAGTCTCTTTCCCTCTGTCCATCTCCTCCACCCAGACATCTGATAGTGATTATAGCACAGCCAAAAAAACACAACTCACTTAACTCTCCACCATTAAGTGACTTGGTACAACTGACATA
This sequence comes from Trachurus japonicus, assembly GCF_045865225.1. Taxonomy (NCBI): domain Eukaryota; kingdom Metazoa; phylum Chordata; class Actinopteri; order Carangiformes; family Carangidae; genus Trachurus; species Trachurus japonicus. The sequence continues at coordinate 23,132,591 of NC_140915.1, read as the reverse complement.
ATTTGTCCATCTACACGTAGAATCACACACACAGACACACATACATACACACGCTTAGGCCCCTGGCGGTTTTGCACAGGCAAGAAGACACAGTCGTTGAGGCACATGAATACACACCTCAATCACGCCACCACATGCACTCACTCCCTCCTTCCTTCCACCCTTTATGCCCCCTATTTCAGGCAGGACCCTCATCCTGTGTAGCCCATCCCCCCACCCCCCCATCTCCAGTCCCCTGGAACAGAACAGTCACGGCTGTGTGCACCGTTGATTAGCTAGAACCTGAACCCAGGGGCAACGCTGGAAAGCTCAGAGTTCTTTACTGTTTCCTTTCAAGAGAAAGGGAGTCTCTGACGACTTGGCTTCCCCTGGCCTATTACCTTATCTTTACAAACATTATGGCTTACATTATGTTACTGAGATACCTTTTCTTTCACTGTCACCAACAGGTGGAGGATGAACAAAGATGAAGAAAGAGGAGAAGAATATACAGTATCTGAAGCTAGCAAAACTCCAACGCTAAAGAAACATGTGTGGATGAGTACAGTGGTCTGGAGTGTGGTGACATGACTGCATGCAGGCCAGTGCGTGTGTAGGCGTGTGTGTATGGTTATTTGTTATGGCTAATTCCTTAATCCCACAACATGTGTCTGAAACCTGCAACAGATGCCTCAGGAAAATGTGTGCACACACACGCAAAAACACATTGCAGTGCTATCATTACCATTAATCCCTGTGCACTGTGCCTGCTGCAGCCAGTTATGTTTGGACAGAGAGCGATATAGGAAGAAGGTTTAGAGAACAAAGAATTACTTGGTCAGTAAGCTTTCAAAAAAAAAACTGCATAGTGTTTTACAATGTTCACGAGAGATTCTGTCGTTTTGATTTGGCTTAATGGGATTTTAAAGAGGGCAGACTCCACCCCAGGACTTATACACTTTCTTTTTCTAATAAGATGAAATATAAATTAAACATAAATGCAATGCAACACTAGCATCTAGCAAAACAACTATTCACTGTTTCCCAATTTTGAATGAGATGAAGCATCTCATAACATCTTATTCTGCAAAAACTATATGAGCATAATGTAATCATGTAATATGATATAATATAGCTTCTAAAAGACTACAAACAAGTAACTTTAAGTGATTACAAAAATACCAATACAAACACTGACCTGCCTTATATGCTGTACATCTACAGAGCTGAGACAGCACAGGTTTTCCTGGTGGCTCGTCTGGCAGAAGCTCAGTCTGGCTTGGACTCTTAACCTTTACGCCATTCCCATTCTTCTATATGTCTTGTGTCATCTGCTACTGTATGCCAAGTAGAAAAGTCACGAAATAGCTTTTAAAAAACAAGCATCAGTTGCTATATGACTTACAGCTAGGTAGGAGGGGGGTGGGTGTGGGGATGATTTTTTCCCCCCCTTACAGGAAGCTGAGTGGACATGGTTCAGGGGTTTTGGCTTGTAAAAACACAGCTCCCAGCATATCACATTGAATATAAAACTAGTTAGCATGTGGTGTGGGTTTGTGTGTATGCACGCACACCTGTTTGGTTATAAACATGAAGCTATGGATGCTGGTCTGTTGCGTGTTTGCATGCAGGAATATTATATTCAGGATGTGTTTGTGTAAGCAGCAAAAACATCTAAAAAAAAACACAAAAAGTAATCCAAGTGATATAAGAGTGAGTACAAGTGAAAGTCCATGTTTTCAATTCAAGCCCTTTTGATGACTGATGCTTCCTGTGTGAGGGCCGACTACAGTGGCACTGATTCCAATTACTGTGTGTGTGTGAGGCTGACTTTGATATATAGTCATTTGCTTGATGGTGTTTTGGCTAGAAATCTGCACTGGCCTGTTAGGGACATCTGGTCTCTCTTGGACTCTATATTACTGTAAATCTCTCTCTCATTTTGGATCTGACACAGCTGATTCAGTGTTGGGCATCTGGTCAGCACTGTTGATTTTTTTTATATCACCTTATTAAATCTACAAACAACAGCCTGCCTGGTATAATGCAATCTATAACTTTTACCTCCTCCTCACATTTCCTCCATCTACTTCCTGTCTCTGGTCTTCAATTAAACTCATCTCTGAGTCTCTAAAGAAACTATGCACCAAATCAAAAATCCTAAATCTCTTTCCTATTTGTGTTCATCTCAGCGGCCAAAGTCTGTGATCAACGTAGTCGCCCCTAGCTGCTCAAGCTGCAGCAAGCTGATTGGAGTGTATACAACACTTATAAGACTCGGAGGGGCCTGCTTCATATTGGAACTGCTTTGTGAGATGGTAATGTATAAATACACCGGATATGTAAGTGAAGAAACAGGCCCCTCTCGAGATTTGATTTCACATGCATCAGATTCAGTATCTTAGGAGGAAAATTAGATTTTAGCATCAATCGGATTTAATTACTGTGGAATAATGACTTTGGAAAACACATTGACGAGCCCATCATGAATTTTCGTCTCAAGAGAAGGTGGTGTCTGCACAAGGCAATGTGGCCGGGATGGTTTCAATGATGTGACACAAAGCAGCACATCTGCAACGGCGCATTTGCTACTTGCCTGTGCGAAGGCAGTGATGGGCTTTTAGAAAGAGAAAAAAGAATAAGAAAGAGATGGAGAGAGAGGGAGACGTGGAAAGCGACAGAGAGAAAAAAGAATAACAACAACGGGTAACTTCTGAGTTTGATATATAGTACACATTATCTCACCCTTTGTCAAACACATATGCACACCAAAAAAAGCCATTAATCATTCAGACCTTCCATCAGACCTAAAAGCATGCATGTGGAGGACTATGGGACAAGTGAAGACTACCTGGGTTAAAAAGGGCAGGCAGATAAAGAGAGCAAAAGTCAAAGATGCAAATTCATACCACTGAAACAGCAAATAATACCTCAGTTATTTCTCTTTTGATTTCTGACCGACTGCAACTGGCTATCTATTTTGTTGTAACTAGACACAGACATATTTATATGCCGAACTATTCAGTGAAACAGAATGGCTTGTATTATTTGTAGCTTGTCTTTTAAAACAGGGAGTCAAGAGTTTTCCATCACGCAGTCTGACCTTTAACCTCTCTAGACATTTTCTATAAAATTAATAATTGGCAAGGCTGCAACTTGAGGCAGTTTCTCTCTGCGCATATAGAAAAAGGAGAGCTGAAAACTGGCCCTTGATGCTGCCGTCTATCAACAGAGTCAAGCCGGAGTTAACCTGTTTTTCCGTACTTTATTAAAAATTTTAAATGTCTAGACCATAAGACCAAGAGGTGAGGGTTCTTCCTGAAACAATGACACTTGCTCTTAGGCAAATATTTCTCTCATCACCGATGGAATGGCACCTCAAAAGGAGGCACCGTGAAAATTGGGGGTCTTGGGTTTGGGGGGCAGGAGGGATGAAATTGTCCCAAAGTGGATCCAGATGTTATCTTTCTCTCCTCAAACCTCTCTCTTTTCCACCCTCAGTCCCCCACTCATCACTCCGTCATTTCTCTCTCATGAACTGCAGACCTGGTGATTACTTTGGTTAGGACTGAGCCAAACCAAACACTAGAAGACAAAGCTGTGGTCTCTGAAATAAAGAACAGCCACACAGTTCAAAGCAAAAAAACAGTATGCGAGTTTAAGCATCCTCAGGGCTCAACCTGTTTATGTTTGTAATCAGGGCTGTTCTTATCAGCCATACACTGTTTTCTATTAGTCATTGAAATGTAGATTGTTACTGAGAAATAACTGAACAGCAAATGACAGAGGTGGACATTCAAACTCACTGCTCTCACAGAGAGAAAAGAAAGAAAAGAGGAGTGGCTGAGCTGTGCGACCTGTGTGAATTAGAGAGCAGTGAGAGAAAATAGCCAAATCATGAGATCAGAAGCTGGCTGGTAGTATGTTTTAACATCCACCCAGTGGGATGCAGGCCCAAACTGATTCTGTGGGCTATTAGTCGGGCTAATAAATGCTTCAAACCATCACCCGATTCTGTGTAGTAGTGCAGTATCACGGCCAGCAGCTTCACTTCAGCCGCACAGTTCGTCACAGTAACTTGCTGATTACTATGATCTCTTCCTGGGTCTTCAATAAGCAGAGGGCTGGAACATTTGAAGTATTGTTTCTTAAAAGGTGCTCATGCCAACTTCTTGCCACATCCTTCAAAGGGAAAGGAAAAGGAGTGGCTGAACTGTGCACTGTGTGAATTACAGAGTACAGGGACAGAATAACTCTATCATGAGATCAGGAGACGTTGTGTGTTTAAATGTCCACCCCGAGGGCAAGCGGAGGACTTGTAGAGCTAAAGATTACGATAATGAAACTGTGTAGCTGGAAGATCCAGTTCTGAAATTATTAAGCATGATGAAAGTAAATGTGCCCTATATGTACTGTATGTGGATAGTGGATACACAAACTAGCACCATTTCACACAGACATATTCCTCTGATTCCTGACTCTCTCTCACAATGCAGTGTATGCAAATTCATTGTTCATCGCAGACACCTCACTCTTAATACAACCAGTCACAACAACTTCATCTCATAGTGCAGCACAGACAAACACAACCTGTACAATAGCTACTGGGAGCCCTCAGGATAGACCTTGCTGTGGACTGGCTGTGGCTCTATCAATGTCTTCCTCATCATTCATACACAGGACACCGGCTGCATTTAACCCAGTAGGCAAATTTCCTGTCGGATGCTATCTTGTCTCTGCGGCACACACCCTGCAATAAATCTTTTTAAATTGAGGGGTATTTAAACAAATGCATTACACACTGATCACTCCAAGTAAGACCAGTGCTCAGTTTGCCATGGCTGTGCAGTACAACACACTTTATGTGTTAGAAAGCCCTGAGTAAAGTACTTTCTCACTAATGTAAGGCAAAACAAAAAGACTGGTTAGATTATATTGTACAGTCCTGAAAGGATGGAGCACACTGTGTCACATGTATCACATATTTGCCAACTAGAATAGTGTAAAAATGATCATAATGATAAAAAAAAGAAAGAATTGCACTGTTGAATAAGGATACACACTTTATTTTAGATAAAATTCATGAACTGAATTGAAACTGATGACTTCAAATTTAGTAAAAGCGAGTTATTTACAGAAATGGCATAATATAGTGGATAGTTAGATAACTGGTCTACTAACATATTTCTTGAGTAAAAAAGTGTGTTTCAAATTGTGTGTGCGTGTCAGTTCATACTTGTCTGACCATATCAAAGCAGCACAGGCAATAGATCACAATTTCCACCTAAATAGTCAAGTGTCACATTTTAACTCATCCCAGCATCAGAGGACAACAGAAGAAAACCTGATGGGATCCATGTGTATGAAAACAAAGACTACACACACATGCACACACACATGCACACACACACACACACACACACACACATAGACAGACACATAGACACAAACAGATTTATGATCTGGCTTACGCAATCAATTGAATACATAACTTTGGAATACACATACTGGAATTAATTGTTATCATAAGGATGCCAGGACAGGCTTTTAGACATCGAAGACAACCACATAACACATTTAGGGAAGTGGACATATTTGTATTATTGTAAGTAAACAATAGCTCCAAAAGGTGTGTGAAGAAAAGAACTCCCTCAGTTTTACACTACCTTACAAATTAAGAAAAAATGTCTGAAAACTTACCTAAAACCTAAACTGCAAACCTCAAGTTTAGTGATGCCATACTATTTTCGGCCTAGAAGGCACTGACAAAAACAACATTACATCTCACTGCCAATGAAGAAATGCAGAGGAGAAAACAAGTGAGAAGCCATGCTGTCATCTGAATGGCTTTACACACAGAAAATGTCTACTGGCAAATGCAGTAACAGCAGGAAGTCTTCAGGGAATATAATTGGCCATGGCTTAGCAAAGATTTGTTAGGTTTTAATTGAGGCGGGAAAGTGGTCTAAATCAATACTTTGGACATTTAGCCACTTTTTGTAGCTGGATAATTTTTACAAAAGGGAACTCATTAGGTGAAGAGCTGCAGGAGATTAGAGCAGTCAGGGTGAGCCTCAAACCTGCAAATACACATAATTAAGGCAAGCGATTCCTTTTCCTGAGTTTTTTTGTTGCTGAAGTTCTGCAGGAGAACAGAGCCAGGGATTTGAGGTATGATGATGAATGTGCTACAGTACGTTTTCCTTATGAAAAACCTCTAAGGCTGTTTATTATCTCAAATCTATGAGCTTTGAGGAACATTCAAGGCATACGGTGAAAACCCTGCTAAAACTATCAAAATATCCCTTTCAGGATTCGGGTTAAGATAAATAATGGGACATTTCTATAAATCACATTGACACTGTAATTAAGAATACAGAAAGACGATTCTTTGAGAAGAAGGCCTCAGGCTCTAGGCTCTTATCTATTTTTGATTGTTATCAACTCAATCTCTAAGTGGAGGAAACTGGACATTAGATAAGCTTAACACTGTCAAACTGTCCTCAGACACACCTGCACATTTGTTTTCACACTGAATTAAATCTCTGCCCTTCCATCCCTACAGAACAGCATCTCACAAGATGCTTTACCTGCACAAAATAACGTACCGACTATAATCGAGTTCAGGTGCTTATGGTATTTCTAAGTAAGGTTTCTCTCTATAAGTGGAAAGGCATGAACTGCAGTGGGATCTGGTATGCAGCCACCATGGTATCAGATGGAAAAGGTTTAGAATTTAACAGGTTTATAATAATATTCTGAATGCTTCATCTTTGTGGTCTTTGTTCACACTGGCTGCGTGAAGACACTCATTTTCACCATTTCCATGAGCTGCTTGGTTTATAAATTCTTTCAGCAACCCTCATTGTTATATCCTGTTTAAGTTTCTCTGTGAACTTTCTGGCTCTCTTACACCTGTACATATATATATATATATATATATATATATAAGTTTAAAGCAGAAGTAAGCGATCCGGTCGTTTTGGCTAATGCTGCGTTCCGGCCAGGCTTTTGAAACCGTAAATTACAGCTTCACGTCACGACTTAGTAGCGTTCCAGGCAACCCACTCGTGTTTTTCCGACCTGTTTTACCTGTGAAAGTCACTATAACGGCCACTCGTAACTTCCGACCCGTGAACTCGTACCAGATCGAACTGGTACGAGTTCACAGGTCGGAAAAACACGAGTTACGAGTTGCCTTGAACGCACCATAACGTCTTGTCAGCCGATGGAGTTTGCAGCCCCCGCCCTCGTCATGGATCTATTGGTCCTCGTCCCTGCACACACAGCCCTGCATGCCGTTCTCTCTCCTCATTGGATAAAACTTGTAGGATACGATAAATGTTTTCTCCTCGGCTCAGAGCAGAGCAGAGTGACAGACAGACCCGTGTTTCGGTCCAAACACTTAAGTGATTGCTGTCGGAAGATATAACTATTTAAGACTTATATTAACACAAAAGTATCGCTTACTTCTGCTTTAATAATACTGAGATGTCCATTGAGTGATTTACAGTTCATCTATAGATTGATATTAACATTTATTTCCTCTTTTTGTGACTTTGATCTTAGTAAATTTAGAGCAATCCGACTTTATGTTATAATGACAGGAATATTGCTCTATAGGTTCATCTTTAACTACATTCTCTGTCAGTCTTTTCCTCTTTGTGTTTCACTCATCTTTTCCCCAGACAGAAATTGCATTTGTTTTTGGCAAATTAGCTATTCTTGGCACGTAAATTAAGCTCCAGCAATGTGATCTGAATTTCCAGCAGTCAGTATCAGACACCTCCTCTCACATCACGAGGTGTATGAAACTGTTAAGTGTCTCAGCTGATCTCTATCACACACCTATACACAAAGAAAAAAAACAGGGGGGGAAACATTCTGTTTACAGCCGCTATGTGAAACTCAATTACACAGCCAATTGAGAATGTGGCTGTTTCTCAGATTTGCGTGATGTGGGCCTGACCTAAATAAGACCGCTGTTCCCAGTAAAGCTCCAACAACTGCATATAGTTTCTAGATTGACAGACAAGGAAAACAGTAGAGACACACACACACACTCAGACACACTGATACACACATACATCTGGTCCTCTGCTTCTCTCATTCATATTTGCTGAGTGTTTTAATGCATGGTCCCCTGTTACTGCCCCCAGACCCCTAAGATGAGGTGAGGTAAGATTTGGAGCCACAGAATTATGCCATCTGGATATACATTCACACATGCTTTCTCAAGTGCACGCATACACACACACACATTCAGATATACTCTTGTCATAACCCACACTGACAAACACCTGGACCTGGTTACTGGACTCGGAGGGAGAGTTGAATACTGTGTGCATGACTGTGTGCGTATTAGTGGGGTGTATGGGGAATACTGGGCTGTAGGTTATTCAGTGCTTGAGGCTGTGGTGAGGTTCATCTTATTTTATTTTTTCTGTTTTCTGAGCCCTTGAAGAAGGGGGCTCACAGTAGGTCATTGCTACTATAATATGTTGACCCATTCTCCAAAGTACAAAAAAATCTCTTCAGAAAGGGCTTTCAACCAACTGCAGAGTAAGAGGCCTACTTTTACACAATTAATTTTAAAAAAAAAAAAAAAAAAAAAAAAAAGGACAGCTCTGAAAAACATTGGTGGAGGGAAATTAAAGGTTTAAGCTTTTAATTATTTGCTGTCAGGGTTTGTGTGTGTGCTCTCTCACACAAATCAAGAAAACATCCTATTAGGAGAAAACAGTCACCTAATGTGTAACATCAGCAAAACTTAGTAGGCTATCACTTTAAGTTTGGCATCTAGTGCTGCCATTTTGTCCAGGTGAAGTTAGCTTGTATAAACATTACTACTATGAATAGTTGTTGTTTTATATATTACTTTACACACATGCAAACACTTAAACAGTCATTTAGGTCTTGGCCCTATCTTATTACCGCTCTCAAATTAAGAGTGATGCTGGCTAATTTCTAGGGACATTTTTCTGAATGTATACAACAGCAACAAACAGGGTTTAGGGGTATCTTTAAATTTGAGTACATTTACACAACCAAGAACATTTAATGAAAACTTGTGACCTTACAACGTATCAACGTGAGCTACGACTGATAGGCGTATGACAACTCATTTGCTGGCCTTTCTTGTCTTAGAAACAGTAAACCTAAAAGAACAAGATGCTGCGTAAACTTCTTTAAAACTCTTCTCACGTAAACTTTCCTCCTTACGTCAACGGTCACTTTCAAGCGTAGTAACGATGCACGCACGTGCTACAAGCAGATTGTCAACAAGCCAATAAACAAAAAGGAGCGAAACACTGTCAAACTTCCCAAGATGATAGCAAAACCGCTGCGATTAAAAAAAAAAAAGGGGGTGAATACAAAGAAAGAAAACGTAATACTACGCGCAAACTCATTTGATAGTTTCACCTGCCTTCACTTGGAGTGTAGCTACTCACCTCAGGACACTTTTCTTATTTCCCTGCTTCGGTGAAGAGGAAAAGTTTTCGGCACTCGTTACTCCGGGCAGCCGGGCAGATGCGAGTCGGTCTGTTTCCTCCACACCAAAGTTGTTGCCTCGCTCTCTTGTCGCGCGCACTCAAACGTAGGGTCACGCGCGCAAGAAAAGCTCTCCTCTTCTCCTTCAAACTTCACTCAGCTGTATGAGAGGTGATTAATGCCACAGAGGAGCAGCGCATTAGCAGTCAAGAGGTGACTTTACTGCTGCTCTGAATGACTTCCTCCAGCCACTCACCTTGCCTATCTAATAAATAATTAAAAAGCAAAAGAGAAAGAAAAAACAAAGCAGCAGAAGTAGGCTGGTCTGCTAGTCAGAATGCAAGTGTTGTAGTTTCTTCGATAACAAATTTATTTGACTAAGACTATCTCAGTGGAGCCTCTGATGAGTAAATAGTTAAAGGTACAGTATGTAAGAAATCTAAAGCAACTGGCCGTAAAATCCTCCTAATATGTCACAGAGACAAAGGAATAATGTTCATATAACATGATGAACTCACCAACAACAATCCTACAGCCAGAGTATTCGCATTAAAAATCTTTTTTTGCAGACTGCAAATCATGTTTATGTTTTGAATTTACGTGTTTACATGTTGCGCCACCTCCCTCTCTCTCAGTCACGGCGTCAGTGGCATTTCAGCCTCCGGTCTGCTCCACTGAGCTGCCACTACGGCTGGGAGAAAAAATGAGATCGCTGTGTTTTGAATTTGACTGCAGTAACCGTTTTTGGCCACATTCTTACATATTGCACCTTTAAAGATAAGTAAAATTAAAAAAAAAAAAAAAAAAATTAAATATGTTTTGTATTAAAATATTAACCAAAATGTGGTGATATGTTTTCTTTTGAATGTGCTATGGGCTGATGTTTGTATGTGAGGTTTGTGGGTCTGTGCGAGTATTAGTTTTGTTGATTTGTCTTATAAAACTTTAATACAAACATCTGAATGACTAGAATGGTACTGTATACCTCCACCAACAGTACAATATATGTCTTTGTTCTCAACTAAAGATTTGTTTTATTGTCTTTAATCCTTACCCTAGACAGCTCTGTGGTTTTATTACCTGCCATGTCAGCATTAAACAATACTATGTCACCACCACTATTGACAGTGTGTTTTTTAAAAGTTGCATGTTCAATAAAATACTGATGTAAGCAGTCCTAAAGGCTGCTGGTTCCACATGGCCTGTTGTTTATTATCAACAACATAACTATGTGTGTAATGCAGACTCAGCAATTTTGTCCACCAGATCTAGACAGTTATCTGTATCTGATAGATTAAACATTTAACTCGATAAATACATTTTATTTATACATCAATATTCATACTTGAATTCCTCAGAAATTGATTAAAGCCTCATTGCAATGTTAAGGAAAGTGAATCCGAAGTCTGGAATAGCCTACCATTTTTGTAATTCTGCCGACAAAAAAATAAAACATTAGTAACGTGGTTGAAACTATAACATCCTCCCTTTATTTTTCTCTTGTCTCAATAGTATTCACTTCACCTCTCCGTTTCTCTCTGTGTCTCCTTTGACCTTTCTCCACTTCGTGCAGACATGCAGTGAAATCTACATTTCACACTGCTTATATCAGATTCCTCTGTGCTGACACGAGGGATGTCAAGAAACAATACAAGATGTTCGGCAGGGAAGATAGTGTTGCACTGAAAACAAACATAATGAACACAGGATATTTATGTTTGAGGTTTAAAAGCACATAATTTATTAAACAACAATTCTCGTAGGCGATTCTTTCCTTTTTAACCACATTTAATCAACACAACATAGGTACCAACCCCATTTTATCCCATACAGTAAAAACCAAGAATTTTTTATGATAATTATATGAAATTTAGATAACAGTGTTTGTTGCTATTTGCTCTGTTCTTTGAAAAACAAAAAATACCACAATGAAAAGTAAATAATTGCCAAATCAACCTGTTTAGACTGTTAAGTCAACTGATAGTCAAGTGAGACACTAAAACACAGAGGAAACTACCTGGCATTCATTCCCTGCACCAGTCTCTGAGAAGCAAAGACCAATAGTTACCCAAACAGTTAAATACATATTGTCTCATAAGACATTTCTTCCCTCTATAAACAAAATAAAATACAGAGTTTACTACACAAGGATTATACTGTAGTATCTGTGTTTCACTCCTTATTTACCTGCAGGCCAGAAACAGCTTCTTCCATTATGAAGCGTATAGAGGACTGAATTAACCAGTAAATTAATGCAATGAGTCAAAATACATCACTACTACATAAAATGACGTGAAGTGAAATACAAAAAAATCAAAATTAAAATATTAATGAGATTCATGAAACTATATGGCACTCATCATGGAGAATGTATTTCTGACTTTGCCTGTGGCAAAAAGCAAGAAATACATGAATATACAAATATGGATTTTACATTTTGTTATACATTTATTCACTGATTTTATATGCACTATTGTGCAGTTATTTTATATTTAAGGTCAATTATTTCCTCCATAAGATCAAGACCACTTGTCTTTCTATTTGTCACTCTTTCTCAAGTGCCTTACAGTTCCAAATACATACACTGCCCGAGTGCCCGTCCAAAAAAAAGTCACACACTCTAATATTTTGTTGGACCGCCTTTAGCTTTGATTACGGCACGTATTTGCTGTGAAATCATTTCAATAAGCTTCTGCGATGTCAAAACATTTATTTCCGTCCAAAACTGGATGAAGATTCTCAATGGGGTTAAGGTCTGGACTCTGTGGTCACATTGGACCACATTTCTTCCTTGAAGATAATGGTTCCCTGCTATCCTTTCAGTCTTTAATAATGCATTGGACAGTTCTTAATGTCTCAGCAATCTCCTTAGATGTTTTATTTGCTTGATGCATGCCAATAATTTGACCCTTCTGAAACAGATTAACATCTTTTCCATGACCACTAACATGGTTGTTTAAGAAATGAGACTGCATCAGTTAGGGTTAAATAAGTTCTTACCAGCTGGAACATAATCATCCATGCAGTAATGATCCAATGGAAGGCTCTTACCTATTAGCTTAGTTAAATCCAAGTGGTGACTTTTTTTTTGGGGACGGGCAGTGTATTAATGTGACGCTTTGAAACAGGTAATGTTTTTACCAGTGTTACCAATTTCATACAAGAAAGAGAAAATAAAATATAAGGAACCCCTTTAAAAATACAGAAAAGGTTCAAATAATCATAATGATTTATTTAATGTAACAGTTTAAATCATCTCAGATATCCGGCCTTGTTAAAAACTTTTGATGGAGTTTCTGATAGTTGAAATGCTGTTCATGGAACACAGACAACTTAACAACTAGCATCCTTTAGACTGACAATAGCTGCTGCTTAGACTGTAATTAGAAATTTGATACAGCTAAACAAACATCACCAAGAACAAAAATAAACTCCTGCTTTAACTGTATTCATATAGTATGAGTATGAATATATATTTTCCCACATTTCTGATGTGTGAGTAGAAAATATCTCATCTAAGAAGCTCATGATTAAACTCTGGATAAAGAAAATATACACTATGGTAACAGAATCTTTTGCATTGTTAAATTAATGATTTTGGCGAAGCTCAGTGGTAGAACACAAACACTCCAGTTGATAATATAACTGTTTTACTCTGCATCACTGAGCACATAAAATCTAGATGAAGAAGATCAGTTCAAAATTATTGCTTCAAATAAAGTATTTTCTATTTCAAATCAGTCAAAACTTAAAAAAATACTCATTGTTAAAGGGATAGTTCAACATTTTGGCAAATTGGCCCATTGCCATAATCGCTATAGTCATAGCAGTAGGTTCGTTACCTTTAATTGTCAGTGCAAGCTGTTTTTAGAATGGCGGAGCGGAGCAGCGGGCTGCTCAGGGCTATGCTATGGAGGCTAAGGGAATTTCTTGGTTTCCCTCATCAAACTCATCAAATACACAACCCAACAACTCCAAAAGGCTGTCGTGGACAAGTTGTGACCTGCACATTCACCACGCTATGAGATAATAACGAAACGTTACGAGACAGAGTTGTTTTAGAGGTAAATTCATTCAAAACTGCTGATGCGCGTTGCGTTCAGGGACAGTTTTTCAGCCAGCAGACTCTAACGTTCCATTATTATCTCATAGCGTGGTGATTGTGCAGGTCACAACTTGTCCACGAAAGCGTTTTGGAGTTTTGGGATTTTGTATTTGATGAGGGAAACCAAGAAATTCCTTTAGCCTCCATAGCGTAGCTCTGAGCAGCCTGCTGCTCCGCTCCGCCGTTCTAAAAATAGCTTACACCGAGAATTAAAGGTAACGAACCTACTGCTATGACTATAGCGATTATGGCAATGGGCCAATTTGCCAAAATGTTGAACTATCCCTTTAACTGCTAGCTTTATTGTTTGTTCTGGTAGGGAACACAAGGTAAAATCAAATCAGTGTTTTCTTTATTACGAGTTTGGGTGGATGAATACAACTAAATTAGCTCATCTGCTGGAGCTACCACCATGCATGAATGACTATTGCTCGAGCTGTATTGTTGCACAGACTAACTACTAGACTAACACATTAAGATTCATATCTTCAGTGTGTGAGCATGTTTCTTGCAAAGAGGTTTGTCTTTCTTGGAGAAGAAGGTCTGGCCTTCAAGTGCAGTACAGCACACCTGTAAAAAGTCATACAGAGAGAGGGGGGGGTGGTAACACAAGCACACACAGAAAGTTTAAATAAAGATAAGTAAAGATGTCGAGAACACTTAACTGGGCTACAAATGGGTTGACCTTAAATAAGACACTGAAACAATACAAAAAAAAGAATATGAACTGTTAGTGATGATTATGTCCCACACTTACGGCACAAACAAAGCAGGTGTCATGCCAGGTGTAACCAAGGGCCTCCAGGAACTTGTCTCCAGCCTCGATGGGGAACTCACAACCATGGCAGCCAGTCCCAAACAAATTGTAGAAGTCTTTTAAAAGAAAAGGACATGATGGCACACATAAAACAAATCAACCACGGGTTATAGTCATTCTAGCAAGATCCAATCAAACTTCCAGAGGCAGACAGCTATGTCTCATTTTGAGAAACCATTCATTAGCCTAATCAACGCATTATCAGAGTCATTATCACTTACCTCGTTCACAGTATGGTTCTCCATCCTCCAGGTGGAAGGTGTTGTTTCTGATTGGCTGCTGACAGCTAGCGCACAGAAAGCAGTGCACATGCCACGTCTGTTTGAGAGCATTTATCACCTCCTGGGTGCAAATGCAAAAACAGTGTGGTTGGTTGGAGGCACAATACAGTTTGTTGCTTGTGTGTGTGTGTGTGTGTGTGTTAAAATTAGATCCACTTTACCAAGAAGTGGAGCTAATACAATGAAGTTTGAAGGGATGCCACTTTGCGAAGTAGGTCATTGTTTGTAATATCATTGAGCACATCTGTTGCTATTATCAGTACTTACAGATACATGTATGTGTTTAACAAATGTGCAGAATGTATAGCCTTTTATACAGTCTGACCTTTTCTTTTGTTGCACTTGAGTATTTTTTTTTTGTGGGGCCACATGACCCAGCTTAAAATAGATATACTGCTTTCTTTCCCACCCTTAAACTGTGAGAACAAGAGAGGACATGGGATCAATGGAAAGTTGGTGGGTCAGAGTAAAATGAAGGATTAGGAGAGAGGGAGTGAGAAAACAGGTTAATAAGAAGCCATAAGCTGGTTGAAGATGTGTGAGAAATAGAGGGTTGAAAGGGATTGAGGCTAAAGAGGTTAGAACACGTGAGGGATGAATGTCAGAACTGCTACAAGAGCAAAGATCTCAGCTTCCTGACACCCTGGGTTCAAGCTACACCTGCGGCCTCTAGGCCTCTAAGCCTTGTTCTCCTAACACCTGAACATATCCTGCATTCCTGTGTTTCACTGGTGGGCACTATTGAAATTTCCTCAACCTAAAGATTGTTACTCTGGTGCTCCATGTATTGTCCCCTTTATCTTTGGGCTTGGACCTACACTGTGGTAAAAGTTTACAGTGACCCTATGATGAATCTGACACAACATCAGTACATTTCTCATTATCATACATCATGCATCCCTAGGGCTAATGCTATGATGACATATGTTGAGGGAAAAGAAGGCAAAATAAGGTACAGAGAGAAACAGAGAAGAGTAAGAGAAACAGACTCCAGAAACTTGTTGTGCTTCTACTTCTATTTCTACCGATTTCAATACTGAAAGTCACATTATACAAGTCATATCACGTATGCAAGTCACATATGCATTTGGATATAATCATGCAACCAAATGTCCACTTCAAACCCCTCAGTACACAGCTGGTCCGTAGCAGAGAGGCAATTTACTCACTAAAGACTAAGAATTACACTGACCCATTGTTAATGTAGTTACTGTAAGCACAAAACTGAGTGAGATATTAAAGAAACTGAAAGAGGAAACGGAAGAACATGCCACACAAATAAAGACAGAAGCTGAAATGTGTGAGAGATTTGCACTGATTGACACAGAGGGGGGCTATCACTGCTGGTCTCCAAACAACAGGTGGTGGGGTTTGAAAACAACAGACACATACAATGTCAGGGCCAGCTGTACAGTAAGTGAATGGTACCAATGTAAAATCTGCAGACAAATGGCAAACTATCTGTGTTCTCTTTCTCTGCACTATAACCTAACTTTAGCTATCTTCTTTATGATCTTTTGTGTGATTTTGTTTTGTTTTAACTCACCCCCAGTATCTTAACCTGGCAGCGGCTGCATGTTGGAGCGAAGAACTCTTCATAGCAGTGTTCACAGTAGACAAATCCCTGTTCCTCCACAAAGCCCACCTCTGCCAGGGATGTGCGGCAGTGGGCACAGTTGAATTCCTCCTTGTGCCATGACTTACCCATTGCTACTAAAAAGGGCCCTCTGAAAAAAAAGAGATGATGGAAATCAACATACGTTGTTGCAAAATAACCCTGTTTGCATCACCATGAAATTATTTAAAGAAAGGCAGCATGTCATGAACATAAACTGTTGAGGCAATGTATCCTATACCCTGGAAAGTAGTGCTTATACTGTAGATCAGCAAGTCACCATTCTTTGTTTTTATTACTGTCTACAAACAGCCACTAGAGGGCAAATAGGCAAACCACAAATGTATGAATGACTGAATGACATGTAAGTAATTTAACTTTGATTAACTTCTCTTGATTTAAGTTTACAGTAAGTTCTTATTCTGTCTCCTTCCTCCTCTAGAAGAGTTACAGTTTGACAATTTACCTCTGATTTAACTTAACTTATTCTGATATGTTGTTGTATGAATGCATACTCTGAATCATACAACGTTTAAAAATGTTGACAGTTCAGATGGACAAAGCATATTAAGTCTAGAAACATTATGTGGTGATGGTTGTATATGATGGTTGCTTTGTTTCACACAACGAAACACAAAACCTCAAATAAAATAGTATTAGGCAAGGACAGTCAAGAGTGAAACAAATGATCTAAATTATTGTTAGATTATACTTCTATACTTCTATACTTCTATACTTCTATTCATTGAATGTTTCTAGTACTTCATTTTGTTCACTAAGAGCTTGATAAACTAGGAGCACATTCCAGCACCAATCCAATGTGTTGTGCCAGTACTAAAGGTCTTTTGTGACCATCATCCTCTGCTTCTACTCAGACACCACCCCTGCCCTGTCCACTTCAATGATTAGGTAAAGTGGTAAAACAACAGAGACTAATTTACTCTATACTCTCCTTGCTCTCAATAGCTGTGCTTATCTGAGAATACTCTGATAGTGACACTGATAGATAGCTTGGCAGTCATTAGGATGTGAGAAATCCTATCCTTAAGTGATAAGTAATGTATAGGTAACACAGTCGGAAGACAATGCTGGAGTTAGGGCAGTTGGTTACCACTTATTTATACTTTTATAGCACATGTAAATATTATGACATTGTGCAGTCATTTTGTCAAGTCATCAGATAGAACTCCACATCCAGTATCATACACACGATGACATCTTCACTTCAATGCCACTAGTACATACAGTGATGTCTCCTAATCAGATTCTCAAACCTACAAATTATATTTAAAAAGGAAATGGAGAGAATAACTCAACAGGAAGATCAAGATCTGGTATCATCCCGCTGTAAGACTGTGTGTGTGTGTGTGTGTGTGTGTATTCAGAGTGCTGAAAATCATTCAACAGTTTGAGCTTCTGCAGGTGCAACTTAATTCCCCTTATCCTTATCTACACTGCAGGCAGATCATTGTAGTTCTACAATTTCATATGCAGATTATTTACTCATGGTGTTTCGAGTTAATTATTTTAAGTGCCTAACTGGGTCACTAAATAATTAAGGAGTGGACATATTTTCCTTTCCTGTTTTTAATTTACTTGAGTAGCTACATGTGCAGTCAAGTTGAAGACATCCACTCTTTTGATTATCCTAGTGCAAGTAGCATAGGGCATGATATGATGGAACTAAACACCATGCATGTTTTATTTCACAATTAGAAACGGATGGCGATGACAGCCTCTTTCATATCTGATGACATGGATTTATCGATGTGCTGCCTATTAAGAATGATAAAATGCTCATTCTTTAGAGCTGTCTGTTACCTTTCATGATTAAAAGGGTTTTTAAAAGCTTTATAAAATATCTGACGCATCAGTTTTATCTTACCTGATGACCATGTTGCAGTTGGCACACATAGGCGTACGTGTCCCAGCAGGGATGTGTTCTGCCATTTGGACCAGCGTGTCCTCGTCTTTAGGGTGAGGCTGAGGTACTGGTCGGGTTGGGACTGGACCCCTGGGGACACTGGCACTGCTGTTACCCTTCATCCCAAAAGATGGAGTGATTAAACCACTCCGCGGACCGTGACCTATAGGAGGTACAGTGGGACAGAAATAAAACAAAGATGCAGAAATAAAGGCACAAGGATAATGGTATAGATGGAAACTTGGACTAGTGAGCTCACACCATCACAATAGATGTGTTTGCCCGTGTTTTCTTCCCAGGTGTATAAGTTATTTGACCTCTACCCTTTTTGTCTATACACCCAGCAGGTGTCATGGCGGTGCATGCAGCTGGCTGACTGCTGTTGTCACAACCATGGATTCACCACATCAATCTTCAGTAATACACAGAATATTCCACTCGACCTTCAACACATTCCTCTGGTGAATGTGCATGCATACACATGACCAAACACATGCAACCACACACACATAGACCACCAAGACATTCCCCCAACTAAAACTCAGACACCTGGCCAAACATGTATTTTGGCCTTTGATCTCCACACTATGGATGGTGATGTGTTTTTGTACGTGTGCATGGTGTGGGAAGGGCTACTTTTGGAACTTGGTTTTACCATTACATGTCATGTTTAAGTGGGTCTGTTTGGGCAAGGAACAGGGCTGGGTTTACATTTAATGCTGAAACCAGTAGGGTATTCATTTAAAACTCCATCATAA
Source organism: Trachurus japonicus (assembly GCF_045865225.1). Lineage (NCBI taxonomy): Eukaryota > Metazoa > Chordata > Actinopteri > Carangiformes > Carangidae > Trachurus > Trachurus japonicus. Next base: position 23,113,620 of record NC_140915.1, on the reverse strand, counting down.
AAACATAGAGGGCCTAAGTTGAAACGTATGTTTGACAGTCCAAGAGTTAAACACAGCTTTAAGATGCCACAGATACAGTATGAATGCTGTCTCACTGTAACTTTGCTGGACCAAAGTTTCCTACCAAAAAGTGGCAATAATTTGTTTCATGTGAGGAAAACAAAGTTTTTGTTTTTACGCAGTTTGATGTTTCAGTCTATTAGAGAAGCTGCCATTAATCCTGCTAGCATACAAAAGGCTTTATGTTGAAGATGGAGCACGTTGATGGAATGAGGGGAGTTGGTAAGTGAGGGATGTAGATGCATAAGTGTGTGTCTATGATTTCAACTTTGAACAGTTAAGATATTGTTTTACAAAGGCATGAGCAACAAGCAAGTTGCTGAAACCCTGGATTCTTCAGTCTGGGTCAGCGGTTTACATGCTGTTGTGGCACCATACTGCTAGCAGTATATTTTAACAACCCTGAGTCCATGGGTAAGTGACTATATTTTATGATTTTTGTTGAGCAGCAGTTACATCAGGGAGTGAGATGGATGAGAGGGACAACCTTGTGCTCAGAGACAGGATACAAAAGACACTTGAAACTTGAGAAATCCTAAAGAGGAATCTTGCTTACAAAAAAAAAAAAAGGGAAAGCATCATTTATGTTACGTGATAAATAGAGTAATCGTCAGAACAGGCAGTCTCAGAATCTGAGGTCTGACTGCAGATGGAGCACAGGCATTATACTGCTGCTCTGTGACTTGCCTTTAAAACTTTATTCACAACTTGCCGACAGGTCCCTTCAGTCAATATTATCTTTTTGACAGTGTAGAACTGCCGCACGTGTGACTGAGCAAGGCGCCACAGGCAGAGCAAGGCCTGCTCGCCTGCTTAATGGGCTTCCACAGAGGAAAAAGACGAGAAAAGAAAAAGAAAGTCTGCAATGACCTATTTCACAACATATGTCACGCCTCAACCATGGAAAATAAGCCTCTTTCCCCTTGCTAACTGGCTGCAACAACATTCAATCCAACAGCAGTAAATCAGTTTCATAGTGTGCCAGGATTGGGAACCAAACATTTTTTGTATGAGAAGAAATAACACTGTAAGAGGGAATATATTAATCAATCAAAAACATGCTTAAAAGAAGATTTAACTCAATTCCTGAAGGAGTTTATTTTTAGGATTCTGTTTGAGGGGAGTCACATTTTGGGTATTCATGCATTCCCCATGACTTATGCTAAGAAAACAGCTCAGGCACCTTAGTTTGATTGTACCCCCGTAGCTAATTCAGTGAAAAAATACCACAAATGGCCTACAGTAAAAACAACTCACACATAGCCATAAAGATATATTTTTGTTGGATTTGGCTGTAAACCTAATGTACTATTCCACAGATTTCATGATGAATAAAAATATATATTTTAGTCACTGAAACCAATGTATTATATACATACTGTATTCTTTAACATGTTCTCACAATGGCAGATATTATTTCAGTAAGTTAGTAAGAGACCAGCCAAATGTGTCTTGGTCCAAAGTTTTTGAGAATGTATAAAATTGAGACCAGTAAGAATCATAGCCAGAGCTAATTGGGAATGTAGCACTGTGAAAAAGTTGGAGGAAAAAAAAACCTTTAAAGTGTGCTGCTATCACAAGGGGACAGGAGAAAACACCCACACACACAGTGTTTACCCTGGGTTGCAGCAGGTCCTTTGATCATGGTCTTGACAACTGCAGAGTCATGGCTGTTGAGTTCAGGCTCCTCACTCTCCTCGCTGCGCAGACACCATGGAAACACAAATGATATGGAAATCACTTAATAAATGTTGTAATTAAATTCTTAATTAAACAACTCATCATCATAAACTCATATCTTCACTGTTTAAATTACAAAATACTTACTTTGCATCCCGCTCATTCAAAGGGATGGGCCATACAATACCAGAATGCAAATTGTTATTTACAAAAAAATGTTATTCCCAGCAAAATATCTTTTAGCTTGATATACTCACAGCAATTGCATTCTAACAGACAAAAAGAACAGGGGAAAAAATGTGAGCACAGTGTCATTTTTCAAGTTCATGTCTAAATGCAGTAAGACAGACTCCAGGCCACCTACCTGCTGACAGAGCTGAGACAAATATGGCACCAACCAAAACACAAAAAGCAGCTACAGCCAAAACAGTACAGTGCTCAACTTCACGGTGCACTTCCGACTTTTGAGTACAGTATGCACAAAAATGTTGCCCATGTGTCACATTTGTAGCAGAATGGAGTCCAGGCCACCAGCCTGATGATGGATGGGACATGAGTTGGTTTGCACTCTACTAATAATATAGACCACTCATTCAGAACTGATGCCAGGACATCAATTCAAATGATTCACCAGAGAGCAAATGACTACAGTGTTATGAAATACGGCATGGTGTAATGAACGTAAGTGCCCCTTCCTGCCCTGTAGACAGATGCCAGCCCACCACCAGTAATGATGTAGGGGAGACAAAGTTCTGCTAGTAGAGTTCAAAGTCTGAACACATTCATTTCACTACATTGAGCGACTTGCCTGTATATTTTTTTTTATATACTACACCGTTAATTCTCTTTTTAGTTTAAATTTCCCCTCTGGATGCACAATATATGGGTTTGGACACTTCACTGAGGTTATGAAGGGACAAATTAAATAGGTCCCCATGATAACATTGGCAGTCCATTTTCACATATCCCAAGGAAATAAAACTAAAATTCACATTTGGGTCAAAGGATAAATACTTCTAAGAGACTTAGCTGCACAATTTAGTGGCACTCACCTCAAAAGATGCCAGAACACTGATTTCAAATGAGGAAATAAGAGAAAATCACCACATGGGACCAGTGGTTGGTTGCTATGCTAGGTCAGCTGTTCATATGCAGTTTCATAGAACAGGGTGATACATTTTATCTCTAAAGAAACATAAACATAAAGTATAATAACTGTGGCATTGTTTTGAGTCCTTCCCCAAGGTCTGACAAGAAATAAAAAGCAACACACATTTACTGAAAACAACATGTTCTTTTTCAGGGTCACACTCTCTCTTGGGTCAAAATGCTATCTTGAAGGGAAAACATCTGAGCCAAACACTTCATTGTGATGCAAAAATCTCTCTACAAGTTAAAGAAGTGTGTCGTAATGGAATTGCGTTATATACTGTATATCAGAAACGCTGTCTTGTCTCATTGTAATGGAATTATGAAGTTGTTTTGACTAAATATTTCTTCAGGTTTGTACTGAAGAACAACACAGGCTCTGAAACTAATTTTCTGATGCCAGAGCTTGTCCAGCTATTGTGGTGGAAAGGAGCAAAATGTCTCTGCTCTTCAATCAAACATGGCCCTGGGGCCTCAAACTCTCCACCGCCTTGTAAAATGATGCAAAATGAATAACCTCTCTGTGAGTTACATCAAGTGTGTGGATGTGTATGTGTGCTCTTAAGTGTGTGTTTGTGTTCATCAGTGCCAGCTGAGGAGCTTGGGTGGGCCAACAATCTCTCCCCAGACGTATTACACCCACAATGCATAGCTGCTCCTGATGCCAACAGTTGGATCACTGCTGTTTTCTCCCTGTGCCTGGCTGTTAGGGGACTCATGGGAGACAAATGTTATGGCAACTGCAGCCATAGTTACGTTGAGTTGTGCTTGCAAGTGTGAGCGAGAAAGAGAAGAACTGGGAGAGAGATATAGACTATGAGACGTAAATAGGCAGATAGAGACAGAGAGGGAGAGATATCAGAAGAATGTCACACTTGTGTGTACTGGCTTCACTTCAGTCGATGCTCGGTGTTTCAGCTGCCCTGCCTGCCTCTGCTGTGACATTCCTCAAAGCACACAATTCATTTGAACACACAGGACATCAATAATATGAAATGGTCCCTACAGAGCAGGGAGGTCACTTGGTTTGCCACTCAGGAATACCTCTGAAATGATATATTCAAACTTTCTGAATAGGTGCTCAGCTACATAGCTGTGTAATTGCACTTGAGCAATGAGTCAGTGTCAGACGTACAACTCACAAAGGAAGGAGAGGGGAGGAGGAGACCTTAAATTTACCTAAAAACATAGACAGCATTGACGGGGGAAGAGAAGAGAGGGTCTCCCTCTTCTGTGGCAGACTGATGCCAAGACACCCTTTGGTGTGAGAAGAAAAACATAACAGAGAGAGGAATAAGATGTAAAAACAAATACATTAACACAAGTTAACAGAGAGTTGGTAAGATGGATGTCAAAAATGCCATGCCCACCCTTCTCACGTGACAATGACAAGCATTGTGAAAAGTACATCCTGTGGTCTGTTGTGTTAAGCTTGACTCCAGCTAATCAGCCTGTTATGTGTAGCTGGTACAGTCACAACTGAAAATACCCTCAATGTGGAGACGACTATCAGCCTGCAGAGCATCTCTCTTCATTATCCTTATCAGTTTATCATGTTGTACACCATGTGACAGGTGGATTTAGTATTGGTGCAAACTAACTTTTTTTATTTACAACCAGAGATAATGAATTAGATGGTAGGTGATTTTACAAATTCCTCAAAATAATTATATTTCTATAACTGTTTCTAAACGTAAGTGAAAGGAGTATCCAATCTGAATCTTTTAATTTTGCAATTAACTGGTGGGATTAACTTCATATATCAACATGTGACACTGTAGAGCAAGCAAAGTTAAAAGAAGCATATGAATGAGTATGCTGTCTGTCCAATCAGCCAAACTAATTCACTGTTTTCTCTGGATGGAAACAGAAATAAAAGCCTCAGTTGTTATCAAGAATAATGTGTCCAGTAAAGAAGCGGAAAGACCTCATCCTCGCCATAATTTTACACCATTTAACGCCATGAGACTAAAGGCTATAGTGCCATCTATTCAAATTATCTTTGTGAACAAGCTAAGAACATTAATTTACATTAGCTATTGTAACTGGCTAACAACAGGTGACAAATAGAGCAGGAAATAAGATGGTCCCTAGTCCTTCATTCATTAAAGGCAATTACAGTGCGGCTCGTTAATATTCTCCACCAATCAGGCCAATTACACAGCACCTTAATTGTATTGTGCAAGACTGTGATTGGTTGATTAATGGTGAGTCCCGCTGTTCTGATTCAATAGCATCCAGTTAGAGCGCTGACCATCTGGACATGCTGGGCCACATATAAACCTTGTTAACTGAAGGGATAATTAAAGAGGGACTGGAGGAAGGAGGGAGAGAGGAATACATTTATTTTCTTTTTTTAATCCATCTTCTCTCCTGGTCTATCTTTGTACTCTTTCTTTTACATTTTCACATTAAGTGCATCCTTGAATTTTACTCTTATGTACTGCATCTCTGCGCAGTCTGTGGCCTTGCTTTCCATCACTGTTTCTCTTTGTCTTATCTATTTCACGTTCTATTTTCGGCACTGTGTGCCGCCTAATAATGAGACTACTTGTTTGCTGGAATTAAGCGATAATGAGGAAAAAGCTAGAAAATTCAGTCCCCCAACTGTTTACACATGTAAAGTAACCCCATGTGTACTGTAGCTCCAACAAGAACTTGTGTTATGCATCTCATAACTGTGTTGGTTTTGTTTGAACATAGAACAAATGGTCTATTAACATAGCTGACTGCTGTCCAGCAGCTTTCTGCACCACACAACAGATGGTCTATAATTTAGCACTGTGATATTTTTTGGATCAAATTCAATCATCACATACTATACCATCCATGCATGTGCATTCACACACACATAATGACAAGGACATCCATCCATCCAGTCGCCTACTTAAACTCAGTCTCTCACACACACGCACACACCAGCTCTTCATACTTCATGGTTTGAATGTGTAGAGTTGTGTCCACTAGCCAGTGACTGATCTCTGTGAGATACTGCCAAGCTGTTTCACAGTGACCACAGAATGTCGTAGTTGGTATGAGTTGTAACGACACAAACATATGGACCGTGTCTTTTGGTGCTGGCATGGTCTGAACAAACATGGTTTTAACTGCAATGAATGGCATGTTCAGTGGACACAAATGCCTAGTTTACACTGTGAATTAAAAGTAGTTTTACTTCTAAAAGATTATGATGGAAATATTAGCCGTGCAAGCAAAATCATAACCTTCTTCTCTGCTAAAATAAATAAATAAAACAAAATGTTCAATCTAAAAGTCATCGTCTGAGTATGCTTACACTACCAGAGTGTTAGTCGATTAGCAATATGACTGAGAAGCTGCATGCACCACACAACATTGTTACTTATGCAAAGAGCCCACACACATAATTTGTCATTATTTGCATGATGATATTACTATTTGTTGGACCCAGGCCTGAACAAAACTGTTGATTTATTTTCTTTATTTTTTTTATAAATAGATGGATAAGACCAATGTTTGTTAATTGAACACTGAAATTTCTTATTTTTACCAATGCTTCCAACTTGTTTTCTAGTGATTAAGACCACTGACATGGAAAAGTTTTGTCCAGATCTGCCCAGTCTACCTTTTGTTCTTGGGAAGGTGCAGCTCACTGACACTGCGACGCTTCTTCTTTTTCTTCAGTAGTAGTGGCAGAGTTGAAGTGAGTGGAGTGATAAGCAGAGCTTCCAATAAGGACTGAGACGCTGCTTTCTCAGGAGGTCTAGGGTTGTTCTGATAAGTTGTTCTAACCAGAAAAGGCAGATGATGACTCCAGGAGGCCAATTGTTGGACATTAGAAAAACGACACAGAGAAAAAGAGGATTGAGAAGTGGTCACTCAGACGTCTGTAGGAGTGTGTCGGAGGGCACTGAGATAGCGAAATGACAGGGTTCACTCCATTTACCTTGCCTGCACTGGATTACGGCACTCAGAGTGTGGCTGCTGAATGGGTTGTCTGAGTGCACTGGGGGTGAGGGGAGGGGGTGAGGGGGCTGCTCTAGGCAAGAAGTCCAGAGGACTTGACAGGAGCTCTCTCCTATTTACAAATACAGACACACACGCACATGTGCGCACACGTACAAAGCACAACCACATTCAAAGAGGCAATGGCAGAGGACAGAAGCAGATGGTTAATGATAAAAATGTCTCCGTTGAAAATACTGAAAAAATTAAACCAAAAACATGGCAGTTTGGCACTGTTTCTATTACTATGGAAAGTGAACTAATTTGAAAGTAATTATAACCCAGTACCTGACTGGTTTGGTAGAGTAGGATGCATGATGATGTGCTGATAAATGGGGTAAATTGACTTGGACTGGGGAACTGAGAAGACAAGGAGAGGAGAAGCTGCACAGACTGCAAGGAAAGTTGAAACAGTTAAAGTGAATAAAGTCTTTGTTTGGAAATATGAGAAATTGATGTAGCACCTGTGTTGAGGTGAAAGGTGAAACTGACTCTGCTCTGCCCTCAGAGCTGCTGCAGCAGGATCATTTAATTCATGGTTGTCATCACCAAGGCCACGTAAACAGTTCATGGACTCAAACTTTTCCGAATCTGTGCTGCCCTCTAGTGGCATCACATGGGAACTGCTCGGCCGAGGCAAAAAAAAGAAAAGAAAAAAAAAAGAGGAAGTGACTGTTCTCATTATATACAAAGCCGTTTCAATCATTAAACCTATTTTGTATTTTAAGGTAATACTTTAATAACACAAACACAATTTACCTGTCAGTCGTAGGCATTTGGATGCTTGGTTGAGACATGGTAGTAACATCTGAGGTACATGGTCTATGGACAGGGGCTGGATCAGAGAGGGTCCCTGGTACTTGGTTTTGATCTGGTACAGAACTGCTACCACATGAGGAGTATACTCCCACTGTCTGGGCAGGTATTACACCAATAACAGGCATATATGGTGAAGTGTGGCTACAATCAGGACTTGGCTCATAAAAAGATTGGGACACACTGTCTGGCAAAAAAGCTGCGTCAACGGAAGTGTCATTTAATTTATGGGAATCTGAAAAGTTGTAATGGTGTGTGTGAGAGGATGCCATTGGGTTCAGAGCTGGGCCATTGTATGTTAAAGGTACTAGCATTGGAGCTAATGAATAGTTCATATTAGGCAAATGGGTTGGGGGTATTTGACGAAATGTGTCAACAGAACCTGAATATGATATTGGGATGGCAACCAGACGGACGTGTGATGTGGGTGATATGTTGTCTTGATTTGTGCTTTTCTGGAAGTGGTCAGGGTTGGAAATGAGAACATCATTAGGGATTATAGCGGCTTTCTCTGGCCACTGCTGATTGGCTGATAAGCCTGCCGGACATAGCTTTGATTGGTCAGTGTGAGCAGATGTGGACGTGGTCTCTGCATCACCCATGGTGGTGAACGTTGTGAGTGAACCAACTGCTTGGTGAGTGCATTCCTGTGCTGGAGACCTGTCACTGGCAGATGTCAAATAGCAGAGAATCATGTTATTTTGTTCAAAATGTCAAATTTTGTAAATGTTATGTTTTTGGTGAATCAGTAATTTAAATATAAATTTGAGTTTGTTTTAGTTGAGTCACCCAAAGTGTGAAAAATATAGTAAAATGCATGTGAAATGTGAAATCAGCGTTACAGGTCAGAAAAAGTCAGTTAGTTCCTGTGAATCAATGGAAGGGCTTTACAGTATGTGATGGTTTCTTTTAAAGTGACTACTGTGTCCAGAGACAACTCAAAGTGACAGGTGAAGAGGAAAACGTGTCACACGCTGAGGTGATGATTTATACCTGACCTTCCCACTGTGTGTCTCAGAGTCAGTGAGATAACTGGGAGACGAAAGAGGAGAGGAACTAGGGAAGCAGGGCAGGAAGGAAGGAATGAGACAACAAAAAAGAGAAAGGGAAACAGGAGAAAAACTTAATCACTTTATTAACTAGAATTTTTTTCAAACTCAAAACAAATAAATAAAATTTCAGCCTCTAGAGTTCCAGATGTTTTAAAACTGTTAGACTGTTAGACCACAAAGATCAAACTCACTGGAGTTAGCAAAACCTGCAGGAAGTAAACATGGGGATCAAATAAATGTAAAGGCACTAAAGATGTGTTTTACACAGTCAGGGCATCATTTTATTTCTGTTACTGCAACCTGCTTACCCCAAACAGCCCTCCTTACTTTCATAATCCTTCTACCATACTAATCGGAAGTGTTACAGTAGCATGTAAACCACCGGTCTATATACAGTATACTGTACATACATGCACGACAAGCTGAAATCTCTTCCACTTCGCCAGACGTGGATATCTTTTTCAGATGTGTGTTTACTGTGCTTATTAAATAGTTTCAGTGCTAGCAAATACAACAGATGTAAACAAGCCATTAAAGCTTTTAAACAAGTGTCCTCTGTAAAATACACTTATTCAACAGCCCAATTAACTCTCTAATGCTGTCCTCCCTCCGAAATCACACACACCCCTTATTATGTCCTATCTACATTACTGTGGCACTGGAAGGAACAACACTGTAGTCATGTGATGCGTTTGTCCTTTTATAGTGCATTTCAGTTCCTGTATGGATATGGGGTTGAATATATAGTGCATGATCAGAATTTCCATCTTTAATTTTCTTTTATACTGTATGCTTCAAAACGGATGCTAAACGAATGATACATGACATGATGTCTATACATCTTTCAGTAGGTTGACTCAGATTGCTTTCCATTTCTCATTACATGTGTATATTAATGAAGGCTGAGGGAGCAGAGATGTGGACTGAGAGGTCAGCATGTTGAGACTACTTGATGAGAGCCCTCAGGGTTTTACACTTTATGAAAACGCTGTAGTTCTTGTCTCCCATCACCATCATGTTTTGGTGTGGTGGTGTTAATGAATATAGTGTCTTTTCACTCAAATCTCTGACATGACTTAAAGTATACACAAAAGGAAGCATACACATGCACTTAACTCAAACTCAAAATGTACTGTAAGTATAATGAGGTGAAAGTAAACACACTGATAGGAGTGTGTATTTAGGCATCTATCTATACCTTTGGGGTTGGAATCGGTGGAGTGGGCCCAGCACATACGCAATGCTTTAATAAAAGTCTGAATGAAGCAGACACAGTGCAGGGCAGGCACATAATGACAAACACTGACACACACACACAAACACGCATTCACACATACATAATCATGGCCAACAATTCCTTTCCAAGCTCCAACTGCAATTTTCTTTCTTTTGCTTCCTATATATTCCCATTAGTCCACAATCTTATATTCCCACAAGAGTCCAAGGAATTAACGTTGATCTATAGCATTCAAACTGATACAATGTCTACAAACACAGGTAGACAAACACACACAGAGACACACGCAGTCTACTGGACTACATTGAGGGTGCGAGCAGACACCCGGTGGTGCGAGTCTCTCAGCTCGTTGTACTTAGGGCCAATCACCATCCGAGTGGTGGTCTTGTTCACTCTGCCATCCACGTCAGGAGAGTAAGAGGAGAGAAAAAAAGAGAAAAACACACCAAAGGAGAGAAATAAGAAGGATTTAAGGAAAGTGGTTGCCCTGCGATGAGCGATGAGAGACACACACTGTAAGCCGAGCCACAAAGACAGCTCAATGATACAGAACAAACAAAAAGCTGATGATGCACAGGAAACATATGTACTGTATGGTCATCGGCATGGTCATCATCAGAATAAAACATGACATAAATCAATATGAAGAAAGCAGTGAACTGTAATGTTTATCAGACAACAGTTCACTTGTCATTTCCAGAGAGTCCATTTTGTCAACATGCTGCCCATGAGTCATGGTCAGTTATCGAGTTACGAATTAATTCAACCACAAAAGCCACACACCAACACCCACAGTCAGCAGGAACATGGACATGCTACAATGAGCAGTCACAGACACACGATAGTCATGTGATCATGTGTACCGGCACAAACCACCCAGACAAATGGAGAGCAAATGGATCTCAGCACAACAAGGACGAGACCACAGTAAAGCCATGATTGTCAACATCACAATCACATGTTAAACAACATGCAACACTGCAATGCTGTCACATCCACAACCAAATGCACAAACAACCACAGGCAGCACAGGAACGATTGCACCTAGCTGTGCTTTGCTAGGTAAGCACAGATGGATGCACTTTTGGGGCCTGGTATGATGATATTTAAAATCAACCTTCAGCAACCTGAGAGGAATTTAATCAAAATTGCTTTCTGATCTTTTGAAGCTACTGAGAATCGACATACTGTACAGCACACAGTGGTCTGGCTTTTGACTTAACGGATCACATGTGATCCTCCTTCTTCTGTCTAGACAGGAAGAGCCCACACAGCATCAATACATTTGCCAGAACGGTGTAGCAGAGATTTAGAGTTTTTTAAAAGAGATTTTCTGCTTCTGCGTGAATGCAGATGTCACTGTTTGTTTTAGAGGCACCCAGCTGAGTATGAAAATCAACTGAGAAGATGAGATTTCCTGGAATATGTATTGTTATTCCAACAATGTAATTAGTCATACAAGCAATAGCAACATAGCAACAACAAAAACAGATTGGGAGGCCAGGTTTAATAAACCACAATCTTCAATGTGTCAGCATTTTTTGTGCTAAGCACTTACTTTGTCTTTTTGGCTTTCTCAGCTTCCTCTTCTTGGGCTACAAGGGAAAGAATGAAATATTAAGGATTGCACCCTGAAAAATTATGTGTATCATCTACAAAAATGCTAACCCTAAACAGTTAGCGTCATGATTAAGCTTGTGTGTCCTACATATGGAGGATGCAAGGTACTCAGGTGTGTGATCACTAGCTCAGGTAAACTAACAACGACAACAGTCTATGTAATGACTCTGCAAAACACAGTCACTGCATTTGACGTATGTCAGTAACGTACCATTCTCCGTGCCGGTGATTTGAGCCAGGATCTTGAATGATCTGGACTGGGTGGTGCCAGTACGCGGGCGCCAGTCTTCTGTGTCCTCCATTATGCGCTTCCTGCTGGCATCAGCATGAGTGGGCACATGGTAAAAATGGATGTCTGTCTCCACAACGTGTTTCCTGGGAACTCTGGAAGAACATGGCAGAACAGGATGAATGAGATCAGAAAATATGCTTTTCATTTTACATACGGCCTCTCGTATATTGATCAAAGCAGTAGAACAGAGATGAAGACTGATGTAATTTCCTCTGAGGTATTATAAGCTATTAAAGTGAAATGTATAACTTTAAATTCCACAGGAAGCTATAAAACATTTCATATTCCTTAGTACTCCAGACTTAGTGTGTGTTATGAGCCAAAGCCATGTTAAATTTCCTTTTAGGAGGATACTTTCAATAAGGAAGCTTAGATTCACATACATTATATGTATTACATTATTATTTCAGTCAGAGTAATCCTGTTAGATCTAACACTGTTAGATGATTACACATTATACGACACACTTAAAATAATAATGTGGGGTAAAAATATAATTTATGCTTATTAGACAAGAACAAAAGGAGGAAAAACCACAGCACACTTTGTTAAACATATTTGGTGACAAGATCTACACCAATGTGATACCTTGGTGGCTGGGGTTTTCTTGAAAACCAATAACAGAGGAAAACAGGCAGAAGAAAACAGAAATAGACTCAATAAAGGCAGGGGGAAATAAAACCACAATATCCATAACATTCATAAGGATTACGTGAGAACTATGTTAAGAGACTTACTTTAAAATACTGTGAGGTCCACTATTGGCAAGGTAAAGAAAGAAGACAGCGAAGAGATAGAAATGTAAGAAATTGATTTCCTTATGAAGAATAAATTTAAAAGGAATGTCAATAATTACAGAAAAAAATAATGGGGGAAAACAGACAGCATGAACTTATGGACCACAACTTCTGGTACATGCAAAACATAGAGCCAAAATATTCAGGGAGACATTTAAAAAGATCAATTAGCAGAAGTCAGTTCTATTTTTAACCACATGGTGGTGCTGTTGACTCATGTGTAATTGCATAGAGGTGGAGTTGTTCATCATTTGGACAAATTTATGTTTTTATTCGAATGATTCGGAATAAAAATGCGCTTTTATTTTGATGAGTGTGCGGCATAGTTGTGATTCAACATGTGTGGCTTGTGTTTACTTGTGTTCATGAAGAGAAGCTAATATGCATGTGTGCTGACTGGCCCTTTATTAACTGGCCATCAATAACTCAGCTCCAAGACACACACACACACACGCACGCACACTCAAGAAGTATTGCAGACTTGAGGATTTTTCTGGCACTGCTGTCAATAAATCACCTATAAATACACACGCCCACCAACACACTCACCTAGCACATTGAATAGAGAGATTTATGAACGTCTCTCAACACATTCTTGTCACAGCAGCAGCTATGTTGGTGTGGGAGTGTTGACAGCTCTATGTGAGCCTGGTCACATACAGTTACAGTACAGTCAGTGACTGTAGTGTGTGTGTGTGTGTGTGTGTGTGTGTGTGTGTGTGTGTGTGTGTGTGTCTGCTTTATGGTTGAGGGGAAAATATATTTGAAGCCTCAGCATATTGTACACATCACATGCAAAGGTTTTGACTCATTTTAATTAGTTAAATGCATGTGTGTCACTGTGTGTGGGAAAACCTTACGTAACACAAAAGCTTTTTGTGTGGCAAGCCAATAAGTTAATTCATGCAAAATGTCATGTTAGGTGTATTCACACAAAGATGCAGGGATGAACAGATGAAAAGGCGAACAGGCGTAATTTGACGTGCTTCAGAAACTAACTTTGTAACTTGATGATGTGCTGCAGTCTGCAAAGCAGAAAACAAGGTTTGAAAGGGAAGAGAGAGAAAGACAGGGAAAACTGACATACATATTTCCCAATTCTCACCATTTTATTTAAAATCCCCTCTGAAACGAACCACACCACACATTTACAGCATGCAACCAAGCAAGCAAGACGCAGGGATGGACACGTGCTGTCCAAAAGTGTCAGTGTGTGTGCACCTCAGTATCAGAATTAAGTGATTCACTGATCATGAAATATGTACCCACTGATTAGTACTGTATATAGAGAGTGAGAATAATTCTGTACCACACATCCTGAAAGTGCTTTCTCAAAAAGAGCCATTGCATAAACTACAGTTCATGACAATACCATACAACTTGATCATCTACAATCGTCTGTGGACGACCTAAATAACTATTGAAATACTTGAGCTGTCTATCATTCCGAATAAAAGTAGGATGAGGAAAGATAAACACAACATTCAGATAGAAATGTGGATGTGAAAGAAGCAAAAGCCAAAGAGCAAGATCAAGTGGGTTAATAAATGTCATCTGTAATACTTGGAGAAGGCTATGTACCCAACTGAAATTCATCTTGAGTATTTGTTGAGTGTGAGAATGACTGCATGGTGTAAGATTATATTGTGCAGATGGCTGGTGTCTGCTAAGTCTCACAGAAAGAGACCGTTGATCCTTTTGTCAGTGTGTTTCCCAGTGAAACCAGCAACGACAGAGTGAAAACATGGGGTGAAATGAGTCAGAAAAGGAGCATATTCAATCCATTTGGCATCTTAAGTGAGACAAATCAAAAACATCCACAAATACGCAGTAGCTTTATGATAAATTACAAAAAGAATGAATGAAGAAGTGAAGAAAAATGGCTTGATGACAGCGTGTTAGACTGTGAAGGGCAACAGTGAGTTTGCAAATCTACATGGATTCAAGGCTGAATCCCTCACTGACTGACTGGTTTTCTAGAAGAGCAGAGAGAATACCACACAGCTTGAATTACCAATACAGGCTATATATACACAGCTTAGTCATGGCATCATTGCATAGTTATACTCACTATGCTTCTGGAGAGGGAAGAGGAGGTGTTGTGAGTGAAAATGGAGGGGGGTATTGTGGGAATTATGTTGAGAGGGACAGAAACGGACAGCTTGGATGTGAAGGGTGGCAGAGAAAAAGTGAACATGATGGATTAACAGATATATAAAGAGAAAAGGGGGGTAGAAAGAGGCAGAGAGGGCAAACATAACAGTAATTCATTCAAGAAGGGTTCTCTTCAAAGGCTAGTGACGAATAATATAGTTGAAATGTGGGTCTGTCTTCAGACACGCCACCATAATTCAAAATAAAGAATGCAGTGGAGAGGTCCACTTTCCCTTAGAAGAGCAAATATGTGTCTTTATAGCATATCATGAATGATTTAGAATAAAATAAAAGCAAAGAAATAGGAAGAGCAGCCACAAGTAAAAGGGTTTGCGAGTACATTTCAATAGCTTAACCATTACCATCATGCTAGGGATATTCTATTTGTCCACACATATTCAAATCTAATATAAACTGTGTTAAAATCCTCACTTTGTTGACTCTAAGCACAGACAACTCCAGGTGATGTTTTACAGCATTGTATATTTTAGTTATTTTAAGAAGACTCCAACAGCTCATTAAGAGTCAATCAGGTCTGATGTTTTCTTTCACAAGAAAACAGATATCGCATGTCTCTCTGCACAAACTTTCAGTGGAGAGTTGCACCAGTAATCAAATAAGCCACTTTAGTGTGCTTACATATCAGTGTTTCCAGACTGGTAGTTTAAGTTATTCAACATGACATGTTACACAAATAACTAACAGAGACTCTGGCTTTTTGGTTTGGTCAAAATGTTAACCAAAACAGCTGCACAGAGCAAAGTTGAGACTGCCACGTTTCAATCAACACTATAATAAAAAGACAAACTCAGGCAGCATGATCAGTCTTGATTTGTTATCTTAAATCACTGATCTCAATATTGTGTTTTGAGTATCTTGCTTTCGCAATTCAACCAAAGAGGTCTTGTTTTCATGTCCATTTGCACATTGATCTCTTTGTTCATCAGCAGAATTACACAGAAATGACTGATTTGCACATTCCTTAAGGTTGTGAGATTGTGGCATTTTTGTATATATGTCCAAGAAATGTATGGGTGTAGAGGTAGCAAAAACATTTAGGGTGATGAGACCGATGAGTTCATACCGTTTGGTACAGATCCACATACAGTAATAATCCAGATCTGGTGGAAGAAATACTAAATCTACATTATGCACAGTGTTGTACTTATTATTAATGGGGAGTAACAGTGCATATGGCACCAGCAGCATTTAGGAATGCAGCAGTATTTCATTTAACGCAGCAATGTTCAATACAGCTGTAGTACTATTGAATAAGGCTGATGTCATCATTTCACACAACAGGTAATAAAACCATACAGCTGTCTTGCGTCAGGATTAAGAACAAATAAATATAGCAATAGCTGACAACAAAAATCATGTAGGATTGTTTGGCCTTGGCGGAGTTATGTGCTCTGCTTAGTGCCATTCTGGTGTGTTTTTTTTTTAAATGTTTTTCTCAGAATAAAACACAAACAGATATTTGAGGCTGATTTAATGATGTAGAAGAACTTTGAATATCATTGCCAAGATTTCAAAATTTTAAGTTGGAGTCTGGAAAGCCAGCGGAGGGGGCTGTGTGGAGTAAACAATTTTCAGTCAGGAACATGAACTTCGAAATGGGCCTGGCAACACACCATGTTTATAAATCATTACAGAAGTGGATTTTTTCTGTTACCAAATACTTGTCTAACTAAGTGCAGCCCTCAAAACTTAACAATGGTGTCAGTTTCATCTTCTCCTTCTCACAAACAAATTAGGGGGCTACTGATATTTTCAAATACCTTTAATCATTTCTAAAAATTGCATGAATCTGTGAGGAAATTAGTAACAGACAGTATCAGAAAATGAAGTAAATACGCTAAAGCAGATGTTTGACATGTAAAGGATCCTATAGCTCGAACAGAACCGAGGCAAAAACAGCTGGAGGTAGGAACCAGGAATTGATTTGTTTGATTGGATGGAGAGACCGCCACTCACCCATTAAACTGCAGTGGCAAGGCTCCACCCTGACTCTCCAAAAGGCCCCGCCTCTGCCCCATGGCCACCTCACAGGCGTTCTCAGTGGAGTACAGGTTGATTGGTGTGTTATACACTGATGGCTGAGGCGGAACGAGGCCAGGGGAGGAGGAGGAGGAGGAAGAGGATGGGTAAGAGACGGGAGGTGGAGGAGGAGGACTGGCGTGGGAGGAGGCAGGAGTGAAGGCAGAGGACGGGGATGGGATAAAAGCAGCAAATGGTGATTGTGATGGAGAGTAGTCACTCTCTGACCCGCAGCCCCCATAAGGTCTGGGAGCTTTAATGTAGGGGGCGGAGGAGGGACTAGGGCAGTGGGGGTGAGGATGGGGTGGAGGAGGCGGGTGGGTGAGTGCCACTGGTTTTATGATGTCTGATCTGTCGTCCTACCGGCATGGGAGGAGAGCATGCAGATACACACAAAAATAAATCACAGCACAGCACAGCACTCAATATACTGATGCCTCTCCAGTCATGATTTACATGTTAGTCCAAAAAATAAAGTCTGATTTAGTTTTTAAAGAGCTGCAAAAGAATCCAAACATGCAAAATCTCTGTAAAATTTACAATTTGGTCCAAGAATTTCTTTGAATAGAGATGCATCAGTATAACTTTCATTTACAATAAAACACCAATGTAGCAATGCAAGAAAAAAAAAACACAATAATCAAGACAAAGGTGGTTTTCATGCAACATTAAGTGTGTATGGCATCGTTTCAGAAGGGTGTATGTAGTTACTAAAGATGAGCATTCAAAGGATTTTGAACATACCCCAGGTGAATTACTTTCTTGTTTTTATGATATATTAGACTGAAGAATTTGATTGCTTTCAGGTGAGTCTATTTCCTGTTCCATAGTCTTCTTATAGTAGTTGTTTGATTACAAAGAGATTAGAAAACTTATATATCAACAAAAAAGATAAAATCTAAATCCATAAGACATTGTAAAATAAATTATTAAGGAAAAACATAAGAAAGATGTACCTATAATACATAAACCCTTTCATTGTCTCATTTTCGTGTTACAGCTAAAAAAAAATGCTAAAGAAAGTTATCTCTCATCAATACTCAATTCACTATAATAACACAAGATATACAACAAGCACATAACTTGTTTAAAAGAAAAATCTTATTGACATAAGTATTCAGACCCAATGACACATGAAATTTAGCCCAGTAGTCTGCTGCTTCTCATCTCATCATCTTTGAGATATGAATGATGGTGATGATGTTGTTGGCCAAGAAGCCGACGGTCATCGTGATCATCATCATATTGAGTGAAAAATTGCAGAAAAGCACCAAAAGGACTTTCAGACTGTGAGAAACAAGGCTGTCTGGTCTGAAACCAAGATTGAACTGTTTGGCCTTTCTATAGCAGAAATAGTTGTTCTTTTGGAAGTCTCTCTCATCTCCACACAGGATCTCTGGAGCTCAGCCACAATGACCATTGGGTTCTTGATCATCTCTCATTCTGATTGCTCAGTTTGGCCAGACAGCGAAGAGTCCTGGTTGTTCCAGACTTCTTCCATTTAAGAAATATCCAGGTCTCTGTGCTGTTGGGTAACTTCAGCGCAGCAGAGTTTTTTTTGCAACAATCCTGTCTCTGAGCTCTACAGTTCCTTAGAAATCATGCCTTCTTGCTTTGATTTGCATTGTTTGCCATTAATTTGATGTGTCATAGTAAATGGTCTGAATAATGAATATGGATTTGATATTTCAGTTTCAAAATTATCTCTAAAATCCTGTTAATTATTATTATTGGGTATTGAGTGTAAATTGGTGAGGGATAACTGTTCAGCATAAAGCTGCGATATGAAATGGAGTGGTCTGAACACTTTCTGACTGCTCTGTACACCCAAGCAGAATCTCATTTTCACCTGGTGTACCTCTTTTTTACTAAAACAGTGATCATAGGATCTTCTTGTCTCTATCAATAAACATGCAGTACACCCCAGTGTGTATCATTTTATGTTACAGTACCTTTGGTGCCACAGGAGGAGGTTTGGGAACACTGGAAGCCCTAGAAAGAGAGAAGAAGGAAGAGACATAGTGTATGAATTAAGATTGCACAACCACATTTCTTTTTCGTTTCAATGTTGAAAAATGTCTGGTTTTAATATATGAATATTCATGCTCATTATAGATTGTGACTGTTAGCCAACACCGTGCGGGTAAAAGTAAACAAGCCCTGCAGAAGGGTTTGCTGATATTTATACAGCTGTTCTAAACCACTAAACCCGTACGGTAAAATCTTTAGATCTTACTGAGGTTGAGAAACTGTGGTTATGGTGAATTATGGTGAATTACGACTTAACCTGACTTAGCATAGAGCCTTATATGGAGAGGTTTCTGTCATCGGCTATGACACAATCCAATAGAGTCAAATTATGAAATCTGAGTTGCTGGAGCTGAAAATTGTGATCTTTTTCAGTGTATGTGTGCTTTGAAGCCAGCTGCTTTTAGTATAAAAAGCCCTGTATCAATCTGATACTCTTGATTTGATACTCTTAATACCGCTTTGAGCCATGAGCTCCCCAGAAGGTCATCTGAGGAACATGCCCGTAACTATCAACTCTCTTGAATGTACTCAGAAGTGGCTTAGCACTTCCTCCTAATATCAGTTTTACTGATATCATTTTCCCTCTGTCTACAGAAGTGCTTTTAATTGCCCTGCATGGTTCAGGATTATAGTGATGCAATGGGGCAGTACTTTACTGATACAGAACGAACTGAAATAATTCATTTACAGCAGTGATGGATCAGTATATTAAGCAATAAAAGGAGTGAAGTCCCTCACTTACATGTACACAGACCAATGGACCTGACTCGAATGGTGATTCAGTGCATCATAACTTGATTGATTATGATATTAAGATAAAAATACACAAGTTAATATTAAAGGTAAAAATAATCAAAGGTTAAGTAAACTTTGCAGCAACTGAAGATGTATGAATGTCAGCAGCTCTACATTCCTCTCAGGGCAGCCCTTCTAGACACTTCCTCAGGGAGGTGCATGTCCTTCATCTCAGTAAATCTGAACCGACAGCCTAGTAGTAGCTAGTAACACGTCAGTACACAGATACAGCTACTCTAACTCGGTACACCAGATGGTGTACTGGGAAGGAAGGCATCATTGGAAACTGCAGGTGCTCTCAAAAAAATGCTTGGCAGGTGACTGGGAGAACCATCATATCATATGATGTAGGAGGAGAGTCCGACTGACAATTTCTCCCTCAGGGAAGCAGAGGATGCTGTTTGGTCCAAACCACTGTATTTTGGTTTTGTGAACGGTGAACTCCCAACTGCTAAAGCATAAAAGAAAATCCTGATGGCTTCATGTCGCCCCCTTTTTTCATTACATCTACGTGGTGAGTTTCCATGGACGCACTATTGTAAATACAACAAGTCAACAAGTACCCCATCAAAGCTAATCTGGGGGCAGCAATGATCTCACTTGTGCAGCCAAAGGTATTGAAATTAGGCACCTAGACTAGGAAGGAAAATGCCAGGGTATGGAGTAGGTATTTCAGATACGTCATCATCATCCATGTGTGCTGTAGCCTCGATTACACTGCAGCTATAACTGGAAACATGGAAATGTGTTGGGGTCATATGGTAAGAGTCAGAAAAAAAACAAGGCCTGCTGGAAAGTGAATGAGAAACAGAGTCTAATTTATTTCAGACGCTTTTAAACCTTTTCTTTTGGGGATTTTAAGGTAATTTCAGGATCCTAAACAAGGAACCTATTGTTTTATTAAAATGCCTTTACGTTACTGGGAAATTGTGTGACCTTGGGAAAACCTATGAGAGATCTACTGTAGCTACCTAGGTTCACCTTCCTGACACCAAAGTAGCTGTCGATGTCAAATGAGCCTCAGAAAATGTGTTTATCCTGCATTGGTTGTATACTGTGCTCATTAACAGAGCCATAACCAAGTAAGCAAATCTGATTATGTTTACAGTTTGAAAAACGCCAAAAATAAAAACAGAGCACGTCAACAGAATATGGGACTTCCACTGGGAATTTATACCAGAGGAGCAACAAGACCTTACACTGTATCAGACACTTCACCACAGGAATGTTTCTCCATGACTTAAATGTGTGAGGGTCATAGAGTAAGTGGATGCAATAAAGACACTGACAGTGTGACAGTGACAAACAAAACAGTTCATATATCTACCTCCTGCACACCAGATGGAAATGGTTGCTGGGCCATAGATGTGAGTGTGTGTGTGTTCCTCCCCTCAGCGCTGAGACCCTACGGCAGTTTAATTTCATAGTTTAAAAGCAGCTGCTACAAAATATGTTTCTGTTCTCTGTGCTTTGTTTTGTAACTTAGCATGGTCCATGTTAAGTGTCAAACTCTACATGTCTGTGTTTACACTTCTCTGTTTCATGTTCATGGAAGTTTTACATTATATAACAGAGCAGCACCGCGTCTCTTCCTGACATGTCAGTGTGAGTCTGTGTTTCCGCCAAAATTGTTTGTGGTGACAGCTATTTTGGTTTTGCCTTGATACCCTACCACATCCAAGTGCATGCCATTCATGTTTCAACATGTTTCCATATCTTATTACATATAAAAATCATTCTTAATTTTTTTTTTCTCTTGTATTTGTATATTAGTCATCAGGGTTTGGATGTGTAAAAAAAAACATTTAAAACACAATTTCTTACTTTGTTTAGTGGAATTGTTTTATGTTTTCCTAATTAACTATTTTTGTAACATACAGTACATATGCCTTTACATAACATCGAAATACTTTCATGGGATGTTACATTGTATTTGTTCTGTTTCCACTCTCAACAGCAGTCCTTCCTCCATTGTGAAATAAAAACCGACACAACAGAATAATGTTAAATTCTTGATGATTCAACAGTATGTTAATATTTAAGTCAATTTTGTGTGGTGTTGTCCCATTGCATAGAAAACTACTGTCATGCTTACCATCCATATAATTTATAATGTGCTATTTTTTCACAGTGTTTTTCTACATTGACACATTAAATTGACTCGTCAAAAAAGAAGGATGCCACATCTTCTTTATCTCTGCTTTGCCCTCCCGGCTGTTTTCTTGGTTGTGCATTTGTGTTTAATCTCCCTGGTCTATTCTTACACGAGTGAGATCATTGACCGATGTTTCCAGGGCTGCACCCTGACATGCCATTAGCTTCACCAGACCAGCAAGCAACCAGGCACACTGAATCAATGAGAGATTGTTGAGTGTGTGTGTGTGTGTGTGTGTGTGTGTGTGTGTGTGTGTGTGTGTGTGTGTGTGTGTGTGTGAGAGAGAGAGAGAGAGAGAGAGAGAGAGAGAGAGAGAGAGAGAGAGAGAGAGAGAGAGAGAGAGAGAGAGAGAGAGAGAGAGAGAGAGAGAGGTGTTCAAGAATCAGGAGTGCTGGTGGTTTAGGTGACACTGACTGGGACCTGTTAGTAACACCAGTAGAAGCTGAACACACACTGTCTAGGACACAAACACAAATGGAGGCACTGATACACAGAGACAAGCATCACACGTCTGCAGAAATTTTACAAGTGGAGCTGATTCTGTCACTCGATGCCTTTGTGTGTGACCTTGTGTTTATTCAAACCAAAAAACTACCCATGTGGGTGCACTCAAAATTACGCACATGCGCACATATCCATACATCCACACTACATACATTTAAATATATGTAGCTCCTGGCAATCAATCATTTAGTTCAGTCTAGCTCAAGAAGTCACACACACATAATTATATTTCAGCAATAGGCGGGTCTTTCATGAGGTGTGCTGCCATGTGAATGACAGAATTGTTGCAGGCCAGTTAACATGTACGTACATCCACACAAATATTCACATACACACACTGTGAAGTATTGTGCAGGGGTGTGGTGACAGTGATTTCAGGCATGACAGGTCGGCCCAGGAAATGTTACTATAGTGTGATAACACAGGCCACAAGGGCCAGTTCATACATTTAATGGCCTCTGCACCTGCAAATAAGGTTTAAACATACACACACACATAGACACAACGTTTGTTTGTACAGCTCTATTTTTAGATTGACTGCACCTTTCTGAATATTTTATGTGAAAATGGACTTTTCTTGCACAAAACTGTACTGTGGTTCTGTTTGCCTCAAATCTAGTCTGGCTTTTTCATGAGCCGTGATCCCCTCGTAGATTTGCACCTAATGTGTCTTTGTGAGACATTTTTGGCATCTCTTGCTTGCTTTTGTGGTATTTTTTTGCATTCCAGCCAAAGACAGAAGGGAATACTTTTATCCAACTGAAGTCAAAACACTTTTATCAAAAATCATGTGTTCCTGATGTTTGTCATTTTACAAATGATCTAAATTCAAGTTTTTCCATTCTTCTTCCCTCATTTTTCTCCCTTGTCCTTAGCTTTACAGTAACTAGGCAGTACAAAATAAAATATTGTGAAAGAGACAGATTTTTTTTTATGACGTCTGTCATCCATGTGTGCAAGTTTGGTTGAAGGATGCGACTTTGATAAAATCAAACTTTTTCATTTGATAAGATCAAACTTAAACCTGATTCAGAGAGAGAAAGAGAGAGAGTCTCTCCACTAACTCTGTAAAATAAGACCAGCTTCGTAATTTATGAACAAGCACAACAGTAACCCAGGGTCTTCTTTACAGTCTACAGTTAACTTCTCTTCTTACTCCATCTCTGCACCTTTCAGTAAATTCAGTTTTAATGATCTCGCTCTCCTCCTCCTACCTACTCCCTCCTACCTCTTTGCCTTTTCCTGAAATGAGATCACTCTTTTTAAACAAAAGTGATAATGATTATTAAAACAAAGCCCTCTAAAATGTATGCAGTCGTCATCCTTGAAGGAGGGACACACACTCTGGGCTCTTCTGTATTTATTTCTTTTTCTGTGCCTTATTAGGTAAAAAAGAGGGGAAAGAGAGTGCTAGTTTGGTCTCAGTTTTACCTTAAACTGAAGCAGACAGAACAACGTGACCAGGAGAAAATGCCGTGGCACCACTAAAGAACAGTGACTGGCAGAAATACAGCCACGTGTGGTTCAGCATAAGTGAGGTTGTGTGTGTGTGTGTGTGTGTGTGTGTGTGTGTGTGTGTGTGTGTGTGTGTGTGTGTGTGTGGCTATGGGAGCCAATGAAGGTATCATGTAGTATGGCTCAGAATGACAGATCCTGAGTGAACTAATACTACTGATCTCACCAACTGATGTAACACACCTCTGCTGGTATGAAACAACTGTGTCGTTTCTCTGCCAATGTCCAGACCAATGTGTGTGTTTATCTAGAAACAGCCTTAAAATAGATCTGGAGGCTGACTCTGCCTGTCTTTATCAGACACATTAAAAAAGACCACAGGAGACACAGGTCACTCACAGATCACAAGCACTGTAGGTCTGTGTGTAGTGTGCGTGTGAACCCATGTCTCTTTATCTGTGTGTGTGTGTGCGTGTGTGTGATCCTCCCTGTTCTTTATCCACTGCCTCCCACCACTATCTCCACAGAGGCCTCGACAGGCCTTTCAGCTCAGTATGACATCACATGAGATCCTAAAAGAAACTCTGACACTGGCCAGACCAAAAGGGCAAAATATGTTAAAACTGCAGCGGTTTCACTACAAAAACATTACTCAATTAAATAAACTTGGAGACAATTTGCAGTGCAGCGTTTGACCAATCACGGACGCAGACAGAAGAAAAACTTTAATTAATTTACACTGTTGAATTTCAGTGATTCCTTTCAGGATTGTGTTTACATGAGGTTTTCTCCTCCAAGCTCCACATTGTAGCCCATGGTAGAAATTAGGTGTTATATATCATACACTGTACTTGAAATAATGTTCACTCTTCTATATCCTCTGGCGTAGCCTGAGGGTACGAATCCACTGTGGTTTGCGTGAAAGTTTGCCCAGACCTGACATGACTTACAGTAAAGCACAGCTACTTCAAGATGCATTTTCTATGAATCTATGAAAGTAATTTGATTACAGCTGCACAGTGTCCTTCTTCATACATACTGTGGGTAAAGCTACCACTGCAGAAGAAGGTAATGAACGCACAGAAAATGCCTACACATATCACAACAGCGTTTCCTGTGGTAACATAGCAACAAACAAGCAAGATTTTATAGAAGCTCACCTTTTAACAAAAACACACAGCGGTAGACTGGCACCATAAGGAGTCTTAAAAGCAGACCATGAGAGGAAACAGGCACATTAAGTTAAACCCCACCAGCGCAGGAGAAAGGAAGCAGTATCTCCAACAGTACACTGCATCCAAATCCCAACAGTGCACAGAGACAGGGAGAGAAGTGCCTCTCTAACTAACGCTAACACTCACCACTCCACAGTAAGAGGACATGCCAACTACCTGCACATCTTAATCTTACTGAAGCCAGCTTTTCTTAACTAAATAAAGCCTATACAATAAAAATAAATACATGAGAATGGAAAAGATGTATGAGTAACAGTAAAAACATGAAATTATGGGGGATACTGTAAACGAGAATATACTGCTACTATAAAGTCAATTAAAGGTAAATAGCAGAGAGGGAGAGGAGATATGTTGGAAACAAAATGTTGTAAAACTAAAAAAAAAAACTGGAAATTTTTGCAACATCAAAGCAGAAGAGTTACTGCTCTAACACATACAACCAATGGTGCACCATACAGTACTTCTACATAATTTGAGGTAATAAACCAGATGAACAGTCTGGGTACTGTTACAGCATGTAATTCTTCTTAAATGCTTTCCAAAGATCATAAAAGTAATTTTATGAAACATTACATTCATGCAAATATATATCTTTTAAAGGCGGAGGACAGATGTTTTCTTTTTACATGAAAGTGTCACTCAGCTGTTTGGTTTAATGGCAGCTTCTATAGGAGTAAAGTTAGTCTTACTGCTGCTCTGTCTCTGGAGTCACGAAGCAGTAAAACAGAAGATGGGAGGACCAGAGTCCTGTGTTGTCTTTTGAAATCTAATTTAGACTTTAACAGCTTTGTTTCACAGAAGACTGGCCAAGAAGCAAAAACAGTGCATATAAACAGAGGAGCTCACGTGGAGGTGTTCAGAAAGACACACACACATACAGGGACAGGCCAGCACACGTTGGCATTCAGTCACACACAAAGAGAAAAACACAAACACCCCTAAATTTCCTCTGTATTTCTCTCAATACACACCGAAGCAAACTGCGCTTAAGCACTTTTTCCCATTGTTAATGGTTCTTGACCTGATGATGTCCCGTCATGCCTCTTTGCTCACTTCATGGCAACTCCCACACTGAACGTTGCCATCATCATTTAAAAGATTTAAATTGTAATTGAATAAACTAACAACTCCATGGACAGTAACTGGAGTGAAGCCAGCCTGTTTGCAAAACACACTAGACATTTCCACACCGAAACCACACGTTTACCGAAAACACAAAATGAGCTTTCTTTCTCACTGGAGCTGACTGACAAACACACTATGACAATCTCAACTAGAACCATACAACTCTCAGAGCAGAGAAACACCAGACTGATCCCCAGAGCAAGACTGGATTTATCAAGGTCGTCGTGTCAGTGCCTTCAAACTTATTTAAATTACACAATACGGGTTGAACCCAACACAGCCAAGGCCCTGGTGTGATTTCATGACGAAGACTGCATTGTTTAAAGTAGGGGTCCTGGGCAGGAGAGGTTTAGGAATCTCTGCCTTGAAGGGAAACTACTGTATATGCGGGGGGCTCCGTGAAGGAAACTAGTGGTACTGGGGGCCCCAAGCTGGATCAAGAGGGCATCTGCATGATTCTAGGGGGTCCCAAATGGGATGAATTAAAGCAGGGATTCAGGATTAATGGGCTTTTAGTACTGTGGTTTTTAAGATCTACAGTATCCTGCACTGAACTATGGTCTCAATTAGTGTACTTACTACATCAACATTGTGTATTCACAAGGCGAATAAACAGTGTAAAACTGAAAGGCACAATTAAATATCCATTTTAGGGAAGCTAAAATGGATATTTAATTTGAGCGAGAATGGGAGAGAGACAGAACATTTTAGTCCCGTGTAATTTACAGCGTCCTTTCTTCTCTCTGGCAGCTCACTTTTATTTTTCTAAGGAACAAAAACAGAAACAACACAGTAGATCAAGCAGAAGAAAGAAGGACATGGTAAAGAGACAGCGCTCCAGCTGGGTGCAGCACTCTGCGCTGAGACAGCCTGCCTGTCAAAATGATCCACAGCTGGACCAGGAAGTGTTTTCCCTATTCAACATCTGGACTTAGGCCTGTTGAGAGGGTTATGGATATAGATGGGTGTCAGTATCACTCAGACGGATTCACTCAAAGATATGCAAGGTTTACTGGCTTCTATTTATTTCCCCTGATTTATTTTTTCTATCATTATTTTTTGATACAACATTTGGTGTCCAACTTTCTGATTCTGTTTACTTGGCCCATGTCTTGCTTTCCCTCTGTCTGGCTCTCACACACTGCCCTCCAGATGTGCTCCCAATGGCACACAGTCATCTGAAAGATCCCCTTGAGACCTATGCAACAGTGATACAACAGTGATCATAAAATGATCCTGGGTCTGATTTTGAACAAATACCTGAAGTTATGAAATTCCTTCAGGTTCTTTTTTCCGCTATAAAATCAGAGCATTTTCAACAGATGACCATGAAGAAGGATGGTGGAAATGGTCAGGGGAAAAAATGGGGCAGGAAGGTATGACAGGGGAAAAGCTACACGCTGGGATTGCTTGCCTAAATCCCAAAATTAAATAGGGATATGCATTATATTTTACATTTTGTGATTAACATCCAGTATACAGTATAGTTGTTGGAAAGTAGCACAGATACACATTTGTATCCGAAAAACACACATGGATGTGTTCACATCTACACACGCTCCTTAGGATTACATTGCCCGCTTGAGTTGAATATGTTGTCATCTAATTGTGCAACAAAATCAGGGCAAAAATATATACACAGTGAGTCATTTGGCTGAATTTAAACATGTCCGAGCCAAAGTGAACTGATAACACTGCAGGCTTAAAGCTTAACGTGAGAACTGTAAGAGAAGATGGCAAATAGTGTCTGAGAGTGTATTGTGTTTAAAAACATGTTGATTACAATTTATTATAGAGCCATTTATAACTATAATTAGAAGCTTATTTTATTTGGAACAAAACTGCTGAGTGTACAGTTTATGTTCAAACTACGCCTTACACCCTGAAACAGTGAAATTGTGATTATTATTTTTCTCTTAATCAGTCCAGATGATTCTCCACACTGCTCCGGCTGCCCATTTGGGTATTGTTCAACAGTGCGGGCTGGCCTAAAGATGAGAAGATGAGAACACTTGGCTTAGTGTAAGATATATTTGGCAAATAGTGGAGAAGAATTAAAAAAGCTGAGACAGATGAGCTTAACACAGTGTTCTTGGCCTCAAAATATCTATGGGCTACCTTCACAGACCCCTAATGTTCTTGGGATTTGTATTATCTTTGGCAAAAACAACAGCCTAACAGAAGACAGGCAGAGACAGGTGTGCTTAGCTGTAGCTGCATACTCGTGGTATTAGGATATTATTGGCCAATACTACAGGCCTAGCCAGACACGATGGCCGTCAGCTTTAGAAGATCTTTGGCAAATACTAGCGAGCAGTGAAAGACAGAGACAGGTGAGTCCAGTTTAGCGCTCTTGGCTTTGGAATGTCTTTGGCAAATATCAAAACTGAGTAAGTGGCAATGGCAGCTGCACAGAGAGTGTCTATTAGAAAAGAGGATTAACCTAGAGCTGTGAATTTCTGCATCCACAGCACAATGATCAGGCCATTAATATAGTTGTTTTACTGGTGGGTGATATATTTTCACTGCTATTTTGTCTTCTGACATACAGTAGTAGTAAAAAGCATATTTTGTTCACTAGTAGCTGAATTGTATACTTCTCCTTGGCCTCTGGTCTGACAGTGGTGTTATCCATTATCTGCAGTGTGAAAGCAATAATGTGAAAGCAGGTGAGAACAAAGTGAGAGGGCTGTATACAAAAATGACAAGCCAGACAAGCTGTGGAAGCTGGCTTACACAGCATGTACAGTATGGCTTATTGAATTATGAATTACATTCACCTGATCGCAGACTAATATAATTGTAGATACAGGAAAAGAAGCACGGTGGTGGCTGAGGACTTAAGACACAGGCAGGAGACTGGCCCTCTCTCCTTCATTTCCTGTCATTTCTGCTGCCTGCTTTGTGATGAAAGCCTAAATCAGTCAAATCAATCAAATATGTAACCTTACAGCACAGATGTGACATGATGAATTGGTTTAACAAAAGAGATTCCATTACCGCCTGATTTAAAGAGGAACTAAGACCGGTTGCTTTTCCACTGTTTTGCCAACCCTCCTCCTGCCATGTGCATTCTTTTATTACGAAGCTGGTGAGAAATAAATCAATAGAGTGGCACATAACGTTACATATCATGGATGTTACGACGTGTATTTGTGTAGTTTAATCTGTCATAAGCAAGAGATTATGGGTTACGGGGCGCGTTTGCGTCGCAGTGCGCAGAGACGAGAGTTACATGCCATTTATTAAACCGTCACAATTACTCCAAAGCTGTTTAATCAAGGTAAAAATGTAGCATAGTTAAGCTAAAAATTCTGAATAGTTTCTCTTTAAGATGAAGCACTACTTTAATGGGAACACCAATCCTAGATCAGGGAATCTTCAACTTCTTTTTGAAGTTGATCATTTGTTGATCACGGTGATTAATATTTTTTACCATTCACACCTGTGTCCCCCCTTCTCCGTCATCTGACGCACTTCAGCAGGCCAAATGTTTACATGTTCTTTTGTAAAAGCATGGTGCCACCAGTTTTTCGTAACTGGGCAATCGAATTTTCCCCCCTTCAAATGCAGGCTTGTTTAAACATGCTGTTCTTGTTACACGCAGGTCAGTTCCAAGTAAGCATGCTGCCCATACTAGGTTTCATTTCAAAGGAGAAGCTAAAAACAGGCAATAGATCATTTGATTACAGTATTAGTCTTGCCTAAAATCTGGTAATTGACCTATACCTCCTATACCATTAATGACCATTTATGTAACTGATACATTCGCATACAGTATTTCTGATAAGATGAGATGCAATTTGTTGGGTGTGCACTTCATTGGGAGGTTAATTACCTCATAAATTATCAATGTGATAGTGGACTAAATGTAAACTTCTACATTTTAATGACAAAAATACATCTCACTTCACGGACATATCCAGCAGTAAATATCCAGTAACTGAGCAACATACTATATACCTATGCACCAGTTTGAGGTAAACTGACATCATGATTGCACATACATGTACTGTGCAACTGTTTCCTGGGACACGTGGCTGTGCACAAGCATCAGGATCTGTACATACAGCTCACAGATCTCATTATCTCTATTCATAGAATACAATGTAAACAAAATGAAAACATATACTTCAACCCTACATAAACTTCCGTCACCCAACTCCTTGCCAGTGCACAAGGAGCCAACTTCCAGACCCAAAATAGCTTAAGCAGCTGCCAGTGTGAGGTCTGAGTATGTGTGTGTCCTTGCCTACGTGTAGGTTTGTGTGCATGTGTTGACTAGGAGTAAGTATTAAGGTGAACGAGACGATACCCCATGCAACAAATAAGCAACAATTTTCTTCGCCTCTTTTGCATGCGTACTGCATGTCAATGAGGAGTGCAAGTTAATGTGCAAAATTAAAGCTTAGGTGAGCTAAGCTTTCTTTCTAGTGCATTGTGGAGGGGAGTGCGTAAATCAGTGCCACTGCAGCAAAACAAAAACACCACTGCAATGCCGCAATCCAGGCTAATTGTGTTTATTGTGGCCTATCCTTGTGGCTTTCTACTCGAATGCACGGGATTGCACTACAGCACATGCATGGGAGGACTCCACCATGGAGACACAGAGAAAAGGCCAGGCAAACACTGTAATTATCCTGGTTGAGGGCCTTTCAACAGGGTGAGATCTCCACTCTGATAAAAAAGAGAAGTGGAACCAATTAACTCAGCACAAAGCTGTCTCACAACCTTTCTTCTTTGCATGATAGCTTGTTTATCCAAATCATGGCTTCATTTCATTTGCTGTGTACTGTGATGTGCTTACGTGTATGCGGGTGAGTGCATCAGGTCAACCGTGTTTCAGTTTGTACCTTTTCCCTACCTCAAACACAACAACGACTGTGCCACTACTTGTGAACACACACACACACACACACACACACACACACACACACACACACACACACACACACACACACACACAGAGGCCCATTAAATAGTCAAATGGGCGTTGAAAAGACTTCACTGTGGGGAATAGAGCATTAAGCCAGACACTGGCAGTTCATAACACTGAAACACAAAGGTGGTTTTGTTGAGGCACGGGTTGATTAGTTGAAAATAATAGTTTAGTACCTCGGTGTTCCTCTGCAGAGAATAATTATATCGACAGAGAATTCAATGTAAGTGTTGAAACGCTGTGATTGCATTATACTAGTGGGACAGCTTCACGACAAAGCTATCAGCATGGAGGAAATATCCCTCGGATTTTGTTATTCCAACGGTGACTCCATTCTCTTAGCTTTCACTTCTAATCTGCTCTCAAACCTAACTTTAATTTCTATTCCTCCATCTCATTCCAAATATCTTCTTCTCATCATCCATTCTTCTTTGTCTATTTCTTCTTTCCTCCCTTCTCGCCATACTTCCTTCCCACATACATCCCCTCTGCCAACTTTTATCATTTCTCAACTACAGCCCCCTCAGTGCACACAGACACTAAACCTCTGCTCTGTATTATCAGTTTCCTGCCTATACCACCTCTCTCGCTCCGCTAACACTTAACTTTCTGTCTTGCTCTAATGAAAATGCAGCTACTTATTTGAAAGAAAGTTACAGTAATCTGAATACTTATTTGTTTCAGTATATTGCAGTTTTGGCCTGATGTTCAACACAACAAACAGTCAGACTGAGCTCTGAACTCTGGAGCAGAAGAACTCCGGCTGGATTTTTTTTTTTTTTTCACTTTTGAGTTTTTAACTATCCGCAAGCTCATTGATGAGAAAATGATCAGCAGGTTAATTAATTATCAAAATAATCATTAGTTGCACCTGCACTAACATTTAGTGGAAGTACCAAAACTGAATCAACCAGCTGTGTGTGTGTACGTGTGTACTGTATGCTATGGCCACATGTGCTCCACATGTGTTTGATATCTCCGCCAAAGTACAGTCCATCGAGCGAACAAGATATCGGTTGTTTTTACTGGTCTCATCAAATGGGATTCAGTTTGACACTAAAGATAAGAACGGCAAAGTGATTCATTGAAAAAAGAAACTCCACTGCATTTTTCCTACAGCTGTGCGTCAGTATTCATAGTAAAACTTCAGGAACATCTAAGAAACTAAACATGGAGCAGCGATGCTTTAACATTCTCGTCTGGTGCCATCAAGTGAAGTGATCTATAGTTTATCTGTCCCTCTTTCATCTCTCAGGCATGTTGTTACTTCCATTTGCCTCCCTCGCTTTCTCTTAGCTTTTTCCATCCTTCATTCTTGCTTTTTGTTTCTTTCAACCTCACTTTCTTAGCAGGAGAGCTGCACACACTGACACCATTTGACAGAAAGCCACAGAGACCTAAAAGGTTGTGAAGCAAAAGTTTGGAGAGCTATTATTAACAGAACAATACAAAGTGCATTCCTAGACAGAAAATAAAGTCAGGCACTGATTGAACTGTTAAGTAAAAGAACAAACACGTTGGATCGGTTACCATTACTAATTAGTCCCTTTCAGTTGGTCCAGGTCTTTGAGAAATGTATTTTAAACAAGCATCTATACAACTGTTACAGATAAAGAAAAACATGCTAATAAGCAGAAGAGTGATAGTGATATTTGAAAGCCTACAGAATCTGTCACCTACTCTGTTGGTCATAAGAGGTAAAGCGACAGACTTACAGCCATGTAATTCAATTTACACGCCACATTGCCAGACACATGCTGCTGCTGCCAAAGATAGTTCAGCCCAAGATGCATAGATGTAGGACCTGAATGGCCACAAATCACAAATTATGTGTCTGAAAAACTCAGATTGTGTAATAGTCATCCTGAAACAAAGTGAAATAAGAACTTAAACAATAAAATCATGGTGAGAGCAACAATTAAACTGGTAACTAAGTATTTTTCCTGATCCTTTTAAGAAAAAAAAAAAAAAAAAACACACACACAAACTTGATGAAAGATGTGGACTCTTTCCAGTTTCTCCTTTATGAGGGAATTGTTCATGGATCAAAGAAAATGATAAAAACAGCCTTTGATGTATCGTCTATTATGTGATTTTTTTTTAAAATAAAAACTTTTTTTTAAGAGGGTAATCTTGCAGATGAAAGGGTAACTACTAGGGCACCTACACAAAAATCAGAGTATATCAAAGACCATACGACCTTTCATAAGCAGCTCATCAAGGTGAAATCTTGAAAATTTGAACTTGGGGCGAACAAAACTTCCAACAAACTGATTTTGTTTTGGTTCCTGCTGCCAGCAATTTGAGAATTGCCTGCTTTAATGCGACATGTTTTCCACCACAGAAATAAAGAAACTCTCACAGACAGCTAAATAAATGTTGGTGTGTGATGATTTCACTGGTAACCATGGTGTTTGCATTCATGCATTTATCTGGCTTTACTTTATAGTTAATAAATCCCGGGTCTGTTCCAGGTTTTTTACTGGATGGAGGTGAGTCAGTGCCAGGACAATTTGGCCCTCCTTACATCTGCCATGTCATCTTTAAAAAATAATTGGAGCCAGGGAAAATTCAACCATATGTCAGTTTACATTTTCTTGTAGAGACAACTTCACTTTACAGCTTTTCCTTCTCTTGTCCTTCACACATCTGCTGTCCATCTCTTCTCCCCATCTTCCCTTTATTTGGAAAAGGAATAACAACCTGTCTCCTTTTAAAATACACACACACAGAGACGCCACATGCATTGTTAACACATCTCACTGCTATCATTCCTTTCGCTATCTGACCCAGTGACTAACCCAATCAAAATCTACAGACAGAAGGGAAAAATGAAAATAGAAGCATGTGACGCGTATGAAAACTAACAGAAACAAGAGACTAGATTGGTTCCATTGGTTTCCATTACGCATCTAAACCCATTAAAGTCCAGATGTTGACCTTGGCATGACAAATTTTGAATATACAGTACATCTAACTCTAAATGCCAATGGATGCCAAGCAACAAACAGAGAGAAACCGAGAGCCTATTTCTTATTGTAAATGGAGTCTGGAGAAGACTGTCAATCTGCTGGACCCTAAACTTTAAAGCATCCTTGTAAAGCAGAAGCTGGAGCCAGCTGTCCCCAGAACGGCTGCCTGGTCACACAGCCTTAAAATTACAATACTGCCACTTGATGAAACAAGCCATTCCATGTGTTTCCAATAGGGCATGATGAATCAACCCTTCAAGCCTGCTTCAGACATAGAGCAAAGCATAGCAGATATACTGTGTAACGGAGCCTGCAAACAAGCACACCCTTACATGACATCTGTTCAGTTACAATGGCACTTGGCAGCTCGTTTGCGGCCTTAATGAGGTAATGAGAAACATCAGTGTTTGAAAGACCTTCAATTTAGGTCATCACTTCTGCCGTAAAATGTAGACAATTAAAAGCTTAATAACTGTTAAGGAAAAAGTTAGACATTTTGGGAAATATGCTTGTTTTCTAGATGACAACATCACCACACACTAAGTAGCAAACTACTAAGAAAGTTGTGGTCTTTTGGACTATCTCTAAGTGGATTTTTTTTTTTTCAGACATTCTTTATGCTATGCTATGCAAACCGCCACCTGGCTCTGAAGACACTTGCAAAGTGTTACTCTCATATCAACCATTTTCACTGCGCCAAACCTTAGATGAAGCACAGGAATGTTGAAGCTATTAGTTATCCACATGTTCTCAGGCAGCTTTAGGGAGACAAACTGTATAAGCAGATGCAGTGTGATGCAGTGCACTATTGTTCCATCATATAAATCAAGAGCCAGGGCTTGGAACACTTCTCAGTACAAACCGCACTCGCCCTAATCACTTTAAAGCTCATTATTGTGAAAATCAATCAGTATCAAACGTTGATTGATGTGCTGAGACATGCTGTATTTTGTATTTTAAATAATTCAAAGTTAAGAATCAAATGACTCCTTCTGTTTCCTGCAAAAACAATTTCAGTCGAGGTGGCTGCATATCTTCCACGTTGTTGTCAGCAAAACCTGGTCAGTCATCGGAATATGAACCCCACATTGACAAATAACTCTACCAATGACCTTTGGCCAAGTGTTAAGACCTGTTTCTCTCATTATATGTATTAAAAAGGGTTTGACCATGGATGTCTTTCACTCACAGTGACATACACACAGAAACCCACACACTGACCCTGAGTTGCTACAAGACTTGTGATAGCATGTGTTCTCTGCCACACTTGAGCAAAAGTAAACATCTTCAGTCTGTCATCATTTGGACTCAAATTAAAGGACATGCTCAGTTGGCCTCAAATGACGGGAGGAGTGAAGAAAAGATGAAGAGACATCGAGGGAGGACAGAATGTGAAATCCAGACAGGGACACAGACGGAGATGAAGCGATACAACGAAACAAAAATAAAATAAAACTAAGAATTTTATTGCGTCAGTCTATTCTGACTTCTTGTGTAACATTGCATTCATCAACATTTTACCTGTGTGTGCACCACACACTGTAAATCTGCTCTGTCTTTAGTGATCTACCCTCAAAAATGACAAGTGTAGGAGCCCTAAATGCCTCATGGTGTTTGAATAAAAACACACATATGCTGCCAAAGAACCACACGATTCATACCATATGTAAACCAATACGAATCCAGACAAATGCACACACACAGACAGGCACACAGTGGAAAACAACTACTTGTGATAAATCACTGTACAGCAGGATTCCACTAAATAGTGAGGAGTGGGCCAGTGGGGAGCAGAGGGTGGTCCACATGTGTGATGCTCTCCGTGTGATTTCAGTGATTCCTCTTTCCTTTAGGGGATGGGAGATCAGGCAGAACTAATGGTGCTGCTTTTTGTTAGAGCTGAGATTAACTCCTACAACGCCACTGAACATCTGCCTAGATGCGGGATGTCTGGAGTTGAAAGGGGAAGCATGGGCTTTAGTGAGTGTATGGATCCTGTGTTACTTGAGATGAATGGCTGCTCGATGGCGTTCACACGTTAAATCATTGTAAAGTGAGGCGACGTGGTTACAGACGCATGCGGGCACACACAGCGTTGAGGTCATGGCTTACTTCTGCAGGGTCAGGGTGAGGTTGTCAGTGCAGCTCTTGATCTTGTTCTGGGCCTCCAGGTGGTTCATGCCGTCCGTAGCGATGCCGTCAATGGACAAAACCATGTCGCCAACAGCCATACCAGCCTTGGTTGCCTTCCCGCCATCCGTCAGCTGCAAAAAACCACAAAACAGCTTGAATCATCACCGGCAACATTACAGTCAGGATTATTAAGCAGGAGGGTGGGTCAAGGTGATGTCGGAGCTTCACATCCACTCTGTAGTTATCACAAGATTTATGGATCCATTCCATAACATAAGTATTTGGGCAAAGCTAATGAAAGACCAGGTTCTTTACCACATAATGGAGGGTCTACTGTACATTCGCTGATGGGTTTTTAATGGCAGAACCCTCATCTTTAACTTACTGTTGTTTATTCTTTATGACCTGTTGTGATGTCGGGCTTACAGCTTTCAGAAAGAAGAGAAGTGTTCCAAAAGTCTCTTAACACACTGTGAGAAGAGCGATCACACTTTGCAGAGGTAGGTTGTTTAAATAAATGGAAACTTTTTCTTTTTTTTATCACAATATGTGCAGTATGAATTTAGCAGAAAACGATTGATTGAGGAAACATTGAATAGATCACATCAAATACAGAAATAATGAATTGAAAACCAAAAATTCCTGGATGCAGCTTTGGCTCAGTGTGGGGCCAAATTTCAAAGGCATCAGCAGCAGCAACAGCATCTTTAAGAGTTTACACCACTCCTGTTTTGTAATGTCTACATCTGCTTCAAGCAAATAAATTAAGCTTATCCTGACACATACTTCACTGTTACAATAAAGATCAAGTAAAGTGAATCTAGTCCCAGTAAAAAGCAATTATGCCATTTATTCACCGTACAAAATGCTGTTAAAAAGGTGACAAATAGCTAATGGGACACTACATGGTGGAGACAAACACCAGTTTTATGAGCTTTGTGGAAACAACAATTACAAGCCAGACATCTCTCAGTTTGCACACATCATAAAATGTACTCCATTTCTCTTGTCTCTGGTCTCAGTGTCTTCCATGATTTTTGAGGGATGCTTTAAATATCAGCATCTAAACAAAGTGTAATTGCTAAACTTCCACTCTGGAGGAAGCTGGTTAATTTGAAACAGATTCAAGCCACACAAAAGACCTCATGTTGAACCACAGGCCTGGTATTTAATACCAACCCTGCTGTTCAACATGGCTTCAACATGCACAAATCCTGTGCTCTATCAATTCTATTCTTGTCAGCTATGTTGTATATATAACTAGGATTATACAGCAGGAACAATCATGACATTTTCAGCTAAAAAAAATGCATTGTTGTTCATTTATTTCTGAGTAATGCTCAACATATTTTTTAAGCATGTGTGTAGAGAACAGTTGCGAGGCAACTAGGCATTTAACGGGCACATAAATTGGCTTGAATCCGTAGAAAAATAAAATCAAATTAGATTAAATGAGCAATTGTGGGTTCTCTATTTATGTGCATTGTGCTATAACTAGCCTAATTTCCTCCTTGGTAAAGTTAAAGTGTTTTCCAAGTTGATTTATACACATAAGACAGACATAATTTGAATGAAATGGTGGCACACATGGAAAAATGAGGAGAAACAACTGATTTTAATTTAATTCCTGCAGCAAACAGAATGGGTGGCACAATGTGCTAACATGTGACATAGAAGCCAGTGTCTGTCTTTGCAGCAGCCTGAAGGAGAGTGACAAAATTGGAAATGTACAATGCATCTGATGTTACGCTCTCTATCTCTCATCTTTTTCCTATGACACCAAAGCACTGTATGTAGGAATGACACAGAGGCATTACCATGACAACTTCCTTTCATGACAATTATTGATAGGCTGTGAGCATACTGTACAGCCCAGGTATAAGCAATACAACAGACAAACAGCTCGGTTTTGTGTGTTTGTTTTCATTATTAATACAATGGCACCTGGATATTGGTTATTGTTATTAGAGAACAAAAGCAGCTTGCAGCTGTAGCTCTGACCATTATTGGTCACATACAAGGTCCAAGTGTGTCCAGAGAGGAGTGAGGTCATTTGTTTCTTTTGACACCATGAAAAAAGGGTCACACAGACCACTTCCCTGACAACACACATACACACACAGACCCTTTTTGTGGTTGCTCTTGCTAAGAATTGGCTGTTAATCTTACCCACCATGTAACACTGCAAGTGTAGTTATTGAATTTTGTGGCTCTATAAGAAAATGGGTTTCTGCTGAATGTAAAGTGACACTTGAGGATGAAAAAGTGTAACAAGGGTTTAGAATAAGAGACATCTTTGGTGTGTTATAGCCCCCTCTCTGTCTATTTCATTTGCCTCTATATTTGTCTCTCACCCACACACACACAGAGACAGACACAAGCAGGGCTAATAAAAGAGGCTCTGCACCCGGATTAGTGTTAAGGCTCTGTGGCCCCAACCTTTTATAGTCATATTAGCCCAACACACGCAACATCACTCACCACCACTCTCAACCACAGAGGGCAGGAAGAAGAGGGTAATAAGGGATCGACTTGACATTGATTAAAATTGCGTAGGAGAAGGGAAGGAGGGGAGAAAGAGAGGGAAAGGGGAGAAAAAAACATTACTGGGTCCTTTGAATCTGTGGGCTCTTTCTTCTGTCCATTTGGACCCATTTCTTGGGGTGTGTTCATGCTAACCACTCTGGCACTATTACGGACCATACTCTCACCACAAAATGTTCAATTATATGTTTTCCCTAATTAGTGCTCTGTTCCTGCCCCTCACCCACACAAATGTTACCTCTCTCTCTACATGCATAGAGAAACACTCACCCAAACTCATGAAACACTGCTCTGTTTTCCTCTGAATCACAGGAACTGCACGCATACAAGAGAGTTCAACTGATTTTGAACAGGAGAACATACATAAGACAGAAATGGAAAAACATGTCTAATTCATGCTGTAAGTATTTAATCTGTATTTAATGTGTATTGTGTGTGTTAAGTCTAGGATCTTTTTCTTGCTGGTAGGAGATCTGTTTCCAAAAGCATGCATTTGTTTTCAATCACTTTAATTAAAAAGATTTCAGAGCTCAAAGTAGTTTCCATTTTCATATCAAAGAGAGGGAAACAAATCAGTGAAAAAATCTGAAACAGAAATCGAATGAATCCAAGCCGGAGAACTTTCAGAGTATTTGATTTATTGGCTTTGCTGCTTTGTCCATGACAGAAAACAGCAGCTTAAACAATGCATATTTCCAATGGCGAATAATATATGCAGAAGAATGTACACACACACACACACACACACACACACACACACACACACACACACACACACACACACACACACACACACACACACACACACACACTACCATATGATGAAAGGGATAAGAGGAGAATAAACATCTCTCTTCACCATGGTCCTGTCAGACCGAGACCTGTTAATCTCAAAACCTGAATTTGCACCAAAGAGAACAGCAGGAAGAAAAAGGCTGCAAAATGGGCAAATATGAATGGGTAAATAGAACAGCCCACTCTAATAAAGGGCTATCAATGAGGTGACATTTCTCCCTCCTCTCCCTTTGCTTCAAATGAACAGGAGGCATATTACTGTATTACAGCTACTCGAGGGTTTTGTCACTTCAACGTACGTTAAAGTTCGTTTTGGGACATTTGCTGAAACGACTAATCCTGTCATTTTTTTCTTGGGAGGAGAAACATCAATAGAAACACAGAATCTGTGAATAAATCAAACAGAAATATTCCTCTATTGTGAGGACCTTAGATGTCCATAATAATCAATGTCTCATGCAGTTGTCACTATTTATAATGGTTGCATTTATATGTTATTCAATTTTTTTTCAATAAAATCTTTTATATTCTGTATTTACATAATATGCCATGTTTGTGCAAAACCCCCCTAACTCATTATATATTCATACAAAAGTGAAAGGGTGAATACTTATGTCATCACTTGTTCAAAAGAATCAGAAACACACATGAGCTGTGTTAAAGTGTGTGCATACGAACTTGCCATTGTGCTCCCAGCTATGTGAGTTGTCAACACTATGCTGTCTGATTTAAGTGCTTTGAAAAAAAAAAGCTTTTCCACGCATACTGTAGCAGTAAATGTTTGCTGGAGTTGCAGCAACATTGTCTGGTTTGAGCATAACACTGACCAGTTGAGGAGCTTGGAATAATGGCTGCTTTCAGCACCAGGACTGACAGAGATGACAGGCAGATGGTTGATGTCACGCTATGACTGAAAAGCTGAGAGCAGGAGACACAATTACCTCACTCACACACCCATAAAAGCTGCTTCCATATGCCAGCCTTCAGAAATATTTACTTCACTTCAACCTTACCGCATCTGGACACAAGACAAGGCTATCTTTAAAAAGATATCTTTAAATGTGAACACATCAGGAAATGTTCTTGTACTTCATGTTAAAAACTGTACTTTGGAAAGATTGTCCAAATATTGCACAATATTTTTCTATTAATAACATTTTATCAGCACCCTTATCATTTATTCACAAGCTCCCCACTTAAGAGGCACAACAGGGACAGACAGCTGCAGTGCCGTGATCACTTAGCAACACAGACAACAGCAAAAATAACAACCAAAAAGTTGCACGAAGAAGCAAAGACAGACTGAAGGTTAGTCAGACAAGAGTGGACGAAACACAGGGTGGAGTGAGACGAATGAAAGAGGTACAGGGAGGGACGGAAAGAAATTAACAGGGAGAGAATGGGAAGATTGAAAACCTGCAGGAGACAGAAGCAGGGACTCAACCCAACAGTAAGCTCCATCAGTAACACTTAGTAAATTGTGATGGGTAACATTTCATTTGCTATTCATGGTCCTGAACGAAGTAAATCAAGCAGTTATGTCGGCGGCATCATGGAAACACACGAAACAGGACCATCTGACAGAATCCACTGCTCCTTCACAACTATCACATCCATCTTTTCGATCCTCTTTGCCACTGGCTGACTGATTGCTTGAGGTTTACATGTCAGGTTCTTGAAAATGATGAACAGACGGAATATTCTGCAGTCTGTTGCATTGCTAATGTATAGAAACATACAGTCCCTCCTCTGTGAGCTAGTAATCTATCAAAGGGGGGGAAACCCGGAAATGAATTGACAGTATGAGTATGCCAAACATGATACAACAATATAAAATAGAGAAGTGAATGAATGAATTCAATAGAGACTCTGGAGATAATATTCTTTATAGAAAAGGCAGCGCTCCAACTGCCAGCTACAATCAATATAATGTTATACAGCAAGTTTTTAAAAGGCCTCAGCCCACTCGAAAAGACTGAACATTCCTGTAACAGTATATGCATTGCATTCAGTGTGTTAGCGCATGTGCACATTGTGTACCCATGCAAGCGCACCCCTATGCTGGCACACTAACACACACATACTTTCAATCTAATGAAAGCATCTGAAAATAATGTTTTTTCTCTCCCTAAAGCTGTGCACACCAGTCTCTACAGTAATAACCATTGCCTGACTTGTATGTTAATGCTCGAAACCCTAATAAGAAAAGGCTATACCGGATTGAGTTCCCATAGATAGCTCAGCTGCCAAACCCACAAAAACACACTGTACACATTAAACATAAAACTTTGCACACAAGATTGAGAACCTGGAGATATTGCTTAAGAGCAGCTTTCCCCCATTCAAGCTGACTCCAATTCTGATACAAACTGACACGCATTATTAAGATTCAGGTGCTTTTCTCCAAAGAAACCACATTACTCCTGTGATATGTTTCGATATAATCTTATCTCTGATGACGATAGTGTCCAACAGAGGGCTGTAAAAGTCAGCACTTTGTCTATTCCCATAGATATGTCACATGTTTGAGTTGTTAGATAAAAACAATGCAGTACAATACATCAGTGGCATGATGCGGCTGTTAGTTACAGTCCCACCCCCTGGCTCTGTGTGCAATTCAGCTACACCAAGACTCTGGACCAGAGAGTCCGTCTGGAGCAGACAGACTTGGACCAGACATAATTTCATGACAGTAGCAGTTGCAGATCTCTTTTAAATTCAGTGCCTGGTATCATGATTTCTGCTGCCTGTCTTAAAGTATTTCTCCTGCATCTTGCTGCTCTCTGCCTGGACAACTTATCTTTTCTCCTTCTGGACTGAAGAAGTATGAGGCTTATTCTTCTGAACTGACACTAAACCTGTGCAAACAAAAGTGCAGTAGAAAGGAAAAGAAAATGCGTATATTAAATAGTACTTTCGTCAAGAAGTATCAATAATAACCAACAATGACACACTCCATTTTCAGTGTAGACTTTCTGTTTGAGTCATCATCTGGACTGTAGGTGAGCACTGTACATTCACAGATATACCGCTAACTGAACTAAGAGCCTTCCTGAAGGAGCTGCTCTATTTGTGGAGCAATGCGATGTCTCCAACATCTCAGACATCCAGCAGTTCTCATACAAAGAGTGTAATTTGCTTCTTTACATGCTAATGCTCACAGCTCTCATCAGATGTTAGAGGAGTTGGAGCTGAGACAGGGATAATCCTAGCAAACCTTGGCTATCACTAGTCACTCAGCACTTTTGCATTGTAAAAGCTAATTGCACTTTGCTGAACTAGAAGTGAGCAAGTCAGCCTTCAAGACCAGAGTCAGTGATGTGATTTTCATGGTGCTGAGGGACTTGGGCAACCATATAAACACACAACTGGATTGTGTTTGTCCATATAAAAGCACAGTCAGTTACTTGTGGGCTATAAGTGGCACTTTCTTACAGAGTGCGTAATGAACCCAAAATGGTGGTGTAAGTTACAGATTACATTGTGTTTCATGTGTTTACACATTCTAACCTAAATATTATGGTCAACATCCGAAAGGATAAAGCTGGGCAAACGATTTAGATGTGTTAGAGAAATAAATATAAAACAATTATACTTTATAGTCTGAGGAAACTGATGTGAGATGTATTTCTCTGTACAAGTGACTCTGGGAGTAAAGACTTTAATATTTAACAAGGCATGAGCCTGGTTTTTAGTCACATAAAGAATAATTACCACTAATAATCTCACCGCTATAACTTTATGATTGTTCTTGTAGTTGTGGCAAGATATGGAAGGCTTCCTGTAAACGTCAATAAACTGAAATTCTCAGGGCCAAACTGCAAACAAACATTTGTAAATGTTATTCAAAGCTTGCTGAAATTCACTCTGGTTTAAATATCACCATCATTGACTTTTTCTGATATTCTGCCATTTGGCATACTGCACTAAACAGGAGAGGGGACAGCTACTGCTGTTACACTAGCCATTCACTTTTGCTTCTTTTGGACGTCTTACCAACAACCATTTCAGTTTTATTTATGTCAGACCTTTTAGTCAACCAAAATTATTAGGAATAAACATGATACCAGACATGAGGCCAGTATCCTGAAAGGAAAGCAAGGGAGACACGGCAGGATTAGCAACTACTGTGGAAAATACATTATAGCTACTTTAAACAATAGGGTATTCAACTCTCTTCATTGTGAATTCACTGAAGCACATTATGACCTAGCTGTGCTTGTCTGCCAGGGTTATAAAAATTTCTGGCCTCAAATAAATCTGTTCATTCCAGTTTCCTTGAAATAGCATTCTTCAAAAATGTGTGCTTTCATTAAGAAATAAACTGTCCAGGTACGCTGCGTGTCACATCCTCTTAAGGCTTATTCTCTCAGTGTCATTATCATTCCTCAGATGACAACTGCAGATCAGTTACTTGATGAAATCGCTTAAAAAGTTTTGGTCACTACCTAAGTGACCTGTAGCAGACTTTTAACAAGTTCATATCTTAATTAAAGTAAAGTAGA
Source organism: Trachurus japonicus (assembly GCF_045865225.1). NCBI lineage: Eukaryota > Metazoa > Chordata > Actinopteri > Carangiformes > Carangidae > Trachurus > Trachurus japonicus. Next base: position 23,069,551 of record NC_140915.1, on the reverse strand, counting down.
TTATCGCTCAACACCACTGTGATAGATATGACTGCCATTGCTTTTGGCTGCTGAAAGTATTTTAAGTGCGATTTTCATTTCAGCACAGTTCCTGTATCGGCATGTGCGGCACTGACATGGCTTTTACAATGGATTAGTCAGTCCATTACGGGTGAAGACAGAAATGCAACCGGTCAGCATGCAATATGGAGTGATGAAAAATATTTCCAAAAAGCTACCCCTTGCTTTTCTCTTAATTTATCACTATAATATAAGTGCTTATAAATACCTAATAAAAATAGAAAAACATTGATATCTCAAAAGGTCATGATATCTGAACAACTAATGTTGAAATTTTACATCAAATCTTACAAATTTTAGGGAGTCTAAGATGAATTGCTGTGCTGCTATGAACTCAGAAAGGTTTCGTCTGTTTGACTGTCCAAACACAACAAGTCTGCCTGAGCCAGCACACACATGAACACTGACAGATTGATTTGTGGGAGAGGAAATGATAAGTTGTTGACTCTGGCTCTGGGATTATTTCACTAAGATAGACAGATACTCAGAGGGAAACAAGGGACTTGTTTGATTAAGACAGATTAAGCATAAGTATTATTAAGTCATATGGAGGAGCTGTCAACAGGCTCAAGCTCTATGGCATGAAAGGTTAATGCACGAAGGTTGCTGCATCACAGTTTTGAGACCTGGTCAGTGTGAGGGCAGGTACTGTAAGAGGAAGAAAGAAATAGAAGCAGGGGGAGGGGGAGGCAGAGAGAAAAGACCGAGACTATGTTTAGACCTGAACAGTCTTTGAAACAGACCCATCACTGTGGCCAGTTGTTATCGTCGGCTGTTGAAAAGCATCTCTGGGGAGGCGGGAGGCAGCGATCGCTGATGCAGTTCCGGGAACCACATTCTTCCATGAAAAGGTTTTATTATAGATTAACTGTCCATTCATTTTACTGCAGTCACTGCACTAACTTTATCACCTGTGATTACAAATTATTCAAAACCTTTTCTTAGATTTACAGAGATTTCTTTATATAGCTCTACTAAGTTGCATTATTATGGACATGATGCAGTGTGATATTCTTAAAAAGCTAAACTATCACAAAAGCATATGTTAGGGTTAATGTTACATAAAAAGACAGACACAATATATGATTGTTCTCAAGGATACACTGTGGAGCTCTGGGTTTTTTTGTTGTTTTTTTTGCATATATTTCTGCCATGATACTATTCTACTGATCAATTAATTGTGACAACGCAGCCGGTAGAAGACGGCCGCTAACAAGTAACCAAGGGTTTAAACTGAATCTGAAACCCTGGTTTCACAGTGCTAAATAAATACATTCAGTTCTTTTGCCAGACGTTAAGTACACACACAGTACATTTTGGTGAGTGACACCGAAAGCAAATACAAACACACACACACATAAAACTTGAAGTCCTTGTAATGTTTCATCTCAATCATAATACTGATATAATTTATTTATTGACTGTTTTTATATATCCTAAATGTAGTCTGGGAGATATTCAGCCTCAACACAAGCACAGATCTGAGATCGTTCTGTCTCATAAGTGGGCGTGGTCATGGGAACTGACCTATGAAAAGATGCCTCTATTCTTGGAAGCTTAATGCATCTATTCCCCAGTGCTGCCTTCCCTTAAATTATTTTAGGAGGACACTGTAAATGGGTTGCCCTTGGAAAGGTTTAAATATTGATTCACTGATAGTAACTGGGAGTAGCACGAATGGATGTTGTGCCTCGACACATGAAGGCCTTATTCTTGAAAACCTTTTGATCGGGGAAATAGATTTCACAACAAATGGTTTTAATGAGGATTAACAGGAACTCAGCTGCCTCTGCAGGTTATTTTCCACACTAATCTTTTAAACAAAATATCAATAAAAGTGTTGTTTTCACTAAAAGACAAGGCATATAGGTGCCCTAGTGCTTACAGAGTAAATCCAATAACTAAAGCAAACTAGCTCACTTCCAAAATACTCAATATAAACGTATCAACAGCCCCTTGTGGTCTCACATATTAATCTGCATGTACATTACCAATGCAGGGTACATCCAAGATTCAGGATAATGACAGATATACCTGAAGACAACTCAGAAACCTTTCTCTTGCACACTGCCTGCTTTTGTTATAATATTTCCCTTTCTTCTCTGAACGTCTCCTTTTATAAGACTAAGTCAAACTGTGATGCCGTGGTAAAACGTTTCATTGGCACTTTGAGAAGCAGTACCGTCAATCTTGGCCTCTTAAAAAACTGTTTTTCTACACCATAAAAAAAAAGACGGAAAAGAAAGAGAAATGGTAAGCACAATTTGCATACACTGCAATTACCGGGCAGAGAGTTCAGGACATACAGTTATGGTTACAACGACTCAACCTATGATGCAATACCGGGACAATGTGATAATACCGTGGGCACCAAATACTACGAAACACACAGTATATTCACGTACACATATAACTTAGCAACAGCAGCACTTAGGGTAAGTGTGGTTTTCTAATAACCCCTACTCTGTGGTTCTTTCTCTATGGTTAAACTGGCAGGGACCAATCTGTGTGTGTGGTTGTGTTGTGTGTGCCAGCTGATCCGTGACACACACACACATGCCCATCATCACCATAATTCAATGGGATACGATTAGGGTTTGGTCTGAGTCCTGCATCTGGACTGAAAACTGTATTGTTTGTGTGGACTGAGTCATGTGTTACATAACAACTGACAGCTGATTAGAGACAGCGATACATAGAGAAAACACACAGGAGGGTATGATAAGAATGAGGAGAGCAGAGTGACGGCTCTAGATTGATGACCTGTTAACACCTCATATGTTTGTGTCAAATAGTCCAGCCATAATCACCCACCGACTCTCTGTACACCACATAGATTCACTTCCATGCACTGCATATATACGGTAAGTAACACCATACATTCATTCACAGGCCCCTGCTCTCTTCCTCTGTGTCTCCCCTTGTAGAGGTTTAACAATGCATCTCATTCAGTTTCAATCTTCAGAGCCCAGATGCAGTCTTGTTTTTTTTTCCCCAGAAAGAAACTGCAACGGGATACAGTGCTTTGGGATACAATTGCCATTTTTCCCCCATGAAATACACAATCACAATCAAACAGCATTTTGGCACTCAAAAACAAAATGATGATATTGCAGATTTTGTGCATCAATGGAGTATCATACTAGCTAACAAGCTAACTTGATGAATGAAAATTTGATTTTTTTTTTTTTTGTCTTTGAATGTTTTTGTTTAGACCTTTACGTATATATCCAATACAATCCCAAGATTATTCTTTTCTTTTACAGTAGTTTCACTTTGACGGATTAATAAAATGTCAAACACTAGCCTGACCCTAATCTGAAATTTAGTCATCCTATCCACTTTCTGTATATTTCATTGTCTTAAGCAGAACTAACAAACATTTACTTTCAGCACCCAAAACTGCACCAGCACTTCACTAACACACAGGCCAATCGCTTGAAACCTCAAACCATATGTGTTACTGTGATACACCAGTAAAGTTCAGAGTGGGCTGCTGAGAAGATTATTGCTTAGTGATTGCCAACTTCACTGACCAAAATCGTCATGTCATCTACGCATCAAGTCGTCATTTTTCTACGCAGCATATAAACTCTATAAAGAATTCATTATTCTCTCAGTGCAGAATCAGACTGAAAATTTTCAGTCTGATTTTTTCAGACATGACAGCAGCACAAATAAAAATTCCACATTGTGCACGCAAAGTTTAAATACGGTGCTTTTGTGTAATTTTGGTTTGACTCATTCTTCTTCTTTCTTTTTCTATTTCTCTATTTCTGTATTTTGTCTGTCACTCTTTTTTTTTTATTCAGATAGCATCTTCCATGATTTGGTGTCCATAAACAGAATCCCAGACACAAACACACACAACTGTGGTGGAATTCACATGGCCCCAGTTAGTGGGAAAAGTATCACATCAAAAGTAATAACACAAACATGGCAATCCAAAGCGGCCCCAAGGGGGACTGGCACAGGACCTGGCAAGCCATTCATCACCAGTCTCATGTTGCCATAAGTCTGTGCACTGCCAGTTTTAGTGATTTGTGTGTGTGGTGTGTGAAAATACTCCTGCTTCACGGTATTTTGTGCATGCCAGTGAAGCTGCTCAGCCTCTGAACAGAAGCTTGACCAAACTTAGAAAAGGATTATCATGTTTCAGCATCACACTATAGTTACAGTGATGAGGGAAACCCACTGTTTTCTGTGTGATCTTTTACGTGTGAATGAACAGCAGAGTGGGAGGAGGCAAGGTTAAGGCTACACACTGAAAGGCACAGAAACCAAGGGACCATCAAGTTACTTGTTCAGGCAGAGGGACTGCAGCCAAGATTTATGTGCCAGACTTTGATTGGGGCACTTTCACTATAGACACTCAAAGTTAAGTGGAATGCATATAATTTTCCTGTGCGGTCATTACACGGCAGATGGCTGATAGTTTAACTGAACTATCTCAAGTGTGGTGGTTGCTGGGTCGGAGTCAAACGGGACAGCTGAAATAGTGGAAAGATGGAGAGTAGGGTGGGAGAAGGAAGGTAAGGAAGGAAGCATGGTAATCAGTTTTCATCTTTTTCATTACTTATCAGCCATATGGCATTGTGGAACAACTGCCTTCGCTGTGATGAATGAGTGTACAAATGTGCATGTTTGTGGGGAGATAAATTGCTATTTGCTATATTTACAGAGAGTACTGAAAACTGTGAGGACAGACAACTGAGAGCAGACGTATCATCAGTGAGCAACTGTAACTTCAGGTGTGAATACACCCAAGGTGCATTGTGGAGGTATTTGAGGCCACATTCATGGTCTTGCTATTCCTTTAGCAGTGTGAATTCAGATGTGTCCTGGGTCACAATGAAGAACTTCCGATTGAACTCACATCCCCTGCCACAGTCTAATTAGTCCCAACACAATTTTAATAATGCTAATACTATTCTCTAGAACAATCATTCACTCAACCCTTGCATGCCGCACGACCCTCTCTCACAAACAAGGACAATGACCCTCCTGTCAGATTCAGAGTGGCAAACATTGTCACTCAAGACACATGTGGAGATGGGTTTCAATACCAGGTATAAATTGACAGACTTAAAGTTGCCTGCTTGTGATTGGATCACTGACGATAGATGTTAATGTCAGGTCTGAACAGGACCTGACCGAGTCTTACCCTGGAGAGGGTGAGGGGCATGTTGAAGTCCTTCCCTCCTTGCAGCCTGAAGCCCCAAGGGGCAGGGCCTTTGAGAGTGACGCTGTAGTTGCTGCTCATGGTCTCCCTGATAATGTCAACGTGGGCAAGTGATGATGCTGATGGTGGATCAGGTGATAATAACGATGTCGCCTGCTTTTGATGATGGGTTGAAATTTTGCCAAAAATGCTACGTCGCCCTTTGAGATTTTGTTTCAAGATCTAAGGGAAGATATGAAAAAAATAAAACATAGATTAGACTCGGTACTGTATATATAGTTACATAAGACAAAGGAAGTGAGGGGAAAGATTTACTGATGGAAGTTCAAAAGAGAGACATGGAGGGTAAAAGTGAAGAGATAAGAAGCCAAGTGAAAATGAAACATATGCATATCTCATCACAAATATATATCACCACATTTATATATATATATATAATTATCACAAAATACACATCATAGTTGCAACAAAAAATGTGCATATCAAATTAGATTTTCCATGGTTGAGAATTACACACTGCACACTCTCAAGTATTAAGCGCATAAACACATTTACATGCATATGTTGCAGCAGTTCAGTAACATAAAAGACTTACAATAACCGTCAGGAGAACCTCACCAAGGGACACTGACACAGCTGAAATTAATCAAAATACAACACATTTCTCATTATTAAATGCTAATAGTATGTGAAAGGAAGGCTGTACCTGTTTAATGGAAATTCCAGAGAGGAAAATATTCCCTTACAGGAAGGTAGACAATATTATCCCTAGTTTCCCCAGGACTATCCCCTTCCCTGCTAACACACTGTGTGTGAGAGAGGTAGAGAGGGATACAATGCTCTTATATACCAGCTAATGACAGAGGGGAGGGGAAAGGTGGAGGAGGGGAGAGAATAAGAGGGAGGCAAGAGGAAGCACGGGTAGAGGTTGGGATGGGAGGAGAGAGGGAGGGGAAAGAGGAGGGGAATGGCTCATGGGTGGAGTGAGCGTAACATAGAAGAGGAGGAGAAATGAAGGAGATGATATGAAGGTTGAGATTAGGGGATGGGAGGAGACAACACTAAAAAAAAGAGGAGGGGGAGAAGAAAAGGGGGGGTGACGGGGGGATTAAGGAAGAGTGTGGGAGCACTCTGCGCAGAGAAAATGACAAGGGGAGGGAGTGAGAGGCAAAGGAGAGGCGAGGGGTCAGTTTATCTTTCATCCAGATATTTTGGGAACATGCACTCAGTGCTGCAGGCTGCTTCATTTAAGATGGAGCCAGCCATAACTAGATCATGACAAGAGCCCCCATCCCAGAGGCTTGAATTAAAAGGTCTTGCAAAGGTCCTTGGAAGGATACACTATGGTGATGGTGATTGTATACAGGCCCAAGGTCGGTGTGTTTAACTCCATTTTTAAGTCCATCTTGGAAGTTAACGCATGGGTCATGACTTTTAGCGTCACCAATAAATTAACCTGCTTATTAGATCCCTTTAAATGTTCCTTTCTAACAATTGTTCCGGCTCTGGACGAATTAGAGAAAACAATCATAACCAGTTAACATATCTCTGCCACAGTCTTTTAAAGAAATCTCGTGCCCAAGTGCAGTACGATGATTTCCACTTTGTTTATTTGTCCAGACAGCTGCTAGTTCTCCTCATTCTGCAACTCTGCACTGGCTTTCATCCATTTCCCTTTTCTAGCCCAGACAGATCAATATTGACTTTGTATTTAGACTGATATAGTACTGGTTTGATTAAACACTCCTCCCATTGGTTTCTTGGCCCTAACCACACAAACACATAGACAGTTCATCTTGCCAAGTCGCAGCTCAGCACGGCTAGTTAGAGCATCCTCTGAAATACACAGTCAAAATACCATCATCAAGAGTAAGGGGTTAAAGTGGAAGGTTGAGACGCCTGGACAGAAATGGAGGACATTCAAGATTTACAAGAGAGAGAGAGAGAAAGACAGAGAGAAGTGTTCAGTGAAGTGAGATGAAAAATTCAAACTGAATATTTAATTTCACCGACCACTGATGCAGAACTTCCTGACGGGTAAAAACTATAAGCAAATTAAACACACACTCGTAAACAGGATGCTCTTCATGAGCTTCCTACTGGGCTTTCTCACAGTGTTTCTATGTGCACCCCTCCAGCACAGCCAGGTTTAGTAATAAAAGGGCAAATCCTGGGAGGAGTAGAGATGGAAGACTCATTAACCCTGTTTCCTATGCTGAGCTGATTTAATAATAACTCAAAAAATATGATGAACACTAATGTTTGGGTTTTTGTGTGTCTTCTGTTTGTTTTACTTCCCCCTTTTTATTTTGAAATAACATCCTTTGTGCGGCTAGGTTGCTTCCTGTCTTCCTGTCCCATTGACCCACCCAGATGTGTTTCACCTGTGTTCTATCACCGTTGCTTTCTCCTAACTTGCTTCTAACTTGTCTTTGTCATTAAAAATTCTCCCTTTATAAGTAATCTTTTGTAATTAAATCCACTTTTTCCACTAAACCCATTTTGTCTTGTCTACAATATCAGATACAGGTATCTTTCAAATTGAAAGACATGAACTCAGAAGACAACCATGATTTTTTTTTTCTTATGGAGTCCCTTGTTTGGAGCTGAATTAAATATTACTGCACAAACTGCACTCACTGAAACTCATTGTTAATAAACTGTATCGCACTACAACAGGCCACAAGTCAGTTCACATAACATCCTTTTCTTTCCTTCCTAGACAACATTCCACATTTAATAGCGTGTACCTAAGGCCAGGCGTATCCAAGGTAAACACAACAACAAGAAGTCAGGTGTGGGCGGAAAGGGAGAGGAAGAGTCGAGGTTTATGTTTATAACAGTGACCTACAGATTCTCCCTTCAACAGTGCATGAAGGGTCAGTTAATAGTTTTTAACGGGACACTCATCAATCAATCATCAAATCAACACCATATGAGGGAACCTCTACTGGAAGAATGGGGTTCAATCTTCCTCTAGAGTTCAGAGACTAATAGAAGCATTAATGACCATTTTACTTCTGCAAAGGAGTTTATGTTTTCATCTGTGTCTGTTTACGAGACTGTTGTTTATTTTCAGCAGTATAACACAAAAAGAACACCACAAACTCACACCAAAGGAAGTGTAGGAGGATTGGGGTGTGGAGCTAGTTAAAGGAGCAGATCAGGAATTATTTTAGGACATTACAAAATAAGGGCATGTTGTGACTTCTCTTGATTTCTTAGAAAATAATGTATGGATGTTGGTGTTAAAAGTATCAGATACATTTGTGGCATTGAGATCTATGACTTTGTACAGTTTGGAAAATAATCTGGATCTGGTGGTTGAAAATGAATTAGTAGCATTGAGACTTGAGTGCCATTCTAGTTTGGATGTAAAAACGTGTTTTTATCAAGTAGTGTACACAATAAGGAAAGAACCCTCTGAAGAACAAAAGCATAGAAAGTGTAGAATAATGGCTTGCATAAAGTGCATAGGTCGCATCTCAGTGTCCCAACCCTATGTGACAGCTATACTGGTTTTGGGTCCCATGAAGATATAATTTCTAAAATGTGAGTCCTCCCATGGGCTCACCAGTCTGTTTCACTGTATTAATAGATTTGACCAATTGCTTGTATTGTCAAAAGTGGCCAATGGCCAAAAACTGTAACAGAGAGAACAAAGGAGATCTGTGGGCCACGGGATAATGATATCAAACACTAACAATAGAGAGTGCGCTATAGTATGAAACCCCTCACACCCTGCCAGTCCTTTGTTCTGTCAAATGGTCTGTTCTAGTCCCCATATGCTCACCTCTCCACATGCTTAATGATCACAGCTTACCAGCCCCCAGACATACACACACACACACACACACACACACACACACACACACACACATGGGGACAAGCTCCACCCATTAATGGTATGATAATCTGCCCCTTTAAATGACATTTAATGCATCATCCATGTGTATAAAAGGGAGGCTCCTATCCCTGGAGGCACACAACACATCTCTCTCATGGGTGAATTATATATTTCAGGTCATAACCCAAGACAGCAGTTGTGGTCTGAATAGCATTAATTCCAAATGAGTTTAAAACCCATTCAGTCAAGTTTAAAAATATTCAAAATATAAATAAAAACAAGTTATTTGAATGCAACAAGTGGGCTGCTTTTGTCTTGCAGAATCAGAACAAAGCAGAACGATGCAGAAATAAATAACTGATTTCATAAGACCTCAGGAAAGTCGTTTTGTTAAGTGGAAAAAAGAAGAGTGGAAATTGGAGATGTTTTCATGTCTCCTTCAGTTAGACTGATGAATGTGGAGGAAATGGGCAGCACGCCAGCCTGAATAACCTACAGTGAGAGCATGCACATGAATCGCAGAGTGACCAAAAACTCCATAACTGCAGTAAGGTTGTTTATATTGGTGAGAGAATTTGTCTGCTAGCCATCTAATCAGTCTGACCCCAGACTGATATAAGCCTAACTAATCCCCCGACCCATCTCTGTAAATACTGCACTGTTAGGGCCATGGCTAGTGCTTTTTCTTTACTGAGCAGTTTAAAGTTATCAGATGAAAATTAGCTTGTCATAAATTGAGTAGTAGTAGTTAAGTAGCAGACAAACCGCAATACATATTCATAGATTACTGTATAAATTGGAATCAAGTGCAGCATGTGCAAATGTGATTTTCTCTTTGTCTTTTATCCTTTTGTCTTTGTCCAGTCTCTGATTTGAGATATAATGATCTTCCCAGATGTCAATGTTTAAAATTCAGTGCAAACACATCTGGGGACATGTCCCACAAAGTCACAGGTTATTAGTTAGTCTCACATTTTGTCCCCAAATACAGAAATACTGGGAGCATGCCTGGAATCCAGAGATGAACTTATTATCAGAAGGCTGTATCTCCTTTCTGAGCTCAGTCACTGTTTATAACCGCTCGCTTTCACTGTGGAAAATATTCCTCCCTGCTAACCAGCCAACCAGACAGACAGAGATAGACAGACAAACAGACTGGGAGACAGCTCTGCCCGAGTGATTGTCCACCCTAAGAAAGATAAACTGAGAAAAATCCAGCTTCAGCCTCACAGAGACATGAACACACAGGTGCACACAGACACACACACGCTCAGGCTCTCTCAAACCACAAATGTACCCACATTTGTCTAATGCTTGGGTCAAGTCCGGGTCAATCAAAGCGAGGCATTTAAAGGCAAAGTGTAATGTTGCCTGAGGGACAGAGAACACACACTTCAGTGAGACCAACAAAACCCCTCAGACTTAAGGGATCAGCTGCTCTTAATCGTTCCTTCCACCTCTTATTTGGAAGCAGATGCATAAACACTTGCGTCACTGCCTTTCCTTTTTTGTTGCACTGCCATCAGGGATAAATTTCCATGTTAACAAAATAAATCAAGATCTATTGAGCAGATTGTTGTGAACTTTAGTGAGCACAGCCTTACACCCCAGAGAATAAGCCATGAGCTTTCCTTCAGCACCTCTCAGACCGAGACAACAATTTGCACAGGCCGGCCCACAACTGGTGAGACTGTGAGATGAGCTAAATCATTAATAAGTCTTCTGTTCAAATTTAGTCCCTTTGAACTGTGTGTAATAAACACTGCAGCATCTGAGGACAACAGCAGGTCGCTCTTTATTCAAAAACCTCCTCCCACACTGCAGTGCACCATGTCTATCTGTGGCTTGACATTACGGCATGTTGACACTGAAAAGAGATGGCAGTATGTGTACACAATTTCCCCGCAACGCAATGTGGAACAGAAATCGGGCAGCGACTTGCAGCTGGAAAAATTAGAACTAATTGCAGGAAGTAGTGAGACAGCTCCAGGAACATCTTGGAGAATAAAATATGAATAAGAAAGTTTTTGGAAACGACTTTGTCAAGTATCCAAGTAGACATTGGCAGTAGATTGACAGCCACTGGCACCTGTTTATTATCATTATTTATTTATTTACTTCGTTATTTATTTTTGTACACTATCTGCCAACAAAATAACGATTACAACATATCTAATTATGTTAACTTGTAGTATGCACTGAAGCTTATAATAGAGACAAGGTTTTGGTCCTGTTTGGAGTCACATGAAGAAATATTATTTAAACCATGGTAACATGACCAAAATAAATCTTACCACTGATAAAGCTCTTAATTCACTGTAATATATTTTGTGGCATGTGCTTGATGTATCAAAAACTGTGTACTTGTGTGTGTAATATTGCCAGAATGCATAAACTCTTCTGATCTGACAGTTTGTCATAACTTTTCATGATGGATATTCCTCATTCAGACAACATTCATTATATCTGCCACAACGTCATGACACTGGCTTTGGTGGGTAATGAATTATGGATGGATGGTTTGCTTCCTACCACTTAAGGCAAATGTGTACCCATAAACCCCAAAGCATAGACAAAACAGAGAAAAAATACACACACATACCTCTTACAGTATTTTAGTAGAGGTCTGTAGCTTTCCAAAGCTTCACTTCCTTCCTTTCTAGTAGAGAGCAGCTGGTCTGAGTTGGACTGCAGAAAGGAGGATATAAACACAGGAATCAAAGAAAAAGAGGTGAAGTGGGGCAGATAAGATCACAGTATAATGGGAAGAAAAGAAGACAAAATTACTCACGACTCAATGGAACCTCAAACAATGTGAAATCAAATGCTGTAGTGTGTGCGTGTGTGCGTGATTACACTTGCCTCCCAGCCCATATATCTGTGACCAGAGGCAGAGCTTGAGCACAGTCTCAAGGGGAGCTCAAAGCATCTGCCCCATTCAGCCCAGACTAAAGCGTGTCCAAACATCAATACCACCCTGCCCCCCACACCTTCCGACACCTCCGCTCCCATTTGTCTGTTTTTATCACTTTTTGCACTGATAACCATTTCATATTTAGCCTAGAATTGTTAAATGTACAGCTTTCTCAAAATGAAATGTAACTCTTAACACATTTACAGGAGGCTACAGAATTAGGTACATTTAACTATTTCACCACATTGTAGTAGTGCATTTTGTTCTTATTACTCATCTACAAGTATCTAACAGCTGCAGTTTAGCTACCTACTAATTTGTTAATGAAGACTTCAGGAAAACCTAAGTGAGCTTATCAAACATGACGTCAACCACACACAACTGAGCTGATTGAGAAGGCGTTTTACTTTATATGGCTTTGAATGCAGTAGCCTACTTTTATGTATTAAGTATTTTAAAATGAAAAAGTGGTAGGCCATTTGAACTTTTTTCAAAAATCGACTTCTTCCACCCGTTTGTTTTGTTTTGTTTTTTTACCAGCAACTCATCAATTAGCATCACCTGTCACCAGCAGTGACAGCCTAGCAAATCGTTAGGAAACCCCAAGAAAAGCCCCCAAATACCCGCAAAAGTGGTATAAAAGAACAAACTTGAGGGAGGAAAAAAGAAAAAAGAAAATACATACGGTGGGTGAAGCAGATACTTCTCAAGGTATGTCGCTCTGACTCTTGGTCGGTGTCGTCTGACCCTGCATGTCCTCTCCTCTCCGGATGTTTGATATCCGCCAGCACTTCATTGAGTCTCGGTGGGACAGGTCCGTCACTACGTCATTACGCACTGACCCAGAGAGCTGGTTCAACGCGGCGTGAAATTAATTTCGCTTGATATAGCTTAAAGCTTCTTTATCGTGTCCAGGCACCCTATTGAAGGAGGGAGACCCTTGAAAGTCGCGTTTAGGAAAATTAAATAGGCTACTTTATTAGTTTGTTCCGAATAAAACAGACTTGTGCTGCTTTTGTGGCTTCTTCAGTGTGCCTTTTTTTAATGGACATCGATCATATTCAACAATTGGATTAAAAATTAAGGAGAAAAATCCATTAATTGCTAAACTTCTTCTTCTTCTTTTTTTTAAAATCATTTTTAAACGAAAACACCACCTCTAGAAAATATCAGATGTGCGCTCGTGCTTGTGCGCGTGCACTGGCTGTTGGCAGCATCCGTCCACGTTAAGGCAGATTATCGAGTCCCCAGCCAGGTATGACTGACATCAGAAGCCAGTTGTGCTAACTGGTCATTATGGATCGCCAGTTTCAGTTGAGAGATACAGTCTATAGATGGAAGCAGCCCTGGTTTCACTGCAGGGGGTTATGCTTCCCTGTAGGATGGTGTAATCTCCTTCTGTGTCTGTCACACACACATGCTCAAGGGAGAGAGAGAAAGTCACACATGCATTCATGCACCAGTCAGGCAATATATGTTTGGCAATGAGAGATTATATTGTTCTTCGCCTATCCTATAGAGCACCCTCTTTCACAGAGAATAACTTCTAAATACGATCCCCTTGATCCATCTAGTGGCTATTTACCATCATTACAGGTGGCATTATTTAAAAAACAAAACAAACAAAAAAACATGGTGCAGTATGTAGCAGTAAATATTTCATTTCAAACCAATCCCAGCTCACACTGGGCAAGAAACAAAGCACATCCATGCAGAATAAAAGTGTAGTTGGTTTCTCTGTCTCAATGATCCAGGAAAGTATGAGTATGTCCTTCTGATTTATTCACATCAATTCAAGCCACTGCTGGAACCCAGGTTACCAAAGTACTTTGAGCCCATACAGTAGCTCCCTTCAGATGGGAACACATGTTCAGTGCTGAAAATGAATTCATAAACTTTATTGTGCTTGCGGGAGTTGTGGAATTATCACAGCAATACAAAGGAAACGAAAGCGTAACAAACAGCATCCAGAGGTAAAATTGTGGCATATCATATAAACCTCAGTGAGGGATGAAAAACAAACTAAACAGCACAGTAAAGAAAATAAAAAATGTGGGAAAATAAAAATTATAAGATCAGCCCAGAGAGAGGGGACTCTGCTCTGTGGAGGTTGAGGGGATGATCCAGATGCAGAAGAGAACTTATCTCCACCTGCAATGTTGTTTACCTGACGTAAGTGAAGTCAGCTGTGGTTTTCACCACATGCCTGCTGGCAGGGTGTTCTCATAGGAAAATGGACCCAAGTGATGGCAGAGATAATGTCAACAAGACAGTACAGAAGGAATTAATTTACAATAATTCACCGTGATTACATCAAATATGTTTATTCAAATTTGGCTTTGAAGAAGGGAAAAAACATTTTTGTTGATTCACCCTTCAAAGCCTCTGAGGTCTCCTGTGGGTGACAGCTGTCAAAGTGACAGACAAACATGTTTTTTTGTTTTTTTTCTATTCATTTTGTATGCTTTAGTCACTTTTGGTAAGATGTAGGCCTAATCTAAAAAACAAAACAAAAAAACATTGATACAGAACCTGGATTTAGACACTTTTAAATTTAGAGAGCACAATGATGAGTAAGAGGGTGAGGGTGATTCATTTAGTCAAAAGTCACACAGCCCCTTCAACAACACTGTAACTCTAAGGTGCTAAATTGATTTACGCTATACTTAAAACAAAATGTAACACATAGCAATTAATGTGGTGTAATATAGAAAATAACTATCAAAGTGACCTTTAGTGAGCCATCTGAGGTGGTTTTTATGCCGCTCTAGTCCATTTGGCAGTTACAGCCCCAAATTAGCTGCACCAACTGTCACTCATAATGACAGCTCAATGTACAGTACATTCAACTTCAGCCTCACGATGTAGAAACAAGCAACTATTGGACTTTCTAGAGCATAACAACAAAAATACACAACATCAAAATCAAACATTCAGGTTCACCAGTATAAATTGTCTTTTTTTGATGACTCATGGTGCAGAGTTAGCTAAATCTAGAGGTTTTTTTGGTATTGTGACTGTCACCATCACATTGTTAGATGAGGATTAGCCATAAATTACTTTAAATCACAGTTTATTTATGGCCACAGTTGTTCCCTTAAACCATACCGCAGTTAAATTGTGTGGATATTTACGAATTAAAGAATTGAATAAATGCCAACTGGCGACAGAGTTGACCTGACCAGCGCTGTGTTAAGACAACAGATTAAAGGTAACACATCCCTGTTCTTTTGGATTATTTTTTGCTACTTTTCACAGGAATTGTGCCAAATGTTGGTTACAGAAATGCTTAATCACCACATGAGCCAACATGAAAAAGCGCCACTCCAAAATGTCCTCCGCCTTGTTGTTACTACATAACATAAAAACCAAAATGCACAAGTATCAAATGTTAAAACACAGATGATACAGCCACACACTTGACTTCATTCCCATTTGCTCAGATTTTTCTTTGTGAATCAAGGCAGGAGCCGCTTTTGCAACATGCTTCAAATGAGCCTCACTGCAGGGATTATAGTGAATAGGAATAGGGATAAGTGGCCAGTTAGGACCAAGAGCAGCTGTCATTCATCGACTGGGGTGATCCAGACAAACAATAAACAAAATGAACAAAATCTTTACTGAATATCTTTGGTCATAGGTGACGGTCTACTGTATGTAAATCTACTTCACTGGTGCTTCCTTCCTATAAAGGGACAGTTAAAGCACACGCTCACTCAGCATCACTGGTAACAACACAGTAGCGTTCACAAGCAAGACAAATGGTACAATTCAGATTTTTTTTATGAGTAGGAATAGTTTGAGTGAGCAGCGGAGCATTTGTTATGATGCAAAACACCCACACAATTAGCAAGACACATTTAAAGTCATCACAAAGAAAATGTAAAAAGTTCATGGTTTTTTTTCTTCCAACTTTTGGACCAGTGTGCTCTGCTTTGCTTTTTCATTACACCACTGTTTCACTGCCAATGAAAAGTTGGAGAGGTTCACACTGCCTAAAGGAACTACTACCACGAGACAAGAATCGAAGAATCTGTACATGCTTCATACACTTTTCATTAAAGTTATTGCTTTGCTTTCCTTACTTTGACAACCTGCAGTGTGGATCTAAAAGAACTGAAATTTAGACATTTTGAGCTTAAATCGTTTCACTTTAGTTTGAAGACTCCTGTCTGTCAAGATTCAGCACTCAAGCTCATGAAAATATGTTGTTACACTTGTCATTTCTGAGGGATCTAACAAAACTATGCTACAACCCATGCTTGCTGCCCCCTCAGGGTGCCCCTGTCCCTGCCAAGTCTGACATTGCACCCTGCATACCAGGAACCAGGTCATACTGTTTCATACTATGCCAACTTTTCTTCTGCATTGCAGTTTCATAGTAGTAATGGTAATAGTCAGTTATTGATTTCAGTAAGCAAATAGATAGTCCATAGTCGATGCAGGTCTGGGGTATTTGGGGAAGAACCTGGTTTGATCTGTGGTTTGAAATGTAAATAAATAATATAGTTTCAGCGGAGAAGAGTACAAGGCTAAGTACTGTAGTCGGGCTCGTCATGAAAGCAGCTCCACTGCCTCAAAGACTTCTGATGAGAAGTTCAGACTGACAAAAACATTGTTCTCCATTGCCTCAACACTGTCCTCCAGGCAGACGCTGTCATGGTTCATGAGGCTGCTTTCAGAAGTGGGACTGATGACAATTATGCGTGGAACAGCCTGAGGTGACCTGGGATCGGAAGATGGGGCTTTTCTGAAATTCAGGGAATCAAAAGAGTCGCTCTTGTGGCTGTTGAGCCTGTCACTGATGCTGCGTTTCTCCATCCCAGAGTCTGAAATATCATTGGTCAGACTCTGGCTCCGCCTCCTGGTAAGAACTAGTAAGGGGAGAGTGGCGATGGTCAGTGAAGTGGAGATCAGTTCATGGTCACAGGTGCTGGATGTTTCAGTCATGGTAGATGGATGCTAGCAATTTAAACAAAAACAAAAACAACAACAACAAAAAAATGTTCAAACTCAAATACACAAAGACTAAAATCATTTGCAAACACCAACAAAAAAATAAAATAATAATAACGACAATAACTGCATGGCACATGAATGCATGCAGGAAAATAAAAGTAGCATGATCCAAACACTTCCAGGCATGATCAGGAAAAAAATCAGAGCAGTTTTCTCAATAACCACAAAATTATTACATTTCACACTTTAACGTGTTTTCTCACCTTCTCTGATGTGTGTGTCTTGGTGGGCTTCCGCTCTAATTGTTTTTTGTAAGACCTCCCTCTGCAAGACTGACTGTATGATGATGTGCTTCTGAAGGAATCGCATGACTTCCTTCCCAAAGGCTCCATCTCTACATCCCTCAGTACCTGCAGGACAGAGCAGAGCTGACTGAGCAGAATTTGAACAGAGCTATGGGAATTATTCGAGTTGAAACAACCTCAGATCATCATGTAATCTGACTTCCAAAAGACTGATTCAGCTAAAACTGTGAAAATGAATATGTCCTTCTATCTGCATCTACACATGCTTTAGATACATAAAACCCTCTAAAAAATAATAACGTTAAGTTAATTTTAAAAATTAATTAGAAGAAATGATGTACAATTACCATGTCTGTGGGGCTGGAGGAAGTTGTAATGAAGTGTGCCCTGGATGCTGTGGACTGTCTGCTGATGATGGAGTCTCTGAAAGAGGACTCGCTGATGGAGGAGGAGGAGATGCACTCCTTGCGTGGAGTAGGAGACAGAAACCAAAGGCAGGGAAACTTCTCTGCCAGGGTCATCCTAGTGAGTAGAGGACAACAGAATGACAATGGCAGGTAGGCTTCTATTACTTTAGAATTATTTTTTATATGTGAATAACTGCAATTTGTTAATGCTGTTAACAATTTCTGAGTGTATTTCTTTAAAAATGTCTACGGTATTTTATAAATTTAAAGAAAGACAGGGTGAAACAATGACTCTGAGTGATCCTTTACCTGTATTTGTTGTGTATGATGGCGTAAATGAAAGGATTGTAGATCGTGGAGGCTTTAGCTATGATTGCAGGGACGGCTTTGGAGTATGGGGACAAGATGTTGGCATGTCTGGATGAGACAAAACAGCAGAATATAAACTTTCCTTCAGTTTGAAATAATCGTGTTCATTTTGCAGTCTTCAGTTTGTTTATCTGTTAGCGTGACAACAGGGCCTCAAAGTTCCCTTTATCTCCCTATATTTTGCAACATAATGAAAGGGGCATTTTGGGCCAGGGATTAGCCAAAATGTGCCAGCTGCCACAGAGGGGTGGTTAAATCCATGTGATTGTGCATGCTGATGTGTGTGTGTGTGTGTGTGGGAGACTACCTTTCCCCTGTGAATGAGCATAAAAAAAAATTGTAATTTCAGAGTTACATAACCCCATCCCATCCTACTGTATGTCCCAGGAGAGACACGTGGTTTAATGAATGTTGTGATAGTTTGGATTAGCAACTTCACCGTCTGTTTGTATGTCACTCATCCAGGGATACTTGGTCTCTAATTGACACAACATTATGTAATAACACATTTGAGATTCAGCAGCAGTTTGGAGAGGATTCAGCAGCAGTTTAGAGAGGTTTTCATCCAAACTGCCAGCCCACAATCCTCACTGGGAGTCACAGTGTTTAGTGCAGTTACCTTGAAGTATATAGATTCCTATATATACACAATGAATGGTGTGATCACCTAGAATTGTTAAGATTACATTTTCTTGTAATGTAAGATACCGTGTTAAATGATGCAACTAAATAAAATGAAAAACTAAGAAAAATATTTGCGTTACAGTTTAGTTTATGACTGTTTGCATGAAGATAGCCCAGAAAATTATAATGGAAAGATCACATGTAACCCCTGATGCCTGATATTTCCTACAGATATACTGTAGTATATCACATTTGGTTTGACACTGACCTTACCATTTCCTTAACAATAATGAGTAAATTATAGTTTCCAATGAAATACATTAATTAAAATATGTAAAATAATACATATTAAAAAGAAACTGGCTTGACTGTCCAGAGAACACAGATTAAACTACATAGCTGGGGTGTTATTAGAGATAGAACATGCTGAACATGAAGAAGTAGAAGCAGAAACATCAAAAATGTCACACTCATAAAACCAACTATTATTCCACTGCCGCAAACCAAATTTCCCCCTTGGGAAGATTGATTGTTTAATTAAAGCTTCATCATAAAGATTTTCATACATTAAATTAAAGTCTTACCCTGCCCAGGAAATCAGTGTGACACACGCATACGGTGACCAGGAGAGGACATAAACCACAATGACGACAAAGGCGATCTTTGCCAACTTCCACTCACTCCTGATGGACTTCTGTTGCATGAGGGTGGATTTCCTCACCTGAGTGCCCAAACGTTCAACCTCCCTGCAGGATGTAAGGGGCATTTAAAGAGAAACAAATGTCATATACAGTACAAGTTGCATATGCAGCATATGAAGTGTATTATTCCATGCATAGTTACGGTACCTGCTAGTCTTCCTTATAGCCAGAAACATGAAGAGATAGCAGTAAAAGATTATTCCAAGAGGAATAAAGAAAACGAAACAGCAGAGCATCATTGTGTAGCTCCTGTTGGCCAGTGTGTAGGTGACATAATCCCATGTACAAGATGTCATCAGGCCCTCAGGGATATAAGAACCTAGAAGGGTAACATATTTATCAAGATTACAGGAAGACAGCAGGTAAAACATCAACGGTTCTGTATGTTTGAATTAAGACTTTGCTCTCATAAATACACCTGGAGTCATGTTTTGATGTAAAGTCATGAGAGAGTAGTAGATTAAGATCACTGTGAGAGTGAGTCAACGATATTAATGATGCAAGTTTCGGGGTTAATCAACAACACTCACTCCAGCCAACCAAAGGAGCCAGACTCCAGGCCAAAGAGTAAAGCCAGACCATGAGGATGGCCAGGGCAGTTCTTCGTTTGGAGCTCCAGTGTATTGCCTGCAGCGGCTTGGTGATGACCAGGTAGCGGTCGATGGAGATGGCCAGTAGGTTTATCATGGAGGCGATGCCGAACAGGGCTCCACAGAACGCATACATCTTACAGCCTACGGGGGAAGGAGCGCATGCAAACACAGAAATGACTCAGCAGCAGAACAGTATTTCATCTAATACGTTCACAGCAGAACTGAACAGAGTCTGTTGTATTAGAAAAAACAAAAAGCAGATGTACCCATCTCTCCAAACACCCATTCCTTGTAGAGGCAGTTGATGAAGAAAATGGGCGACTGTGTAAAGGCCATGAGGAAGTCGCTGACCGCCAAGTTCATGATGAAGTAGTTAGGCAGGTTACGAAGCTTCTTGTTACTACCCATACACATAGACACACACATCCAGGGGGAAAAAACAGGGTTAGTAAGCTGTACTGACACAGCTATGTTCAGCACATACAAATCTGTCTGCTTTTACCACTAATTTCACAAATACCAAACATTATTACAATTCATGACCATGACAACTTGTCTCTTGTACTGTATGTGCAGCTCACTATACAGTACAGCACTGTTTCATTGTCAGAATGAATCAGATATAAACCCTGCACTGAACTAATCAACTCTGTGTGAACCTGCATTCATACCAGCTTGATTAAGCAGCATATTGAGCTGCTGTCTGCCTCCACAGTATTTTATTGATTAAACTCTGCTCCTGTGTCCTCCTGGATTAAAAGTGACCGCTCGTCAAGCCCCCCCACCGAACACCAAACCGTCGCACTTCCCTTGTCTGTGAGTATTTGTTGTCAGAACACAGCTGGCTGTGTGTTTTTCTGACAAAGTGTCACATTGTGCATGTTTGTGCATTGAACACTCACTCACACTCATTTCAACCCCAGGAAATCATTATATCGGGTGACATCTCACCTGACAGACAATTAGCTCCCTCTCTTCTCTCTCACTGTGTGTCTTTGTGTGTGAATGAATTTCTGGGAACTGACAACATCATGTGCATTTCTGATTCAGTTAACACAAACTATCAGCCCAACACAATAGAGGTCCCATCTAATCTATCTACAGTGATGGACAGATGGAATATAAAAGCTCTTGACAATCCCCAGAACAAACGCGTACACCAACCCACACACTTTCTCTCCCTGACCCAGTTTATGTGAAACAGTTAACGTTAGTCGCACAATAAGAGGTCAATGGCTGTAAAATTACACAACATAGGCTATAACACACATTTTCCTTCCTTGGCTTCTCAAGGAAGTTTACAATCAAAGAATGACTCCTCTCGCACAATTACTAACTATATTAAAAAAAGATTGTCCTCTACATTTAAAATTATCTAGTTGCGTGTGACTGTAAATGGACTGTGTGATTCACCATTGCTTTGAACTGCATGGTACATTTGATCTATAGAGCAATGCACAATAACCTTACAGTTGCTTATCATTTCAGTTGTTCATGCTTATACTAGACACTTGTTTTACTGAACAGTATGTTGCTATCTGGAGAAAAAAGTGAATACATACACTGTACAATTTCATATGGTTAAAAACAAAACCAGATGTTTGTGTCCCCGTTGTTAATTTTATACAACAGGTAGCTGTCATGCAGATGCATATTTAGGACAATAAGACCCTCCTATAGAATATTTTTCTATACAGTAGATGACATGATTTCTCAAGGTTAAAGTACAGATTCTGTACCATGAACACTATGTTTCACTTTGTTGCCATGCAACTACGATGATCTCTCAGCCTGGATACTAAGATGCAAAGATTACTTTACTGTTAATCGCCAGCCTTTTGGAAACCCCCTTTAATCTAAAACAGAGATGATGCTCACTCTGCAGTGAATTAAAGATTGCAAACATGTTCCAACATTAACAGCAGCAAACTATGTTACAATATCTCCCAAACCATTTCTAAGGATCTAAACTCACAGTCCTACACAGATATGGTGCTTTCTGTCTGCCCCTTCATCTGTTCAGCTCCTTCACAGAACATAACATCTCTGAGTGATTATAACATGTCCTTAGGGTCTCTGAGTAAGGGAGATCCACATTAAAGATGGTTAGGGCTAATACAGTCAGATGTTCAGGGTGAATCCACTGAAAAAACAGACACACTCATTAACTCAAAATAAAATTCTGGAGGAAAAACAAAACAAAACAAAAAACACTCACACAAACCCACCTATAGACGGCAAACATAACCAGCGCATTGCCAGTGATGCCCAGCGTCCCGATGACAAAGACAAATAAAGCGACAATGTAGTGAGCATGGTCAGGCACATCCACCTTGCTGAAGAAGCTCTGGGTGTGCGCTTTCTCAGGCTCCATGCTTTCAGTGGACCACATGGTTCAAACACCGTGTCAGGGCTGCCAACCTGGCAGGATGCAATAGGTCTACCAGTTTGTAATCCATTTCATTTTGCTTGGATCGGGCCTCCATATTTGTATCTTTTGCTGTAAGAGATGCACTTGACATGTATGGTATCTTATTTAGATTAAGCTAGATTAAGGTTTAGATTGATAAAGTTTCACATTTCAGTTTTTTTCCCAAGAAAAAGGAAGGAACCTTTGTCCCTCTTTTAATCAATCGTCCATCCAGTGCTGGGAACCAGGTGACCTTCACTTGTAAAGATGTGAAATGTAAAATCCATTCCAAGTCCGTGTGCTCACATCTTGAGAAAAAAATGGTAGAAGGAAAAAGATTTTCTGTACAAAATGACAGTTCTTCTCACTAGTAAGAGAAAACCTGCAGCAAAATGCAGAGCATGAAAAAAACAGTTCCTTTTTTTTGGTTTTTTTTTTTTACATATTTGTCCCGTAGTGTTTGATACCAGATGACGTCCACAGCTGTTCACAGTTGAGTTTTCTCAAATTCTACTATAAAAGCAACATTTTCTCTGTGATTCCCCTCTGGTCTGCAGATCCAAAGTGTGTCCTCCACCTACAGTGTCCAAATGTTTTCCCGCTTGACTCCTGGGTTAGTGAGTTGATGATACTCTCCAGCACATTATATCCCACACTTGTTACACACTGTCACTGTCCGTCGACTCAGTGTTAGCCTGCAGCCTCTTCACTCGTCACACCAGCTGTGCACCAGCCTCTGAATCAGTGGCCTGTCTCTGATTATCTTTCCAACTAGCAACTCCTAACCTCTCTCTCTCTCTCTCTCTCTCTCTCACACACACCCTCACTGTTGCTCTGCGTTGCTCTCTCAACCCTGCCCCTTGCCATACTCTCTCTTTCTCTCTTCCTCACCCTCTCTCTCTCTCACCCCCCACCCATCCTCCACATTATATGGCCCAGCCCTGAGCTCTAACCCTTTAACTACCAGCTTCTTACATAACAGTCATGCTGTTCACTGACACTACAAGCCATTTTAGCTCAGACATGCATCAGACTTTGTAAGCTAGATGATGATCCATGCACATCAGCTTTCATGTCCATTGAATTCATGCAGTCAGTCTGCAACCCATTGCAGCAGTCATCAATGAGTACTGTTCTGTGAAACCTCCTCCATGCACGCAAGCACCCATGCATGCTGCACAAAAATGTGCATGTTGTCTTGTCCAAGCCATGCACGCTCTGCTGTGACATCATTATGTCACTAACAAGCTCAGACTCTTCAAGATTCCTCACGGATCACAGCCCAAGTAATTAGTCAGTCCACTAATAAGTTAGACAGTCAGTTTATCACGGCTTTGAATCGCAAGGCTCACATCATGATCCAGCACACACACACACGCAAACACACACACACACACACATCTCCAATGTTTCACTCCGTCCCATCAGCTCCAGAGGCAGGTAATCAAATACGTGACGTTATTAAAAATGAACACTCAAAAACTACTTAGAAATGTATTTACAAGATAATAGTATTTTACCATGCTGTGTACCAATTTAGTGTCAACAACTAAAAATAAGTCAAGAAATGTATATTTCATATTATTAACTTACACTGCAACAAAGATTTATGAAACCATCCTCTGATACTATTTGAGGCAAATTGACATTTCTTTGTTAAAAGCTCCGGGTGCGTGAAAAATAAGTCTTATTAATTAATTATTAATAGTGATGTTAAATGAATCGGAATCAGTTTGGGAGAGTAACTGGGGACATGATTGTTCTGAATAATATTCTTATAACTGCCTGTAGGACATGGGTCAGGAGAATGCCACATCTGCTGGTCATTGCTTTTTATGGTGCTGGACATGTTGATAAAAAGAGATTAAGGGAATAGAGGGTGTTGAAGAATGCAGAGCTTAGACAGAGATGCCAACTAAGCCCCTACAGCAAGGGATAGCCTTAATCTGCACACTGTGCATGCATGTAGATCAGTGTTTGATCTGCCTGGAATAAGAACTTGTATGATACTCTACATGCACGTGTGTGTGTGTGTGTGTGTGTGGGAACTGATGGGGGCATGTGCCTGCATGTATGTCAGTCCGTGTGTGCATGTATGTGTACTTGTTTATATGTATTTGTGCAGAATGTCACAAAGATATCACAGGGGATTACTGTAGTAAGGTTCTGCTGCCGGCCTTGATAACCTAATCACAGTGTGTTTATGCTTACATGTCAGCAGAGCAGGGGAAAAGCAGGGGAATCCACAACAGGAAATAAGCAACAGGACATCTAATCTACATAAAGGGCAGGACTGATTTTATACATGCACAGTGTTATATTGTACAATTTCTGATCCAAGATATCAACAAACTGTAATTTAAAAAAAAAAGAGACCATGTATGTTGTATATGTACACTACTAAAACTGAAATATAAAAACTTAAATCTATACAGTATATTGTTAACTAAAAGCTTATACAAATTGATACAAAATAACTAGACAAACGCTGAAATGCACATTTGTCTTAAAGTCACACAAAATGAGTGAAATTTGACATTGCTTTGCTTCACATTAACTATGGCTACAAGGCTGGCTCATGTTAGTGCAGTCTGTGCAACAAGCTTAAGTTAGAGAGGGATTAGAGAAAGATGAAAGAGGCCAGTCATACTCCTCATCCTGCTCTCAGCTCTCTCAGATGTACGCAGCTGGCTGCAGAAAAGATGATTTATGTCATCACAACGAACATTACGTAAAAACATACTGAGAAAGAAAGAAGGTTTGAATAAATGAATAATGTTTGGTGTTTATGGACTTAAGATTGGCCACAGGTCTTTGGAGAGTTTAACTGGTAGTAGGCAAATCAATTTCTTCCTAAAACTGTGAATGAGTGTCAGGTGGTCTGTAAAGTACCACAAGATGATTTGTCTGTGTATTTTCTCAGTCATCCAGGTTGTGGTGGTCATTAGGTGGCAACTTCAGTTCTTCAACGTTGGCTCGAAATGACCACAACATGTTGGGTTGTAGCCTGTTATTTTGGAAAATGGCTACTTCTAACTGGTAGAGATGATGACAAAAGCCTCAAAAGAGTTAAGTTAAGTAATCCAGAAGGCCTGCACGCGAGACTTTATATAAAGTGATGATTCGAAGTCGAGGTCAAATGGTATTGAGCGGCAGTCTGTCTATACTATTACTGAAACAAAAAATATGAAAATGAAAAAAGAATGACCAAAGAACATGAGTATGAAAATCCAAATACAATTGAAAATGCTGATGGGTGTAACAGTCATCAGAGGTGTTCTCCTCCTCCTCCACATAGCTGTAATCTCCCCTCTGATCTGGATAAATGACCTTGTCTTGATGGAAAAACACACCAGTGGTGTGTTTCATGGAGCATGACCCGGACAGTGGAGTTCAGCATTCCACATGTCAATGAGTCAATTACTATTGAACTAGCTGGTAGTGCTGGTGCTTAAGTCCTTGGCTCGAATACCCTGTTTAAAGATACAGCGGGCTTTAGGCCCACAGTGGAAAGAGACTGATTACTATTGACTAGTACTGGTCGTATGACCACTGCGTCCTCTGGCACATGAGTCAGTCAGAAATCAATAGATCAGAACACAGGGCAAACAAGTTATAGATACTGTACAGGGCGCCATCAGCATCAAAAATATGTCAGGTGTCTGTTGTTACCCTGAAGTGGCTTCTGCAGCAGCGACTACTGGCTCAATTCTTAATCCAGATTAAATGGGATGCATTTAACAGATGTTTTTTGTTTTTTTACTCAGGTGCATTAGGGTGAATACAGAAGGTGGAAAGTGGAAAAACTAATCATAACATACCATGTTTTAACTTCCCACCAAAGTTTAATTGAATCTGTTGTTACAGTATTGATGTCCTGCCAGTTAAAAACAGACTTAAATATTAACCTCTGAGAGAGGAAACAAGCCGCTAATTCAATGTATTTACAATAACATGTGGTCTATATGCTCTCAAGAATAGACTCTTTCTATCCACACCATGCAAGGTTTACCTCCTGCAGAGTAATTGAAACATTTTGGCTTTGGAGGATTGAGTCACAAAATCAGCCTTTCACTGACAAAAACAGATTTCAATTTAGTTTGGATGCTGCACTGGAGCTGTTAGAGGAGTTGAATTTTTCCAAGCAAACACAAGTTTTGCATTTCAATGCCATCATTAAAGTATTAAGGCTCAGTCAGTGCTGCTTTCATGTATTTTTAGGTAGAGCTATCGATCTTATATTGCACTTGTTGTATGAGGTTCATTGTGATGATGTGCAGTTTGTCACCCTAAACAGTCTGTGGATAAAAAAACGCAGCTTTAGACATCCACTTGCCTCCCTGGTTCCAGGCGCAGATGTTACTGTATGAGGCGCAGCAGCATGTGAAGCACAGAAGTGCGGGTCAAACAGGAAATGATGGATATGGTAAAGGGCTTTAAATCTCACATGTAATGCATGTCTTAAGCCTCTTTGGTGTTTGCCTGGATTTCTGTTAACTACCATACTAGGAATCTGGGTTATAGATCAAACCATGTGGAAAAAGCAGGTCATAACACGCTCTTCGATAAGTGGAATGAGTTTCAGTCAATAACACACCACCACAGCCCTGACTATTCCTGTCCATCTCTCTCTGTCTTTGTTTTGCGTTCTCTGGGTTGTTATTGTTAATATTAATATTATTACGTATTAGTATAGCAGCAGATATAATAATAATAATATATGATAAGATTTCATTACACAAAACAGTCACATTTTGCCATAGTTCAGATATCAGGGATTCAGTTCAGTAAGAATAAAGGAACAAGAGTGCACCCTGTTCACTGTTACATCATTATGCTAAGTGTTAACTATAATAGGAGTGGCAGTGGTTCGGCTGACCCTGTCTTCTTATATTCATACTCTAGAAGCTATGGATGAGACTGCATGATGCATTTTCAGCCCAGGTGCATTTAAAATTGATGTCTTTGGTGAGCGAGTGGATACAAGTCTGTTGTTAAGAGGAACAGGGTAAAGTATTACTTAAGGAAGGAGCACATTGATATTTAGTATGTGCTCACAAGTTCAAGAGCTAAATCTGAAAAATATGCCACTGCTTTTTGACATGAGACCAAAAAAGGATCGTTTCACAGCATACAATAGAAAGTGTTCAAATAAATTGTTGGAAATATTTTCTTTTCACATCACAGACCCCCAGCACCTGAAACATCAGAAAATCTATGACGAGGAGCAGCAGAGGTTTCACTTCAGCCTTTGAACTCACTGCCAAACCGAGACCCTGCCGTACCTACCTCATGTCAGAGTGGTGGCTTTCACATTAACCCAGAGGACTGTGCGCTGCTCAGCCACCGTGGCCCTGAAACACAAAGTAATACTGCAGCAATGTTTCATGTTTATACAGCTGTAAAGAAACTAATCTCCTCCGAGGTTCCTGGATTAAAATGCTGCTTCCTGCAACATGGCACCCTACTTAGTTACACTGCACAAGGTTTGCAAAGACTTCAGCCATTTGGAAAATCTTGCTATTACGGACATGACTGTGTGTGATCTATGTAGCTTCATGTTTGTAATGGAAAGAACAGATGAAAAAGTTTCTTCCTCCCTTACATGAAGTGGACAGGGCTTGGAGAGTTAGGTGCTATTAATCTGTACAGGGTAACGTTGCCCTTCAGGTTGGTGTTGGAATGAGTTACAGCACCTTGTGGAGTCCCTGAGCACTGTGAACATAAAGCATTTACACTTTTCAGCCTCTGTAGGCTCCTCCTGGAAATGTCTAACCTGCTTATGAAACAAGTCACAACAACAACAGAAGTTCTCTGAGACAAGGAGACATGGAGACATTTGGAGGACTTCAGGCCATCTGGGATATTACGTAGCTGTGGTTGTTTAGGTCCTGAACATGCACATCATATCCCCTCTTAGCACTTACCAGCTTTAAGTGCATGTAAGTGACCTCAAGAAACTTTGTGTCTTGAGGATGAAGTAGTTGCCAGCTCCCCAGGGCGTTAGTGCCACCGCCTGTTTGGGCTTCCAGCAGCACACCGCTGTACTCTGGTCCACTGATGGTCACTGCACACAAAACAACACAAACATTCACATGATGCTAAACAGAAATTATCTTTGAAATATT
The DNA here is from genome assembly GCF_045865225.1 of Trachurus japonicus. Classification (NCBI taxonomy): domain Eukaryota; kingdom Metazoa; phylum Chordata; class Actinopteri; order Carangiformes; family Carangidae; genus Trachurus; species Trachurus japonicus. Next base: position 23,041,052 of record NC_140915.1, on the reverse strand, counting down.
GGTGTGTTGGACTCAAATAAAACAATCTCACAACAGACAGTTGTCAGTATAAAACCTGGCCTTTAAAGTATGAATAAGAAAAATATAATAATGAGGCTATATAGCAAATCAATATGAGTAAAAAGAGAGGCATACATGTAAAAAAATATTACTCTCCTGTCAAAATTAACATTAATATTCACTTAACAGGATTTTGACCTTTGAAATGTGTAACGTTGCTCTGAAATCTGAAGACAGCACAGAAAAACCCAAATAGACATAGTAGAGCAGAAGAACCTGAGACTTGTGTTCAAACAAGAATAAAATCCCTCAGACTAAAACTCATAAATTGAAGATTACTAAACAGGCAGGAGTGGAAAATAAGTTGCAAAAAATAATTTAATGTTATCACTCATCTCTTTAGGCTCTAAGAAAAATATTTCAAAATTCAAAATATATATATATTAAATATTTTGGATTTTATGAGTTGTATCTCCCGGGATACGTTGCCCTATTAAGGTATAAAAAGAGCCCAAATGATAAACATATTAATGCTCATTTTGATGAAGATAAGTTATACATTGTTATATTCCTTGGTCATTTACATTACACATAGACCTTTTAAAGTTGATTTTATTAATTTTTTCCAATCCAACTTTGTAATCTCATTAGAAAGCAGTCTCATAAAGAAGTGACACGCCACTGCTGCTACTCCATAAAAAAATCCTAGTGGAAACACTGTTTTATAGTGAAGACAGGCAACAAACTTTTGTATGTTTCTAAGTCTGCATAAGGGAGAAATTAAAAAATTATATTTTTGCATTTACCTTTAGAGAGACAGGATTTTATGTTTGTATTTCGCACTAATCTTAAATTAACTCATAATAACATTGTATTCTAACATTTTGCACATGGGAATGGCAGAAGATGGCAAAATACTTGCTTGTTTTGTGCACATAGTTAGGAAAAGACTGAAAAACAAAAAGACCAGGTCTTGTGGGCTGCCTGACTCAGGTGTTTTATGTTTGTGTCTTAGATAATGTCTTTTTCGCTGTAGTTTCAGCCTCAGCAAGGTAGGGATCTACTTGTTAAAAACAGAATTGTTATAATTGTTATAAGCTAAGAGATATGATTTTGAGTTGTGCATTTTGAGCCAAAAGTATAAAGGCCCCAAGTCAAAAGCTTTCAAAACTTCTATGTATAGGAAATAATAAAAACGAACTAGTGAGATTGATAAATCTGTGCAGGAGTGTTTTGCTTCACAAAGAAAGAATAAAAACACTCTCTCCAACTTTTGCAGTCCAATTGGCTTTATGCACAGTTCCACTACTTCCTGAAATAAGCCAGCTCCTTTATTTCCTGTCTTACATTATTGGACCCACTGATTAATACAGGTGTGTCTGACCATTGTTGTGAGGTCAGACACACCTGGATTAATTAGTGGGTCCAATAATGTAAGACAGGAAATAAACGAGCTGGCTTATGGAACTGTGCATAAAGTCCATTTGCAGTCAAATTGTTTTTCATCAACAAAAATTTGTCACACAGATCTTCATTGGGTACCCCCCCCCCCCCCCACACTTTACATTATACCGTGACTATTTCATATCTTGAGTCCTATGTCGTATTTCGTAAAGTATCGTGAATTGACTATTTGTTACACCCCTAACTACATACATACCACCAGTTATTATTTATTTTTAGCTATTTATAGTCTGTATTTATTGTTGTGTTGTGTGTGACTGGTTCTGTGACAGCAGTTGACCACATCCTTTCTTTTCCCATAAAATGACCTAGCCGAGATGCCCTGCTTGAAAATAAATATATTTATTTAAGTAAAATACAGTTATACTGTTGTATTGGGCAAAGCTGTGCATGATAATATCTGATACTGCAGTAATTATTAGCATGCCTTCCAGTTTGAAACAACATTTTGAATAATGAACATTGACCAAATTTCTACCCCTAATCTGGCAACGTATCTCATGGGATACATACATTTCAAAAGCTGCTAAGTAACACCACAAACACAGTTGGAACATTTTTTCTTCATGAGAATGTTTAGACAACTGTTCTAATTCATTTTAGGAATTTATACTGTTGTTTTATTGAAAATAAGTATGACTAATATATGATTAGTTCCACGGAAGGAAGCAGGTTCTCCACCACTGGCAGCCATGATGTTTTCAGATCAGGCTGACGAAACGATGAAAGATAGCCTGAACCAAATCATATCATCTAGATGCTAATACCAGACAAGACTTTTGATAAATGCAAACTTAATTAGTGAAAACCTCCCAGCACACCCCCTACAGGATGTTAAAGTGGGTGTATCTCCTGGTGCACGTTGGCTGTTTAAGGGTTTATTACTCAAACCAGCGATTATCTTTTTGTATTGAAAAATAATACATTTTCCAACTGTGTCAAATGTAAAAAATAATTCAAGAAATTTGATCAATTTCAGCACTGCAAATGTTCACTCACTTTATTTATCTTCTTGCTTCAAATGAATCCTAATACGTCCACATTTATCTGCCTGTCGTTGTATTTATTATTTTTATGTTTGATTTAAATGCTTTTTATAGTTATTGTAACGTTTGTACTGTTTCTTAGAGCAGAGGTCTTCAACAGAGGGTCTGCAGATGTACTACAGCGGGGTCGCAAATTTTTTAAAAATAAAAACGTCTGTTTCAATAACCTGTCTGCATGATTACCATGCAGTTGACAGACATTGTCGATATTGGCATTGATATCAGTTAACAAGGTCTGTTTATAAATGGCAGTGGGACGCCCCCCTACTCACTGTATCTTCCGTGTTTCGAATATGATTATTACCTTTATTAGCTTAGTATCCAATGCACAAACCTGTGTAGTTTAATATAAAACACAATTTCATACAATATAGTCTGCTCCATCTCTCCATCATTTTGGGGGTCCTTGGCCTGAAAAACGTTGAAGACCCCTGTCTTGGAGCAGTTATGACTTCTTACCTGTAATGGGCTGACCTGGTGTTGGTGAAGTCTGAGGTATCACCCCAATGGCCCAGTGAGGCGGCATGTCCTCGCAGGCACCAGTAGGAGCACCACTGTGATGGCTATAGCCACCGACAAAACACAGCACTTGACGCTCAAGGAGAACAGGCAGCAACAACTCCGGCTGAATGAGAAGCTGCTGCAGAATGAAGGAAGCGTTTCATAATGTTGCACAGGAGTGAGCCAGGAGATGTTACTGATACTGTTGCCGAGTCTCACAACAAAAACAACTCATTTTTCATATTTCACATGCACTCTCTCAATGTCATATCCTTCAGGGCAATGCAAAGGTTAATGCTGTAATTTGTATAACTTGTGTTTTGGAGCAAGGAAGAGAAAGCGTAGTCTGTAAAATGCAACATTTACCTAAAGCAGCTTTTAAAATTATGAAAGCCATTAAATGCACAACACAGCTCAAAACAACAACAAAAAAAGTCACAGAAAGGATGATTAAGGGATTATTATTGTCCTATGACAATGAGAGGATATGCCACAGGGGAACATTCTCTGACTTGGCAGTACTGTATACAGTATATCTTCTGCCGTGGGCTGCTGGCTGTACATTATGTTAAATAATATGTAAGTCTAGGAAAGTGCAGCAGTTTAATCCTCCAGAACCCCTGCTCAGAGCCAAACCTCACGCTCAACGCCTCATGTCTCAGCACATTTTCCATTTGTCAAATACACAGAGCAAAGATTTGAACTTTGAAGAAAAACTGTGGGTAACAGTAACAGCACTACCACATCTCTCAGAAACAATTATATATATATACTGGTGTGTCTTTGACAGACAGCTATGTGTGGCATTTCCATTAATCTTCTATAGTCACACTTCTAAAGGGGTGAACACATGCTGTAGGTTCGAGATTTCCAATCAACTATATTATAGTGCTTTAAAGGGAATGCATAAAAAAACAACTTTATCTAGAGCTGGGTAGGTCATAGTGAAAGTTAAAGCTATAGTAGCATGATAGTTTTCAAGTATAGCCGATGTATAAAAACCACATTCCAGTGTCATTTGCTCCTGATTGTGGATGACACTTGATGCGCTGTTGTCATGATTAGTAAAAGATTTATATTTCTACACTGGTTTGAGTCTGAGTTCTTTTCTCCTGCTTGTTTTTGGCGCGTGTGTGTGTGTGTGTGTGTGTGTGTCGTCAATCAGACCCTGTGTCACGTTACACTCAAGGCCCACCTAAAATATGGCATGGCTTCCACTTTTGGAGATCAATATGTTATGATTCAGTCCAGTGCTAAATTTCATCCATTCATATACTGAGCATAAACAATATCACTCAGAATATCTGTATGTGAAAATCTCTTGAGTCTCTGATTTTGCATTCATCCTAAAAGGGTTTCAGAGTAAAAAAATATCCCTTCTCTTAGTTCATGCACATGTGTAATCTTTGTGCTTAAAGGATTAGTGTCTCATTTGCAGTAGTACTTGTGTATTTCTGAGTGAGGCAGTGCAGGAGTTGATTGTGTCTTTCTGTCTTCTTAAAACTTGTTTAATCTTTTCTTTCCAAAAAAAAAAGAAAGAAAGGGGGATTTGTCTGCAAGAAAACAAGAATAAAGACACGATTAAAAAACTATTGAATGTCACGCAGACATCACTTAAAGGTAAATACTTGATTTGACTTGATGATTAATGTCACAGTTGATGCCTGTGGAATATGTATGTACATTTTGCTTTACATGTAACAGCACATCTCACAGCTGGTGTGAACTCAATGCCATGAGGAGGAAGCAGACTTTTACAGTAATATGGATGGACTCAGTGCTGTGGGGATTGCATTTACCTGAGAAGAATACTTTCTGTCTGGCTCCTATCGCTTTAAATTTACATTGCTCTCCTCTTTCATCATTTATTGAGGGCTACATGTTACAAGTTACATTAAGAAGCATTATGGCCCATGCGTCACAGTTGTAGCAGTTCGATCATTTTTACAGGCTGACTTTAGGCTACATTGAGTGATAATGTTTTGTTCCAGCTTAATCAATCATTGATTCCTTAATTGAATCATTGATGGGGCACATGCTAACTTATTCATTTTCCATGCATTTTCAGAGTGGGTTGGTCTTGTAACAGAACGCTCTGTTCTCCTTCTTACTGCACACCTTCCAGTTGGCGTTTTCACAGTCGAAGTGAAGAGAACGGTAGTTAAAATGAGAAACCAGAAAGAAACAAAGACGGTAACTAGTGAAACTGAAATTATATCAAAGAGAAAAACAGGGGTGTACTTGCATTTCTCTGATTTAACAATGAAAGGTAGGCCGAGGTCAATGGAGATGATTCAAGTTACACAAATCTGATTCCTCCCCTTCACCCCTAACTGCAGTCTGCTATGTTAGGGGTCTTGAACATGAGGAAAAAAATTCAACATAACATTCCCTTGTTTGGTAACGCAGTTCCTAAAAGCTGATGTGAGCAGAGGCTGAATGAAAAAAGGACAAGAAAAAAGAAAAGAACTGTGCACACAGACAAAGGTCAAGTGACTTTTCCTGTTATTTTTCCATCCATCTCCTCAAGTTAAAGCCTGAGGCACTCTGAATCTGCTCAACAACTCAGTACAGACACACAACAACCAGCAGAAGGTGCACGGCCATTTCCACGCAAGTTTGATAATATGTCTAATGGATGTCAAATGTGTTCCAGTTGTTGGTTTTAGTCCAGTTCTCCCAGTCCGTCTTTTACAGCCATAGCAAAAAGTGCAAATAGAATACAATCAATCCTCCACCTTTCACTTCATTATGTTAATCCTTTTGTTTCCCCAATATATTGATTTTATAATCTCATTTCTTTCAACAGGGCTGAAAAACTCAATTGTCACTGCTTTTTGATTAGTTTTCATTTGCTCTACTCAAAGGAGCCAGTGTGTTCATTTAAAGAGAGGGAACTGAGGTTGTGTCTGAAATCATCTACATGACTGCATGAGATGTAAGGGGAAATTCTAGTTGTAACTAGAGCAGCACGAGGTTATACAGCTCCTGCTAGTATGTAATATGATTTTCTATGGTATTCAAGTCGAGCAGAGAAACCACCAGAGTGAGAAACTGGATTAGGGTTAGGGTGCAGCTTAGGTAACTGTTCCGATAATGGCATTAATAAAAAAAAAAGGTACAGTGGAGAACGTACAGTGTGACCACATAAAACCAAATTATAACCCATTAGTCATGTGACTGGATCGTTACCATGAGTGAATTGCATAGGGCAGGTTTATAGTGAAGGTTACCTTTAATCTTAAACTGTGATCAAATGGGGATCTGACCTCATTATGACTAAAAGGTTTCACCTACAGCAAACAGCTGGATTCCCTCGCCAATCAGTCGGTGTGGAGTCTCTGTATGTTTTTAATGTAAGTCTGGTTTCAGGTGTAGAAATGTATCATTGGACTCACCGCCCCAGAGAAATGGGGACACTTGTGTATGTGTTTATGTGGATGCGTGCACATGTTCTTGTGTGTGTTTCAGTTATAAGTGACAGGAGGGAACAACAGCAGCAGAACAATCGAATAAAATTCAATATAAAATTCCACTGAGCAACACAGTCGGTGACATAGTCACATTAATATGATGGAGCTGTGAGCTGAATTAAAGTGAGACAATGTCCTTCTTTCTGTTTAACTATGACTGAACTGTGACCAGGAGCGTAAAGAACATCTTCAACACAAGTGAAAGGGTTCACCCAAGCACAATACACATGTTCTAACACTGTCTTCTCTGTACAGCAAATGGAGCAATCTCTAACCTTCAAGTCGAGGTTCAAGGAGTCCACATGCTGCTCGGGAAAATGCATCAAACTGCCCTGTTTTTAAAACTGTAATAAAAAAACATCAGAGCCACATGGCTGTCACAGAACAACCAGAATGTTTTGAAATATAATGTCAAATCTTGTAGCTTTGCCTGTGATTGAAAGGTCCTCCAGAAAGGGCAACGCTGCAATAAAAACAGGCAACAGGGGAGAGTAAAAAGAAAATTATAGCATTCAGTATTCAGTGTGTCTCTGGGACTATTCTTCTACTGAACACATTCTTGTTGTTTAAAAACAGTATGTAATGTGGCACAAGAATTTTCTTATATCTGTGTGGGCTGCTGATGAGCGTTTGCAGCATTTCATCAGATCACAATTACAGTTAAATACTGGAGGTCGGTTGTTTCCAAAATGACCCATGTGGTGATGGTATGGTTAAGCACAGACTACTAAAATGACTTGATTAAAGTTATAGGAGAAGATTTCCTCACAGCTTAACACTGAACCAAGTCTTCAAACATGCCTGTGACTTCCCTCCATGTATCTGAGAGTTTTGAAACCCACATTATTTGGTTCCTTGTTGCCGCAACTGGGGATTTGTCAGCCATGAAAAAAGCAGCTTTCACTTGTGCTTGTATACTGGATTTCTTTTCCTACACATGAATTGTTTGACCGCAGCAGAATCATTCCTTCTTCTATGAACGTTGTGATACAATTTGAAGACCTTTTGAAGAACGTTAATGTTTGAACAGCTGTTAAAGATCCCAGATGACTGTTGTGTAATCCACGTCTCTGAGGATCACAGCAACTCTCAGTTAGTAGAGCAGGTGAGCGTGTGCTGCCTCTCCTATGGGAGACCATACTGTGAGAAGCAGGAACACATTAGTGTTGTAGAATTTTCTGGTCTCAATGGGATTTGTTTACAAAGATTCTTGGAATAAATGTTACCACAATAAAAACAAATTCTGTCCATGATTTTCAGTTTCTCACCTTCCTTGACACACACACACTCACAATCTATTTGACCTCAGCTGTCATGGTATGCGATGTGTAAAGTGATTAGAGGCACAGACAGGGTGATGCTGATCAAATAAAAAGCATGGTGGCTGCAGTAAGCTGAGGCTTTGTGAACTGTGACCTCTGGGTGTTTGAACTGAGCCGTCCTCCAAATATGAAAACACCAAGAGCCATAACTGTTTAGGACAAAACATGACACAATTTGATTAACAAGTTATATAACTACTTCTTTGTCTATTTGTTTAGATTAGTTTATTTTCAATAGTTCAGTTTTTGACAGGCAGCTGTCACAGTGTATCTATTACAAATACAGTGAACCTTTCTTGTATTGACTTTGAGAAACAAGTTATAGGCTGACACTTGCAAAATAAGATTGCCACCATCTACTGTAACTTCCTTCATTTACTCCCTTGTCTTGGAATGGGAGGTGACTGCAAACCTGAAAAACAATCTTTCAGACCCGCCTGTACTAACTTTTTATTCATATGAGTGGTAGCACCTAGATACACTAGCTTTATTTTATTTTCTGGGGATTATTTATGGGGTTATTAAGGCTCAAGTAGTTATACTTTTTTTTTTTTTTTTTGGTCTGTCTGCACTCAGCCAGAGTGGTTTCTGTTTGCTCGCCCCAGTTCAACTGCACCCAGGTCAGTCCTGTGTACAAATTTGGATCATCTGGCTTTAGTAACTGAGAAAAGTTGGCAATGAGCATAAACCTAAACTTAGAGCTTTGAATGGATCCTCAGACACATACAGAAGCTACATCAACATTTTCTCTACAGCCTACAGATACTTACTATGTTTCATCAAATACATACAGTCAAAATATGCTACACTTTGTACAGTAGACAGTCAACCCTGTGGGTCGTCGCTCAGTGGAAACCATGTTCATTCACAATCCACAGTCACATGATGTATTTTACCGGAGGAACCTCTTTTACTATTCCTCTTCTAAATTTCACGTGTTGAAAATATTGAATTTCACTGTCCTGAAATAACTAAGTGGTGAATCAATATAATAATTGTTTTTGTGATAGTTTCAAATTTTAATAATTTGCAGAAAGATCCCTTTAAAGCCTAGGCGTTGGGGAAGCAACTGGCAATGAAACATGCTTGAATAAGAGTACTGACCTATTTTTCTCTGGTGAGACAACAAAACATACAAAGCAACTCATCTTAAAGCTGACGGGCACAGTTTGTGTCAAATGATAGCAGCAGACTGTCATGCCCAGTTTGTTCATGACTTGGTGGCTTTGCTGTGTCAACATCAGACTTTCATGTGACTAGCATCTGAGAGCTCCAAATAAAAAAAAGGGACCATGTCAACTAAAAAGAAGGTACAAAGAAACATGTTTTTTGTGCAGCTGATATCTTCACTCTCCAAAACTAGTAACCTATAAAAAAAAAATCTGACTTCAGACTCTACGGACTGATAATACATCACGAAATACAAATGCCACAACAACAAAAACAACAGAAATCTTCTAGGGCCACAACCAAAATCCTCTACAAAGAAGTTTATCTCTGCTAGCTGCTCTAGGTCAGGTTCATGAGAAACTTGTGATGACTCTTGATCCCTCGGATCACTTGGTTCTTCCAGCAATCAAATAAGGATTTACAGTAGAAAAAACAAAATAAAATAAAATAAAGATAAAGTCAATTGGAATCATCCCATGAAAAAAATGTCCTTCAAAAGGTTTTTCAAAAGACCCTCATTACCCATAATGCTAAGCTTTTTCTCTCCTTTCACAGAGTACTTGTGCTTTGTAATATCCTCTGGTTGTTGTTGTTTTTTTTTTTCTGCTGTTGCCACGAGCCAAAACTGGTTTTCAGAGCAATTCATCAAGTTGTTAACGTGAAAGCAAACCTTACATTGCTGGTTAGAGTTGGTTTGAAAACTTTGCACACAAAGTAACAATGTTGTTAGTCTTTTGGATTTTATACCATGTTGGCCCTGAACCAAAATGATATTGTTTTAGTTTTCACTCATTTGGTGCTGGCAAGTCAGTTTGAAGATGGCAAGTCAGCTGGTCGAGGTGCTCACTCCGGTTAAAGATGGTGTTGAAGCTTTCATCTGCTGAAGCCATTTTCTAGTTGGAGCAGGTATTGATGTTCTTGCCGTCAGCAGCATCCTCCACCAGCGCTAAGTGATAATCAGTGGAGAGTGTGAAGTGGGACACGCAGCCCACCAAGCCTCCATTGTACTGCCTGTTTGTGTGAAGAGCTATCTCTTTCATCCCGCCTTCAGAAGGAGAGCACAGAGAAAACAGAAAGAGAGATGATGGAAAATACAGAGAGATGTAGAAATCAAAACTGGTTCGATTAGATGATTCGATGTGCAATGTATGTGCAGCATCTTATGGGACTGGGAGTTGTGAGCAACACCTACCAACATATAAAGGCCCGTTGATATTGAGTTGTCTCATCTTTCCCGGTGACCTGCCTGTTTTTGCTCCATAGTCATCCACTGTCAGCTTCCCTGACTGGCCGTCCCTAAAGACAAGAAGTGATAATGGTCAACTTCTAAACATGAGAAACAGTGCAAAGATTAAGTTATGTCATTCTTGGACTGGTGCATCATCACATTGACTGTAAATACCAAAACAACAAAATAATTGTAGAGACGAAATCTGTCCTTGGGGGTTTTCCAATTTCCTCATGGATTGAAAATCAACGTGTTTCTGAATGTCCCGTGCAGGAAAAGTTATATCCTGCTCTCAAAGCTGCACTAATCATTAGATTTATACTAGTAACAATGTGAGTAACAAGTAACAGTGATCAAATGACTGCGGAACATGAATGGGGTTCCTCATAAGGACATAACCACAGATAAATATCATCACTTGACTGTACAGTTTCCTTCAGCTCTGTAGTGAGTTTTAGTAGTAGTTTAGTAGTTTAATGTTAATACAAGATGTTTAAATAATCATGTTTATGAATGAAAGTACATCAGTGGCGACTTTAGAGCTTACTCTGCTGCCCCCAAGTGGGCAAGGAAATTGACTGGTGCAGCTTTAGTGTTATACATTGGTGAAGACAAGTGAAAACAAAACATGGCCACATGTGTGTTGTGTTCACCACAGCATTGACATTGATTCAACAGGATTTGTTACTAAAAATTGGACTTTCTTTAGACTGAGCTTACCTCACAGCTTTGACTCTGTGCCACTTTCCATCATTGAAGGTCCCATTGACAATAATATTAGCAGCACCACTGCCCAGATTATAGCTGCAACATGGAAACATTTATAAGGAGTTACATAAGGTAAAGTGGGTTCATTTTTGTGAGGTACTGCCCAGATGAAAAATATGTGTATGTGTATATTTAGAACAAATGAGTAGTGATATATTTTACACAAAATACCTGAAGAGTAGTGCGCCATCCTGAAGCCCCATGGACAGGAAGTCACTGTTGGGTCTCATTGGACTGTCTCCTCGCCATAGCAACAAGCCGTCTTTGGCTGTGCTCTTAAATCGCATGAAAAGGTTGTTCCTGGACCCAGAAACCCTGAGAAAACAGCAAATTTACACGTGAGTATGTATAAGCAAGTACAGTATGATCACAGCAATCACTTTTGGCGTAACAGTGAGAAAAAATACTCCTGGTTCTTTCACCTTATAATTGGTTTGCAAAGGTTTGCTATGAAAGTTTTAGAGACCTTTGGTGTTTACAGCTGGTGTTTAACTACAGTTCCCCATGACAAATCTCAGAGTCACTTTGCAGGCTCATCATCAGATACACATTTCTCTACCAACCTCTTAAGGATATCGCTGTTGTCGTAGTTCAGGTAACTTCTCCCAATGAACTGTGGGATCTCAATGGCCTCAGTCACAGCTGTGTGGAGAAAACACTGTATTTATGTCATGACACCACAAGGTGGCAGCATCATTGTGTATCTGTGGCCAAAGCTCAGGTGAAAGCTAAAACTGATACTCTGAGGGTACATGTATGTTGGGAGGGTATATGTGTATTTGAGTATAGTATTCTATTCGAAATCATACAAGCAAACTTACTGTTCAAACAATAATTCCCACACTCTGCTCAGTGAAAGCATTAAAAACAGAAAAGGCATAGACAGGCTTAAGGGATTATGTCCACTGTATCATTCTGTACGACATTACATGCCAACACTACATGATAACACAGAGAGAGAGGGTTTAATCCACGAGAAATGGAAAGATCATATCACGTGGTTCAATCCACATATAATACAGACAAAAAACAAAACACTTTGTTACCTTATTCATAATTGATTTTAAAACAGCAGCATTTTTTTCTTTTCTTTTTTTTTTACTAAATCAAGAAGTTCATGTATCAGTTTTTTTCCTTAGTTTTACTCAACAAACACAGAAACGCCAACAGCAACAACAACAACCACTGATTTTCAGCCATTTTATAATTTCTATAAATATGTCAGCTGACTTAGTACCATGCACAACATGCATGTAGGTACAATAATGGTGTCTTGTAGTGCAACTGACCTTTCTGGCAGTGTCTGCCATCATACCCTAGGGGGCAGTCACATTCGTACCCGTCCCACTTGGGCCTGCAGGTCCCTCCATTAGCGCAGGGACTTTGGACACATGGGTGGGCTGAATTTGCCACATTGACGCCACCTGCTGTGCCAGTTGTTATTGGGATGGCACGGTCATTGAGCACCAGCTGGGGAGATGAAAAGAACACAGAAAATGGAGATGAAGCAGGAAAAGGTGAAAAGGTTCAAAGAGACTCTTGTCATAGCGGTCAGCTTTGTGGCTGCAGAGATGATATATTTATATATGGCGACTTGCGTTGTCTCGGGTTTCTGGACCCACAGTATACAGATTATATACATAGCCGTACCTTCTGTATAATTCCAGTGAAGGGCTTTATTACACCTGCTGTCCTCTTGGTTTTATCATACTCTGGCACTCCTCCAATATAGAGAGGTGAACTGCAGTTGATCTGAGTGAAAGCTCCCTGCAGGAAAAGATTAGTTATGTCATCCGTTCATGAATAAATCTAGTTATGCCATATAAATGAATATGTTCATAAATATTAATGCCATTCAGGCTATGCTTTCCTTATAAAATACTTGCTTAAGAATTAATATGTTTGACCATGTATAGTATAATTTCCTCTCCTCATATATTTTGCACTTGCTTGAAGTTTACTTATGGAAGATGCAGTAGCAGCAAATCACATACAGGTGTTGGCATTTTACCTGTATTTTGTTATCAGAGGTAAAACTCTCACGTCTTTCACTTTGGAGAGTTAGTTAATATGGCACATCAAAGAGCCTGATGTTATGTTTGGAGTTTTTCAGGATCCAAACGGGGCTAAAAGATGATTTAATGTCACACATTTATAAGTTGTGTGTGACTGTGCCGTTGCTGAGTTCATTATGAGGTCTTTCTGCCCTCTTGTGGTCAGGAATAACACAAATTAGCTTTATGCAACAAACTACAGTAAACTGAAGGAAAAATACCTCAGCAATGCCCTCCATTGCCCTCTGGCTGTCCACCTGCAGGATACCACTCTTTGCTGTGCGAGAGACCTTCAGCTCATGCCACGAGTCCAGACTGATCTGCTCCTCACTCCTGTGGCGCACACCATTACATTCAGCATGTGACATTTAGTTGGAAAATGTAAGTGGAAGAGGAAAATAAAAAGGGGCACGGACTAGAATGAGAGTGGATTTATCAAGTACCTTATGACCGCTCCTCCAGAGCCACAGTCAAATCTGAATTCTACATATCTGTTCACAAGGTTTATAGCCAGGAAGTCTCCGCTGCCTGCGTCATCGCTGTAAAGCAGCACCCCGTCGGGCATCGATGGCCGAAACGTCAGCTCGAACTCGGTGAAGGACAGATAACTCTGAGAGGACTGAGGCCAGGGAATGACAGCGTATGAAAACACTGTCTCATTGAAGAGCGGTGAGGACAGTGAGAAACCTGAGGAGTATGAGAGAAGATAAGAGAAAAGAACAGGCGAGAAGGAAGGAGAAGGATTTGGGCCATGGGGGAAGAAGAGGCGTTGAGCATTAAAATGATTAAGAGTGAAGGGGAGGAAAAGGAAGAAGTCAATGAGAACAGAAGAAAATGGAAAGAAGGGACATGTGGAGGAGGGAAGGAAAGTGGTAGGTTGTATTGTCTGAAAGCTGGTCTGACATGCAATCAATCCCTCTGCCTCTATATTGGAAATAATAATCCTCATCTCAACCAATTTTCTTCATATTGCACTCAACTGTTCGGTAATTACCTTAAAAGGTGTGTGTGAAAAGTCTATGACAGCCATCAAGTACGAACAAACCTCAAAGAGATTTCACTTTCTGCTTTCACAGAGGTACAAAACTCCTGTTGTAAACAAGTGTGTCTAACATGTGTAGGTGTGAGAAAATGGAAGATTGAGTTGACTCACTCTCTTCACAAAGTGCTCCCCTGAAGCCGAGTGGGCACAGGCAGATGAAGCCGTCAGCACGGTTTGCAAAGCAGGCGCCGCCGTTGGCACAGTTGACCAGGTCACACACAGTGTCACTGCACTCTCCTGGTAGAGTGGAGAGGAGATATGAGGTGATTAGGGCCAAACTCCACATATATGTATCCATACGTAGAGGCTACTGGAACCATGTATAGAAATTACACATTTAGAAAAAAAAAGTAGTTTCAGTGGTGGTTTTATTTCCAGCTGGCAAAAACAAATTTTCATTGCTTTTATTAAAAATCCTCTGCGAAGGCTGATGTACCTCAACATTTCTACTTGGGAAATTGGCCATTAGAAAGAGACGCAAGTTGTTCAAAACTTGTTTATCAAAAACTGTTATTTTTCTGACATGGTGCCATGTGTCACCGTCTATTTCAATATTAGAACCAGACGTTTTTATCTTGTGTTACCATGTTTGTATGTATTTTGTTGTTGCAGCTACTTTGACCAAAGGATGAATGCTGTGTCACTTTATGCTCTCGGATTTGAACTAAGTGACAATATCATCAGTCGGTCCAATGAATAAACAATATCATTCAAATAAAGCTGTCTAAATTTACTACAATAATTTATGTATGAAGCCAAACAAAGTAGTTAGGACACTTAGTCATTGGGCCAGACCAGATACCGGTATCACTTGAGTGGGCAAAACCTTACCTATACTAAATTGTTTTTAGGGTCAATATAAGTAAATTAAAATATGATAGCCTTTTCATAGGGGCAGCTTTTTATATTTTTTTTTTCGCATTTTGTTGTTTTCCCATATAGGCAGATTGTCATTCATTCCAAAAAGAACACAGACGGTCAATAACACATTAAAAGTCATTTAACACTCTTTTTGGACATCACACATCATAGTTTTTTCATGGTCCTTCGAGCCGGATGCCATGCTCCCACCCATGCTGGAAAATGGACCCATGACCCGTTCAGCAACATGATGGGAGAGAGCAAGGAGAAAGTTCCACAGTGGGAGAGAATGCCTCCAAGATATCTACAGACTTTACTTTATGGCAGGCCTCCCCAACAACCACAGGCCAGAGCAGCACCTGTATCACAGCCTCCTGAATCTGGAAGTGGCTCAAATAAGGCTGTCTTTACACTGCATGGTTCAAGTGGCCCAATTCCGATTTTTTCCTCTCAAGTGGCTCAGATCGGATCTGTAACATGAACGTGTAAACGGGACAAATACGTGTGGCAAGGTGAAGAGGGCCCAGGACCCGTCAACTGTCACATATGCATGGAATCGGATATTGTCAGATCAGATTCAGGCCCCCGTTATATGTGGAAATAAATCAGATACAAATAGGATATCTGCCAATACGTCTGCAGTCTAAACAGACAGATCGGACCTTTCCTGGCAATGCGTGTCCTACGTCATCAATGATAATATTACAGTAATACACGTGCCTACGCGTTTCCCTGAACCTCTGTAGCCTGTGATTGACATGTGGGACTGACCTGGACTACCTTGGCCACTTGTCACAGGAATTATATTGTTTCATTTTCATGGTGTCAGAGCGTCTGTTTTTGTCAAGTCTATGCAGATCGATACGAGGGCAAGCGAGGGAGTGTGAAAAAAGAGAGCGCGTGAGACAAACACCAGATTTCGTTTGAGAAAGGCCCAAAGTTGTTAAAGTGTGACTATCTAACAAGGAAAAAACCTTTGATACCTATGCCATCTTAGATGATGGATCGGAGTGCACAATGTTGTTACCTACAGCAGAATATCTGGGCTTGGAGGGAGAGCCCAAGCAACTTGAGCTTCGTACTGTGAGGCAACAGACCAAGAAACTTGAAGGAAGAACCTTAGATTATCCACTGCCTCAAGCCCTGAGAAAAAAAGACTTAATTGACAGGGCTTTCACATTCAAAACCAGGGCCGTAGCCAGGGTTTTGAAATTGGTGAGGTCCGGAGGGGGTGGTGTCAATAATGTGGAAAATGTTCACATTATTGACAAAAAAATATGCTTCACTTTGGACCCCTCTAGCTAGTAGTTAGCAAGTACCTGTACATCATTACATCAAAATGACCCACAATTATATAAAATAGACTGGGGGGGGGGGGGGTGGTTGGGTTACAGGATAGTTGAGAAAGGCAGGAAATGGGAGGGAATGACACGCAGGATAGGGCCGCTCAGCGCGGGATTTGAACCGGGGTCGCCTGCAGTGAGGACTATTAGCCTGAACACATGGGGCAGTTTATTATTATTATTATAGACCGATTTGATATGAAAGGAGGCTGATTGAGCTTTATACCGCTGACTAGCAGGAAATGTCCTGTGGTTTTCAGCCTTTTATTAACCTACCGTTTACAGCTGAGAAAATCAGGTAGCCTGTTGTTCCCTCTCAGTGAAAAAGTATTTGCCCCTTCCGGATTTCTTTCTTTTCACCACTACTGTTCTAAGGTTTCTCCATTAGTGGATAAAGGATCTCAACACCGGCACCCCCATACACACACACACATACACACGTTTTAACCAAGGCGCCTGTCATCTCAATTCAAGTTTTCTGCATTCTGCCGATACATCAACTTCTTGTGTGTCATTTCAAAATAAAAGATGACCAATATGGTTATCATGCTATTTAGGCTGTGGCTTCTTCAATTTTTTTCTCGCTGAAATTTTTACCGAGGTCCGGACCTCGGTGACCTCATAGCTGGCTACGGCCATTTTATTCACATTTTCTTGATCTGCGTTCATCATTGTTCAGTTACCAAAATAAAGGACTGAACTGATATCTGGATCCAGTGTTTTAATGTGCACACCACATTGTTCTATGAGCCGGCACCACCATCTATCTATCTATCTATCTATCTATCTATCTATCTATCTATCTATCTATCTATCTATCTATCTATCTATCTATCTATCTATCTATCTATCTATCTATCTATCTGAACAGCAACAGTCTATTACTTTAAGAGGTGATAAATACTATAAAGCTGCCAGTCAGCAAGGTCTATCATATCAAAACTTAATCTAGGGGTGTGTAGGAATAAAAAAAATCACAACTAGAATTTGCCCTCCCAGGTGATACCGATATGTGAAATTTTGGGTCTTGGCCCAAGGACTAACTGCTACATACAGTATGTTATGCTTGCTCACCTATATCAGCTCCACTCAGAGCTTTGCCCAGAGGCCAGGGTCTGATGTCTGTGGCCTTGTTGTTGATAGTCAGACTCTGAATGCAGCCAACAAAGCCACGATTTGACCCTGTTGCCCTGACCAGCCAGTATGTGCTCGGAGACCCCCCCAAGTACAGCGGGGAGCGGAAAGTGATCTTTGTATACTGGCCCTGAGACGGCAAGAGTGAAGAGAACATCCTTTATTACTGTAAACACACTGACTAAGCTAATATTGTTAGTAATAGACGGCGTATCCTTTGCTATTAAAACTAACAGATGCCATTGTTGTTACCTGTGAGCGTCCAGATATAGGGGTGTCGTTGTCCATGCGGAGCCAGCCGCTCATACCGTCTCTGAAGACAGTCACTGTGTGCCACTGACCAAGGACTACACGACTCTCACTGACTATCTGAGCTGCTCCTGTACCACAGTTAAACCTGAAGGGGAAAAAAATCAGGTAATTGTTATGTATATATTCATGGAGAACATGCTGTAAAAAGATAAAGTTATGTGCATCTGCAACATGTTTTACACTAAATTTACCCCAGGATTTTGCCAGTCTAACAGAGCCGGGGTAGTTGTTTATCCCTGGGCTTCCATAATTTGTGTTTGGCTAAGCTAACACTCCCCAGGAAAAAGCTTTAAATTGGAGGGAGAGGCATGAGAGTGATATCAATCTTTTAATCTAACTCTCCGTAAGAGTGTTTCCCAAAAGGCTTAACTTTTCCCCCTACTGTATCATACTGTAGGTATAGTCTGCACTATGTACTGCTTGTAACAGCTTACTAAAGGTATATATTGTTTTCAGTTATAAAATACTCTAAGGTGCAATGTATTATGGTCGAATCATATAGAAATGTATCATTAAATCTTGTATTAGGCATTTACATCTTGCATTTATATTTGGTTTGGTTCCCTTGTTGGGTAACTGTTAGCTTTATTACTGAAACAGTTTTCTTTTTACCTTTATTTGACATTAGGTTTCACTGAGTAACAACTATTATTTAATGTGGTTTGTAATCATTATTTGGCCCTTAATGTGCAGTTGCTTTTAATTCTCTCAGAACCCGTCAGTTATATACGCTGGATAAACAAAATGTGAGTCACTGTATTCCTCACCTGTAGTGCACCTTGCCTCGCACCAGGGCCAAAGAGGTAAAGTCTCCACGGCCATGTTCGTTCTCTCCACAGTACAGCAGCAGGCCGTCCTCTAACTCTGCCTACACCAGAGAGAAACTGTTTGAAATATATTCTCATCATTGTCAGGATGAAAACAAAAAAAAAAGTTATAAATCAGCTCATTCACTTACCTTAAACTCCAAAGTAATCTGAAAAGTCTGGTAAGCGTTTTTCAGGGGTTCAAAGGTCATGTGAGAGTAGCCAAAGAACCTGGGGAAGTTCACTGACATCACTGGAGAAGAACAAAAAAGATAAATATCATGATAAATTCATGGTTGCAGAGCCGGTGGGAGTAGCTGCGAAAAGTATGGCAGACAGTCAAATATGCCTCTCCCTCACCCTCAGAGCAAGTGTCCCCTCTTCGTCCGAGGTTACAGTGACAACGTGAACCTCCGCTGTCATAATCACTGAGACAGAAGCTGTCTGGAGGACACACGGTGTCGTCGCAGGTCAGGTCGTACATACGAGGCACGTCACCTTTCCAGGGCGACATGGTTGGGGTGGTAGTGGTGGTGGGCAAAGTAATGCTGGGGAGGATGCAAACAGGAAGAAAGGTGAAGAAGTTTCAGGTTCAGGTTTGGAAAAGAAGCAAGGTTTTTACACCGCAAAGTCTAAAACAGCTGATATAATAATAGCTAATAACAGTCTTCCAACGTTTTTATTGCACTGTCACTTCTGTCCTCGTGCTTTTCTGAACTACCTTATCTAAAGTGACATTTGCTTTTTCAACCTTTATTTGTAAATACCATTTTACATCTGCACTTTAAGTGAAGTACCACACTGATGTAAGTGAACAGTGGACAGTATCCAGCCTATATTTTTCTCCAGTTAAAGCTGTGCATTTAGACCAAAATAGCAACTTAAATTGATGTGATATTTCACTGCACTGCTCCAGTCAACGTCATTAGCAACTAATTAAGTGGACGAGCATGAAAAAAGCAAATTGGAGGTGGCTTTTAGGACTAAGCAGAAAGCCAGGAAAATCAACAATCTAGCAATCAGAGAGCGAAAGGAACATCAATAATAATTGTGATTTTGTTGAGAAAACCTTCTGATACGACTGTTTTGTCTTGTTTTTTTTGCTTTGTAGAAAAAAGACTCTAACCCTGTTCAACTTTTCCTTTAAGAGAAAGGCCATTAACTCCTCTAGCTGTTGACAAACAGCACTGACATCTTTTCAATCAAATACAGTGCAACAACGTCAGTAAAACAGGTACCAAGGAAAACCAGAGCTTTTAAGGTTCATTTTACCTGGTGGTGGTGAGTGGGGCGGTAGTTGTGGTGTCAGGAGTGGTACTGGGCTCTGAGGTGGTGGGGAAGACCAGATCTGCGAAATCTGGCAGAATGGACGCGGCGGTGGTGGTGGAAACAGGTGGGGCAGTGACGTTGCGTGGAGGGACGGTGTTCATACGGTAAACAACGTTCCGACCAGATGGCGGACCAGAGCGCGAACGGAGCTGGGATTTCCTGTTGTCCTGACTGATACCTGGGAATGGCTTCAACTGGGAAGCAGAGAGGAATAAAGAATTAACAGAAAAAGTTGGATAGAGTAATATTTCAGACATAAAAGTGTTTTATCATCACTTCTTTTTCCAGCTAATTCGACCGTTATAATTTAATTTGATTCACAGAGTCTAACTAAACTCAACATTTCAGCAATCACTATCCAAACTCTGACACGTAAAAACCCACCTCTTCAATAAAGATATCATAATCAGAGTCATCAACGTCGAAGCCATCGTCGTCTTTGATCCCGGAGTCTGTGATGTAGCGTCCATAATCACCACTGCCAACATCTGATGAGCCTGTCAAGAATGTCATTGAGGATTATAACACGCCTGTTATTAAATGCTGTTAAAGGACCTCAATGATGACAGTGACACCGGTAAAATGAAGGGAAAAACACGTGTTAAATGCAATGCGGGTCGGAGAATCACATGGTTAGAGAGCAAAGAGGTCAATGAGGTGACACTGCAAACACGCAGTAAAGTCTATATTTACTTTCATATCCACTGCATCAATTGAAAACCATTTGCTATTAGAATTACGTCCCATTTCTTTTATTGTATTATTCTTTCCTATGTGGCTGGAAGGGGCTCATAAAAATCAATCACTGTTTCTCTGCGCCAGTGGTGCAGGCTTGGACTTTTCTTGCATTTGCAGTATCACATATGACAATGACATTTCAGTCACTGCAAAGTGATGCCGACAATGACCATGACCTTCGCAACAAATAACGATGACTGGTTCACTAAAGGAGCTGCTGAGGAATGATGGCTCTTTCTATGACGAATGATCATGGTGTGAAACATGTGACCATATTTGATAAAAATGATAATGATGATGATAATAATAATAATAATAAAAGGGATGATGAGAAAGCATACAGCTGCTATTGGCTGAGTGGGTCTACCTGTTAGCCTGTACCCAGGCTGCCGCACCACGTACTGAAAGGTGTCTCCTCGATACAGAACAGTGCCATAGGGAGCTCATAATGTACAAAGACAAAGCCAGACAGTGAATACAGTGAGATAGGCAACTGGCAAAAAAATCATGTTTTGCAAAAGCCACTTTAATTAATTAGTTGCTAACTTTTTTTCTTTTTTTTTGCCCAATTAACTTATGTGATGTAAGTGGGTTCTTGAGTTGAAAGCCCACAGACCTGCTATGTCCCTGTTCTCAATACCTAAATGTGTTGTTGTACACAGTGTTGGGAAGGATAGTTTGAAAGCACACTGTAGCTTTGAACAACGGCAAAGCTACACAAGGGGAACTCTAGTTTAATTCATTAAAGCTACTAAATGGCAAAAAAAAAAAAGATGCAGTTGAGGTTTTTTGCAAAAAGTGTCTTCTTGTTCACAGGTCAAACACCAGAAGGAATAAATACTCAGCTATTTATGAGAAAGGAATGCCAGCTTTGGTTTTGTGTACAACAGCTGCTTGAAAATGGCCGTGGGGATTCAGGCTGAGAATCAGGAGGTTTATCCATAATGATGTTGCCACTGTGTGAGCTCTGGGCAACACCTGCCCTTGGCTTTGGCACATGCACTGCACAAAGGTCAAGTGAATGGAGCTGACTGCCTGACAAATGCATCGTCTGGGGTGTGCTCACAGCAGGCAGGCTCATCAAAGATGGCTCAGTTACGGTAGAGAAGCAATGGTAAAATAAAAATAATGTTTGCAAATAGTTTTTTGTGGTTTCAGCATTAAACCAAACCAAAATGGCACAATATAGGCTTCTGAAAGTTAAACTGTTAGTTCAATTACATGTAATTTGGTTATACATTTGATGGACAGTATTATACAGTAGTAGACCCTATGTTAAATCTACTTGTACACTACACATTTATGTATATTTTTTTTTATATCATACAATACTGAGATATACTGAGTGTATTATTACTAGTCTTGGATGAGTGCTTAAGTACAAAAAGTTGAAAAAAACAATGAAGTGCACATTCAATGCAACACCTCCCCTCCCTTCCACGCTACACTGGGGACGCTTAATCTTAGCTTACATAACATAACCCCCCCCCCCCCTCGTTTACTTCCCATTCCACCTCCCTGTCCATCTTCATTTTACAGTATTATTCCTCGTGTAGCACTGTGGAGTGATCTCAGTCAACTGATACGGATTTTTTTTTTAAATTAGCTGCAAAACATCTCGGGGAAATTTGACTTTTAAGGTTGAATGGATGCCAAGATTTTAAAGTGCTAATTTGTAAAGTCTAATAACATTAAGTCCTCCTGAAAACTGACTGCTGGCATACAGGGAGGGGGAGAAGCCCAAAAATCCCTCAGAAAACTAATCTGCTGTTGTGTAACAATCCCCCTCAATCCATACCTCCCTCTTTCTAACCACTAGGAACACACACACACAATGCACCACTGCTTGAGTGAACAGCGGGGGTGGGCTTGACTGACTGACATACTTTTCTTGTTGCTCTCTCTGTGATAGCTTGTGTATGTGTGTGTGTGCGTGTGTGTGTGTGTGTGTGTGTGTGTTTCCATCAGGGGTGTGGACAGGCAGAAAGGGGGTCTGGCATTCCGTCCTTAATCCTGTCTGATGAGACTCGGACGTAACCCGCTTTTATCCCCTGCTGAGAAACCACGCTTCTCTATCTCCTCGTTTCTGTCCGTCTGTCTCTCCGTGTCCCTCTGACTGACTCCATTTATCTTGTTTCATGTAACTTTCATTGACATTATTCTTAACTTCTTTCTGCTATTATCTCCATCCCTGTCCTCTGTAGGTCTCTGTGCGGTCTAGCAGGACTGAAGGAACTTAGTGCCGTCAGAGGAGTTCACAACAGTGTGATGGCAGACCAAGCGTGTGATGCGGTGTGGCCTGTGTGTGATTATAAATACACGGCTGTTTAATTTAAATAATCATACATACATTATGGCAACTAATCTGTAGGTAAAGTGCTTGAATGTCATGAACCTTAATCCATTAATATATTGCTACCACTGCTTATTTTCATATTTGTGTACATCTCCCACACACCTGTGTGAATGCGTGTGTGTTTGTGTGATTTAATATCAATCAGCCCCTCCCCCACGCGCCACCAGCCGCCGACTATATCAAAAATAATAAAGTTAATGACTCTGTTGCTCTATATCTCCATCATCCAGGGCAAGAGTCGGACAAATGGACTGACACACTGCCAGGTGCTGTCCTACATTCAAGCAAATGCTGAAAGAGTCAAACTGTCTGGTGCCATTTATTTTATTGATTTTTCGCACGACCTTCTCATGATGATTTGCAGGGGGTTCTGTGAGATTATTTGAGATAAGACAGAAGAGATAATGAAAAGTTGTGGTAAATTTGCAAAATCTACTGTATCATCAAAATGTCAAGATATCTGAATGTCATATTATGGAATGAACTGTGACGATACATTAATAAAAGCAGAAATATGCTTCATCTATTCAAATGTTAGGCTGAAAGGTGGGAAAGGTAAAATGCTGACAAAATAAAGTAAAGCACATTGTGCAATACAGGGTGAATTTCTAAATACTAATCTTTGCATGTTGGTGTCCCCTGTGAATTATGCCTCAACTCTACAATTTCAAAACCTCATCGTTGCTTCACACTGCTGGGAGAAAATGACTGTCTCCACGGTAACACTGGGGTTTACACAGTGCGGTTGAACATAGTAAATGTTTTATTGTGAGGATAACTTCGGCGATGCAAAAATGAGCATGGTCTGTTTAATTCTGTGTGGGTGTGATGTTGAAACTAAACTGAAATTGACTTGTTTTTGCGATGTAGTTGATACCACGGTAACAAGGGAGCTGGGAATAAGATTTCAAGGCTGTAAAATCACAGCAGATTTAAGCTCAGAGATCAACATTTGGCCTTACCAAGAGTGCGCACAGGGTTGTTGATGTGACTCGGCGGACTAACCCCATGCACGTTGACGGCCCGGACAACAAACTGGTACTCCGTCTCTGGTATTAATCCCTTCAAAACCATGGAGTTAGTCTCAATGGGCTCACGAATATATGTCCACTCTGTGTCCATTTCTGGCCTGAGAAAAGGGAAAAGGACACATAAGATACATAATAACAAACTGAATGGCCAATTCATCTAATAAAGGTAGCTGAACAGTTTTGGGTTCTGACGCTGTTACATCTGTGTGTGGCATTTTACAAAACAAAACAGTGGTCTTGGTTTTGGTACAAATTATCAATAAAAATCATCCCTCAACATAATTGCTGTAAGGATGATGATATGCTTTTGTGTGGGATGCTTCAAAACTCTATTCAGGCACTTGATTGTGCTCCTCCTGCTGCTCTGTGTACCTGAAAGGAACAACACAACTGTGGCTCTGCAAAATTCAAAGTCAGGAAAATACTGAACCACTTTTCAAACAAAACCAAATGAGCGATTGATCAAGGCAGTTTTCATTATCTTACTAATTTTGAGCTGCCTCAAGCCTCAACATGTTATTTTACGCTTTAGAGGACGTTGAATACTTTTCAACAAAAAAATGAATAAAGTGATGATCTCCTGGACTTTATATTTTTGGCTATCATCTCCAGCTTCCATCTCAAACTGCCATGCTTGTGTGCAGATCTGTGGCGCCTGGAGCTATAGCTATCTGCTGAATAGTCATCTTCATCATCAGTCAATGTCTCCCTTCAACAAGACCTTTTTTGATGTGAGAGGGGAAAGATGTGCCTCTGACACGGCCCTTTTGTGTGGAAAATCCCCACTCCATGCAAAAAAACAGGCAATGATTCACATCCAGTCTCTCAAACTTAGGGACAGTCTCTCTGCCTCCATCTCTCTCTCTTTCTCCCTTTGCTTAGTCACAGGGTGTTAACTTTACACCATGAAGGGCAACACTACGGTGTTTTAAAGTTTGTTTTCTTTTATATGTTAATAACTTTTTATTTTCTTATTTTCTTTCAGGAACAACTCTTATGGGGACCTTTTAAAATTCAATCTGCCTTCTTTATTGGTGTCTGGCAAATCATCAGAGGACTCGGAGCAAATTATTTCTGACCTCAACTTCCTTGTCATTGAGAAATAGGAAATTCCTTTATGAGTGTGTGTGTGTGAGAGAGAGAGTGTGTGTGTGAGAGTATGTGTGTTTGAGGCTGGAAACTACTAGACAAGAGTAAGAAGTTCATTTCTTCTCATGTCCCAACTGACCCTCATGTCAAAAATACAAATGGTTACGCTATACAGAGCAGCTCAGTTCTCATGAAACTCACTGTAAAAGAGAGCTGTGTATTCTGTATTATAGCAATGTGACAGTGAGACAATACAGAGTCTGATTAAGGAGGCTAAATATACAGCTAACTACCTCCATTAATGCGCTATGCTAAAAGTTCTGTTAAGTTGCAATTTAAAGCTGATTATCTCTCTGACAATAAAGCACTCCTACATATTCTGCCCAAAAAAGTAAAATGTATCATTCATGGTGTCTTTATAGCACAAAGTGTTCTAGTGCACCCTTTAAACTTCTGTTATAATGGTGCTCATAGTTAAAAAGCAGATTTTATATTCTGCTTCTGTTTATCTCAGTCTCTATTCATTTTGCTTTGCATTTAGCTTAGCTTAGCACAAAGACTGGGAGCAGAGGAACACAGGGAGCATGTCTCTCTCCCATTGGCTAAAAACAGACTAGCTAGCATCTTGAACATTCACAAATTACTAATAATGATAATAATTATGACGTATCCAGTTGGTTTCAGAGGGAGTCTCCATGAATCACCTGACAGAGTAATGTATGACTGACCTGATGTAAGCCACCAGGAAGTGAAGGACAGGTGCGCTACCCTCGCTCTCTCCTTGCTGCCATGACAACGCCAGCTCTGTGTCAGATACAGCCATGACAACAGGCTGAGTGGGGGGCGATGGGGGCATGCACATTTCTGATGGCGGAGAACAAAATTGATATTAGTTACAGTTATTAATAATCATACAATAGAAATATTAGCAATGGCTGTAAAATGGACTCAACCTACTCACATATTCTTACCATGTGTGGCGGTGCTGACGTCTCTGGGCATGCTGGGCCTACCCTCCCCTGCCCAGCCGTAAGCTCCGACACTGACTCTGTACTTAGTGTTCACCTTTAGTTTACCAATGTCCACATCCTTGAACACCATTTATATGGAGGGAAGGGGATAAAGATACAGATAGATAAGAAAGACAGAAAAACAGGGTGGCCATAATAATAAAAAAAGATGGTGAAAGACAATGCCTGGAAGTGGACATTTGTCAAATCTAGCTATAAATGTCAACTACAATTAGATAAAGCAGTGACAGGGTCTAAGTTATAAAAAAAAAAAAAGGCTAAATGATACTTACAAAGCTTGCTTGTCCATCAAATTGCCCCTTCAAGAAAAATAAAAGCAGAGGTGGATAAAACATAGTAACATTTAATGTACAGTAAGGATTTAATTTTTATATCTTTCATTCATGACACCAAGATATACTACGTATTAACTTCATCCAAACATTGACCAAAGGTTCTAGTTGCTGTGTTTCTAATTGTTGGGTAAATAATTCCTGGGCAGGCAGTCTTCAACATGCATGACGAAAAGAGAAGCTGTTAAATTAAACTCAAGTAATTGTTTTCACTGTAATGAAGCAACATACACAAGACACTGCATGTTATTTTGACCAATTCATTCTTTGTTTTTGTCTTTTCCCAGGATTTGTCAACAATTAACAATTTAATTAAATGTGTTTTATTTCTGCTTATTTACGGTACATCTGTATGTAAGGTTACGCTGCTTTTGAAGAATTTGCTCTGCTAAAGCAGCAGTGGTGCCACCACACACTCTGTAAAAGTTACACACAGAAAAAAAATGAATGTTTCTGTACACTCACAGTGGTCAGCATGTCCAAGCTGAGAGGCACCTCTAACAAAGATGCTGTTCCCATTGGGTTGCCATTTCTCATCTCTGTATAGAAGACCTGAAAACCATCCAGACACATACAAACACATATTAACAGGAAAAAAACATCTTTCTGTTCCAGTAAAATCAAGCCTATTTGAGCAGTGTTTGGTTCAACTGACATTCACAAATGTCACATCTGTTGTGCAGGATCAAAGCACCATTTTTTTTTTTTAGACCTTTCAGCTACTTCACAAGAGATCAAGACTTGGTAGTGACAATGTAAACAAAGCATTGTAAGGAGGAAATACTATAAGGAAACAGGATTATTTATGAACTTCCAAAGTGACTGCCTAAAAGAACACAAATCTGTGAGTCGTGGGGAAGCTAGGTAGCTGACTAATCCTCTTAGTGCGGACATATGGTCAAAAGCACAGCACACACAGTCATACTGATCCTCACTTTGTTAATGGTTAACTCAAAACAAACACTAGAAAGGTGGGAAGGAAGCAAGGAAGGAAGGAGGGAAGGAAGGAAGGAAAACTAGTTTCTGTTAAGACATTATATCATGTATAAAAAAAAATATATATATATAAAAAGAAACACCAGAGGGAATGAACAAAGAGTACAGTTAAAAGCTATGTCAGAGTAAAAAGTAAGAAAGAACAGACAATAATGCATGAAACCTAGAGTAACAGCCTACCGATGCATATTGCTAAATTTATGTCCATTAAATCTCGACCAAGAAAAGCAAATACTGTCAGTACTTTAAAACAGCTCGCCTGGGGTGGACACCAAATAAAGATTTTAGACCATATCTTTCAGAGCTATATTGCCTCTGAAAAAGCATAAATTTGGCAGTGAAAGGGTTCCATCAAAACACCAGAAATTTCAAAATATCAATCTGGCCCTCAAGGCCATCTTGCTGGACAGTGGTTTTGACAGGCACTTTAAAAGCAGAAAAAATATGGGGGGCCATTCATGTCAGTGGCTTGCTGACAAAAATGGGCACACGTTAGAAAAAAAAAGGGAAATTTGATTTGTAAGTATCTCAGAAGTTGTTTGTTGTTGTTGTTTTTGAGTGGAAAACCTTTTAATTCATTTCCGAAAAAAGGAGTCTTAAAAGGAACATCAAGAGTTTGTGCCTTTTTTGGTGTGTGATACCTGGCAAGGTTATGTTGGTAAACCCTCAAGGCAAGGACTACTGGGTTGTAAACATCTTAACTAGACTTGTATAAAAATGTTAAAAGCTGGAAGAAATGGAGAATAAAATATGTGACCGGCTGTAACACAAATCCTATTGCAGTATCTTTTTTTTATACTGGTCACCAGTCTATCACAGGTTTGACATATAGAGACAAACAGCCAGTCACGCTCACAGTCACATCTATGGGCACTTTAGAATAAACAATCAGTCCAACTAGGTCAGTCTTTTGTTATTTAATGTAAAAGCACAATTTGTGGCAATACCTTGTATCCAGTGATGGTGCTGACGTGTCGCCGTGGCATCTTCCATCGTACACTGAAGGCTGTGCAGTTGATTGTCTCTAGCTGGATGTCTAATGGAGGACTCAGGCGATCTGGTTGAGACAAATAGACAGAAAGATATAACATTTCATAAACTGACATGAATTAAATGCGCATGTTGCTCCATGTCTGTACATATAAGCATTATATACTGTCTGCATATGTTTAGTAACATAACATAGAACCTTTTTGAGCACACATTCACACTATCCTATCCCTGTGAGGATTTTTTTTGTCAAATATGAAGAGAAAACACATTTATAGTGGTTGACAATATTCACAAAAAGTAAAAAAAAGTTGCACTTTCAAGAAGTAGAAATAACTACCTGCTTTGTCAGAGAAGCCTTGTCAATAGATCCATGCAAAAGCAAGTCTGTTGCAATACCTTTCTGTATAATCAATGATAGTCTGAGCAAAACCTACACTCGATTTCAGTGTATTTGAACAATGGAAAAAAAGACCACTTGTGGTGACATAACCTGTAGTTTGACATGCTGGCTTATAATATCGACTGACTCTTACTTCAGATGTCATTATTTTCATGGCCTGAGTTATTTAATCTTAGGTACTTCTGTGGCACTACAGGGGATTGTGATTTCACTTCCAGTGTTCAACCATGGCCTGAAAATACTTCAGGAGGCTCTTATGGGGACATTAAAGAGAAATATCTATGGAGCTCTAGATCATCAGTGCTCCTGATGACCTACTGTATATGCATTACCAGGCTTTAATGGGGAAACATGAGCAGACAAGGGCCCTCAGAGCCACATGGTCGTACCCTTTAAGTCAAAATATTAGCACATAGTGGATGACTGCTACGTTCAGGTCACCAAAAGCCTCCTTAAAATGCTTGAAAATGGATATGGAAATTACATTTTTAAAATAAATGAACCAAAATGAGAATATATTTTGATATGACCTAAAAAAAAAATACACAGTTAGCGTCAGGTTAAGATTACTGTTAGTAGTTTTTGCACGAAGTTGGGATTTAGATTTTTTAAAGAAAACCAAACTTCTCTTTCGAGGTGACAAAAGGACAGATGTCGCTGGTATAGACTGACATGAAGATCACACAAAGCTAAAGATAGCAAAGCAGGACACAGTAAATTGAAATTTCATGTAGCTACATCACTGCTCTTTTCCACTTTCCCTTTTCTCTCCTTTTTATTTCTTCTGACTCTGACTTCCTTTGCCGTCCTCACTCCCATCCTGTCCCCCTGACTCCTCTCCTGTTGGCATCTCCCCTCCTTTCTCGTACCCTTCTCCCCGCTTTTCCATCCAAGCAGATAATGCAATATGTCAGCTGAATTCCCCGATCATCCATATCTCCCCAGGGGTGTGGCCCACGGGTGAGCTAAACTCACAGAATTAGAGCAGATAGAAAGTCGACTTTCTCAGATCATCATCTTCATGGCCATCGACATACAGTACAGCGGCTTACGGTGGTGCTTCATATGCAAGTTAAGTTTGGGTACAAATTATACTGCTGAGAGAGGCTGGTGTTAAACTATAACCTCTTATCTCTACGAATCCTTAAAATCTTAGCATAAACCCCTAAAATGAGTGGATTATGTTTAGTCAGTATGACGAGATTGGGTATTGATCCTGGTCCTGTCAATGTCTCCTCAGGTGGCCACTTGCTAAAGTTGTTCTGAGCCAGTTCTTTTTAGAAATAACATACATGATTAGGATTTGATTTTTTCAAAAGAAATGGACAAAATATGACGTTCAACTGTAATAACACATCCTTCCAAACCTGTTGTGAAGATTTAAAAATACTCTATGACCAAATGGACGTAAACAGGTGTATTCTACATTTAGATGATAATTTATGAAATCATGTTCATACTTAACTTAACAGTTACTAACAAATACTCAAACTGTGACAGCAAGTTCACAGGTAGCAGGAATCAGGACTGATATCTACAGGCTCTGTTCAAAGAGCAGCTGTGGAGTTTATACAGGTCTTCTGTAGCACTGAGCGGTTCCATCAGCGAGTGCACAGCTACAGTATAAGCCCTGATTCTGACAGTCACTTTACCTGCACTGATTAAAAGCTAAACTTTGTCACACAGCACCGAGTTTGTTTTTGTCATGTTGGATCACTTGTCTTATCAAGCCGATGTGCCCGCTGCTTCACTGCTTCACCTTGACCGCGACAGTTGCAGCATCTCATACAGCACATCTCACAGATACGCCTTTTACCGATGCGACAAAAACACAGATTAGCAAATTGCTGCAATTTAAATTGTCGTACATTTATATCTGTCACTAACATACTATAATTGTAATCTAATTCATTTATACAACTTGTGACAAAATGAACAAACAGCAGGTTATCTCATACTTGATCTCACTTGATCCAATCTTAAATTTGTGGATCTTCTCTCTGAACAGGCCGACTTCTCTATCACTCTGATTGTCCATCTCTTCTTTTAAAGTCAGTCATGTAGAAGTGTTGCTCTTTGCAGGTCTGAGTCATCCAGAAATGAATAAGAACAGGACATGTACTGGAGCCCCCCTCTCCAGTTTGACATGGGAAATAATGTATAAACATTGACTTTGAAGGGAAAATCTGTTTTTCACATTTTCATTGTCTCCAAATTAAGTTTCACATACTTGTGAGGTGATGGAAAAGATCATTTAAAATGCACACATATGGTGACAAGTTAATAGCTTAAGATGGACATTATAATAACTGTGACAAAATATCTATGGAAGCTACTGAATGGTTTTCATAAATAATTCAAAAGGTAATTCTAACTGAGAAAAAGCTGTCAAAATCCTGAAATAGTGAGACCGCTATTGGGTGAGATGTCATTCAATTTGAACTCTTTTCAAACACAACCATATCGGTTATTTAAAGGCTGACGTGATGCATCTGGACATCGATGCCTGTTGACATTCAACCCTCCCTTGGAATGAGGCCTGAAAGACCTCAAAACACAAAAACAAGTACAAATGTCACTGGCGGTCATGAGGACAGACCTACAGCCGTCCTCTGTATGGCAGTCTCAACTGTGGTGAGTTTTCTGTGCTGACAGACAGATGTAATAGTCAGCTTGCTAAGGCCTGTGGGTCTGAAAGGCTGAAGGAGTGAGGGAGAAACACAGACAGTCAGAGAGAGTGACAGCGAGGGAAAAAGGAAGTGATGGAAAGAGAGAAAGAGGAGGAAAAGGAAAAAAAAAACTGGGACGAAAAAGTGTTCAGGGTGACAGGACAACAAAGAAAGATAGAGACAGGGGGAGAGACATTGACAGGGAGAGACACTGTGGAAATGACAAAATCAACATCAAGGATTTTTTTTGCCCAAAGAGGCACACTGACAAGTTTGATAATGGGCGTGCAGCTGGTACGGAGCTGAATACCTTTCTCTGTCCTTTATTTAAAGATTTTTTTTTCCACACAAAAAAGTAAGTTTAGATGGGCTACAGTTTTGCTATTCTTTTTTAAAATCAAGAAAATACCATTTAGCAACAAGTCATATCCAACTCCCTTTGCCCTAAGCCCTGACAGTCAGGTGTTTGAATTACAGTTCAGATGGATGAATATTGACAGGTGAATATGGATGTGTATAGTGGTGATTCAGCGACCATGTTATTTTACTTTTACTGCTATGAACCAAAGTTTAACAATTAACAAGTTTGAAAGTGTCACACAGGTTGTTAAAGTGAATTATTGCTGCCATATTATGTTTTATCCAATAATTCAAAAGTAACCTGACAAAGTTTTAAAGCAGGCTTAATGACACTTAATGCAATCACTCAGATGACAAGATGAGCACATACAAAGACTGTAGCTCAAATCCATTATCATTATGATTATCACTGTTATCATATTATTAATATCATATGATTTTTAGATGATGAACTTACCAGATCTTCGAACATTTGATCTTCTTGCACAAAAGCAAACGCTGGCAGTGCATATTGCAAAGAGGAGTAAGTACAGAAGACTCCTTTCTTTCCATGTAGATTCCATGTCTTCTCCTGGTCGAAAGTTTAAAGCGCTCAAATGTTCATTTTAACGCACAGTCAAACGCGCCTGTAACTGTAAATGTACCCGATCCCTTCACTGCTAAAAGTTTTCTCTGTTAAAAACGCCTTTTTATCCAGATTGTGGCGCTGACGCCATCCGAAGGCAGACAGAGACCGCCCGAGAGGAAAGGGCAGCTACGGTTTGACACTGATAAGATTACAGTCTGCAAAAGATCAGTGGGTCGGACACATTAACGCGCGGACTGACCGCCACGGTGCCCCGACGAGGCGCGCGAATGGACGACGGAGAGGGCTGTCCCGACAATTCACGCGTAACGCGCAACGAACAAAACCAACTGTATGGCACTCGCGATCATTTTTTGTTATTACGCAGGAATCTCGCTTTCGTGTCACGCACGTCTTAGACAGCAGATGAGATGGACAGCGAAGTGCAGGAACGTGGGGCCGTTTAGAGCTAAGAGGATAATAAGCGTCTAATCCGCACAGTGGACACAGATGGAGAGCACGTCTTGACGCAGAGGCAGGGGAGCTGCTCAAGCAACAGACACTCCATATTAACACGGCGTGTGTGTGCGTGTGTGTGATTGACTGCTTGTGTGCACAACAATGGCCAAATTAGCAAAACAACGACTCCATTAATTTGTGTTGGCCACAGCAGCTGCTGTGTGCCCGTTAATGTGTCACTGGGAGTCCAGCTGATAACGCGCCATTAATTGATTAATTGTGGTCACAGCTTTTAAGAAAAAAAATAATAATACACAGAAGTAAAGTTTGATCAAGAGGAGTGGTCTGCGCGCACGCGTGTGTGCAAACTCACAATGTGCACGTGTGTAATTGCGAGAAAGAGGCGAAAAGAGATCAGCTTCACTGTATCAGAGAAGCTTTTTTGGTTTTTCATCGAGGAGCACTAAACACGGAGAGGACTGGGAACAATGTGCGCACAACACTATAGGCGCTGTTAACAACGTGCATTTTTGAAGTGCAAGTCAAAGTTGTCCACAGCCTCTATAAGAAAAGGCAGTTTAGGTATATTTTTATGTCATAGCCTACACATTGTTTTTTCATGTCGGTTTATATGGTACCATGGCACAAAAATCCAAACAGCAGCCAGAAACTAGGCTGCCTCGTTTCTTAAACCATTTTCATTCTCACTCTGCATCTACCTCATTTCCAAGTCAGACATATTCCACCTTCATGCAAGATGAGTACATAAAATTGAGCAGTTACTCTAGTCATCCATTTGTAGAGAATAATGTGAGAATCCTTTTATCCAATTCAGATCCAACATTTTGCCCTGCTCCACACTGTCAGCTCCAGATTTTTTTCCAAGTAGATATTTAGATGAAACATTTAAGGTCCGCAATACATAGTTATCACCGGTGCAGACACTTTGAGTACTTTTACATATTCACTGCAGTGTTTTTTAATGACTCCTCCTGTGTAGCTTGTAGCACAGATCACACCAAGCGTCAGTATCAATCTGACAGCTTGTATTGTAAAGGTAGAATGGCGCTATTAACCTGAGGCTGACACCGGCTAAAGGTGAATATCTTGAAAATGCAGCTGTCAAGTTGTACTCACAGGGCATTATTTCATGTGCATGGGTAAAGTTATAGGTGAAATGACAGCTCTCAATTTTCCATATGGCAAATACTGAATATTTGGTCCACAATGTTTTAATGCTAATGTCAGGATGTGACAGTCTGAATGGCAGAAAAGGAAATACTGGGAAAGGATGAGCAGAGAAACATAAAAAACATTTTTTTTAAAACTGAAAATCTCACAGCTACTGCCCATCTTGCTGAAATTTCCATAGAGGATTGTAGATGATTGAGGTGATGACTGAATTTAACAAAAATTATGCCATCCAATTTCTTTTTAGTCATAACAGTCAGAAAACCATCTCATAGCAGGTTTGTAGCAAATGTCTGTGCTTAGATTTACATAGAAGTTTGGCACACCGATCCCCCTAAAAACCTTGACAGGCAAAATCAAGTTGAGTTGGTATTTTCAAATTAAAAAGTATGAGAGAAAATCTGTTTGCAAATGATCAGAAAAATAAAAAATCAGACCACCAAATAATCAAAGACCCTCAGAACAAATACAGCATCACATTTCTTCCCATGCCTATTCTGTTCGATTTTGTTCTGCCTGCTTTCATCCTTCTCACATTCACATGTGCCACGTGCATTAATTACATTCTCTCAGGGCCATATGATAAGATTATTCCAGTTTATTCACTTGCTTCTATCATCCAATCACCAAATTATTACACAGGAACAGTGTACGACACCTCCGCAGAGGCCAGGATTCTGATGGAAATATCATCATTGTCGTTTTAGAGAAAATCTGAAGTGTGTGGACAAAAGGAAAATGATTTTCTGCAATTAATATCCCACATTTTGACAGACGCTCTAAAGCTTTTCTTGTCATCGGTAATGAAATATTCCCAGCACGGTGCAGACAATGTCATTGCTCTGCTCAGTCACTTCAAAATAACAGAGATCAAATGTTTTCAGGACTTTGAGTTCTCATTTATTCTCAACTGATCTTCAACTGTTTTTGGTTCTTCTGAAATACATTTGACTGCTTTGACCACATGAGCACCAATATACTAGACACCTCTGGGATAAGTTCTGATACAGCACCTTTTTGGCATTTCTTCTCAGTCCAGAGTTTAGCAGTTGAAGCTTATGACAGACTAGAAAGAAATGAAATGGTAATGTTAGGCTTGAGGCAGTATTTCCGTTTATGACAAATGTGGAGGGTTTTTTTGGCAGAAAACGAATCTGGGTACTTTGATTCATAAAATTAGAGTAATATACAATAGGGCCAAATTTAATCAACTGGCAGTAGTTCCCTCAGTTAAAAATGTCAAAGTAACTAACTGAAAACCAAAATGAGTTAAAGATCAATTTTTAGTGCATTCATAATCCTTAAAAGGAAAGGACTCAGGATAATATGTCTACAAACGTCCTCGGATCACTGCAGCTTAGCAGTAAACACAGCAAATGCTCTCAGAGGATCTCAACAATATAAAAAACAAGGGTGTTTTTTTAACAAAAGTAATTAGGAAAGAGCGGTGATATGACAGGCAGCAGCTCAGGTGATGGACAATACAATACTGAAATACTTCACCCATGTTTAAAACTCACTGGTTCCATCTCCTGGACAAATATTGACACACAGGGGAGGATGGGAAACTGAGAGATATCCACTCAGGTGAAGCGAGGTTTGTTGATATCATTGTCAGACACACAATTAGTCCACCTATCTGTATTTTTATAGTATAGTAATTAAATATCAACCCTTTCCCTCTGGTAAGCAAGCTTATTGAAACCATGAGGGAGATAAAAGGTGGCTTTTTCCAAGTAAAGAAATGATCTGTTACTTTTCTATTTCAAGCTAAAACCAGCAAATAAACCAGACTGGTGGTTTAGAAAATTGTTTAACTTGATGAGAGGAACAGAAGCCTGTTGTCAGATTTTAATTGGTTCCTTCTCACCACCCCATGGAGATTTCCATGTGACCTCCGCCTCTGTTTAGCTTTCATCCATCAGCCTCAAAACCTTCAGACTGAGAGTTTACCACCATGCATGTTAAAACAAAAAATGATTCCCTTTAATCCTTTCAAAGTACTGAATCTTCTGTACCTACAAAAACTATTATTTACCAAAACCAAGTCATTGTTGTTGAGCATGCAATAACGAAAAAAAGAAAAGATGATTGTGTGTTAATACCACTTATGCGTTCTGAATTTCTTACATGGATCATAACAGTGGTAAACAGTGTCCGCTAGTGGCAGCATTTAAGTCCTACATGCACGTGTGAGAAATCCACACATCTGGGTTCAATGTTTTCAACCGTTTAAGTGTAAATGTACTTGCACTTATGCAATACTTTTCTAGTCGTCTCTCCCAATCAAAGCACTTTCCAATACGTTCACACACACACATCACACACATGATGGAACAGCCATCACACTTCTGGAGGTCTGGAGAGGCCATGGTTCGAACCACTGACCCTCTAATTAGTGGACGACCTCAAGTGTAGTTCTCCATCTTTATCTCTTCAAGTGAACAGAGACTTTAGGTTTCACACAGCCATCTAGCTGATGAAAATGTCACATTTACTTACAATTACCAAACTGAAAACAAATGTAGAGCAAATGGTCCATTTGTTTACTGACTCTTGTTCACCCCACTTTAAGGTTTCTGAGCCAACTCCACTCCAGTTTCCAAACCTTGATCACTCTCTCACCCTGAGGCAGCAGCGGCACCCATGTACATATGGTGTGGATTACTCTCTAAGCACCAGTGCTACGCGCCAAGGAAGTGATTTTTATCATGTATTCAATGATCCACCCAAATCCATCAGTAGCTATAAAATCATCAGCAGGGGAACTTGTTACTTTTGCAGTCAAATTAAGTTCAGCTGATGTTCAGGAGCTGGCTTGAAAACTGTTCCCCCCAGTGCACACTCTGACCAGACGACTGACGACTAAATAGACGCACTTTGACTTTAAACGTCTCTTTTGTTTTGTATTTGAACTCCTGTCTGCCTTACTCTCTCAGTAGTTTGTGATGGCTCACTGTGGCAGACTTTCTCCTTTGTGTGTGTGTGTCAGTCAGTCCTGAACTATGTCCTTCCTGTGATCAAAGTAATGTAAGTCTGGTTGCTTTTCTGCTGTTTTGCTAACCCTCCTCCTGGCCATGTGCATTTGTTTACAATGAAGCTGGCAAGAAATCAATCAATAGAGCGGTACATAACATCATGTACAACGTGTTTATGTGTAGTTTAATGTGTCATAAACAAGAGATTACGGGTTAGGGGCGCGTTTGTGTTGCGGTGCACAGAGACGAGAGCTGGGACACCGGGGCGGTGGCCCCGATCTTGCAATGTTGGTTTTCAGCCAGAGACACAATAAGTGAAACGCACGTGGAAGGCACAGAGTCTCCATTGTCCCTCGTAACAAGTTATGGCATTTATTAAACCATCACAATTACTCCAAAGCTGTTTAATTAAGGTAAGCATGTAGCATAGTTAAGCTACAAACCCTACTTCTAAACCCTTAACTTGATAAGTGCTGAAGAAATAGATGTTAGTGTATATCAATGTGGCATAAATAAACTGCTACTGTATAGGCTATTAGCAACCTTGTGATTCTGAATCTAGATGCAGCTGTGTTTGGTGCTGCATACTAAAGTCAACATGCTTACATGCTCACAATGACAATGCTAATGATCAGCAGACAGATTTTTACAACATTCACCATCTCAGTTTGCTGTGTTAGCGGGCTAACGCATAAACTATACATATTGACTGGACAGTAGCCATAAGAGAATAAAGAAATAATTAGAAGTCAGTAGTTGTTATTTCAGTCTGGACCAATACAACCAAAGACAGATATTAAAATCCCTCAAACCATGTGAATCTATCATGGCAAGGGAAAAAAATGATTTGGCTAATTACAACACCAGCAGCCGTGTCCCAAATCAGACATCCACCCCAGCTGTCAGCTCCTCCCTCCTGCAAGCGATCCTGGGGCTGCAGTTTCATGTTGGTCGATAATGACGGGTGAAATGACCCCTGCAATTAGCCGGTTATATGCGAGTCAAACTGAGCCCCCCAAAATGGCTGACAGACTCAATCTCAGATCAGCCCGCGATTAGCCCTCATGACTCGCGCAATGGGAAATGGACATCTGTTTGGTATATTTGCTGCTTGGCAAAGGGTGTAATTGCTTGAGGATGAGGTATTTCCATACAGTTAAGTGAGCAAAGTCAGTGGAAAGGGAAGCCTCCTCTGAGTGATTAGTGCGCCACCGTCTAAAAACACAAGCGGGAGACAAGTCTTATTCTGTATGAATTTACAGAAACGACGCATTTTGGATGCTCAGATGGTTTTTGCATGTTTAGTGTAGTGATTACAATACCATGTGGTCAACATGTGTGCATGCACTGATACAAACATGATTCATCATGAAACGCTACACTTCAAGGGTGCATGGATGAGCGTGTATGTTTACACATCTGCATATATTGTTCAATTGCCTATGGACATGCAGCATGTATTTCACATCAACCTTGTTCGTGAACTGCTGTAAAGTTTAAGGCAAACTCGATTGGAGGAAATGGAAAGGTTTTTCTGCAGGGGAGGAAAAAAAAGTGTGTACACCAGAGCAGATGTACATTGTATCCACACTGATCACTCTCAAAGCACAAAGAAGATGCAGGCTGTCATGAACAACACAAACGAGAGACAAGTCTGCATATTTCAAAGATTTTAAGGATTGATTTGGACAAAATCAAAAGACACGTGAACTGTCCTCATGACAGGTCCTCGTCCTGGTGCCATACACAAACTATGTGAAATTAAAGAGCCTGTAACACTCTAAAACACTTTAAAAACTGCTTTGGACATCCCCATATGAATGAACTGGACATTTATCCATCTGGACTTTGACTCAAATAAGCTCATATGGTATACATTATCATTTATACTACTTGTTCTGCTAACACTGAACAAAACGTCTTCAAACATCACATCTGTGTGTGCAGTTATTTTTCCTGCGCTGCAGACTAAAGTGAAATAAACAGCTTTTAACTACTCTTGGAAAGAGAGCACTTGACACGCAGGCACATTATATCCTCAGATCATTTTTCATTCATCTTTCCTCTGGTTTCAATCATAGTTTCACAGGCGCATTATGTCCTCTAGAAAAATTATTTAAAAAAAAAAATTAAAAAAAAGACTAAACAACAGCATAAATTGACAAAGTAAACAAACGAGACAGAATTAGTCTGGTTCACATTTCACTCAGTACTGAGGAGGTAGATGCTGAACTGAGGCCACAATGTGACAACAGAAGGATTTAATCAGCTGCTTTATATAAAGCAGAGTCCTGTGTTTCTTACTGATGATTCAAGTTTATAACTGTAATTTGTTAATTATCCCCACTCATGGAACTAATCCACAGTTTGTTGTGTTTCTCAGCTTGTAACATAGCAACGCACAATTGTTATGCAACAAAAAACAAAGTTTACATGTCTTTAAAATGTTCATTTGAGCCTTTTGAGCCAAATTCTCAGTCAAACTGAGAAACAAATGTTATATTATGGCATTAATGGGATTTAATGTCTTATACTCACTGAGATCCTCTACTCTGCTAATTACACAAGGCAAAATATTTTCAAAAGAAATCACAGGGGCAGAATGGCACCAGTAAAGCCGTGGTGGATTTGCTCAAAAGGCCTTAGTGTTAAATATCATCTGCTCATCAGCTGTAAACCAGCGTGATTTCAAGCACACTGCTGTTATAAGTAGCAACACAAACTAACCGGTCTGTTTTGACTGGCTGATTAGAAACACATTTCCCATCCAATATCAACCAAACACCAAAAGCAGGAGGGAGGGTTAATGGAAAGTGTGAAACTTTTCTCTTCCTAGAACACGGCTCAGTCTACAAATTGAGCTCCATCCCTCTGTGTGTAGTCTCCAGACATGGGTGGAGACTGGAGGAAGCAGAGGATGGACCGTCAGACGTCACCACCACTCCCCGTCTCTCCTGGTCGACCTCTCGCTCCCGTCTCAGTCAGGAATGATGGTGAGTGAGGATGAACAGGAGTTTGCGTCACTGCATCGCGCAGTAGAAAACTGAATGAAACCTCGGAGTGAGGGACTGTGGATTGGGGATCTTATTTTATGTGCTTTGTGCGTCGTGGGATCAATCCGTTGGCAGACAAGTTCATAAGGAAGTCGTTTCGCGCTTTTGCAGTTATTGGTTTAGTGCGCCTTGGATGTTGCGCCACGCCGCGTATTGATTGCCAGCTGGCACGAGAGTGATAGCGTGCGGTTTACAGCACGCCAGCAGTGTCATATTGATCTTAACCGTTTTCAGTGAGAATAATCTGAGCTGATGAGCGCGCAGCACCGCTTCCTCTCCAACTATTCACCGTCTCCAACATGCCGTTTACCGTCGCTGCCAGATGATACCTGTTGATTTTGCATCGCGCCATGTCCTTCCGTCGGCTTGAAGTGGACAATGAAGTTATGGGATAGTCTGACCACTTGTTTGATACTGCTGAGCGCAGTGCACGCCGGCCCGCTGCCCCGGAACGCACAGCGGTCCGCGTCCACCAAGAGGAGAGGGCGCGCCGCCGCCGCCGCCACCGAGAGTCCTCTGGAGCTGCCGCCGGTTCAGATCCGCCTGTCCGTCTCCTCCCCGGGCAGCGACCGCGCTGAGGCGGATACAGCGGACTGGGAAGAGTCGCTGGCTGGAGGAGAAACATGTAAGACCCTGTGGTTTCGTATGGAGCGCCAAAAGTGCCAAAACCACGCCAAGATGTTATTTAGCAGGCTGGCTGAGAGTTTAGAAATTAATAGTGAAGCCTATAATGTTATCTGTGTCTAATGGGTTTAAAATTACGACTATGTAGGCTATCACAAACTTACAACTAAACTATTTTGGCATTTTTTCCACTTCGGATAAAAGCTTGGTAGAACAACCATTTAAATTGAAATATTTCAGATATCCAGTTATTGAAACATTTCTAACATCATCTCTTTTGCCCTTTGACCACAATCAGGCTCAACTAAGTTAGAGCTATAGGCCTAGTGGAATTTGCTTTTTAGTTTTTGACAGCAAAATATTCGTTAACTAATGAAGGACATAATGTAGTATTTCTTTTAACTAATTGAATCTAGTTTACGTCACATAATGTAAATGTAAAAGTGCCTGTAGTTAAAGGTGTTGTCCTCAAAGTGCTTCATATGTCAGTCTAACTTTCTTAACCAAAACCACCATACATTGTTACATGTTTACATGTGTGGACCTATTAATGACTGATTGATTGTTAAAATGTTGTTCTGTCAACCCTAATCAATTTATTGGGTTGGCTCTTGGCTTGTATATGCACCACACAGTTACATAGCCTAGTGGCCGCTGTAGCCATAATGAAGTCCACACAAATGTGCAACTGTTTAGTGGATAAATAAGAATGGGATGCTTCTGTAAACTGAATGAATCAGTTCAAGTTGAATTCCACTGCAGAAAAAAAATGTATTATCATTTTTTGCATTTGGATGTGCGGTATCCGACAATACTCCAACTGTAAAACATCCTCTATGCTGTGATAAATAATGGATTTCTTAATGTAAAAGTGCCATTCTTCTCAATGTGTTTCAGACATCATGAATGAGCCCCTCCCGAGTGAGTTTGAAGATGTAGTGGACTTCATCAAAGTAACCATCAGCAGAATACGTCGCTCCTCCTCATCCACCACATCCTCATCTACCTCTCCCTCCACCACCTCCTCCCCTCCCAAAGAAAACTTGAGCAGCGGCATTCGACACCGAAGGGAGAGGAAAAAGGGGGTGAGCCAGCAGGGTGGGAAAGGAGGAAGAGGAGGGGAGGCGGGCAGGAGGGTCCGAGGGGGAGGCGACCGTGGACGAGGACAGGGTTGTGTGCTCAAACAGATCCACCTCAACGTGACGGATCTTGGTCTGGGCTACCTCTCCAGCGAGGAAATGATATTCAGGTACTGCTCGGGACCATGCAGGAAGTCTGAGACCAACTACGACAAAATCCTCTACAACCTCTCTCATAACAGGAGGCTTCCTCACAAAGACACGCCCCCTCAGGCGTGCTGCCGCCCCACAGCGTTCGACGATGACCTCTCGTTTCTGGATGACAATCTCGTTTACCACACTGTGAAGAAGCACTCTGCCAGGAAGTGTGGTTGTGTGTAGGGAGTGTAAACTAATGTTTGGCTTTGTGTAATTTTGCATTGACTCCCACTTGGAAGTATGGTGTCGGGTGTTTTTCCCTCAGAAAACGTGAGGAAACTTTCTGGCGCGATGCCTTACCATGCTTGACTTGAATCCAACAGTACATGAGTAAATAAGGGAAGGAGATGGTTAGTTTCTAGCCCAATGAATAGCGACGATCGATTGGCTTCTTCAACTTCTGCTCCGTCACAAAATCCTCAATTTGCTTTACAGTCCACACGTTGGATCAATAATGTGTTTAGTGATATTTTAAATGTTGGATATTCAACCAAAAAGACGGAAACCAATCAAACGCAAGCATAACTGGGCAGACTCCCTCTGTCTACTGTATAGCACATGTTACATGGACACTTGAGAAATGTATTTATGAGATCTTAAATATATTAACTTATTAATATTAATATTAATATTTATTTTTGCTTTTATAAAATTCATAAATGTTATTTATTATTGTAATATTATGTTTAACAGTGTGCCAAAGGGTTACATCAAACCATTTTGATTTCCATATCAAAGCCGTAAAAGACAAGGTGGTTTAAATTGGAAAAATAGTTTTTATATCAGGATCTTAAAGGTGTTCTGTGGACTGTGGAGTTGTCTTGTATACAAACAACTGCACATGGGCGCAATACTAAAAAACAGAAACATTGCTCTGTGGTCACAGGAAAACGTTCCTTACCATCTCAACGTTTACAATGTGCTACAATTTCAGTATCATGCGACTGCATTGTTTCCCCTATTTTTTATTTGAAGGTAAAAAAAAAAAAAAAAAGCTATAGATTTGTTCTCATGATGAGACGAATACTTAATGATTCCTGGTTAGTCTCATATCCTCCTCCAAGATGAATTGCTGTGTGATTGAAACAAAAATTCCTCACTTTATAAACATGAGTGCATCTTTATTTTTATACAGTATTCACCTTTAAATTGTCTCATTGAAGTGTTAATAAATGCATTCTTACACAACAAAGTGTATTCTGCAATGTACACACAGGAATCAGCGTTTCATTTGTAGACAGGTTTAGAAGAGAGAGAGCACACCTTGCTGTCATAAATCTGTCAACTTAGTCACTATCACAAGGGAGGAAGACCCTGAAAAGTGAATGGTGGCAGACATTTATCACTGTATTTCTGTCACTTTTTGTGTAGAAGCGGGAGAGGAAGAAAAGAGCGAGGGAGGAATCTATTGAAACCTTCGAGAGAAACATAAAAGGATGAATAGAATCTGATGTTATCAAATGACAGGGACCGGCAGCATCCAAACCCAGCACAGTACTTTATCTGTAGTCAAATAAGAAGAAGGTGAAACCGTCAGTGAGGGATGAATACATGGATGAAAGACGGATGTTAAGGATCTTTTAACATAAAGAAAACGCAGAAGAATGAGCAGCGAAGTTAAGACGTAGCGCATTCTGAGAGGCAAGATGAGGAAATGACAGTGTGATTAAAAGGTGGCGAATATCTAGAGAAGACAATGATGTAGGAGAACATGAGAAGAGAAGTCTTGCTTAACCTATATGTGTGTGGTCGATATCTGATCCACCCTCTGCTCTCTCACATTTCACAGCCCTGAACTGTGAGTCAGTGCAGCCTGGTCCAACAACTACAGAGCAGAAGCAGGCCTCCCAGTCCTGAGACCTTATTGTATTTTCATAAAACTCATTATGTTTGTAAAATCAGTCTGAGACATTTTACCAAGAAGGATTACACACCAGTCAGCCTCAGAGCAACGATCCTGACAGTTGGCTTTCACTCTAAGATATGTTTATATTCCTGAGGTCATGAAGAAATTTGCTCCTTGCTTGAAGCTATATGAT
The DNA here is from genome assembly GCF_045865225.1 of Trachurus japonicus. Classification (NCBI taxonomy): domain Eukaryota; kingdom Metazoa; phylum Chordata; class Actinopteri; order Carangiformes; family Carangidae; genus Trachurus; species Trachurus japonicus. The sequence goes on along the minus strand of NC_140915.1, from coordinate 22,997,018 downwards.
GATACTAAATTAACATATCACCATGGTAACGGTTTAATCTTCAGCCATTAACTTTGATTCAAAACTAGTAGCCTAACTCTGTTTTCACAAAACTGAAAGGACTGAAAAATTGTCTGAGGTTGAATTTCATTTTGAGTTTCCTTGCTCAGCTGAAATCCAGAGTGAGTCAACACTTCCAACCACCATTACTTCTGCCTCCTCAACTCGTTATAGTCGTCTTCTGACCACAGCCGAACCAGCTATCGTGTAAATATTTCTAAAATATATGACACCCACAGTGCAGCATGCTCAAATGCTACAGTAAAACACTGTTTAAAGGGCCCAATCAAACATATTCCTTCGATTAACTATAACGATAGCAAACTGTTACTGGCTCCACTGTGTAAAATGTCTGAAACAAGTTTGTCAGCTTTAGCCTTTGACAACAGAGGAAATCATTAGCACTGCCTGACAGTCAGAGGATAGTGGTATTAGTCAGATGAGTCTTCTTGCTCTTTTGTTCGTGGTGTCAGAGGAGCTTGTAATGAAGTATAATGTTCCAGCAGAGTGTAACACAACACAAGTGTTAGCTGTTAATGGGATGGTGTTTGAAACAGGTGCTGAATATTGGCAGGACTGTACACAGTGACACATTACTCTACATTTCAACTTTAGAGAATCAGTTCACTGAAATTATAGAATAATATATTTTCTTTTTTGCCTCTGTTTGGTGTCAAGTCATGCAGATATATTTGGATTTATTCGCTTACGTTTTCAGTTATGAGATTTAAGCAGGTCAATACAGGAAGGTTAATAGATGATATGTCTTTGGGTTAGATCCTTCGAATTTTCTAAAGGTGTATTCACACCTGTGGTTCTTTGCTTTGTTCCTGTTGCATTTTGTTTTTGGATCGTTTGTGTTCACACTGTAACAGTTCAAAGCGGTCCAAAGTTGTAAACAAATGCCATGTGCTAACCGACTTCTCTTATTGGTCAGAAATCTTCCCTGGAAGGAGGAGGAGGTTGCTCATGAAAAATAAAAACCATGGAAGAGAGCTAGGTCTCAACTGCTCTGAAAATTAAAATCTGACCCTGTCCGAACTGCGGTTGAAGCACCGACCCGACCCAATCCAAGTCATTTGTGTATATTTTCGTCCCAAATCTGACCAGAACAGCCAAAAAAAAAAGAAAAAAGAAGCCAACCGGAGTGATCCTCAACCCGAACTCGGCCTGAATCAGCGCGTCCGGTCGCTGTATCGGCTGTGTCGATTACGTTCTCACTGTAAACGAACCACTACAGGGCTCGAATGGAAACAAGCCGTATCTAGATCTAGATCTCGGCCCGCTTGTTTTGTTCCCCATCCGAGCACGATTGTTGTGTTCACATATGACCAAATGAACTGATCTTTGAGGTTGAAAAAAAAGTTTTAAAAACATTAATGTTAAAGTTAATAAAGTATTGGTCCCAGACTTTTGGATTCCACTGTCCCATGATAAAAAGATGAAAGCCTCATATATACATATAGAAATTAGCTGAAAGATTTATATGGATATTTTTATTGAGAGTTATTGAGGGTGAAAAGGGCACGTGAAGTTCATTTTTCCCATGATTTCCAAACCAATCTGGTGACGCTGCTGTTGAAGTCGACCTCCGACTTCAAGGAGATAAAGCTTCCTTTGCACCTCATAGCCTGAGTTCATGAAGTTCTCCGTGGTAGCTCAGATTCTCATCCTTCAAGTCAAACCAGTGGCCAGCTTGTTTCCAAGAGAAAGTCTCTGTGGGCAGAGCCCCTTCTGCCACTATTGTGCCTGATGGCGTGAGAAGAGATACAAATGATAACCTAAATGTATTTGTAATCACGGTTGTAACAAACATGTTGAGGGTCTTCATGGGAGATTTGTCAAACCACAAGAAGCTCTTTGTGCTGCTGCCCTGAGATCTGTCAGTATGACTCAGGCCACATGACGAGTCAATTCTAAGAGACAACCACAGAAGGAGGAAGGAGAGGCATCACAGATGAAAACAATACAGCTACCAATTCAAGGGCTATGACGACAACACAACATTGATGCTGTCTCTCCCCGTTTCTAAGATCAAAAGAAGATCCTGCATCTCTTATCCTCTTATCTTCACTAGTGATAGAAGTTGTGTGTTTTAATGCGTCTTTTATCAAGAATTCTCAAAAACTTTAAAAGCCCTGAGGGTCATAAACAAAAATGCAAAAGTAGTGGAGAAGTCTGATGTTTTGGCAAGTTCTACACTTAAAAAGATGGCGACGAGTCTAAAGAAAACACTATTTTTGTGATTTATACAAGAAACAGGCTCTTTGACGTGTTTAATAGTGAGTGCAATAGTTTAAGGAACAGTGCAGTGCTGTCATCGGACTGGCTGCAACACAAAGCAGAGGCAAAGGGGATTAACATGGAGCTGTAACCGCAGTGCACTGATCATCTTCAACTGGCCTATGGCCAAACCTCTAGTCTGGACCACCAGCCGCAGGCTCCCCACTCATCACTATTACCACGCACACACACAGACATGTATTATCTGTCATCACTGTAGTGAACTGCAGATGGAATATACAGTGATTAAGCCGATGGGCAGTGAGAGGGAGCGAGAGGACAGTCAGTCCCATCTCATAACATCGCTGGTGGAATGTGAGAAAACCCTTCACTTTCAAAAATGTTGGCTTCCTTTTTTTCTTGGGGTTTTTAACTTTTTCTGTTCTTGCAGGAGACAATGAGGCAACACATGATGCAGTCACTTTTCTTTTTCTCAAATATGGTTATTGAGCTTTCTCTTCCCTTTTTTTTTTACATTAAAGCAGATATCAGTGGCACGGCCGTTTCGGCTAATGCTGTGTTCAAGGCAGGCTTTTGAAACCGTAAGTTACAGCTTCAAGTCACAACTACGACTTGGTAGCGTTCCAGGTAACCCTGAAATACTTCATGTAAGTGATTGCTGACGGAAAATAGGACTATTTAGGACTTATATTAACAAAAACATTCCACTGATATCTGCTTTAACATAATAAACACACAACAAAACACTCAGTACAACATGTGTCTAGACAGCCCATACATCTCACATAACCCTCATCAGTACAATGAATAGGAAACAGCCCACATAACCCCCCATAGAAAAACTAGATAGATTAAAATATATATATTATATATTTGGTAGAAACAGTATTTTAACACATGACTGATTAGTGCTGTATAGGAAAAGCTGGTTGGGGAGTGTGAATGTAACACAATCACCAGTGTGTGGGAGAGGTGTTAGTTCAGATGGTTAAATATTCAGGTGAAACCTGAGAATGCGCATTACAATGTTCTGCCTCACACCTGTGACACATCATGTAAGAGTATGTATTCATACTGCGCAAATCTGTATTTAGAAGTGGCCTGATGTGTTTTATTGTGCAGAAACACAATGAAAGGAACATATCAAATGAACCGACTCTGAGACCATTTAACTGTTCTTCAAAGTTTTAGCTCTATGATTCATATTAGGTCAAAGGAGGAAATACACCTGCAACACTTGACCTACACATCTTTGAATCACAGGATAATCTCAAAACCTACTGGGTCATATGATCCTGTATCTCAAATGACCTACGGGCTAGTTTCTTTCTCAGTTTTTTTCCCCAATTTGTGATCAAACTCACTTGAGATGAGGCATCACCACTCAGCCACCGTGTCTGTAAAGCAATGGTCATGAAACCCTTGAAGTTTTTCCAGCACTCAACAGCTTTTAGCCCTTGCTTTTCTCCTTCACTGGCAATACTTTAGGAGTTCATGTGTATAAACCCTTTTCTGAATGAATGCACCAACATGCAGGAGGTAAAGCAGAATTTCAGGCTGGTTCGTGACGTGGTTTTCCGTCTGCTTCGGTCTGTGTTGTAGGAGTGTAATGATATGAAACAGCTTGCAGACAGAACGGACAGTAGCCCTGCTGGAGTGGAAACAGTCTGCTCCAATGTGACCACACTATGTCAAGCAAAGAGGGAACTGCTGAGATGAGTTGACGGCCTGTTTGAAAGCGGTGTGATCCTGAATGACACTGCCAACGACACACACCAACCAGCAGGGATTTGCGTCAGCAGAATGATGAACGCTGAATTGTTCAGGATTGTGAGAGAATGTAAAGCTCTGTGAGATTTTTGCCTGTCACATTTATTAACAAAGGAGTAAATTAAGTCACTAACAGACAGAACAGATATCAGATATGAGTGGGTTACTGGTGTATGCATGTCAACATGCCTGCTAAACTGCCTATATGTGAGTCAAATACAGCTATTGACAAATCTGGAGATTTCAACTAGATTACACATTATTTTCCTCAGATGCAGTTGCCATAGAAATGCAGATGAACAGCTAAACAATGAATATGAATGAAAGAACAAATATCGGCAAGTTGCAATTTTGTCATTTGTCGAGCCTAAAGTGAACCAGGTCACTCAAACCAGACTTTAACTTCAATTTAAAACATAAGCTAACAAAAGTAAACTGCTGTAGCTGCTCAACTAAACTGTTAGCTACCTGAAACAATAAACTCTGTTAAGTAACATTTACCCCACTAACTAGGCTATATGCTACAAAAAGTACCTGTTGATCACGGGATATAATCAAAACAAAACATTTTCTCAACACTACTGTTTCCAGAGTTAAAAATTAATACTTAGTCTAAATGCATGCAGTTGCATTGTACATGAGTCTTTCTTGAACACAAACAAGACTGGGGGCAGAAAGAGAAATAATATGTACTAAAATCGAACCCAGTCTGGAGCCATTTATTTTTATTGTAGTTGGGCCAGAACCGATTTAATCCCCAAAGACAGCAATTACTATAAATCTAAAACAAACCGTCAACAGTTGTTAACAGCTATTATATTTTTTGGAAGATAATTAAAGTTTAAGGCTTTTATTCCTGCTATTTGCTCCAACTTAATGGGACCTGCTGCGTCACTCACCATGAAAAAAAAAACAATATGAATTTGGGAGTTACAACATACTACAGCTGTTCCCTTTGGGGTTATAAAGGTTATGAATGTTACACAATGTACATAGCATACACTGTCAATACATCAATGTACATTCCTCTCATCGTTTACACATATGGCTCCAAAGCACCTTTGCCACGCTGAGGTACAGAGTGGAACTGCTCTAATCTCCCTTGTAAACACAGTAGTGGTGTGTGTGTGTGTGTGTGTGTGTGTGTGTGTGTGTGTGTGTGTGTGTGTCTAAGACCCCAGGAGTCAAACCAGACCCCAACTCACCATTCATCCTCCCCTCATGAGGAAAAGGCAGTCCTCCCTTGCTCCTTGCTATCCCTCCATCCTCCTGTCTTTCACCACTTCTAAAATCTCTACATACCCCCTCCCATCTGACCCTCTGTCCCTCGTGTCCTCCTGCGTTTTGATGTCCTACAACTTAATCCATTGATGTCTTCGGCCCCCTTGGTCCTTTCTGTTTTCTTGTTCTCTTTTACTCCATGAATAAATGCAGTCTGCAGCCCTCTGTGTTCTTGTGTGTAAATCTACACTGTGTCTGTAGACTCCCAAGTATAAAAAAAAAGGAGGAACCTCTCACTTCCTCCATAAACACCACAGCAAGAGCTTCTGAGGCTTTCACCCTCTGTAAATGCAGTTATGTCTTGTAAATAAGAGAAACATAAAAAGTTGTTGAAATGTCTGAGATGGGAAAAGATCTGTGTTTCTTTAGCATGACCATTTTTCCAATATGCTCTAGTTACATGTTAGCTACAGCTATCGCATTAGCCTACCCGTCAACTAACATTTTTTAGCTGCGACATTAACATAAATGATGAGGGTTAGACTTAATGTGCTGTTTTCTGCAGTCTGTTTTGTTTATGTTGAGTATTTATAAGACTTTTTTTTCTGTTTGTTTCATTAATAGCCTAAGATTTATGTGTTAATTACTGTAGTGTGTATGTAATTGCAGCCTTAATTGTTTATGTTTTGTTTGGGGGGCGCATACAGTTTAACTTTAATTCCTAACAAACAATGCGACATGCACACACACACACAGTTGCACCAGTCCTGCATTCTTATCTTCAAACACAAACCACATCCATCTAAACTCAAAGCCAAGCAGAAAGAGCAACACTGCACTGTGCCAACAACTGACACGCCACTGAATCATGCCGGTGTAAATCTACTGCTGATCAGGACGCTAAAACAATATGCACTTCCCGACCATGTAAGCAAGCACTCCTCTGTGATAGCTGCAGCATTGCACAAGTGTCTCCTCATCTTTGTCAAATTCACAGCATGAAATAAAATAAAATAAAACACAAGATTGTTTTAAATTAGAAAAAAGATGCACACCTCAATGAAATCTAAATATTTAAGCCAAGTTTCTCCATTCATGGTCATGTTCTGATGAAAGACACAGGAGAGATGTATGAACCATATCCAGACTCACAACACTGAGATTAGATGTCCAGATCAGCCCACTGATACAAGCACATGAGAATCTGAAAAAACAGTGGTGAACACACACCGGGTGCTTGAGTAAGGCAACCAATCACAGCTTAATAAATGAATGGATCATGACAGAAAAAGCAAAAAAAAACATTACCACCAAAAATTGCAGCTATTTACGCTGACCATGAGTAAACATTGGTGTGTAACTTTCCAAAAATACCTTTACAAGTATTTACAAGCCTGTGATCCCCTAACAGACATCTGTTTCCCCCCTGAGGTGAATGGACCCTGAAATGAATCCTACTAAGCCAGAAAATGACTCACAGAGCAAAAACAGGGAGCAAACAGTTCAAACCTCTGACTCACAGCCCCTTTATAACCCCTCTATAACCTTTCTTAGTCGAGTACGACCTTCTAATGACCCTTCATAGTGCCTTAATAACCCCCATGCAGGCCTAAGTGAGCAGAGACAGAACTGATGGAAATTTGATATCTGGTGCTCCGCTGCCCTGTAATTCACTCACACACATCATCTAGCTTTGACCAAGAGTCCACAGGCAGGTAGGATCTGCTCACAGGCATGCAGACAGCACAGACGCATCATGTTCACATGAACACAACCACAGACACACAGTGGCTGATGTCCAGCTGCTGTAGGTATGAAGGCTACTTTTCACTGTTAGAAAAGAAGAAGGGGGATAGTAGTAACGTGGCATGTTTATTTGGCCTTTGATTCATTTAAGTTATGCCATATGGTAGAAAGTGCCCCACAACACCGAGAAGCAGACACATTTTTAACAGATTACCAGAACAGGAAATAAAACTTTGACCTCTGTCATGTTTCTGCCATGCTTTAACCTTTGAGGTACGCAGAACAACAGTAAGTCTAAAAAAACAACTCCTCTCCTCTCTCAATGCAAAAACAAAAGCCCTTCCACGGGTTACTTTGAGCTAATCACTCAAACTCTTACAGCAAGTTCCTGCACTTTCCAAAAGACACTAAACTCTGGCAGATGCAAACCAAAGCAACAAGATTATAATGTATTTCAAAGCTTGTTTTTTTGGAGAATGCACATACGCAAATATTCCGTTATTTCTGAGAGTTGATACCACTTTCTGTTTGGTTTGGTAAATATGAAGCTGCAGCCAGCAGCCTAGCTTAGTACAATGTCTGTAAACATAGGAAGAAGCTCTGTCCAAAAGAAACTAAATACATCCAAGTAGGATATTATAACCTGATCAGATCTGTGCAAAAACAGGCAAAAAGGTGTGAAAGCGATGTGTATTATTGGACAAGAGTCCAAGTGGAGGTCTCAAACCTCTGTACAAAAATGACCCTAACAATATCACCACGCTGTGTCTAATGAGAAATTATTGAACAGAGTTATTTGTCTTAACAACAGACTGAGATAAAGAATGGCAATAAACCAGAACATGTGCTTGATAGAAAACCATGTGTAAATTCAAAGTAGGTTTCCAGCTGCTTTTTTCCCGTTCTTTTTTTTTGCAGAGCTCAGTGTGACTGTGGCATCACTGTGGGACACACTTTCTGTCTTGTTTTCTGCCTAAATCTGTGGTGGATCTTCCCTACTGTGGATTCTGTGGATAAATTGTCCTGACACAAAAGAATAACATTTGAGAAACTGTTATGTTTCATGCCTTAGCTGAATTATGGGCGAGCTGAAATGGAAAAACCTGCTGTGTGTAAACCAGTCACTCACTGAATCTATTATTCAACAAAAGATACCCCTGATTACGGCGCTTTTACACTGAGGCTGAACACACAGGAAACTATCAACATACGCTGAAGTCACACAGGAAGCTGCCGTAATGTCAACAAAGCACAATGTCATCATCAAAGGATCCATAACAAGAAGGAGGAGGCCCTGGCCTCACATGCATCAGGGATGGAAGGGAAACCCATGGAAAAAAAAAACTGCCCCACACACCACACACACACACCTACACGCTTGTGATGACAGCAGTAGAGACTACTGCTACTTAGGCTGCAGATGACTTGAGTGAATGGCTGCTCACTCTTTTCAGCTTTTCATCAGCTGCTTCTTTGTGATACAGACTCTGTTTTCCCTGTGGACTTTGTTTCTCGCATCACCAACCAGATGCCTTTTTTAGATGAGAGTTAGTCGAAAAGATCTTGCAAAAATCAATATCTCACATTGTGCCTGCACATATCTGTCTGTCTGTTTGTGAGTGTAAGTTTAGAAACTATTTTTTCATCAGGACAGACAGGCAGACACTGCCCATTGTCCAGCGCAACAAAGAATAAACTAACCTTAACCAAGAGACTGCTGCTGCACAGCACAAAACACATTACAGGTCGGCACAAACAAGCACTTTGCAAAGGGCAAATGCTGCACACAGTAAACCGTATATTGGACAGCCACAGAATGATGCATTGTTGTTTTCTGTAATTTGTATTGCTATTGTTGTTAATGACTGTGCTGAAGTTGAAAAGTCAACATCTGTCTGTCCTGAGCAACGAGACGGACAGTTTTTCAAATGTGAATCCTATTACAGCAGTTGCGTCATTCCTCCCCATGTTTGCCACACAGCTGTAGTAGAAGTTGATTTGTCATCTAAATCTGGACACAGTTAGCTGCTGGAACAGAAATCAAAATGCCAAAGCTGGTCATCATGTAGGTCTAAGGGAGATGAATTTTGACTCCGTTGCGCTGTTTTGACAGCTAGCTGGGAGAAAGAGAGTTGGGGAGAGCGATCGCTTTCTCTCTTTATCTCCTTCTTTTTCTCTGCCCCCATTTCCTACATCTGTAAAACCGATTATTCTTGTGCCGGATGGGTGAGATTAACCCCTAATAAGACTCCACATTAGCACCTCTCCGCTCTACAGCGTCTGCCTGTCTGTGATATGACGGATTAGCTGCTGAAAGCCTTGCGGTGCGGGGCAAAGTAACAACACGCACCTTCTCCAGGTCATGGAGCAGGGAGGAAGATAACCTTTGAATTTTGGCTTTGTTTTTACAACTTGCGTTTTTTCTTGGCACCTGGCTGAGTCTCTGTCTCATGTGCACACACCACACCATCACATATCCTCCTCCTTACATCTTCCCTCTGTTAGAGGCCCTGTGAGAGTTACACACACACACACACACACACACACACACACACACAGAGACAACTCTGGAAGAGTTAAGACTTTGCCCTCAGCCAGGTCATATCGACTTCCCCTGTGGGAGAGCGGGAACATACAGTGTATTAAAAATTCATGGCGCATGTCTTAAACTGGAATGATCCATAATAAAATAGGTTCAACCAGGCTGAGGGTGACAGGCAACACAGGAGAACACACAGACACACACTCAGTTAATAACCACAAAAGACATTAATCAGCCTGGCAACAGAGAAAAACCACAAATGCAAACACAAATTTATGCAGAACTAAGTTCACAAAATTCCTGCACCAAGTGTTTTATACACATTTCGATAACCATGCCTCTGGGGGCACAACGCCCCAGAGTCGACACACAAGTCATGATATTGATTTTCTCACTCATGCAAAGACACGCAGTCTAAGTCTTTCAAAATGACGCTTATGGATGCCACCTGTCCATATGGGATGTGATAAACACATCAGGGCCTCTGTCTTGTTTAGCTGAATTTAGTCTCTGTGGCTGTTAACACACGGCACCAGCCTTCCTGCCCGGCCTGTCCTCTCTTCCACGCCACCCCACCCAACACATACTCAAACTGACACACTCAAACAAAGTGTCCAGGGTTGCCTCTGCTTGCGGTGGAAGTTATCCATCACATTTTCATTCCCTCTCTTCATGGAGCCCCTCACAATCACCTCATCTCTCCTCGTCACATCTGCCAAAAAACCTTTTTCTCACGCTTGCAGCACCGACCGTTTGCAAATGTGCCCCCTGTGAAAACTTCTTAGACTTCACTATATTGACATGATGTTGAGTTTTCAAGTTTGGCCATCACCCCAAATCCCTGGATGACACCTCAGCTTGGTTTGAAACACTTTGAAAAAGGAAATGCCTCAGTGGTTGATATACTGCAGATCTATGGTGGTCAGGGTCAAGAGCTGTTTGGTGGATAGAAGCTATGGATTGTTTACATTGTTCTGCAGATTCAAGTCACTTGATTGATTGTTTAGTCTATGAGACAACAATTTCAGAGGGCCTCAGTGTCCTGTATCTTTGTTTTTATTTTTTGCACAAAACAAAACAAAAATCCAGATATCTAGTTGTTTATGATATGAATGAGTAAACTATGGCACAGTTTCCCTTGCAAATATAGCAGTGTTTCTGCTTCACCTGTTTCTGTGGATGATCATCACTGCCACTAAAAACTACAACAAACAAACAACAAAAACAAAGTAGTAGCCTACAGGTATTGACACTAAGGGGACAGAGAGACAACAAAAAACAGCTGCAGCCTTTAGCCCTCACGTTGTTAGCATCGTTAGCTCCTTGCTTCACAGCAGCGCTGACAGTTAGCTATCCTGCTAGCAAACAACATTTGCCAAAAGTGTTTGATAGTCTACTGGTAAAAGTTATCTCCGCAAAAGTGCAAAACGGATATAGGTTCAGGTTGTGTAGCAAACAAGTTACTTACACTTCAAGCAGAGGAAAGGCCAGTCCCGAGTCTGCTAACAGGGTCTTCTGTCTTGATAGAGGAAATCTCGCTTCAGACTTCATATTATTATCTGTTGTAAATGTGACACAGGTTGAGAAGAGTGAGAAAACTAGTTTTGACTGGTTTTAGCGGGCAACCGGTGCATGGTTTCTTTAATTAAGGCCTTTTTTTTCTTTTTGGAGAAAAATCACAGTGTCTGTCAAAGGAGAACATTTCAAAAGCCCGCGTTTACCTGGAGGCGCAGTTTGTTGTCCCACCTGTGGGCGGGCTCTGTCGTCACCTGTGGAGAGGAGGACCCACCCACCCAACAGGACGGACTGACTTACTCATCAGAGCAGAATCAAAAACAAGGAAGAGACACACAATATCCTCCTTTACAGGACGTTGTATCTTAGGATAGGTGTTTGCTGCTTTGTGATTGTTTAACAGAAAGGTTGGCGGCACTTAAATAGCCTGCCCTACTACATTTCATTTTCTCAGCGGTGTGAAGAATCAAAGCACTGTGAAATTGTTGTTGACACTTTCTGAAGGTCAAATTAGCATCCCCCCCCTCCCTCTTCCTTTTTTGCTGCAATGACACCATCAAAGCAGAAAACTGCAAAAACAGACAAAAATAAAAATGATATTCACATTGTGGGAAGTTACCATATAATGTAAACAGTGTTGAGGCTTATAGTGGGAAAAGAGAGCTTTGAAAAACATGTACTTATATTAAATCATAAATCAGCATCACTGTGTCCAAGAGCAGAAGGCAGACATTTTTCTGTGAAAAAGATCCATTGAGTCTCTGAACCCTAAAGTTTCATAAGGCAGTTTGACAAACACTGGATCAGGGCCAATATAACAGTATATAGAGAGATTTACAGCCTGTCAAAACACTTTTTTGAAAGCCAAAATTCCAGTTTGATTTGTGCACAGATTGCCACAGCTTTGTCTGAATTGAATATAGGTGCAAAAATATATATAGCACAGTATGTATGTATACATGTATAATATATACATATATATGTACAAATACTAAAGGTCTGCAGAGCTCATTGGAAATAGGTACAATGAGTGATTTTGACCATGACTGGAGAAAGCATTATGGAGATATGGCCCACTTCCTGTTTGTGTCATCACTGCCAACTTTGCCTCAGCCAGTTCATTTTAAATAAATGCTCCTGCCAGAAGTCTGAAATAAACTCACTCACAAACTAAAATAAAACGCTTCATTTACTAGAGCCCATCAGTTTTATGGGTTTTGGCCAATATGTGGAACTTCAACACTCAAATGCGCTCGATAAAAATAGGACAAATGAGAATGTTACAAATGGAAACTATGCAAATAGTTTCTGTGTTAACCAGAAAGAATATTATCGAGAATGAATCAACAATATAAAAGAAGCAAGATTCAAATCAGTGAATAAAATGGCTGGAACTGCTTTGTTTGGAGTTTGTACTCATTTGAATATGAAGTTTGATTAAATTTGGTGTGTTGGTGGCGCTGCAGGAGTATTATATTGGTAATATTTCATCTTTCAAACTAGACACCCTGCAAAACCATCTGAAAGTTAGTGCAGTTGGTACCTACTCTGGCCAAAGCCAAGACAGTTTTAAATTAACTAAACAACTTTTTTTTCTCATTTTTTTTAAAATGTCTGAACAGTCGAACAAACCACGTTTTAATCACTGAAGAAACTCTGGGGCAGATTTTGCAACATTAATCAACAGCTCAGAAGTTTGGATGAGTTCCCAAAGGGAAACAAAAAGCAACCCAGGACAAATGTGTTCAGCAGCTGACAAGCCTGTGTGGCTTATTCTGTGCTTTCAGCTTGTACTGAGACAGATAATGTGCTCCATTTGACTGAACAGCCTCAAGTAAAGATAGTGTAAGCGATTGTTATCCATTACATTTTGTAAAAATCAAATTCAGTGAAAATCTCCAATGGTCTGCCAGCTGTCCATTCTGTGGGCTTGAAGAAAAAAACAATCTGATATTCATTATTTTAAATGAAAAAAAAAACAGCTTGGCTTGCTTGTGAATTTATTTGGTTGAGTAATGTCTGCCAAGAAATGTGATGTTACCCTCCAACCTCATTAGCTTAGCTACAAACCTACAGTCATCTTTTCTGTCTGTGTAATTTTGTAAAACAATTTAAACCACTATCTCTCTGGTCAAAGAATGTTTTACATTATAAGGTTCATTATGACTCAGTCGTGTCCATAAATTTGGGAGGAGGAGCTTCTGAAGGAGCACTGATTTGGGGAAAGCTTTGACAGTTTTAGCAGCTGGTGGAGTGTGCTGCCGTCTAGTGGCTGCTGAAACAATCAAACATTTGCCTTTCCTTTTTCCCTTGGGATGTCTTGGCATTTAAACAAATTTAGAAATGGCAAGTCTTATTTTACATGTGAATATTTATTAATAATTACAACAACAACAACAAATAGAAAAGTGTATATAGAAAAAGAAAAAAAACACACAAAACACAGTACAGTCTGATCAGACATCCATAAAAAATTCAACTCTAGGTACAATAACTACGTATTTTCAATGTATCGGTGATGGAAAAAAAGACACCACTGTACTTTTTTTTTTAAATATCTAAGGTTATGAGTGATACAATACTTTCAAAACTTGTTAAGAACACATGAAACAGATGAGTGAATCGGGTGAATGAAGTAATTTGTTTCTTCTTTCCAAGATAAGATAAAATGAAAGCACAAATGATGGTGGATAATCCCACTCACTTACACAGTCCTTGAAGTGACCAGAGATCACATGTCTCTTTACAAACTGACCGCCTTGGACTTTAAGATCTGCACAGTTTCCCGCATCTTCTGTATAGCCACCTCGTCGTCCTCCACGGCCTTAGAGCAGGCACGGTGAACTCTGCTGTGCAGCTCCTCCAGGCATTTCTGTAGCACAAAACGCCCAATGGTGAGCAATGACCCGCTAAGAACAGCCTCATCACATCAACACATTTTAACATTAGAATATGAACACAGGTTATTGAATAGTTTGTGCTTTAGTATTTTAGTATAATAATTGATGTTTGCTGTCATTTATTTCCTGTATGACAATCTATGACAATATTTGACACTTGATAGCAGTATTCTCTTAACATTGTGCTTGATCCACATAGATTGTATTTCCTACATGAGACTGACACATCGTTGCAGAAACATTTTACCTCTGTAGTCGACAGGTGGTTAGCAGCTGTGGTAAACACAGATGCCAGGTTGTTAGCGACTGTTCGTCTCTCCTCATTGGTCTCTTGCAGCACCAGGTGGTACCTTGAGAAGAGATGAACACAAATCTTTTATTCCGGGCATAAAACAGACAGAAATGGAGTATGGTAATCGCCATAGAAGACCATACTGTTGGTTTTGAAGCAGCAAGTTTTAGACATATATTCTTGTATTGATAATCACTTACTGTTGCTGTGCTGCCTTCAGCTGTTGCACTGCATCATCGTATCCATAATTTACTTTCTTCTCCAAAAGTGTACGATGGTTTTCCACAGAATCCATCTCTGCTGCCCAATCCTCCTCCTCTCGGGCCAGCTCCTACAGACACAGAGACAGAAAATCAGATATTACATGTATGAAGCAGTTGTGGTTTTTGTGTTATAAACATTTGTAAAAACCCAATTACTTTCTCTTTGTGCCTCGCTGCACTGAATCCCATTGTACTGGATACTATCACAAAAATTCTCTCTTTTTGTGGGTTTCTATACATTCTCTCTTTAATTCAATTTAATTGGTGGAATTGATGAAAAATGGTTGTTCCATGTCTGTAAAGCAGTGTCAGTTGAGTCACTATTTAAAGGCTGCCAGATGTACCTGCATGTCAGATTCCAGCCGTTCATCCAGCTTGCGAACCTGCTCTTTCAGCTGCTTCAGATCGTTGGACTTGTCCAAGATGTTTGAATTCAACTAAAAGACACAAACACACAACCAAAGAGACAAAGACACAGAACAAGTGTTAATGTCAGAACCCCATCAGACACAACATTTTAAACCTCACATCCCATTCACTGTCAATTTTTGGAGATCACAGAGAAAAGCCCCACATCTGCGACTCATCATTCATGTCATACGTGGTGTGTACATGCCTTCAGATGTGGCAATATTTCTGGACACACGTGCAACAGTTTTGTTACCTGTTCACACGACTCCTCCAGACTGAGGTTCATGTTGGCCAATCGACTGTTCTCCTCCTCCACATCACTGATCAGCTTCCTCAGGAGCATCTACAGCACAAATCACAACAAGTGCACACGATTCCACAATCTATCAGCAAACAGAATAAAATAACAATACCACAAATAGTTGCTGGCTAGTCCGTCTAGTTCATATTTAACTGATTTAAAATATAAAACTCTGTTCTTACATGGATGTAAATAACAGCGTATACTGGATCACTAGCTGAAGGTACCTGTATCTGTGTTTTATGCTGGACTGTACTGCTGGGTCCACTTTCAAAAGGCCTCATCTCAAAATCATGACCACAGGCATTCTCCGCAGACTGTGGGATCAGCTTCAGTTTACGCGCCAACTTGTGGTACTCCGCTACCTTTACCTCCGCCTACAATTGAGGGAAATAGGAGGACAGAGCAGACGAAGAGGGGCAAAGAAAAAAGAAACCACAGGTCAGAATATGAGTCACTGGATAAAAACAGCTGATCTTCTACACTAACTGTAAACCACACAAGCACAATAGAGACAAAGTATACTTAAAATTCACAAAATTGAGTTTCATTCTGTATGCAGAGAATGATATCAAGAAAAACACTGTGATTTCAAAAACCATGATTCATGTGTCATGTACCCCACCAACAAAATGGGGCTGATGCCTACGGCTCTTTGCTTGTGTGCTACATGTACTCAGTACCTTCTCTTTCACTTTGGCCAGCATGATCTCTGAATTCCACATGTGCTGTTCGGCGTCTTCAAGCGACTTGCTGAGGGTGGAGATGGTCTGTTGGAGCTCTCTTTTCTCTCTGTTGATCCTCTCCACGTCAGCTGGAGTAAACTTTTGCTTCTGTAGGAGGTTTTGCAGCTCCTCCCGCTGATGTTTTAGAGATTCCACTTGACTGACTGCAAAAACGACAGGAGAATCATGATGTATAAGAAATCAGCAAGCCGCCCACAGATCAGGCTAACTATTGGTCAAATTGAGCCCATTTCATTTCCTGTGTTTACCAGAGGCCTCCGACATCTTATTCAGCTCTGAGTCTTTATTCTCCAGGTTGGCTCTAAAGGTTTCCAGGCTGCTTAGATAACTCTGGAGTTTCTTCAGATCTGCCTGCAGCTTCACCTTTTCTATCCTCTTGGTATTTAGACGGTCCTATCCAGGGGAAGGAGAAAGAAAATGATCTGTGTGATGTCTTGCTGCTCATCCTACTCACATTTCATCTACTGAAAGAACTCGGCACACTTTAATGCACAACTTTCCAAATATTTAAAATCATACTCTAATCTACACACATAGGTTGGTAGTATTAATATTATTTAGGTCCCTGACCGTCTGGTTCTCTTTCTCCAGTCTCTCAACCTCATCACTGAGTATCTTGTGCTTCTCCTCCATGGAGGCCAGCAGGGCTTCATCAACGTTGTAAAGCTTCTCTGCAAAGACAAACAGAGCACACGCAATTCTTACTGATTATGTTTAAATATAAAGGGAAATGAATTGAATATTTTAAAATAAATAAATAGAAATAAATGCTGTGCTACTTAGTTTAGTGAGGAATGCGTCATCAAATACTTTAAAATAAATAAATAGAAATAAACGCTGTGCTTACTTAGTTTGGTGAGGAATGCGTCATTGTCGTCCTCAAATGTGTCATTACCCTGCATGAACCCGGCGTATGTCTCAGCTGTGTAATCAAGGAAGAGCTGGAAAACACACACACACACACACACACACACACACACACACACACACACACACACACACACACACACACACACACACACACACACACACACACACACACACACACACACACACACCACACACACACACACACACACACACACACACACACACACACACACGTTTACATAAAACAGAAATTTGTGCTACATTCAATTCTGTTGGGAACTTTGATTCCAAGAAAACCTGAGCAGCTTTGTTAACCCCAAAACTAAAGAAATATACACAGGTTTTTAAGTGATGGGGTGTTTCTGGCTCGTGATGCTGTGGAAAGATATCAAGGTACCTTGTTATAATCAGCCCCATCCTCAATATTGTCACCATCTTCACAGAAGTCAGTGAACAGCAGCTCCTGCTTACTCAGACTCCAGCTGACCTGACACACAGAACACACAAAAACATTTTAATGTATTTCTTTAAATAGAAATTAAACGGTTCATTCTATATTTGTAGCAAATCAACCTGCTTTTAGATAAAAAAAAAAAAAAAGAGGACCCAGAACCGATTGCTACTCACCTTGACGTTATTAATGAGCCACATGAGAGCACCCAGGGCCTGAGGCCAGGTATGGGGAGCTCCAACAGAATACATTGAACTCTTGGAGAGAACAAATGGATACCTAAAACCATAAACAGGATGAGCAACAATGAGCAATGCCAAAGAGTCGACATGGAAAATCATTAACAAATGGAAGGTATTAGTGCTTGTATATCTTTGTCTGTGATCTTTTTAATCAACGCATAAGTCCTGTGTTATATACGTATGATAATGTGTAAAATACGTAACACTAAATATATTTCACCTCAGGGTTCTTATGAGAGCTGGAACCTCCTCCTCAACTTTGGAGTCTGGCATCTGAAACGTTGGGTCCAGCTGCCGGTAGATGAACTCAAACATCTTCACAAACTCCTTGGTAGAGGGAGACTGGAGAGTCTTAGATGACAAAGTGCCCGGGTATCCGTACTCTGTTAAGAACTAGAAAGATATAAGACAGAATATCAGGATGGCTTCTGACCATTAAAATTACTTTTCATAAGACATTGATCCTGTACACTCATTACACAGACTGTCAAATTGTGTGTAACATAGTGAATTTACCTCATGTAGTTGTCTGATGCACTGCTGAACAAAAGATTTATCATGCAGAGGTCTGGTATCTTTGATCTTCTCAGTTCCTCCAAACCCAGACATGGTGCTGTTGCGAGGCATGCTAGCACCACTAGTTCTACAGTGAAAACAGTGACATACCACCTTTATATCAAATATAAATGTTGCTATTTGAAATTAAATAAAAATGGACATCTTCATTTTATTTGCATCTAAATATCTGCAATGTGGAAATGTAATGATGGGAAAGCAAAAGGCACATTCATAAAGTTAACAATTTACAAATTGGATTGTTTTTTTGATAGAGCAACTTCACTACTTTATTTAATATTACATCTGCTTTGCTACTATTGGTGTTTGTCCCACTTTATCAATGCATTTGTGATTTGCTTTCCATCATTACATTGTTACGCAGTTTCGTAAGTTTCTGAAATATTATTCACATACCGTGCACCAAAGAAGCTGGTCCGCCTTTCAGATGTCACCGACTGTGGTTTGGGTATATTGAGCTTTCCAAAGGAATGCTTACTGTAAAGGAACAAACTGAGTGTGAACAAATGGTCGTGCTTCACTTGAACAAGCAGCCAGCAATCCACCCATTACCTTTGTTAAACCATTTAAAATTATTGAACAGTGAAGGCTGAAAGTTTGTCATTGCACATAATAGAAACTGCAACATAAGTGAAAAAAGTAAAATAGCTTACAACAATTTTACTGCAAACTAATCAATTTACTGTTTTAGGCAGCTTTCAAGCAGAAGTGCCACTCATGTCTGCTGTTCTTCCTGGTCTTTTTTTTTTTCTTTAATTACACAGATCAAACTGTTCTAATCTAAAAATTAATGTTCAACTGTTACTACCAGCAAATGTTGTCCCACTTTATTCATATTTAAACTATTTCAGCATTCTTGTAGTGAGAGTAGTCACGTACTAAAGCATAATAATTCCTTCATGGGTGTGATTCACATTAGGTTTTACCAACCACACATTTGCTTGATAAAAGGGTGCAGTAAATCCAACCCAATCCATTTTATTTATAAAGCACAAACACAAAGGTAACAACCTACGTAGCGTAAAAAGCCAAAGAAAAGAGGTGGGTTTAAGAAGAGTTTTAAAATTAGAAAGTGAGGAGGCCTGTCTAATGTGCAGCGGTAGTTCATACCACAATTTTGGAGCTGCAGTGTCAGTGTAAGATAGCAGCATATTTACTGAATAAGTATTATGTCCAGAGACGTTATGTCTGAATGTATCGTAGCCTGAGTTACTTTCACCAACCTCTGGGGCGTTGTGTACACATTGCTCATCCTGTTGCTGTCTTGAACCCGCATCGGCAGCTCGGATTGTCTGCCTGCTCGACTCTTCCTTCCACTGGACACAAGTTATTATACAAAAGAAACATTTCACTTATTCACGTTATTGTACTGTTTAAAAAAGAAACTCACCCGCCACAATCTATAACTACACACTAAATGGGATAATACAATGGTAACGCTACGTTTTGACGTGACGACCGCGACTAGCCAACAACGTCCAAGCAAAGTTAACAAAACTGCCACATTTTGTGAGAAAATAACTTTCAGTCGGACAGAATAACATTAATAAAGGTCTTATAGTGAGTTTGAGACGTACCGCTCCATTTTTCGTGGGTTAAAAACTGATCAAATAAATCGATACACCGAGCAACGGACGAAGCAGCGAAACCGCCAAAACAATACAAACGGCGGTGACGTCAGCAGAGTACGGAGCGCAGTGTGGTCCAAGAAGGCTCCGTTTGAGCGATCTCTTATTTTGTAGGGTATGTTGTTTTACCATAGAGTGTTTTACACGGTATGATAAACAATTAGAATGAGGAAAAAATGATTTGTTATTTTTTTCTTGCTTAAATTTTGATACGATAACAATAGTTTTAAGTTTTCTTTATTCTTAAATGTACCTATAAAGAAATATAAACATACTTTTTTTTTTTTTTGTGGCATTTCAACATTTCAATTACATCCAGATTGCTTACTCTTTTTCCTTACAAATAAAATTAACTTTTGGCTTGGTCTTGGCCTTATGCGTAACACGCAGGGTTGATTTTTGTAGATAATTAGGCTATCTGGATCAAAATGAGCGAAAATGCACTTATAAAAACATAATGTTGTGTGATATGGGGTGGGGACATGTGCTAAGAGAGGAAGAAAAATAACCCCTGTGGATCATGTGACTACATTTTTGAATCGTCCACTCCCCTAAGAAATATATTGACCGATTAAATGGGTGTGTCATTCTGTTACCAAAAGCCAAAATAGGCAATGATATGTTTCCTAGAGGCAGCAAGCTATCATCAGGGCGGCTTCCACCCAGGATGTTGCACTACCGCCATCTACTGGTGCTGAAAAATTCCTAGCCATCGGTCAGATTTTGGCCGCCAGTCCAATTTTTTTGAAAGGCTGATTAGGCATTTCCTGCCTCGTCCATCTCCCACACATCCCAGTATGTTCTTTAATCCATTTCCTGTTTTCTGCATCCCCTCCATCATGGTCTTTTTCTCTAATATGTGTTTCCTACACTCAATTATCACATGCCCCCCAGTTTCCTGTTTTTACCTACCGTAACTGTTTCCCTATGACACAGAGTACTGCTTTATATCTATTATGTCATTAAATCATCAGCCCCTTCCTCCACAGAATAGTATATGTTATCTTCACATTGAAAAATACTGACACCACTGTCTTTTTGTTTACATGGGGTTTCCTTATATCATCTTCCAGACACAAAGCTGGATCCATAGTGGCCCTTCCTTTCCTAAATTGGCTCTGATAAAAGGCCACCATACCTCTTTATTCCAAGCTGTGCATCAGTCCCCCATTGACGGTCCGCTCCATTAATTTACATGCATTTGATGTTATTTTTTGGCTTTACAAGCGATCTAACTTGCCCAAAATGTAAACAAACATGCACACATTGTAATTCTAATTATTCATTGTAAAGACAAATTTAAGAAAGATGATCCAAGATTACTTATCTAAAATCTTTTTGGTAACAAAATCGAGAATAAATAAAGGTTATAATAACATTTGGAATTTGTTTGTGATCTAGAAACTATGGGGAGAAAAACAGGTTCAATACGTAACCGACTGAGTTAGTAGGAGACTTAACACAGTCGGTAAATCCTCTGACAAAATGACAGCAGTATTAACTGTGATAGTGATAATCCAAAATGTGTGTGACATTTGCCCCACATGATAACGATTTATGGATTACATATAGCCATACAAAAATATCCTGTGAAACATAGCAACATCTGTGTAGTAGTGTAGTTATCGATGTAGTTGTGTAGTTTGACTCTCCAAAGGGTGCAAAACAGAATTACATGATGGCATTTTCAAATACTAGAGCAACAATTTAAACCACAAATTCTAACCTTACTTCTAGTTTTGTTTCTTTGGACATCTATGAGGCTGAGCCTCTGTGACCTACCCTCTAAATTCCTTTCAGGCCCATCCGAGTTTTTAACAATGTCAAAGTCCTACACTTTTCTTCATTTGCAAAATGAAAAGATCAGATTAACACTTGAGCAGACAAGTGACAAAGAGAAGTAGAAAATTTATTGCAGTATTTGTTCCACCAAAAGGGTATGAATCCCCTTTTCCTCTTATTACTAGGGTGACCTAATACAACAAAATCTACATTTACAAAATATCCTCCTGCAATAGGCCACATATACTGCATGCGTAGTTCGAAATAGAATAAATTATATTCAGAGGACTCTGCCATTGTACAGCATGGACAAATAAAAGTGAACAAAAATAAAAATTCTTATTTTTTTGTTCTTTTTCTTTTTCTTTCAAATATCTAAAAGCTAAAAGGAAAAACCATCAGGGTGCTAGTAGTATAATAAACTCCAAAAACACTTTAATAAGAACATCAAAAAGACTAATTTCCAACATTCACTTAAGGTTTTATTCTTTTTTTTACAGCTTTTTTGTCTTCAGAGATATAAACATTTTAGTTTTTTGTCGTGTTAAACTATGATACAGTGGGAGTAGAAATGAGCGACTAGAATCTGCTGCACAACAGCGAAGGAGCTCCCACAACAATGTTGACAAAACATTTCCCTCCAGGTCTCTTTTCTGATAGCCTTTTTAAGGGATAATTTGGGTGAATTATTCCTTTAATGCCTTCTGGACTCTATCCTCGGAACTTGTACACAAACAAAACATGAGCAGTCCCTCTAATATAATAAGTCTTGTTTTGTGTCATTTTTGCAAGAATAACTCATGTAAAAGTATGTAGTGTCAAATATTCTTGCCCTCTTGTGTTTTCTTACAAAAATGAGGAAGGAGAGGAGGAGGGTAGGAATCCAGTGAAGTTTGGCTGTGTCGTTGGAGGTGGCAGGTTGAGGAGGAGGCGCAGGAGCAGGGAAAACGAAGATTCTGATAAAGTAGAAATGGAGCAGGGGGATCCAAAAACAAAAAACAAAACAAAAAAAAAAGGGAGGGGGAAGGGGGGGGGGCACCACCACACAGGAGCCATTAGCTAGCCCCTCCGTCCCGCGCTGCATACATTGAGCGTAAAGTCTGTACTACTTTGTTGCTCAGTTTGTGGTTGCTGGTCAAGGCAATCTTCTTGTAAATGATGTCCGACTCCTTAATAGTGTCCACCCAAGGCACCTGTTTGCGGCCGTCACGTTTCTTGGCCTCTGCCCAGGGCCCCGAGTAGGAGCCGGCCATCCAGTGGATGCTGTATCCGCTGGAGGTCTTGTTGATGACTCGAGCTATCTGCGGCCGGTCCTTGTATTTGGGGCAGCAAAGGGCGATCACATCCATGGACTCCACTTGCTCACTCATACGGCCGGGGTCCGAGGAGTCACCAGCTCGCCTTGACCTTCGAGAGGACTGCAAGGAGGATAGAAGAAAAAAGGTTGCAATATTTTCTCACATTGTTAGATTCTGTTGTGTTAGGAGTTTGTGTGTATCCGTGCGGCTGTCTCACCCCTGGAGTCCGTTCGTCACCCTCACTATCATCGTCATCTGTCTCTGGTCCTGCCTGATTTCGTGGGCTGGGTCCTGACATGGGGCCCAAGCCTCCCAGTAGGGCGTTTATGGCTTTGTTTCTGATGTTGGCGCTGGCAGACGCTTCTCCCTCCTCGTCCTCCTCATCTGGATCCAGATGTTCCATCAAAACCTTGAACTGTGTCGTGTTAAAAGACAAGAAACGAGTTCAGAGACGCCAACATCTACTAAAAGAACAATGTTGGGATAATCACTGCAAATTAATCAGTATTGAATGATACTGAATGAATGATTAAAGGGGAGAACCCTTCATAAAAACCAAAGGTACATTAATCTCATACATGACAGAGGAATAAAGGTCATGACCAAGTGAAGTCTGACAAATTAAGTTTATATCAGGCTGCCATGCACTTCAGACAAATGAAACAAAAGTGTAAAAAAAAAAGTTCTTCAGGCAGATGAGCCAGTTTTTTTTTCGTAGTTCATATTTCATCAATTAAATCTAAGTTCAGGAGTAAAGAAAACTATTTAGAAGTAATTTGAAACCACATGTAACTGGAGAAAAGACAAGAGAGAGATAAGAATAACTGAATCTGTGATGTAAAGAAAAACACTGGCAGTGACGTCTGACACCTGCTTCAGTACTTACATCTAGGTACTGTCTTACTATCCGCTTCTTGACATCGTCCGTCAGTGAGGCATGAGCCATGTTGTTGGAGATGAAGTCAATGGTTTGTCGTGGGTGGAAGTGAATGGTGCTTTTTCTGTTCACCGCCTTATCGTACACCTTGGCTGACTCTGTTGGAGAGTACTTCTGGATTTTACTGTTGGAAGATAAAACAATGTCGGTTTAAGTGGACGTGGACTTTCAAACAAAGGTGAATGTCTGAAGAGGTAGAAGTAATTCATACTGAAAAATGAAAACATTACTTTGAATATAATCTGTACAGAAACAAAGTTGTGTTGATTTTACCCGTCAGAGAATCCGTATTGGTTCTTCAGATGCTGTTTGAGCACCAGCAGCAACAGGATGCCCTGAACGGCATTAGCGAAATCCAAGAGACCCCCGGGGTTGTCTGGGAGGAGCCTCATTACTTTTTCAGCATCCTCTACATCCAAGTCCTCCAGATCGGACTCCGACTCCGAGCTCTCGGGAGCAACGGGTTTTCTGGCCTTTTTGGGCCGACGTACCACATCCTCGTCATCGCTGTTGATGTTTTCTTCATCGTTGCTCCTGGGGGAATCACAGTTCATCTTCTCCTCCTCGTCCTCCCCATCTGATGTGTGCTTCCATTCCTTCTTTACTTTCTTCTCCTTGCGCCTTGGTTCTTTTAACAAAAGCTAAGCAGAAAGAAACAAAGAATCAAATTCCATCCATGATAATATTTTGCACTTTCTCCAGCCCCATTTTTCTTCAGCTAACACACAACACAAATAAAAAAAAATATGTACACATACTACTCTCAAAAGCGCAGTTACCTCTTTGAAGGTTTGCAACAAGTTGCTGCCAGAAACAGACAATGTGATGTCTATGTGGTGCATGATGAAGAGAGGCTCCTCCTGGCTCTGGTATGGGAAACAGGCGAGGTTGTCCGCGACAAACAGCAGCATGTTCACTTCCGACTTCTGCAGAAAGAAAAAAAAACATAGGAAAGTTGAAAGTAGATGGCTGATACTCACATGATATAACTAATATTGCTGGGTTTGCTGATAAGAATTGAATCTATTCATACAATAACTAGCCTTGATGAATTTGCTAGACAACAGTGTGAACACATTTACACTGGTGTTTGTTGTGCTTATATTAAAAAAACACTGCTATAAAATGTTGTCTGTATCCTGTATGTTGCTGTATAAAGCACTAATAAATATTTCTAGCAAAATATACTCTTGGCATAAGTGTTACAAACATGAAGTATATTTAGACTTGGCACACAGGCAATCAGGAAATACCACTTTAGACTGAGTGGTGCAAATGTGTGTTAAGATGAGTACAGGTTCACTCACAGAACTGTCATCAAAGAGGCTGAGCAGTGAGATGAGGAAAGCCCTGCGGTGCTGGCGGTTGCTCCGGATCATGGTGAAGAGGTGGGAGCAGAGTGCCGAGTGCGTCTCGTCCTGTCTGAAACCTCTGATGATGCGTTTACGAGACATTTCGATGGCCTGCTGCAAGTTGTATGACATCTTCATCCCAGCAACTGCCTTCATCTTTAAAAGAACATGTTGAAAGAGATGTGTTACAAACCTGGCAACCTTAGACAACTGTTGAGCAGCTGTTGCAATGGGCACGTGCGTAAGTAATAGTAGGACTACAATTACACTACATCTAACAGTACTACAAAAGTTCAAAAGTCAACAAGAAAAAAGACATTTATCAAGTAATACTGTATATCTCAAAATAACCACATCAAGATCTAAAAATAACTGAGAATAACACTGAGACTCGCAAACACTCAACACCAACTCACATGGATGAAACCTGTGTACTTCTTGTCAATCTCCACCAGCTGCTGGTCAGCTTTGTTCCTCATGCTGGGCTCTGGGTCTGTTCCCATTGCAATGAGGTAGGGTACGCACTGCACAAACAGAATGAAAATGATGTCATGTTCACATGCATTATATATTTAAGTGGAAGCAAAAGAAGATTTCACAATACTAGCACACATGAGTTTAGAAGCTCTAATAGCATGAGAGCTATTATTAGGCGTCAAGTTGCTTACAAACTATTTTCAGATGGAAAATTGAGGTTAGGGGTAAACTGGACATGATAAGCCCATATCTATAAAACCCAATTCTAAGACAAAGACATGTCATTAAAAGAGGACTTGTCTATCAATTACCTGAGCTGGAAATGTGTGTGTGTGTGTGTGTGTGTGTGTGTGTGTGTGAGTAATTAGGTCTTACCTGTACAGGATGAATGAGACCCTGGTTGAGCGTGAGAGCTATGACGTTGAGAGCAAAGTGCCGTACACTGGACTGGGTGTGGAAGAACGCCTCCAACACTTGTTTTAGATAAAGCTGCATAATGGAGCTGCTCATCCCTGAAGAGATGTCGCCCATCTCCTTCAGATCCTCCTGTTTGGACAGTTTCTTCCCTGCAAGGACGCGAAACACCATGTGTTGACTGTCCATTCATTTCATTCTATCACAATAAATATAAAAATTGACACAAGAAAGTACTTTCTGCACACCAACATTTTGCAGCAATGCATGAAACACTGCTTGATCAAAAAGCTGTTGATGTTCAGCAACAACCGCAGCTTTACTTACATTCTCTGTCTGCTTCCTGCATCCGAGTGTCCTCCTCCTGAAGGTACGTTTGGAGGTTTTTGAGGATCTGGATTTTGAGGTTGATGGAGGAGGAAGCATCAGCCAGGATGCCGTTGTACAAGGACTTCACCTCAGGCATAAACATTTGGCTGGGATGCATGATAACAAGGAAGCCTGAGGGAAGAGAGCAGCCCACAGCAAAGGCATTTAAAATCCAGTTGGCAATACAGCTTCCATAGAAAACCTCCACCTGCTGCTGCAGCTTCATGAACATCTCTGGCTTTCTAATACAGTCTTGTGACTTCCCAACATGACACTGTAGGTCAGTCACCAAGAAACAACAACCATTACCGTGGATCATTCTGAACATGCTGTCTAAAAAGGTCACATTTTTAACACAACAAATAAGATGACCTTTTAATCTTTTAACTAAATCATATTCAACAATGTTGTTCTTGCCTAAGCCGATGATAGCTTTGGTCTTGACCTCCTCATCTTCATGTTTGGTGAAATATAGCAGCAGCTCGAGAACTTTCTCCTTGATAACAACCTGTACACAAGACACAGAGACACATTATGAGAAAGCAGATATTTGATCATTTGCAGTAGCAACGGCGTACGGCTAGAACGGTTCACAAAATCCATGGTTAGGTTTGTACCACAGTTTTGTGGTCACTGTTTACGGTTTGGTATACGTTGTTATATTTATCACCACAGAAAAAACGTATATCAACATAAGATATATATCCAATAATTCACCATTTACACTTTAAAAATTTTTTTATTAAGTCTTGCTGTCATATAAAAGAATGCACACACACCCATGCTTTCTTAAATGTATTACTAAAAAAATAATCATTTTAATTGTCAAGTTCTTTATTTAAATAACTTAAACGGACAACGAGGTTATAAAAAAGTCTCATATCAATGTGGATGTGATGAATCTACGTTACCCACGCTTGTTAATGGGTCCATTTTCGATAAATATATTGTTCTGTCTTCATAGTTATTTTGATATTATTATTATATATATTATTTAGTGGTCGGCTCGCCCAGCATTTCCCACTTTTGGTTTCCCGGACGCTGCCCGGCGGGTCATGGGAATAACGCAGCCGAATTGCCGTTTATGGTCGGCACTACGACGGTGTCTGATCGTCTTCGAACCTCCGACTTTCATTCTTGATGAATAAAAACATTCTTGGCAAATGTTTTCGCTTTTGTCCGTCTTGTGCCGGTCCAAGAATTTCACCGTGCGTGCGGAGGCTCATGGGAAATGTAGTGTGAAAACACTTTGCTTTCCAAAACTCCTCGTTGTCCATAACTTTTTCAGACACAATATTGTGTCTGAAAAAAAGTGACTTCAACACTTTCAGTGTTTGACCTTCAGCCTACTTGTTGCAAAGTTTGCACCCTTTGTTTGAACATCATGTTTTGATTCAAGCTCCTTTTATACAGCCTGTTCAAGGCGGGAATGTTGCACAATACAATTATTCCGCCTCGCCGTTCTGTATAAAACATACGAACAGGGAATGGAGGGGCATTGTTGTTCGGCCTTTGAGCTGGCAGCGGAGAAGGTAGTCACAGAGTCAAATTGACGTCTGTGTAAAAGGGAAGGCTGGCATGTGAACACACAAAGCCTGCATAATGAGGGATCTTCCTTAACGGCATTATTGTGGGATCTCTGTCTAAAACAGTGTACACAGAGAGCAGGGGCTGTTCACAGACAGGTCCACTCTCAATGTGTTTGTGAGACAGAGAGCAGGGAAAAGTCCACATCTGACTGCCTGCTACACTCCTTTGCCTCCATATTAAATTAAAACAAAAAGAAGAAAAAGTTGCGCATGCCTGTGACTCAAACGACACACGCTGCGATCCAAGGCAGTCGAACCGAATGGTTCGGAGCGTTTTCATAAACTGTTCCAGTCCTACATGGGTGGTGGAGCAACAGGTTTGGTTTTATATCTCAAGATATTTTTTGCTTTGTTGCAGTTCATAGCTTTCCATAAGTTTAATTTATGTTAAATATTGAAAATTAAACTGCTAATTCTACCTTGTTGGTGCCCTTGAACTCCTCCAAATCAAAATCAAAGTGCCGGGCCAGGGCACCCACAGTGAAGAGTGATCGCAGCAGGAAAGGCTTGTTTGCTACCAACGTCGCGCTGTTAGGATCCTCCTGATGCTGAATCTTGAGTTTGTTCAGTGCACCTGAAAAAGAAGAAAAATAATTCTAAGTACTTTTTAAGACATAAATTATGGATGTCCTTTTATGTATTTTTCCCCTCTAATGTTGCTGGTGGCCAGGTGAAGCTCTACAATGACTCCCCTGAGGGAATATGTGGATAGACTAGAGGATGACACGTCAAAGCTGAGCACACCAGGCTGCTGTTATCTTTGCAAAAGCAAAGATCAAAGAAGCTGGATATCTCACCATAGAATCTGTTGAAGCAAGCCCAGACAAACTTGTAGTTGTGCGTCACTTTGTTGACAACAGCTCCAAGACAGCTCACACAGTGCTGGACCACCTAAACAAAAGGAAGAGGAGATTGTGTCAGCTCAATATTTTCACAGAGTAAACATGGCTCTATATTTTACACCCTATATCAAGTTCTTAAAAGATGACTCCCACATACAGTCATGCCATATTTGATGATGAGCTTCATGAGGTCTTCCTCGATGGTGGCAAGGAAAGTTTCACTGGGGTGCTCCATCAGCGGTACCACAAGTTCCAAGATCTTTGCAACATTACAGATGACCATGAAGTCATTGGCAGTCTGCAAGGGAAACAACGTAACAGCAATTACTGAGAAGCTCCAAGACACACAAACCAATTGGTGGTCCTCTAAATTCACCAAGATGGAAACAATAATCAATTATCCAATAAGATTTTTCTTTTCTCTTAAAGGTGTACAGAAATGGCCGTTTGTCCTGTTTGTCGCGCCGAGTTGTCACGAGCTGCAACACGAGTTTACCCGAGTAAGGAAAACGAATTTGATTGGTCGTTATCGAGCGGGCAGGATATTCAAAGCTTGGGGCGAGACCGAGCTCTGTGTGTGTGTGCGTGTCTCAGACGTTTGAATGACGGATTACAGATCCAATATCAGTGGCTGGTGAATCGTGTACAGGCTGACGTATAATCCGTGCGCCTGCATTATCCAATGCGAAAAGAAAAAAAACACACTTTCATCCCGGATTTACTCAAAAATAGAATTTTGCACAAAGTTTGGCCTACATCGTCTGAAAGATGAGTTATCACATTAATTTTATGATCCAGAGTGGGCTCAAATTCAGTTTTCTTTTCTGTACACCTTTAATAATAAAGCAATAACGATACTAACTTTGTGAACACAACTTACGTTACACTTTGTGGTAAGGTAGGGTTGCATGGTCATGGCATGTTTGACCATGAGTTGGGCCCTGATCTTGCTGAACAAGTACAAGGTGGTGATACACGCCACTAACCGCGTTGAGTTTACACCCTTGTTCTCTGCAGAGGAAAGAAAAAAACTGTTGTAACATCCGACAGCATAGACAGTAGTGTAAAAGTTCATCAGCTGCGTGCTTTACAACACAGTTCGAGAAGGTGTCGGATGATAAACTTGCATACCTGCGAGAGATTCCTCGTATTTGAGGATGTGTTCTACCAGATTGTCAACGAGCTGAACACAGGCCTTCTTGGCTGGTTTATATGACGCGTCCTCTTCAGACTTGAGAAGCTAGAGAAACAGAGACAATAGTTTATTTTAAAAAGTGTTTCAACACTGATGTACTGTCCTGTGTCCACCAGGTTAAGTTCTGACACACTCAAAATAGTTAGAGTTAGAGTTAGAGTAGCGGTGTGGATGCATGTGAATGACGTTCACGTCGGCTTGCTGCATGTGCAGGATTGTCCAGTGGTCTGTTTACTCCACCAGTCTTTTAACTTGATGTTCTTTTTGTACTATATGTGTTTTTATGTATGCAACATGTTCCCTGTCTCCACGACAAATTTCTCCCTGGAGACTAATAAACTAACCTAACCTAACCTAACCTAAAATACTCACATTCTGAAGAAGTTGCTCAAACCAGTCATAGCCGGTGTCTCGACACGCTGCAACCTAAAGAAATCAGACAGAAGAATTACACTTCACCACGAGACAAGGTCAGAGCTGATAAGAGATTTAGCCTTTTTGTTGCGGTTCAACACATTTATTACTAGGCACAGACTGGTACGGCACTTAAACTCACCACATCAGTGATGTTCAGGATCTTTCTGGTCATGGTCTCTTTGTCATGAGCTGGAGTTGGAGTAAACCACAACTTCTGGAATGTTTCATTCACCAATTTCTAAAAGGAACATAAGTTTGCGTGTAATTAGCTTGGATCTAGAGTTTTTGACAAATGTTTTAAACTACATCTTTTGTGATGAATATTTTTTTAAAATGAAATGAGAAATTAATAGAATGATTAAAAATGGGAGTCATATTTCTGACAACGAACACAGAGGTGCAGTTGATCCATACCTTGATACCTTCCTCATCATTGACTCTGCGGATCATCCTCACACACATCTCAGTAATCTTACTGAAGGTTGGCTGCTCCAGACAGATGTCTCTGAGGATCTTAATCACCCGTTTTCTGACGCTGATACCAGTGTCCTGTGCACCAAAACAAAGAGAATTCATAGAGATTTTGAATTTTCTGCTCTTGTTTCCATTCATGAAAGAAAACACCTGCATGGATGCAATAGCATATTTTTGCCAATAGGTGGCAGTAAAGGACTGTGATGATGAGTGAACTTCTCATGAACCCTTGTGAATATTACCATGACAACAGGCAAAACAATTTCAATTCATTCACTACTCAGATGCTAAATACAAAGAATAAGTACGTGGCTTTTGTGTTGGACTGAATCTCAGGAACTATAAATGTACATTTTAGTGACCTGTCTCAAAACTCAACTGCTTCCTTTTAAACCGGCTCCTTATTTAATAATTCCCATCATATAAAAACCCAAAACAACCAAGAAAATATCTTTTCTTCAAGCTCAATCACTGGAGATGCTTTACCATCTAAAGTCAATGACCAGATAAATGCACTTTCATGCTCATGAAGTGAAAAATAAGCCAGGCTCCCTCATTTGTATATGCATTCAAAAGGTGCAAGAAACAGCAGCTCCATTTCCACACAAGCAATTCATGTGATCAATTCAAGTGCATCTTAAAAGGTCGAAGTTGAAAAAACTAAAGAAGATTCAGCTGTATTTCTACAGGTGAAAATCTCCAAAGTGCACACACAGTGAACACACGGCATCTCAACTATGCCCAATCCAAAAGCTTGGTTTATAAAAGGTTCTTGAACAAAGAACAATCAACACTTGAGTTATCAGGTGGCTAATTGCCGGTCTATGGTATAATGGGCAATATCATAAAATGAAACAACAATTCAAGGGAAAATGTTACGCTATAGCTGTAATGGTGAAACAGCAGTGTACGTCTTTAATATATATGCACTAACAATGTCTTAAAAACTGTCCATTCTGATAACTCATCATTCCAGCTGCAGACTCACAGTGTGGTGTAAACAGCATGAAACACAACCCAACACTCATTCAACTGTGCAGGATAGTGATGGATGTGTAGTTGACAACAACAGTGCACTTGAATTCATTGATGGCCAATATTCAATGGGGATTTTAAGATATTCCAATGTAATAATGTGTCCCAGTGGGGAACTCACCAGTATCCTCTCTATGAGCATGTCATAGTACTGTTCAGTGAGTTGGGGTCGGCTGAGGACGAATTTGCCGAGCAGCTCAACAGCTGCCTCCCTCACACTGGTGGAGTTGTCCATCAGACGACCATGGACGCCACGTTGCATGTCAGACTACAGGAGTGGAAAAGAGTTTGAGTGTGCAGCATGGGGAGAGAAGAAAAAGTACATAAACTGCTAAATAATTTTCCTATAGTGTTTAACAAAACATAATTTAAGACCACACATTAAAGCAGATATCAGTGGAATGTTTTTGTTAATATAAGTCCTAAATAGTCCTATTTTCCGTCAGCAATCACTTACATGAAGTATTTCAGCCTAAACACGAGTCTCTCCGTCACTCTGCTCTGCTGTAATTAAATCAAACATGAGAAAATGTCTTGACAAAAACAAATCCTCACATACCCTTGCCAGTATGCTGGGGTCCACAGCAACAACCTCAGACAGACATTTCATGGCTTTAGTCCTGACAGCGATGGCACTTTCCCCAAGCACTCGCAAGATCTATTTGAAACAAAAACACAAACAACAACCTATGATTACACAAACTGATGATGTTTCATTTCAAAACTATGGAGCCCTAATATCAACTAGACTCCAACACATTTTGCTTTCTCAAATGGAGCTATTGTGCTTCAATTGTGCTTCAATAAAAAGGCAAGGATACTTGCAGTAAGAATATTACCTGTGTTAAATAAATATCAAAGCTCTGGGCGAACGGCCTCATGGAGGCCAAATAACGCACGATTAGACAGGAGTCTTCATAGTCCACAGTGTCAGAGTTCATTCTGTGAGAGAAGGGCAAAGAGGAAGAACGTTGGAGGATTACACAGTCATACAACAGGCAGGGGGACTGTAACTGAAAGGCAAGTGTGACACCAAAACAGAAACAGGGAAAGAGATGGAGCAATACCATCAGAAAGAGTAGGAACAACCAATCTCTGTTGTAAGAGTGATGCCAAAACATTCACACATCCTTACTTCAGTGTAGCGAAATGAGCTGGCGTGGTTTTGATGATGTTGCGCAGGAACTTCTTGCGCTTTTCAGCACGCTGCATAATTTCACCAGTGCTCTCCAACTCCTTGGCGTGTTGCGGTCCGTCTGATGAGTCCTCATCCTTCGGATTCTGGTTCCGCATGGACTTCTCCGCTTCCGTGGTGGCGTCCCGGAACCACTGGGCGATGTAGAACTTTCTGGCAAACTAAAGAACAAAAAGAGTCTCAATATCAGAGGCAGATGGTTCAGTGGTTACAGTAATCACTTGTTCAGTCAGTCTAATGTGAACCCACCACCAGTGAGGCATCAGTCTCTGCGTTTTCTTCCAAGTAGTCCAGTAGAGCCTTCTGCAGCTGCTGGGTCTCATCATTACCTTGAGACTATATAATCAGAAAGAAACAACCGTCACTCACTCCAAGCCATTTTTGGGAAAACGGTAAATAGAAACTAACTTGTAACATACATTTTCTGCATTGCACCATTTCCCCCCACCATTATACGTTTAAGAGTATGTGATATTAAATACCTCTTGTAGAATACGATCAATTGATCTCTGGTCCATCTTGCTGGTGACGGCGTCCTTCCTCAGCCGTGCAGCCACTGTGCCCAGGTAATCTAGAGACGCTACTCTCAGAGCCATCTCAGTCTGCTTATTACTGAACTGGTGTACCTGATGAGAGAAGACACAAAAGGTGTCACCAAGAACTGCACTGTTGTGACAGTCAACATGCTACACTTATAACGAATTTCAAGTTTTTCAATACTTTTCAGCCCCAAGTCCAAAAGTGGCTCAAGATAACAAACATCTGATCAAGTACAAAGCAAGCGATATTCAAATGTTGTATGGCTCTGCAACATCGTGGCTAAAAATGGGGATGTCTTACAAATGAGTTGCAACCTCTTCTGTCCACATCTCATGGCTAAAAGGTTTTTTTGTCAAAAGATCGTAAAGCTGTCCACCGCTATTAACCTGGATCATCTATTTCTGGAAACACTTAAGCACAAATAGGAGCATTTTTGGTCTACACAAAGAGCTGTCGTACTGACCAGTAGTCTGCCAAGCAGACTGAGCAGAAGCTCAGCAGCAGGCCACTCTGGTTTGTTTACTGTGGAGAGCAGATCCTGAACAAAGTTCTCAAACAATGGCCGGTAATCTTCTTCTCCCTGCTTGCTGCCACACCTAAAGGAGGGGAAGAGATAAAAAGTGTCAGAGGAGGAGAAATCCCAGATAAATAACAGGTTAACAAATTAATGGATGCAATTATAATCAGAGGGACAAGGGACCATGACACAACCAGGACATTTTGACAGAATAAACAGCAGTGTATATTTAAGACGGTGTAATTACTTTTTGAGGAAGACTGAGAGGAAATTCTGTGCCGTTCTCATTGCCGTCTCATACGAGTTGGTTATCAACACATCTTGATCCACCTAAAAAGAAAAAAGAAAGGGAAAAGAGTTGAGCAAATAATGTATCTGATTGCTTACTTGTTGTATTTATATAAATTGTATATTTGTTTACATAGTGGCTCGCTCTCCTACCTTGGTGTCGTACTCTTCAAACATGTCCCTGTCACTAGGGAGGTGGACCACACACTGGATCAGCTGCAGCACTAAAGCCGTCACCATTTGGATGTACATTGGCTCTCCGTCCTGGTCTGAGCTGTTCAGCCTAATGAATGAATAAAAGAGGTCAGTAAACATTTGAAGTTGCTATGTGTGTTTTCAGGAAAATAATCGATCCGTTAGGTCGTGAAAACACCTTCAAATCTTTGCCTCTGCCTCAGCTACTGTTTTGATCTACCGAAAACATTTGATACCGAATCATTGCAACACCAAACTGCAATAAATCAATGTAGATTTGGGTAAAACAAATTACCTGAAATTCCTGAGGGAGCGTTTGCTGGTGGGCAGCCTGGCCAAAGAGGTAAAGATCTCCTCCAAGATCAGCTGCCGATGCTTCTCATAACGCGAGAACACCTGGACAGGAAATAAGGCGCTTAGTCATTTCATGGTTTTGTCGAGCAGTAAAACACATGCAAGGTCTGTACACAAAAGGATGTAATGTAGTAGGGTTAAGTGACCCCAAAAGATGGTCACAAGTCTATATGAACTCTGAATTTCTGTCCATTTCCTATGAGGAGAAAAAAGACACTTACTGCTGTAACTAGTTTAATGGCACACAGCTGCAGCTCACTGACATTCTCCACAAAGAATGGAGTGATCCCCATAGACGAAACCTGTAAGAAAATTAAAAAAATAAAAAACACCATGAGTCATCATTTGGTCTAGAACGCTTCAATTTTTTTTTTTTTTTTACTTAGTTTAACATTGTTTTGAAGTATTTTGAGTTTTTACCTGGAGGATGGTGGTGTCTGTCAGTAGTTGGATCTCTAGGAGCTCCGAAATGTTGCTGACGATGTCGCAGATTTTGTTGTACAGCATAACAATCACACGTTGTTTATGTGTGGAGCATTTTGCCCGCTTTGCCTTGGAGCTCAACAGGCCACCTGAATGGACAAGAGCAACCCAGTCAAACACTTTTCTGTGCTATGGTGTTGTTGATCATGCACCAAATATGTCAAACTATTGTTTTCTGTTTGCAGTATTTTACCAACAGCATTGAATCAACTAAAACTATAAAAAATAATTTTCCTCAAATTTCACTGCCAGGCCTAAATCCACTACCCATTTTTGAACAGTGAAGACCAGCCAGTCAAACATTTTTATTTGAATAATAAAAATTTGTGCCAAACTCCACAACGCAAGAGCATTTTGATGCACTATGACCGAACTCTTTACCATGACAGTGCTAACAAACTGATAAACCCATTTCATTAATGTACGTGAAGTAGTCTTTCAAGACATTTTTTAAATTCACCTCCACCTGTAGTGCAAATAATTCTGCTCAGTGCGATCAGGTTATTGCTGCTTTAATCTCAGCTATAACATGAATAAGGAGCATATAAGGTCAGTAAGAGAAAAAATATATAACTTACTGGGATAACTTTAGGATCATTGTTTTATGAATACTCAAAATCACCACAAACTTCTTAATTTAGTGTCATTCAGATCATACAGCTGTATAATATCATATTTATCCTCACCTCCATGTGGGTCCACCCTGTAGACTGGGTCGTACTGTGGATACAGTGTGTTCTGAAGGTGGAACTTGGTGTATTGTAGCACCCGCTCTATCACATCCTCTATATAGACGGCCTTAGGCATGTGCGATGAGGTCATGATGTTAAGAGCCGTCAAACAGGCATCTGCTGACTTTGTGACTCTCTCCATTATCAGGTCTCTCCAAAGTCTCTCCTCATCTTCTGCATCGTGGTCCTGAGAAAGAATGAAAATGCACTTTACAGAAATGAACCAGTAGCCGGAGACCAACAGCTTTGAATTATTTAATCAAATAACCTTTGGTAGAATTTCAGCAATTCATTTCTTAATTTTGCTGTCACTGACAGCATGTTTTAAAGGGATACTGTATGGATTCCTGAAGTAAACCTTCAAAGATCCTAATGACATTTAAGTACCACTACAAAGAATATTGAACACTGAGAGAGATAGGACTACAGCTTACATGGTTCATCAGTGTGGTGAGCTTGGATCCATCCTGGATATTCTTTTCCAGTATGTTCAGCAGCTTTACCAGCTTGTCTGATGGGATCTACAACAACAGAGATCATTATTTAGATGTACATCCAACAAAAGTCCATTTAAACTATTTCTATTGACATTGTGTACAGTACCCGGCTGGAGATGCCCATGGCCTTAATCTTGGCGGACTCGCTGCCCAGTTCATTCAACTGGTGTTTACCGAGCAGCAGTTCCTGAGGTATCTCATCATCATCTGCTGCTTGGAAACATGAAACAGAATTATACTTACAGAACAGAAAGAGGTTAAAGTTTTTGTGCTTTTCAAAATGGACCACAATGGGAGCTTTTAAGTCAATAAGCACTGTACCCATGGTAGTGAAATCCACATCCTCCAGATTCTCCAGTATGTTGTCAATGCTCGTCAAGAACCGCTTGAACGTGGACGAGTCCATCAGCTCTTCTTGGGTGAGCTTGGGTTCATAGGCTTTCCGTTTCTTCTGCTTCTGCTTCTCCTTCATCTTTCTGGCAACTGGGTGAGATGATAGAAATCTTAATTATTTTGCTCCTTACATGTGGCAGATATCAATCCGTCTCTTTAGAAGTTCATTTCTTTGAGAAACTATATCTGTTTTGTCACAATATCCTGGCACTAAGTGATATTTGAATGCATTTCTTTTTCTAGTCCAGCATACAGCATTATTGCCTGTATATATGGACATAGGAAAATTACTCTCCAGTCTAAATTAGCATTAAATTTAACCCTGAAGATCCAATTAGGCTTTATATACAGTTCTATTACTGCCATTCAAAAAGGAAAGAGATGCATAAGTTGAAATGCTGTGGCACTTGACTTGAATACACACTTTCACTCATGCTTGGCGGTGGTGAACCTTCCTCCGAGGAGTCACGGTAGCGGCTGCCTGAGCCTCGTCGGCTGTCTCGGTGCCCACTTTTTCGATGCTCCCCTGAACCCCGACGCTCTCTTTCTTCAAAATCCCATGACCTGTCTTTATCTCTGCGCTGTCGTTTCCTTGCAGCTGTTGATGATGAACATAAAAGGACAGCACCTTACAAAAGTACATTGGTTTTCAAAGCAAAAACTTATGCATACAAATATCAATCATGATATATTTTAATTGATTACATTTTGAGATTATTTCTAAACTGAAACGACAGAATCTTGCGCAAAGGGTACCAGGCATGAATCGAATAATTTCACTCACACTCCCCGTTTGCGTCAAAATCGTCATCCGAGCTGACCTCGGCATATTTGGGCTTCTCATTTACGGTGCTTCGTTTCCTCTTGTTCATCTTTACCCTTTCACACAGAGGCATAGTTGACTCAATCTCTGCAAGCAGCTCTGGAGGCAGCTCCTTCAGAACCGCTGGGTCCATACCACCTAAAATGGGACAAGAGCATTTTTAAGTTTTCGCTTTTTTGTGTTCAAGTTGATGGAAAAATACAATGCAGATTTTGAAAAAAAGATGCCGTTCAGTTAGATGAATGAAATCAGCAAAACTGCTCGCAGTTCCACAGTTAATTGTTCTTACTTTTCCCAGACTTTGAGATCCTGTTCTTTCCAGACTTGCTGTGCCGGATGATCCTCTGGATCTGGTCAACTGAGAGCTTT
Source organism: Trachurus japonicus (assembly GCF_045865225.1). Lineage (NCBI taxonomy): Eukaryota > Metazoa > Chordata > Actinopteri > Carangiformes > Carangidae > Trachurus > Trachurus japonicus. Next base: position 22,958,695 of record NC_140915.1, on the reverse strand, counting down.
TTCAGAACCACTACAGGCTTGGGCCTCTTCTCAAAGTCCTGCACCAAACCAAGCCTCTCCAGTTTGACCTTGGGCTGGCCCCACATCTGACCTTCAGTTGACCCACTGGTGTCTTTATCACGCTTGATCTGGAAAGAAAAAACAACAGCTGTCAGCAAAGACCTCTCTCAAATTACAGTAAAACTCAAGTTCACACAGTTTGTGACTGAAAAATGCGAGCTGCGTTTACACAAAATAAAATCAAGTAAGATAATAAAATGTAAACAATGCTTCAAATTGACCAACACCAAATTAGTGATTTTGATGTTAGTTTCCAGCACAATACTGATAAAAATGTCTTAGAGGAATACTCCACAGTTTTTTCGAACATTACCAGCAACAGTCAATTCAATGTTATAATACATTGTCCTCGCAGCAGTTCTAAGGTAGCAACTCCCCCTTGCCAGTAGGGGTGAAAAGGAAACTCTAGAGATGGCAAGTGTGGATGCTTCAACAAAGAATTAACGCTGATTATAAATATTTGCCATAAAAGTATAATGCCAAAGTTTGTGACTAAGTTATACACACCTAACAAACACAAAATAAATACAGCAACAACAACAACAACAGCAGCAACACTGACCCTCTCTTTTGTCTGCTATTGGCATAGCTTACTATTGGTTTACCACTTAGAAGCATTGGCTAAGGTAGGTGGCTGGTCATCAGCAGCTGATAACAATGGGCTCTATGCACAGCTCCACTACTTCCTGAACGTAATGCTGCTCCTTTGTTTCCTTTCTTACATTATTGGACAAACCGATTAATCCAGGTGTGTCTGAGTAGTGGATGGAGCCCATTAGACTTAATAGCAGTGCAGCTTAACGCTAAAGGTGCTGATTGGGAAGTTGCATTCAACAAACAATTATACTGGACAGGGACTGTGTTGACAAAAACACCAATTAGTAACAAGTAATCCGCCAACAAACAATAGCCAAAGTAATTTTTACTTTAAATTAAGTGATTTGGATCATTCTTGAATCACTGACTGACAATCCCTTCAATTCAAGTAATTTGAACAAGGATTAAAAATCTTTTTCCATGAAAATCTCAAAGAGCGTAATTTGATTCAATGAATTCCAGCACATGGAAGTCACAAGTCATTCTTCAAAGCCAATTTTGACCATAGTGATGTCCTGCTCACACCTTAATCACAATGTTGCTTAGTCCTATTTAGAAGTGATTATATGTGACTGGAGACTGCGTCTCTTAAGACGGAGTTGACAGTAGCTATAGTGAATGAAAAATGGGCCATTTTCAGCCCAAGTATTTTGGCAGCACAACAGTAACAGCAAGTGCTTTCACTAAACATTCACCCATGTGTAAGATCTGAAAAACAGCAGTGGAGCATTTCTTTAAGGTACTTGCTTTTCTTAACACACAGGATTTAGAACTTAATAAATAAAGCAAAAAATAAATTCTACATTTAAGAGATGGTTAGGTGAAGGTTAATGTGTTAACAGAATTTGGAGACCAATTCCAGGAATAAACAAAAGGCTTATGAATGGAAAACCAAAAACCAAAAAGAGCGAGCAGTGGTGTGATTTGGTTTTGTGAGATTGCAGGCAGTGACAGTTGAATGATTGGAAGATGAACAGATATTTTTTTTTTTTGGGTCAGCCCAGATCACCTTAGGGATCTGGAAGTTCTTCAGTGCGCCACTATGCCCTCCCAGGAGCTGAGCAGGGAAAGAATCTGGAAGTTTAACGCCAGAGGCAGAAGAGGCTGGTTTGGAACCATCTTGCCTACTGCTGCTCCGACCAGGCTCTCCAGTGGAAGAAGCCCGGAAGCCAGACCTATCTCGATCACTTCGGCAACGAGAGTCAGGGGAGCGTCGGTCTCGACCGCCGGTCTCGCTCCGATGCCTCCTATCTCTGTCAGATTCTCTGTCCCTGTCTCGTCCGTGTTCTCCTCTGTTTGATGACTTTGGCATCTCTCCTCGTCTCTCTGAGGATTTCTCATCATGTCGGTGCTTTGATGACTCTCGACCCTCTCTCCTGCTGTCATGTTTATCGACCCGGTTCTTGATGACTTCTGGTCGTCCGTCTGGTTTCAACCGCAAAGCTGTATCAGAACCCTCCACTGCAGCCGGCCCACTAGCTGGTTCTTCAGGCCAGCGTTGGGCTTCTAGGGCTGGAATAGGGGCGGCCAGACAGGGGTCGAGCTGGCCGTCAGCTCGGCCTGCCTGCTGTAGGTCGATGCTCACCATGAGGGGAGGGCGGCTGGCACCATTCCCAGCTGCTGTGGCCTCTTGTGGGGTCAGTTTGCCAGCATTTCCCCCTCCTGTTGATCCACTCCCTGGGGCACCCGTGGGGCCACCTGGTCCCCCTGCACCTGGCTCCAGGGGAAATGAGTCCTGTTTTCTCTTCTTCAGTGGCTTATCTGTGAAGGGAAAGACATGAAAATAAAACTGCATACTCAAAAGGACAACAAAAAGAATAAAGTCAATTTGTAGCCATTGAATCACATTTTAACCAGTTAACGCACGCTGTACCGCCCACGGTACGGCTCCAGAAGGTGGCGCTAGCATCAATTACTCCCGAACATTTTTAACAGCAGCCCTTAAGCATATATATTCATGTTATACATTGTTAGAAAGCTTAGATCGCCCCGATCAATTCAAGACCACCCATGATTTTTTTGGTTGCTCACAGCCCTAACAGGATTAGCAGTTAGGTCGGCTAGCCGCTAAGCTAACGTATGATGCGTACATACCTTTCAAGTCTTCCCTTTATCCACAGCTGATCTACAGCGACCATCTTATGACACAAGACCGTTTGTACAGCTTGCCAAGTATCCATGCTTGTGAAATATGAAATCCGTTTCCTTCTAACCGAAGTATTTTCCTCAATATGTCCATGTGTTTAGTCCAATGCGTAACGTAATACACGCGGATCAAAACAAAAACCGGCCCCGTTACCGCATTTTACGAGTTGCACGGCGATCTGTGACTACATGTGACTGAATGTTTACATCCGTGAGGTCTTCCTGCTTCAAACGACACCACGCAGTAGCCAATCGGTGGCGAGGATGGGCTGGGACATGTCTCGAAAGCCAATGAGGACACGTGACGATGAGACTGACAACGTGACTTTGATTGACAGCTGCTTGAGCCAATAGAAATTGTCCGTGAAATGAAGCAGATAACCTTTTAGCCAATAGTCTGAGGTTTTCAACGGTGTATGACACTACGCCATCATGTTTGGTTGCTGATAAACAAACCCTCGTGTATCCGACGTGCGCGCCACCCGGCTCCGCCGCATAGAAATACACAATGCAGATAGGTGTATAATTCTATAATCCACTGCTTTTAGGGGTGCGCCCTCTACTGCGCGCCAGGAGTTTAGCGGTTGTATTTTTTTTGTTTCTTTTGGTCTTTTGACTTGAAATTTGGACTGCAGGAAGCCAAGACCTGTGGCTGTGGCCTAATTGTGTCTATAGCCTGCTGAGAGGTCCCTGAATGTCTGTACCCATGTCATTCTATAGGCAAACCTATGGGCGGGGAAACAATTTAATCATTCTAACCTTTGCCATTTTTGTCAGTAAAGTCACAGAATCAAAAAAACACCTTAACAGTAATCCTGAGACTGTTACCTTTACAATGATACCAGGCACATCTCTGAATCTTAAACTATGTGGGATCTGTGCTGCTCACAACTTGGGCATGGCGTTATGACAAAAAACATGAAAAATAGGGGCGTGCATTAAGAGGTTAAAATACCCTACACACCTTTATCTTGCACTTCCTTGGAGCACTTCTCACTAGCCGCCTCACGTTCTATCCTTTCAATTTCCGCAAGCGCATCCAGCTCTGCCTCGTCGTACGGAGAGCTGGGAGGCTGGAGACCACTGGCACCACCTGTTTGCTGGGACAACTGCTGCTGTTGCAGCCTGGCACCAAGATTTTGCTGCAGAACAGGGACCTGCTGAAAGCCCAGTTCTGGCTCCATATTGTCCGAGTTCTGATCCATACCCGGCATAGCATCACCTGTGATACAAACAAATATATATGTATTGTAAAATGCATGGTGTTTCAAGCAGTCAACGTGATTGAGCGTCAAAGATTTATTTCTGTTCTTAAAACATGCGACTGCATCCTCTTCCTTCTTCGTAACGTGGGAAATTGTAAAAAAAAAAAAAAAAACCACAATGGGATCCAGCATAGAGTTGCTGTAAATCTTCTCTTACCTGGAGTATCAGACTCATTTGACTTGACCCTTGACAATTTGAGGGTGAGTTTTGTCGAGTCCTTGTTTGGAGAGCTAACAATGTCGTACATGTCCTTCTCCTCTTTGACCGCTGGAGCTTTCTTCCGTTGTTGGGACTGCTGTTTCTGGTCAGGTCCCCCGTCCCTCGGTGATGGCGCATAGGGAGGCGGTGACTGAAGAATCAGTGGGGGACGAGAACCGGCTGGGAGAAAGCAATGCCAAATAAACAAAAAAGTTATCCCAAAACAGTATGCAAAAAGGAGGCTCATATGCCTGTCAACAAGAGGCATTCTGCTGTAAAGACATGCAATGCAATATTCAAAGATGACTGCTAAGTCTGAAATAAGAATCACTGTGGCCTTGTATCACTTTTGGAGGATAATGGCCTTAAACCATTCTACTGCTGGGAAATTAAATTATGAGTATTTTAGAGCCAAAGATTGCTTTTCCTTGAATGCAAAAATAAAGGGCAAAATGAAACGTAGCGCCTCTCTTCCTCTTCCAGTGGCCTTACGTTTGGGCGTTCCTTCACTCCCTGCTGGCGAGCAGCCTGACTGTGGAGACCTCAGAGGAAACGACGGATTCCTCATGGTAGTTTCACCCTCCTGGACAAGGACAACATAAACAAGAAAGATGAAGCTACCACATATGCGCTTTCGTGGACATTCAAACATGTCAGCCTAAAAAAATTCTTAACATGGCTTATGGAAGTCCAATTTTTGTCCAAGTGTCGCCAATAAAGTTTGTGTGATGAGGGAGAATTTACTTCGGAGTACTGGCACATCTGTATTATAACTACTAAACCAAAACAATTGGAAATTGATATAGATGCTCTCCTACAACACAGAGCTATAATCTTGATTTTAGATCAACAGAATTTCCTACTGTGTATAATAAGACTGATTTATAATACACTTAACACACACACAAATATACCTAGTTGACAGATTTAATTTGAAAACCTCATCGCCTGGTTAGATGAATTACATAACCACCCCAACTAAAGTACCACTTTATTTTACTTTTCTTCTCTTTAGCCTTAAGCATTTTGTGAAATCTCGTCCCTGAATTCTTTCTATTTCTATTTTTGTGGTCCAGAGTTCAATGACATTTTTCATTGTAGCCATAACCATGTTTTCCCCATATGAATGCTTTTAGGCCACTGCTGATGGCTGCCTGTTTGAAATAATAGTGCAGACTTTCATTTACAGCGACATCAGATGAAATGTCTTTTTCGTTCCCATGACAAATCATGCAAACCGTAAGTAGTGATTAAAAACAGCATTACTCACAAAGATGACTTTGTTGTTTGTTCATACAATTTGATGAAAAATTAAAATATAAAATATTGATTCTAGACTATGTCTGATTCATACCTCATTGCCCAGTCGCTGTACAATGTTAAGGTAGTCCTCAGTGCCGTGTCTCTCTGAGTGGTGGTTGGCAGCATTGGCCATCTGACCCGATACTTTGCCCTCATGGATATTTCTTATGCCACCTGGGACCATGGGGCTGGCTGCAGACACTGCAGGATGAAAGAAGAAAACGTGTATTCTTTTAAATGTATCCATCAGCGTGGTAATCGTAAAGCTACTCACAACAGAAAAAATTACATGCTCTCATGTTATTAGGGGGGAGTCCCAAATTGATGATCAAAATAATGCAAATAAGTATTTACTGGAGCAAGCATCGTATTAGAAATGTTTTTGGTTCAACTGCTCGAATGAAGCATCAGTTCTTCCTGTTGTCCCAGAGAGACGGCATTAGACTGAGCAAAATGGTAAATGAATGAACTGCCTTTGAACTGAGGGTGAACAGTTTAATGCACCAGGAAAGATACACTTAATGCAAAGATTTCAACTGCTACAGCTACAATGGTTGTCATAATATTAATTGTGCATTACTTGTGTCCAGAAGGCATGTATTTTCTGACCAAAATGGTCATTGGTGCCAATTGTATTAAAACATAGCATAGGATCCTATTCAATTTTTGATGATTACAGATATGGTTAGCATGACATTTTGTGGTATTCACTGGGTAATAAACACTGTTGTGCATAAAAAAAACTGAATCATGAAACTTCAAAGCACAAATACGGCTAATATAAGATTATGCAACATGAAGATAAAATATGCATCTAATACACAGCCAATCAGATTTTTTATGCATAAATTATTTTTCCATAACTGACTGCATACAACAAAAACAATATGGCACAAAGCCAGTACTAACTGATACAGGCCCTACAGAACATGGCCAAAATTATGAAACTTTCACACTGGCTCATAAAATCTGATTAGTGATTACTATTTATAGAAACTGTTCATGCTTTCCTGTTTTGAAGGATAGATATTTGTTCTGTTTTATATCTCAATTCAGAATCAAGTCTTTCACTTTGTGAGTTATTCTTAGTGAAAATCAAAAGTTATTGTTGCCATTTTCATTTGTGCTACTTTAGGAAATCCCTTGTTAAACATCTAAAATAGAAGTGACAAAAATACTTTTGGCAATCTGAAAAAAAAAAAAAAAAAATCAATTAACGCAATGAAGAATTGATGTAACAGGTGAGATATTGTGAGGCAACTGAAGAAGGAGCTGTTAAATTTGCATTCATCGTAGTTAAAAAATGAACAGAACCTTGTCCACAGAACTGCCCATAAAACCACAGCCACTGATCACATGCAACAAACAGCAAACTACCAGCAAAAACAGCACGCTTGTATTTTCCATTAAAATTATTGTATAGCTACCTGATATGTTATCACATTAACATCCTGTAAAACAAAAACTGTGGTAGACCCATAAAACCCGTGAAACCATACTAAAGCAAAGAACTCCACATGGGGGTGTTTGCCAAACACACTTAGTGGCTCTTTGGCTGCATACATACAACAAGAAACCTTCTTGCCAAATTTATAAAGTACACTTGATTGTAATTGTCTAATTATGTCAGCATGTCAAAATCGACCACATATCAAACTCTACACTATGCAAGTCTGAGAACAGATGTACATTAGCCAGGGGAACTCCAAACAGACACAGGAAAGTAAGCACTGAACCGTATTTCAAGACCTCCATCACTTCTTACATGCACACAAATTTGCAACGCACATGTATACACTCTCACCTTGTTGTATTTGTTGGTGTTGGGTATAGCTGGGTGGTTGTTGTTGGTGGGGATACTGCTGAATGTAACCAGTGGCGGGGCTCTGGGGAGTGTAGGGGCTGGGTACAGGGCTGTTCTGCTGGCCCATATACCGGCTACTGGACCCACTCGACGGCGCCACAAACCGGCTGGACAATGTGGAGGAAAGAACATGGAAGGTGAGCAAATGGATGGAAACTGCATGTTTAACAGTGGCATAAATAACATTATTTAACTTTACAATATCATTGCCTTATCTTTCAGTTGTGTCATGATACTACATAAAATACTCATCCTGTATGAGACTAGAAAATGATCCTATATGTTTGATATAATGGGTATAAACTAATTGGAAAAACAAATAAATGCTTATAAAATGTAAATTAAATGGTTATTATATTTTTATGTTTTATTATGGAAGGGCATATTTCTCAGTGTTGCAGCTTGACGCACCTGGTTGGACTGGGAGAGATTGCCGCTGGCTGGAAGTTTGCAGACTGGGCGGGGCTATGCATGGAATTCTGTGTGATCTTGAAGGGTGGTACCATTGGTTGCTGCATAACATCTGTTTAGAAATGAAATTACATTTGTTATTAACTATCAATATGAAGCTCATCTATATGATTGCATGCTCTCACGCTGTAAAGTGCAACATATGCCATGTCTCCATACTTTTCTCCCTGAAGATGCCAGGGTTCCTGGCCAGCATGGTCTGCAGCAACAGTGGTGCATCTCCCTCTGGCTCATCGCTACCCAGGTTGTCCTTCAGCTCTCTGAAAAACATTCAGGTTCAGTCACATTACTTCATATAGCAGGACAAGATTGCACAAGGCAAAGTAAAAAAGGATTAATCAATAGACAGTATTACTAGACTACATGGAATAATTAACATGTATTCAAAATGCAGCATGTGTTGCATGTATGTATTTTTTTTTTTAAATCCTACATCAAAAATTACACCTTTCAAGTTCAATTTCATTTTAAAAGCTTCTTAATAAGCTATGATTTGAAATTGTGCTGGACTTTTTAATATAGAAGCAGTATTTGCATTTAACTAACTTGCCCACAGGTAAAACATTAACATACTATATGTATTTATTAAGTCCTACATGTCTCCATCACATTAAAAATTCACCTTGTTGCACTTAAGCAGGTAAAAACTATTTATCACACCATCTTCACAAGTCAGCAGTGGAATCTGTTCAATTGTCATCTCTTTTTTACTTAAAGGAAAGGTGTGTGTGAACCTAAACGGTAACACAGCCCAACCACCATATACTTACATGTGCTCTGTGGAGACCTGGTTTAGGCCATGGGCTAGCTGGGAGGCCAGATTCTCATCCCGACAGCCCAATAAGCAGGTAACTTCCTCTGCGATCCTCCCATTGTATAGGAGGCTCTTAGTGGTGGTGGCCGGGAGAGGGGAGGGGAGGGGTAGCTGGTTCAACACTGAGACGAGAGGTAAGAGATGTTGGGATACAATACAGAGGTGAGGAGGTAAGAAAGTAAGAAAAGGAAGCACGGTGAGCAACCAGTAGTGCAATGTAATGTAAGACAGGTGATGGTAAAAAGGTAGAGAGAAGGTAGACAAAGTAAGAGGCAGGAATCAGGATACACAATCATAATTGCAAATTTGCATCTGTTCAGACTATACAACTTAGCAATTTACACTGGTTGTTGTTGTGTTGTTTTTTTAATGCGCTACTGGGACAACTGAATTTCCCTTCAGGGACGAATAACGTTACATGTATCTATCAATGGAAGAGGAGACAGAAGAAAAGCTGTGACTGTGTGCTCTGTTACTTACAATCTGTTAAGCTAGCGATCCCAGCAAGAGTGGTGATGGGAACATGAGGCATATCCCCATTCATGCTGAAGGTGAGGGTGGGGGGTGTGTTGATACACAGGTAGATCAGGGGGTCGATGGACGACACCCGTCCTCACATCTCCTGACACCTAGGAGAAAGGGAGGCTAGTTAGGAGGGGAACAAATGGAAAAATGCATTTGATGGACAGGGGAAGGGTGGAAAGGGAGGGCAAGAGATGGCAGACATGTAAAGGCCACAGGGAAAAACGGGAATAAAAAAAGAGGGACAGTAGAAAAATAAAAAGGCAAATATTATTCAAAAACACTGAATGCACAGTAAATGGAGAGATACTTGCAACACCATATAAACACTACTGTGTCTGTGCTGAGAATTAATGTTCTGTAATACTGCATCATCTGTAAGCCAGAAATAAATATGTCTTTTCATACCTTGCCAATCAAGATAAATTATTGTGGTCTCTACATTAAAGCAAAGCACCCTAACCCTATTAGTACTACTATTATGTATGTATGCCACTGATGTATATGGGGGGTGTCATCAGTGCTCTGACAGGGATAAAGGGACATGGGTTTAGTAATAACAGGCCACAAACAAGAGGGCAGTCTTATGAAATGTTTGACAGAAACAAGCGTGCAGAGGATTGAATCCAGGCCTCACACTTAGAGAACAAGGTCACTAGCCGTTAGACAATTCTGCTGCTTAATCTTGCTATTTTATTACACTGATACAAACCAAAGACAGCCTCAATTCCAAAGTGACTAATCTGAAACAAATGTATTGATAAATACAATGCACCTTGAGGAGTAAGTCCTTGTTCAGCCTTATAATACTAACTGCTAGTTATGAGTTATTATTATAAACATCCTTTGATATTACTCTCATTTCCCTAAATGGCAGATGTGCAATACAGATACATCTTGGTGTCCACCATAGAATTAGAAACAAATGCATTCTCAGTTTGGAATATTAACTATGAAAAAAACTATGCAATATTAACATTACTGGATTTTTTTTTGTTGCATAATTAAATTTGCAGAAAGGGGCTGTGAGATAAAGAAGGGCATATTCATACTTATGTATCACACTTCCGAGAGTGTAAAATTTGTATTTATTTTAATAATACCAATCTCCTGTTATAATGCACCAGCACTACCATGAATAACTGTTGACTGACATGGTGGATAGTAATATGTGTAGGAATAACTCACTTTTTCTCCAGCTTTTGTCTGAATCGATTTTTACGAATTACACATTTTTAATGTTGTCAGAAACTGAATAAGTATTAATAAGTCAGATGAGGTAAATCTTGGTCTTAATACCATGGAAGTCTATTCCCGTTCATTAATGTCAAACCAGAGGGCTCTACATTTACAGTTTATTATGATAATTCTGCACAAATTAGGGCCCGGTGTTGCACTTAATCTGTCTTAAATCCCTTTGCTTGTTAGATGTCCTTGACCTCTCGAGGAAGACAGTACGAGAGGCCAAGAAAAACAGAGGGAAAAACCAGCTGCAATTTGCAGAATATCTAAACGCAGCCCACGCTTCATGGATAAACCCGGCCAATATAATAGGCCAGAATCAGGCCAGTGCAGGGCCAGCTTGTTATCAACATTAATCTCCATGACACAAAATTCAAAAGAAAGTGTTTACATGTTGCCAACATCAAAATGAGATACTATTTACACACACTTGCCTTATCTAAACATGTTAACATTCTCACACAGTTTAGTGAAACAAAAAATGACCCAAACCATTATGATAATACCTTTTTGAAGAAGTCTGTGCAGTCTCGGGTGGACTCAATGACATTTCAGATAAAAAGTCCTACTCCTTCAGTCTGTTGAAAGAGAACATTGCTCTGCATCAGACTTTGTGACATAAAACGGATTATCATTCTTCTTCACAAGTTTCCTAATGAAGTTGTGTCTACAGTTGTTTACTACAAAACTGACCCAAAACAGCAAAAATGGTGCCAATTAGAGCATCACAATGTTAATCATATTTGCAATGAGTGTTATTGCCGCTGGACAACTTTGCAAAACCAAGAATGTGACAGTATGGAGCACTGTTGCGCTTGTGTGTGTGTGTGTGAAATTGGTAACGGCTAAGGAAATGCAGCTACTTTTTTCAGCAACTTCTGCATATCACTGATGCCTCTTTCAATCTATAAACACTGTTGCAACCAGACCCGTGTGCAAGCCGATAACCGAGGCCAAGTAGTAGACGAGTGAAACTGCTTCTGCACGCCGTAACTACAACTGCGGCGATCAACAGATGGATATTGTAAACATTACTTTTTTTGCTAGCTGTACTGTTAGCAAGCTCGGGTCTATGTGGTTTCCCTCTCGGTACGCAGAGGCTTGGCTGACAGCTGTGAGACTGACAGGCAGGAGGCAGCACAAAGGAACAGATGCACTGTGATGGTGGCGGCAGTAGTGGGGGGCTGCCTGCATCCTCCAGGAGCCAACAGCTACCGTACGCACTCTGCAAACGGGGTAACTGCAGAAAAGCCGCCGCCGCCAAACTGCATTTGTTGTGGTCGAGAAAAAAAACAACCTCCGACAACCACTACTTAACAAGTTGCATGTCTACGAAACTCTTCATGGCAAAGTGACTATTAGCTGAGGCAACGTAGCCTGTGCTCAATCAAAACATTGCAAAACAGGGTAGCAACCAAAAAACCAACATTAGCGCAGCCAAAGTGCTCCAGCAAAAACAAAACACAACACAACACAAAACACAAAATAACTTCCAATGTGATGATTTACCCAGCAAACGCCTTAACGGTTGGTTTCAGTTAGCATCCATTTTTAACTGTTTATCTTAGTTTGCTGCTTTGCCATCTGTAGCCCCGCTACTTGCGAACAAAACCACCAACGCTACACTGTCAAGAAGTTGCCTGCCTGGGTCCTCCGAGCTCTAACCGCGGAGCTAAGTGTTACCACTCACGATAGCAGCTAAAATCATCAACGCTAGCTGCCTAACAGTCGCTAACAACAATAGTCGTGTTTTAATGGCTAGCTGGTTATGCTAACTAGCTCGAACTGTTGTTGCTTAGCTCCTAACGCTGCTGCTGCTGCTCCCCGTTCAAATAAAAAGGAAGGCGATTTAAATAACACAAGGAAGCGCTAGTCGTATTTAATAAAAAGCTAGCCCATTTCCCCTTGAGCCCAGAAAAAAAGGGGGGCGACGGGTTTGTTTTGCGTGAGTAGATGTAAATGCAGCGGCACGGTTTGTAATTCCGTGGCATCGGCCCAATCCTCGGGCTCGACAAATGACATCCAGTTTGAGGCCGAGCGCCTCGGCGGAGCGAAAACACACCTCAGCTAGTAGCTTCGGCTGGCTAGTCCGCTAGCTTCCGTTACCTCCCGGTCACAACGATTAACGACGCCGTAGGTGGTCGTGCAGCAGAGCGTTTATAAATGTGTAAGATTATAATAATAAGAATACAAATAATAATCGCAATTAAAAAAAAAAAAGTTTGGTTCTCGAAGAAAGATAGGTGATTACATTTACCTTCGGATGTTGCGTTCAAAGGGAGGGGAATGTTTTAGCTTGGTTTGAGTCCGTGTCCGTGTCTCTAGCTCCCCCTTTCTTCTCTCTCGCAGCTCCTCCAGGAGGAACTCGACTGGCTTGCCAGGCAGCTAGCTGCTGAGCTAGCCTGCTAAGCTATCAACAATAATCCGGGTCGGACCGATTCGTTCTTCTTCCGTCACTCAAGGGTGAATGTTTCAGCGCACATTCATGGGGAAACATCCGTTCTTCGGAGTTTCAGTCGGTCTGCGCCGACATAAACAACGAGTGTAGCCAATTTCGATAGTAAATGAGAAATATGACGATTGTTGCGATCATCAAGAGGCTCTCCTCTCGTAGAACAAAATGCCGACCGGAAGTTCTGCCGTCTGACTGACCAAAGATCTCAGGAGTGACTCCCTCCATCGGCGCCAAACAAAATGCCATGCAACGTTTCGCCGTTGAGCCGCTGGAGGGCGCTGCAACACAAGGTTGTCCTCTGCCACATTTACTGTAAATAGCGGACTGTAGGTTTTAATTTAGCGAAAGACATACAGGTGCTTGTCATTAAATCAGATGGAAAAGTCCATTTCAGTAGTTAAGTCAAATACCCCCAACCAAGTATTGAGTACATAGATGGACAAACTATTCAGAAGGCCAACATTTAGGCCTACATATTTTTTTTATTGGTGTTTTGTAATATTCCTTTTTTTTTTTTTGAGATACTGAATTTTAGGTAGGGTAACCCATAAACATTACAATTGAAAGAAACTAAACAAATAAAGGCATGAAATGTTTCATTCTGTGTGTGATGGATTATATTATATTATATTATACCATATAGGCTATTATATTAGTTTACATTATTTAAACGAATAGCCTAATGTATAGTTTCACTTTTGAATTGAATTACTGACAAAGCCTAAATAAACCTTTCCATGATATTCTAATTTATTGAGATGCACCTGTATTATGCACACAATCATCATTAGGCTACATTTTGGGAATGAAACAGGCAGTTTAGCTATTTTGCATCATATTTTAAAGGCCCATCACACATACTGTTCATAAAGTCATTAGCAAGCTATGCTGTCACATAACTAGTCAAATGTAAATAAGCAAAGTTAAGTACCTCTAATTTAGCCTACACTATTCTTAAGAACTGGCTGTTGTGGAAATGTTGCTTTTTTTTTTTTTACCACCACTGTGCTTGTGTGTTTTGTTTTGATGGATTTATGTGACATCAGTATGATTTACTTTATCATCTGATGGCATTTGAGTTATGTGGAGTGGTTGTACAATTACAGCACAGTATAGTAGATTATTGATTAAACAAATAGCCTACTTATGAAGGTGAAGGATGAAAAAGGGATTTTTTTTTTTTTAAACTCTTTCTTCATGTGCCAATGGTAAGGTGTTTTTATTTGTAAAATATTGTATTGTTTTGTTTAATCTTGTTTTCAAGTGTTACAGACAATCAAATCACAGTTTGCCCTCAAGGTGTCAGCATTGGCATTTTCTGAGTAACTCTGCGTTTGTTGGAGGCAACAGCTGAAGGAAGCTGCACTGTTGATAAAATGCTCCTGTTTTCAAGCATCAATTCCAGCAAAAAAAAAAATCAAGGTTCATGGAGTGATCGATAAAAAGAACTGCCCTCCCCTCCAGTTCCAACACCCAATTTTTCAAGCAAGAAACTGCCCCCACCTGCACTCACTAGCTGTTCCTACCGTCTGTGTAGTGCAGGCTGCTGTTCCCTAATACCTGCGAACACTTTAAACTTTCAAACTAGTTGAACATTTAGGCTATTTAAAACATTTAAGGACATCCATCATACTTTGCAAAAGCAATGAATTTTTAAACACACAACTGATTTAACTTTTTTTTATTCAAAAAAAGAGAGAATCCATTCAAGATAGAACTACAACTATTATTCAGTCACATGCGTGTGTTGTGTTTGTGTTGTATGTGCACTCCAATATGAATTAATGAGAGAAACAGTCATATCAAGAGAAACACCAGCAGCTGTAAACAAAGGAATTATTCCATTTCCTCAAGTGTGTAGAAGAAAACATTTGGTCCTTTAAATCATCCATTTGCATTTGTAAAAGGAACTAGAGAGGTTGTTAGTCTGGTCATTAGGTTTGATAAGAGCATGTTACAGCATCTTTACATAAGCAGTCCTCAAGTAACCTTTCACAATTGAAATCTACAATTAATATACACTTTATCTACAGTTCTCTATACAAGTACAGTATATTCAGACGACTCTCCTATACAAAGCAACTTCTAAATGTTACATTTGTCATATATACTGAATTACAAAACAGCACCTAAAATGTCGAGCTAGCTAAAAGAAAAGATGCAGAATGAAATCTATTACTTTACAACATGCATCCTTATTAAATCAAATTAAACAAGCATTCGATTTCACAATCTACAGGAGGCTGAATTGAAAATAGTAACGATTCAAATATAGTCCAGCAACATTTATATATCCAACCTACTGACTACAATTTTATAAGTTTGATATGAAACACATTTTTATACTGACATATGGATGTTAGACGGTCCGGTAGAGGAAATGACTGAGTGGCATCATTCAAATTTATAAAAACCTATTGTGCAATTGTTATTGTGAAGATTAATGATTTGTTTCAGAATGGATGGGTATGATTTAGAAATTTAGATACAATTTTTGGTGCTTTTTTGTTTGAAATAAACAGTAATTGCTTAAAATTCTGACATGATGACATTTCAAATGCTCAGCTCTGCAAATTAACAGGTAAAACATGTCTGAGTTATTTTGGTTCGTCATTCCTTATGATTGTGGGAATTGATTTGAGGAACATATATAGCCTAACAAAAAAACAAGACTCGACTTAGCTGCCAAGACACTGACAGCTTTATTTACCTAAAAAAGCACATACCGATTTGGACTGATATGGGGCAAAAGTATGTGTACCTACAGTAAAATTTCATAATTCATCCTGCCAAGTTCTATAAAGCTAATTATAGAAAATAAAGCCACTAATGTCTGTACAGACGTTGGTCAATAGACAGCCCTTTTCCCCCAGAAATGCTGACAAGGTCACTCCTGTGTATGTGCATGAGTTTCAACACTTTTCACATCAGTGTCCAGAGAGAGTTCTACCGACACCTTTTTCATACTGTACCAAAACAAAGGAAAATCAACAACTGTAAGGCCAAGCAAAGTCTGTGCAGATATGGGTTGTAATCTGCTGTGAAGCTAAACAACTCACAGCAATACTGGCCTCTAGTGGGCGAGATTAGTCATCACAGTTCTGAGAGGGAATTGGATATGGCATGCAGGCCACAGACCACCGGGCTCTAGAGTGGTTCATGTTTAAAAAGTAAACAGCTGTCACCCTATGGCAGTTACATGTAGTACTCTTAGAAAGCATCACAGCACGAACCCTCGGAAAAACAATACAACCATGAACCATTTCAAGACTACAGTGTGTCTACTGTGTGTCGAACCCTCCTCCCACATATGCTGTGGGGTTTGAGCAAGGTTCGAAAATCAAAAAGAGGTTAGCTGAGAGTGTGGTTCAGTACAGTGCAATGGTTTTCCTAAGAGAGTTTGCAACCTTGGACTAAAAGCTCTCCCCTACATCTTGGTCTCGCTGTCAGCTGGCCTCTCATTCTCATACTCATTTTCCTGGCAGATGAGCTGGTACGGCTTCTTGTCTGCCTCCTCCACCACAGAGTTTCCCACCTCGGGGTCCTGCTTCTGCAATTCGTGGCGAGATAGGTGTTCCACTATACCTGCACCAATAGAGTCACCAAGGACGTTGGTGGTGGTGCGCAGTCGGTCCCTGAGGAAAGACAGGGAACAGGGAGAGAGTGTAAACAGATAATACATGATCAAATGAAAAGAGAGAAGAGAGGTCAAGACCAAAAAAAATACAAGACAAAATGAAACAAGAGGCTGGAGAAAACAAAACGAGAGAAGGCAAGAAAAAAAAACAGGAGAAGAGGCAAAAAGACAAAACAGGTGTGGACAAAGTAACATAAGTCAAAACAAGACAAAAGAAGAGAAGACAAGGGAGGACAAAACAAGAGAAGACAAAACAAAAGAAGAGATGACAGAATATTGAGAGGAGAAGACAGGACAGGACAAGACCAATGAAATAAGACATGAGACGACATGGTAGGACAAAAGAAGATAAAGCAAGAAGACATGAGAAGACAAAACAGGACAAGCTGAAGCAATCAATACACAATACAGTGCAGGGCAAAAAAGAAAAGACAATGGGACAAAACAAGATGAAACAATAAGAGACAAGAAGACAAACTAAGACAATATAAAACAAAAGGACAAAAGATGACAAGTCAATGAAAACGAGAGAAGGCGAAACAAAATAAGGAAGGACAAAACAATTCAAGAAGAATCGAATTAAAGATATTGTAGATTAAATCCATGTGGCATGGTTGTAAATGTCTCCACATAAAAAAAAGTATCATTAGAAAACTGGAGGCAGTCCTTAATCGCTCCAGGCGTTCCTCCCACCACATGAAACACAGCCAGTAGATAGGAGGAAGTATGGCCTTGCACTGGGATTGGATTGTCGACTGAATAAGAACCAGATGGACGGAGGGACATGGAATGTGAAGGGCGTGTCTAAAGGAAGTTGTCCCTGCACCCAAGACCGTAGAGTGCACAAATTTGACCCAATAACCCACTGAATTTCCCTCTGGGTGTAACTTCATTGAATTCATACAATTTGTTTTCATCACAACTAAACTATCATCATCACTGTAGCCAACAACACCTTCCAGTTATTTCTGATCTCTTACAATAGCTTTGGTTTGAACTCCGGGTTACTAGAGCCTCCATGCTTAATTTCCTGTTTTTTTCTTGTGGATGTCTTATAAGCTAATACTTACAGGAACCAGTCAACAGCAATGATGAGTGTGATGTCGTCAGTGGGCAGGCCTACAGAGGTTAGCACTATCACCATAGTGACCAGTCCTGCCTGTGGGATACCGGCTGCTCCAATGCTGGCTGCTGTGGCCGTGATACTGATGGGGAAAAAGTGCAGAAAATAGACAGATATTTGAAGATGTTTCAGTTTGTGGGGAAAAAAACGTCCATTACAGTGCAGCTGAAGAAAAGACAGACGTGTCCCCGATCTGAGTGGTCTACCAACCTTTGTTACAGCTTTGAAGAGGGTCACTTATAGGTTTATTCTTCTGGATGAAATACAATCTTTCTAACCCTTGTCAAATACCAGCCCGGTGGTTAGAAAGTCTTTCATAAAGCCAGACCTTGTGGTTTTGTCGCTTGGAAATGTTTTACTCGAGTTAAGTAGTAGCCTATTTCATGCCATAATAAAAGACAAATGTCACAGAAAAACTGTCCGTGGCACCCAAAAAGTCTCAGAACAGGCAACATTTACTGAAACAAATGCTTCTTGGACAAATGTTGAGTGAATACAAACTGTTGAATGGTTGGCATTTAAAATACATGTTTCTGGAGCTAATGTTTTGTACATTATATACCTGATGGTGAGAATCTGTCCGAAGTTGAGGTCGTAGTCATTGACCTGAGCGATGAAGATGGCTGCCAGGGCCTCATATAGAGCTGTGCCATCCATGTTTATTGTGGCGCCAACAGGCAGCACGAAACGGGTTACACGCTTGTCCACATGGTTGTTTTCCTCCAGGCATTTAAAAGTGATGGGCAAAGTGGCAGAACTGTGATAGGAGAGATGGAGAAAGATGTGAGAAGCATAAGGAGAAATCCATCCTGTCACCAAAAACCACTGTCCTGAAATGATTTTGATTTAACCCTGACCAGTCAAATAAAGAAAGCAAATATGAATGACTTTAATTGTCAATTTTATTCCCCTATACATTGATATATTATGAGAGAATGACAATAAATTCCTCCTTGACCTTGACCTTTGTTTTTCAGACTCAGGTACGTGTCAGCCCACATACCTGGAGGATGTTCCCAGGGCAGTGATGAGTGCCTGCAACAGCCCTGCGATGAAAACGAAGGGGTTCTTCCTGGTGATGACGAAGTAGAGTGTCGGCAGCACAAAGATGGCGTGGATGAGAAGCCCACAGATGACTGTCACTGTGTACATGCCCAGCTGGCCTCCCATGGATGTGATGTCGTCCATCTCCACGATTTTACCAGCAATCAAGAACAGGATACCAATCGGGGCGTACCTGAGGATTGATGGGTGTTATTACTGAGTTTTGCATCAGCTCCATTCACTCACCCCACCCGTCCCTCCTCAAACTTACCACATGATTATAGCAACCAGCCTCATGATAGCTTCATTGAGACAGTCGAAGAAGTCCTTGAGGGGCTGTCCCTGTTCCCTCATGCTCCCGATGATGAGACCAAAGCAAATGGAGAAAACCACAAGACCAAGAGCATTGACTCCATTGACCGCCCCTGGCACCGGGATCATCTCCTCCTTGGTTATTTCCTGGCTGCCGTTTAGTGTGAAAATTGTGTCATTCACCGTCATCTTCACTTGGACCACTCTCTTGGCATATTGCGTCTTGAACTGGGAAAAGAAAGACCAAGGTTAATCCCTGAGGCAATAGCATTTCATAAATACTTCCATTCAAGGATAATATTTGAGAGCCATGGTCAATCTAGCTAATGTATTTAGCATTTGCAATTATTTATGATAAAAAAAGAGCACTTAAGAATGCATTTGTTTGTTTGTGCTTGGTACATAAAATATCACAGTCTAAATGGAATATCTCCATCCACCTAAAATGATGTGATGAAATGAGGAAGTGACACAAGGACCTCAGGTTTACCACACAGATGTGTCAGGTGAACACATCTGCAGAAAGATTAGATCAATTGGTGTTGTGAAAAAGTCCCATTCCCCTATGAAATTATTACCATACACCTCTTTATGTCAGAACTGTGAAATTTTTAATACTATGAAATCCGTGTCCAGTTTAACAGAGATTTCTAGTACATAGCTGAAAGTCCACATGGCAGTATGGACATGAAAAGAAAAAGTATTAGAAAGCCTGTATCTGAACAGCTTTGAGCAATATTAAACAAGTAGCTACTTAAGCACTGGTGGCAATATACCTACCTGAGTGTGACAGTTAAAGAATAAAGCATTTTATTTAACTGAGTGTAGAGTTACCTGTTTGGTGCAAGCTTCCACAAGGTTTGGAGGAAACATGTTTCTGGAAAACCAAAGAGAAGAGGTACAGTTTTAATTAATACACTTCTTACAAATTACAAATTCACTGTCACAATAGACAAACATTTAATAATGGCTTTAATCTGATCAAAGCACATAAATAAGTGCTAGTGGGCACCTGATGAGATCCAGGAAGGCATCCGCAGGGCTGACCTGCTCTATCTGCTGCTGCTTGCCGAACTCATCCTTTGAGCCTTTTCCAGGATGAATAACGAGCACCATGACTATACCGATGAATACAGCGATGATGGTGGTGGTGGTGTAGTAGATCACTGCTCTCATACCCATTTTACCGGAGGCACGGCTGTCCAGAGCAGCCATACCTGAAAAGGACATGTCATATAAATGTACGTCAGTATTTTTAGGGTCCGGGCAGCACAGCTGCCAGGACACTATTGTATTCCTAGGAATTCTTCTTCTTCTTCTTCTTCTTCTTCTTCTTTCTTTCTTTCTTCTTCTTCCAAGGAAGTCATACTTCCCATGGGCGAAAACTCACCAAACTTTGCACAAAGGTTCAGTCCCATGCCAGATTCACTCAACTCCAAGGACATGTGCCCCCCCCTCCTAGGGGGGGCACAATAAGCGTTTAAATTTAAAAACTTTAAAAATTCCTACCATACCAACGGTAGATGCTACAGTGTTGAAACTTCACCACAATGTAGCCTCAATACTGCTGAAACTTTTGTCCACTTAAACTTATTACAAATTATGAAGTCCATCACTCTGTTTTTTTCAATAACTGTAAAACTTTTAAAATGTATCTCCTCCCACAATTTTTGCTCAATTGACACCAAACTTGCTACAGAGCATCTCCAGACCGTCCTCCACAAAACTTGTTTCTCGGATTTTTGATTAAGCAAAAATTGAGCCTACAGTGCATTAAAACGTTTGACTGTAAACACTACTATAAACATATACCATCAAATTCTTGCTAAATACATTTTCAAACTTCCTGAAAAAAAATGACAATATTCTGGAGTCATGGTTGATGAAGTTTGGCAAATATCTGAATTTTAATTCAAAAACTGAATTTTCTAGAACATTTTGAATTCTGCTCTCATGGGAACAACTGCAGCCAATGTGAGTGTGGAATTTTTAAACATCATATTTTCTCTTATGAAGCAAAACACTTATCATTAAAAACAAATCACCAACATTTCCATGCTGTCAAGATGCAATTTATGTATTATCAGATTTTTGTTTAGATGACTGAATTTCTGAAATTTTGACCATTTCATCACAACAGCTGCCCGGGCACTGGCTCACCTGAGTGGATAAATGAAGCTACACAGCAGGTCTCACTTCCAGCCAATTAGCTCAGCGAGTTAGGAGCTGGTTCTTGGTGTCAGAGATTGTGAGTTCGAGACCCAGCACGGGTGATGATGATCAAAATGTCAAATGTCCTCAAGCTATTTTGCTGTCTAAATGCAATTTATGTATTAACAGATTTTTGTTTAGATAACAGAAATCTGCGTTCACAACTGCTGCCCGGACACTGACTCCCTGAGTCTATTTGAGAAGACACACACCATGTTTCACTTCCAGATAATTAGCTCACTGAGTTAAGCGCTGGTTCTTGGTGTCAGAGGTTGTGAGTTTGAGACCCAGCCAGGGTGATGATGATGACAGATCAAAATGTCAAATGTCCTCAACACAAAACACAAGACAATTGTCCTAATGGTGGCATCACAGCAAGCTTCTAAATTTAAAAATCCAAATAGCTTGGACTGGACCATGTGCGAAGGCTCCTAACATCTTAGACTCATAGTAGATGTTTGACAAATACATATCATTATTTTACCTCAAAAACTGATTTTTCTTTTTCTGCCTACATGACACTGAATGGCTTACTCAATTAGTGAAGCCACTGTTGAACTGCCACTTGTCAATTAGCTGCGATTAGTGCGATAGACAACGGTCTTTGGTTCCCGAGGTTGTGGGTTCAATCCTCAACTGATGCAAATTGGACATTATAAGGTCAACTGTCTTGTCTTCCTATTCTCCTGTTTGTTGCTCAGAATTGCCTAAATTTGCCCAAAAGTAGCCCGGACCCGACCCATCGCTGCGCAGCAGCTATAATTAACCATTTGTATTTGCACTCTTACTCATATCACTGATCAACTTTCAAACACTTCCTGTAGAGGGAGCAGCAGGGCAGCAACTAGTACTAAAGCCTGTGGGAATTACCATATTGTGGATGTATCAGTTCAGTTCTTTCTCTCAGGAATTCATTTTATAATGGAGATGATTTAATAATTAATGGTTATATATATATTTATTTACAAGCATGAATAGAAAAAATGAGAACAACAACAAAAAAATCTAATATTGCCTTGGTAGCATAAGCTTGATGAAATATAAATCATTAAGTAGTTTATAAAAATGTGATATTTGTATCTGAATATGGAAAACATCTCCTTCAGTCATGCTGGCCCATGACCTTACAGTTTGCATAAATGTGTGACCGTGACTAATCTGTTCCAGTGAGCATACAGTCAGCCTGGGAAAGGCTGCTGTAATTACAGGTGGAATACACCCATCTGGATTATCTACCCAACTATCTGTGACCACAAAGAGCCACAGGAAACATAATCTGACTCTGACATTTAGTGGTGGAAAAGCAACACCTACTGTACAGCACTCAGCGGCAGATCAAAATCTGTTTACTGAATTTTCATATTTAATAGATCATTTATTTTAAATTGGAGCTGAATAGAGAAATGTCTGAAAACTGGTGGCGATTTTGTGCTGTTCTATCCTGCTTTTTATTTGGTCATACAACAGACTGAAGTGTGACATTAGTTTGTTGTGAACACAGAAAACAGGTAGAGATGTCAGTTAGAGATTAACAGCCTGACCTCAAATGAGTATCTCTGTCACAGAGAAGAAAACACAAAGAAGACGTGCCTGTTGTCTGAGATGAAAACCGTATGCGCCGCAATGCATATCAAGCAAAGGCCAAAGCATGGAAAGTAGCTGAGGAAATTCAACAGAGCGACATTTTACAGACAGATCACAACTGAAGTTGCAAATAAATTCTTTGGTTGCTGCTTTGTCTGGTAACCTTTGCATTCCTCTAAGGCAGACTGAATGCCATCAAATTAAACATAACCTAAAATATGTGGCTGAATTCAACAGTCCTACTCAAAAACCACAAATCAATTTCATGATGCATGACAAATATTTTGGCTGCAATGTGGTTCTCAGTTATGAACTAACCACTGAAGGTGAAATACATCAACCAGAATTAAGTTTGAACAGCTATAATAGCATTAAACAGACTTTGTAGGGATGATGGTGGTAAAAGGAAGAAAAAAAAAAGTCATTCAAAAACATGGATTTGGAAACAGACAAGCTATCTCAATAGGCATGACAGTGTTGTATTTTCAAAGTGTCAGGTCCTATTATGGATGTTTTCTTCATTCAGAGCTGAGGCAACGCGTAGCTTTGTGTGATGGGAGATGTATGTGTTCTTTTCATATGTGACACTTTGACACAGCGTATACTAAAGTGTGTGTGTGTGTGTGTGTGTGTGTGTGTGTGTGTGTGTGTGTGTGTGTGTGTGTGTGCCCCTGCTAGCCCTGCTTTGGCCCTCTTGTCTCAACATGCCCTGGACTTAGGCTTTTATCCTTTCTTTCTTTCTTCCTTATCCTCTTCATCCCCTCCTCACCCTTCCCTCCCTCATTCTCCTCCCCCAAATTCCTCACCTCCTTTCTCCACTACCTCTTGTTTCAGGGTGCCCTCTAGTACCCCTGCCCTTACTCTTCCTCCTCTCCCACCCCCACATCTTGCCTCCTTGCACTCTTTTTCTTGCACGCTGATCTTATTGCAGCAATCTTCTTTCATTGCCACCCTTTTCCTCCTAACCACCACCCCCTTTCTTCTTCTCTCCTCCTATTCCCTTTTTGACAGCCCTGGGAAAACTTGTTGACTTAGTCAGCCCCGCACACACACACACAATGATCCCCAGCCTGTTGTCCAGGCAACAACGGACGCAGCCTCACCAATTCCATCCTTTCAAAAGAATGAAAGACCCAAGACTGAAGGAGCACAGAGCAAATGACTTTCTCTCTCATATGGGAAATGTTCATCAAACACAAAAGTAGGCCTACTTCAGGGGGGAGTTGAAGCACAGGACATAGTAGCAGCTGAAAGAGGTCAATGCCGAGGGCAATTAATGTCTCCTGATACTACGCAAAGATTGACCCCACACTTATGCAAGACATTAGCTGAGGGCCTACAGCCAGAAAATGTACATACACATCAGTCTATGGACTTTTAAAGATAGAATAAATCAATTTTAGTATATCGATCTTATTAAACTGTGTCATTGGATTTTGGTGTACTGGTTGGACCAAACAACCAATTTGAATAAATAACTTCCAAGATGTTGTCATCTGCATTTGTTTTGCTGTTTTCTAGCATTGTATAGACGAATCTGTCATAGGCTTTGAAAAGAAATGTCAGTTGCAGCCCCACAAGTGTCACAGGCAGCGTTGCAAAGATGCAGGGCAAAGTGGTGGGTGTTGGGTGCATGAGTGCACACCTGCAGTTTTAGTTCATTTGCAGTTGTGCAAAGAGCGAAGGGTTTGGCTTCAGTGTAATACACTGCACGTCTCTTAGCCAATCATATCACTGCTATAATAGCTCTGAAACAGCTGTGCCAATCAGCAGCGACGATGACGCATGACATCAGCTGAGCTAATAGAAATAGGAGATAATATTGTTGTCTGGTTGGCACATGGTTCTACCTGGACCAACTCCATTAATAATATGCTGCAGGTAACTTATTCATCATTTTGTACATATTGCAACTTTTAGTTTACTAAATCCAGTTATTTACTATAACACTGCCTTCATCCTCTTATAATTTTATTCCTTATCCCGGCCTTCCCCTTAACTTCTTTTCCCTCCCACATTCTCCTTCCAACGACCTTCTCTGTAATCAGCCCCCTTTTCCTCATTTTACTGCCCTCTCCTCTCCCTGTCAAGCCCCTTCTTGGCTCTATAAATACTCTGTGGTGGACTCTATAATGAAATGCCTGAAGACAAAACATATGACTGAAGTATAGGTGAGTGAGTGAGCATATACGAGGATGTGAAAAAAGATCAATGAGAACCCTGCAGCAGTCTACTCTTTCTCTTTCTCACTCTCCCGTTGAAACACACAAACCCCTTTCTCCTGATCCCTGGTCTTTAGTTCTCCTGCCTGTGTGGCTGTCCTTCATTTCCTACCTTCTGTGGCCCCACTGGACTCTGCACAAACTTTTTGATTCCAAATTCAGCCTCACTCTTTAGACAGGGACAAAATTCAGAGGCAAGTTTTCCTTCAGCTGGGACAACCCATTTCACACAGTGGCACAATTCAGTCCTGGGAGTGTGACAGTCAGTTTGCACAGGAGCCACGTGTTTGTTTGCAGAAAAGAAGTCACAGGAATTTAGCTGTGATTCTCATATCCTCTGAAATATGTTGCTCTCAAAGTCATGCTGTAGAAATAGGTCTTGTTACAGTTAGATCTGGGCTGAAATTATGTAAATCAATCATGGAAACATGGACAAATGGACAGCCAAGTGTACCACAACAGTTGAGATCAGGAGTTTTCTTCAGTCTTAGGTTACGCAAGGTCTCTTTTATTACTCCTCGGCAGGGTTAGTCAAGTTTTTCATAAACCAGCAGTCTGCAGCTGGACACATGTTGTCAGGTTACATTGCTGCAAAAACCGTTGACTGTGTATCACAGATGCTTTTTTGTTGTTGCTGTGACCTTAATCTCCTCCTTCAAATTTCTAAACAACTACAATTCAGTAGAAACTGAGCAATGACTTCTAATTTCAATTATGCAATAGTTTAACGTCACGTATGAGATCTTTTACATTCAGTACATTCTCGCAGCGTGTAATCAGATAATGTCAACCCACCCGCACAAGCTGTGGTTAAACTGACATGTGTCAACTCTTATGAGGTGAGGCTTTACTTTTGATGTACACAAAGTTATTGATAAGTTTTGTCTAAATTAGCCAAGTCCAAATACTATATTGGCACATAGCCTACTTCATTAATATTACTCATATCAAAAAGTCTTGTTGTTAAAACTATATGAATAAATGTCATGAGACTTTTGCTTATTACAGTAAATGATAACTTTACAACAGGCAACATTGCTCCTGGTGACTTGGACAAGGGCACGTAAACACACACACATACATGAGAGAGGAGCTGTGTGCTGGATGACTTGGCGACAGAATCTCTTTGTTGATTTCACATGTTGTAGCTGCAGTCATGTGACATGATGTCAGAGGATGCTGATGTTACGCCCCACTGCAGCACAAAGCAGGTTATTATAGGACAATGAGTCTCTATCATCCCCTCAGGAGTCCGGGCTCTTGCCCTGTCAATCACTGTTCAGCGACTGAGCATTTTGGCCTCACTGTGTGCTGTTCCTATTTGTCAGTCACTGCAGCTGTCCAGTGTTTTTTGGGAAATTCACATATTCCATAACGGTATAAGTCTATAGCTCTGTGAAGCCTTGCTCAGTTGCAAACCCACAGACCTGCGGCCTTTACATCTGGAAGTCAGCATCCCAGCATGTCTGAGTGGGCTTATGAACCGTGTCACCAGTGACGAATGAACTCGCTACATCCCTGGATTAGAACTGAGACCCTCAGTGTCATATGTTTGTGCTTTTTCTTTAGCACAAGCCCAAATACACGTGAGTTAAAGAGGGTACAAAATGTTCTGGTGCCACAAAGTAAGAAAAAATTAAGAAATGCTTGTTTAATTAAAACACATGGAGCTGGAACTGCTTCGGTCATGTTGGATCAAGGCTGAGACCATTACAACATGGTCCAAGCATTTGATTGAGACCAGTACTGTAAGATCAAAACATATCGCTCTCATTCTCTCTGCCTTTCTCTCGCTCATGAGGTCATCCTAACCCCCGTCCACCACTGGGTCCAAAACCAACAAACAGCATCGGCTGAACAAACAACTGGCTCACTCTGCCACTCATGAGGTACATGTTGGTCAGTTGAGCCACAGAACAACAAACAGCTCTGTCACTGGTACAAACCTTTTACATAAACATGTAATTTAAATATTGCACAAACAAAGTCAGAAAGAGGCCTCACGGTCTCCATGTGTGAAAACTGATGTTGCGTTCCCACATTCACTTCAGGCTGGTGCTGATACAGTATGAATGATTAAAGGGAGGTTGGGTTTTTTGTCTGGTTTGGGGCTATTTCTACAGTGGCTACCAAATGTAAAAGCTCTGTGGAGCCATGCGGAGCACGCAGGGACACCAGAGAAAATGTAAGCAGGAGTTTCTGACAGTCAGAGACACAGTGCAGTGCTGTGTGTGATGACTAAGGCATTTGATATAAATATAGAACAAACCAATGTCACACAAGCTGTAGCTGAAATTGTGATAATTTTAGACATCTGAGGTTCATCTTAACCGAAAAAAAAAAAGCTAGTAACAACTGAGTATGTTATCTACTGTAATGATATTAGACCCTTGTGGCAGTGCTGCGTGCAAACCTTGTAACATTCTCACTGTTACTGATTCAAGGAGTAAATGATTTCTATTGGATTCTTGTGAATTAAAGATATTTAGCAAAAATCTGTGACGCTGTACATTTTTGGTGTCCATACCAGTGATGAGACTGGAAACCAGCAGGGGCAGAACCAGCATCTGAAGCATTCTCATCAGCAGCTCTCCAGGGAAAGAGAAGAACTTCACTTCACGGTACGACATCTTATAAGGCCGCAGAGCAAATCCCAGGATTATCCCTGCAGCGAGGATCAGGTATGAAAGAAAAGTCAAAACAGTCAGTCTCCTGTTGTTGAATCCAATCATATAATAGAACATGTAGCACATTTATGTGTGAATATCAATACAATTTAGTTTTTAAACATCTCTGAATTTGCAGCTTCAGCATAACTTGTAGTTTTTACTTTATCTTTCATAAACAAATGCCTTTGCTTCTGTTGACACTTTGTCCACATTTTAACAGATGAAAGTTATAGGCGCAGTTGAGAGACTTTATCAGATCAGCACTCAGCACCACAAGGCCCAGGTGGCTGACAAAGCAGCCTGAAATGAAGGATATCCTGAATTTAACAATCCATCAAATGGCTTTGCCATGGCACCGTGTAATTCTAGCAGGGCTGCAGATGTGCAGGCAGTGTGTGGGCCTGGCTCACTTCCTACTGAGTAAGACTCAGAGGTTAATGGCAACAGGGCAAAGGTCAGCTGCAGGGTCGGAGAAAGGCCAGCCTGCTAAGTTCATCTCAGTTCCCACTATTCTTTTATCTGGCCAGTTTCTTTCTTGTCCCTCTTCCGTCCTGCGACAGGGGGGTTTGTCACACCAGATTGATGGATTAGTGGGAAAATCTGTTGCCTTCTTTACAAGTTTGAATAGAGGGAGGGCAACATAGTGAGACATGGTTTCTTCCTGTTATCTGCAGTTTAAAATTAGCTAAAGGACTAAATCATAACAGTAAATTACCAACAAAGCAAACTGTTTTAAGATTATCTAAAGCCCTCAGCCCCCTAAATAAATAAATATGAATAAATAAATGAATAAATAAACCATACATACCAATAATGACAGCTGCAACAGTCAAGATGACAAAGGCATTTCTGATGAAGAATCCCTTCACATCATCCTTTGTGATGTTCTCCACTCTCTTCTTAGCCAGCAGTGATCGGGACTGGATCCCAGCCCGGATCTGGTGAAGACCACCACGGGTCCTATGTGGGTTTTCCCCGTTGCTCTGAGTCATAGTTGCTGCTTGGATCTTCAGATCTGTTGCAAATATTATGCAGGAGCTCCACTAAACTGTGATTGGGACGCTTCAGCACTGCTGCTAAATCACTTTGTTACCTGGCGTCTCTCTCCCTCTTTGTCCAACCTCTCCTTTGGTTTGAGGATTACAAGTTGTCTGATTGAGACACACAGTAAAAGCTAAGATTAGTCATCTGAGCTGAGTTGACAACCTCTCTGCTAACTGCAGAGTGTCATCGCTCTGTTGCACTGAACTGTCCATTAAAAGCTAAAAATAAGATAAATGAAAATACACAACACATAGGCTACACAGCAGATGGAAATCACAACTGTCTTGAATGTCCTATTTTGCAGATGTTCAAAATGTAAAGTAACAGTCATGCACAGTCCTCCAAAGATACATTAGAATCAGTAAAACACTGTAAATCCTCTACCAAAGACATGCTGCTTTCAGTGAGTGAAGAACACATGTGTTGCTCCCACAACTCAGAAAAGCACACAGACTTCCTCAAACACACTCTGTTGTAACTACACACGTGTACAGTTTGTATCTAGTGGTTATACTGACGCTGATCCACGCTCTCACACATGCAGACACACACACACACACTCAAATTGTAGACATATGGTTAAAAAAACATGAGAGAAGATGTTTCTGTACCTTCAAACTTGAGCAATAACTTCCTTTGGAGTAAAGTCTCTGTGTTTTTGTTTGGTTTTTTTCAAAGGGAAACCTCTGGTTTAAAGCTCGATCGGTGTGAGAGGGACAGAAGAGCTCTTTGGATGTGAGCTGGTTGGTGTGCGCAACCAGCATTGACGAGAAAGAGTAGAAAAAGAGGAGAGGGGAGGAGAAAGGAAAGGAAGGAGCTGCAAACGGGGATGAGGGAATAAAAGAGCCAGTGAGAGAATGGAGGCGGTGCTATAGTAGAAGAAAAACTAGTGTTAGTCACTCACACACAGTGTGGGCTTGTGGGGAGGTGAGGCGGAGACTAAAAAAGTGAAGTAAGGTAGAGGAGGGGGCGGGGTGGGGGGACTTTTCAACTTGAGGAATAATGAGCTTTCCAAGCAGGAAAAGGAGAAAGGACCTTCTTGTTTTCTTCTGTCTCGCTCAGCCTTCCTTTCAAATGCTTTTCCATGCTTGATAAGTTCAGGCTGATTGGAGATTCCTGTGGAGAGTGAGTCAAGAAAGAAAGAAAGTCCTCCATCCATCACAGAAATATGGAAGTAGATCAGCCATTCATGCGTTTCTTTCAGCACATCTCCAACAGCCAGACCCATCCAATATCACGTTGGCAACACTTGCTGTGTTGTAAGCACATTACGCATTCTACAAAGTCCACTTGGCTACAGATTGTTTTTTCATGGAAAAGTGTGGGCTCTTTGGTTTGTTAAGCTAAACACAGAAGGTAAATATTAACCAATCATGATTCTGGAGCTTGTGCTCTGCAACTTTTAGCTATCAAATATACAATCAGTGAGCCTGTGCATATTCTCATTTGTCCAGGTCATAGTATCAAGCAAAGCAACTGGACTTGGTTATTATCTAGGAGGACGTTTCACCTCTCATCCAAGAGGCTTCATCAGTTCATGCTCTGGCTGTCAGCCTGGTCAGATGCGAGCATGAATTGATGAAGCCTCTTGGATGAGAGGTGAAACGTCTTCCTATAGACAAATAACCAAGTCCTGTTCCTTTCGATTTACTGTAAAATTCCTTTGAGACACAATCAGTGTAAACCAAATCTGGAGGTGACTGCAGTGCTGTTGTGTGCACATGTACTGTAATGAAAACTTAATG
This sequence comes from Trachurus japonicus, assembly GCF_045865225.1. Classification (NCBI taxonomy): domain Eukaryota; kingdom Metazoa; phylum Chordata; class Actinopteri; order Carangiformes; family Carangidae; genus Trachurus; species Trachurus japonicus. Next base: position 22,928,168 of record NC_140915.1, on the reverse strand, counting down.
ACTACCTAAGCTTCAGCATGGGAGAGTGGCTAGAAAAAAAAGAAAAAAAAGTCCCGTGCAGGATGACCCAGACACAAGCAGGCAGGAGTTTAGTTTGGCAGCAGCACTCAGGAATTCACAGTTTGGCATGTGCGATGTGTTTAACGCTGAGGGTGAGCACGGGAATGTGCATGTGTTTATGTTGTGTGTACAAGGATGAATGTGTCTGGAAAAAAGTGTGAATGCGAGAGGCAGAGCTGAAGGCATCCTTTCTGACTCATACTGAGGGAATCAATGTTTGGCAGAGATGATATGACTTGAGAAATTTCTCAGCCGTCAGTTCACACACACACACACACACACACACACACACACACACACACACACACACACACACACACACACAGACACACACACACACACACACACTCTCTCTCTCTCTCTCTCTCTCTCTCTCTCTCTCGGCCTAATGCTTCATATGACCTCAGTGAATTATATAACCTCTCTACTAACCTACTTGAAAGAATTCTAAAGTCTAACACTGTCTGGGTGTTTTTAAAGTAGTTAACATATTTACAGTGGCTGCACTTGTGTGGTAGATTTGACACAATTAGACATTCAGAGTATCAATTCATACCGTTTGTATTTGCTGAAAATCTGTGGAAACCTGCCAATTTGGCCAAACATTCCAGTTCAGCAGAACAATTTTTTTTACATAATGACACTGTTATCCCACAAAAACACACAGACCTTGATGTGAACTCTTTCTTTGTGTAAACATGATAATTATTTGTGGATTATTGTCTGTTTGAAAGGCTATAAGCACTGAGAATGTCATTTATGTTGCTCAGAGTGCCACTGACCTTGGAACCTGCCGCTGACTTGAGACAAACTTTGAAACTATCCTGATGGAGAACCCTTATAATTTCGTTATCTTGAGATAACAAAGACCGCTTTCCCTTGAGAACGACTTATTATTTCGTTATCTTGATACAACAAAGACCGTTTTCCCATGATAACGAATTAATTTATTTTTTCATCTCATTATAACACAGACCATTGTCTCGTGATAACAGGGCCACATGCACCATATGGTATTACTGTAACTTCCTGTAAGCTGTAAAGGAAAGTATGAGGGACATGCATTTACTGTAACACCTATAATGGTGTAGTGTTGTATTTGCATGCCATTGGCATTTAGATTGTTTTGATTTTATCTGATTTCATTTTCGTTGCTGTAACTGTAATGTTGCCAATTCTGCCCAAAAGTTAAAAGTCTGAAAAAATGACAAGTCCAATCTTCAGGTAAAAGCCAACAGCACATGCAATAAGAGAGCAAATACTATACTGCTGTTATTATTCACAATATAATACATCAAAAAGGAAAAGCATAGAGTTATTGTTGAAATCATCTATCTGCAGAGATGTTTGAGTCAGTTCTGTTGTCACTGTATCACAGAATCATAGATGCTGCTATTACTGCTCACTGTGAAACAGCCTCTGGTATTTCCATACCATACATACTTTGACATGTTCCTTTGACAACAAGGCACTAATTTGTTAACTTCTGTTGTCATGTAACAGCACATGAGTCAGATTTTATGGAACATTTTGCAGGCTTTTGTGAATCAACCCCCTGCTTATGTCCAACTAACACAGGTTTATCTGTCAAAGTGGCCTCCGAGTGTAGCTTTATAGTCTTTATAAGGCTACTGGTAACAATAACAAACTGTGTGTTGTTTATCGCCAAAGAAAAAAGAAATACGCAAGAGTGACAGTCTGACCAGCATCCCATCAGGTGATGTAAATGGGCTGTGGAAAAACATGTTGAAGAAAAAGAGTTCCCAGTGGCTCACACAGCTCTCTCTTCTGCATCATGTCTTATGTAAATGGTCTCCGGTGCAAATTTGCAGTGACGTATATTTCTTTTTTCCTGGAACGACTCAAAAATCACGTGAAAGTAGTTCATTAACTTCAGTAACTTTCTATTCATGATCTGATTTGGTCAGCAGAGGACATTGATCTTTGTGTGTGTTTCCTGAAATAATGATTCTGATGTGAAACTGTTAATGCTTCACCACCGCCAACAGCCACAGATTGTTTCTTCATTCTTTTGACCAGAGACTTTCAGATGCCCGAGGAATCCCAACCACTTTCAGAGAAATATTGTAAAATCATCCCTGGGCATTGTGCCTGTGTGTGTCACCGATACTGACATGGCCAAACGCCTGGCTTTCCCATCATTAAACCTCAGCTCCTCTGGAAAGCTTTAAATCAGGACCTCACCATTCCTCACCCTCACCGCAGCGACCCACATGGCATCCATCACAGAGCTATCCCAACAAGCAACAACACACAACAGACTCCTTTGTCTTCTGCGAGCAAAGCAAAGGATCGGCTGATGGGGTCGGGCCGAGGAGCAGGACTTGTAAAGTGAAGAAAGGGAGAGAGAACCAGGGACCCTGCCATAAAACACACAGAAACAACAGAGAAACATGTGAATGTGACATATTGCCATGGCTGCCATGGCTGCCATGGGATGAAATTTGTTGTCTGTTTGCATGTGTATTATCCTGTCATTGTGTCCGATTAAGGTGTAACAGTCAAAAACAGTTCATTGGCTATAACGCTTATCCGTGTAGGGTTGTGAGGGGAACTGGAGCCAATCACAGCTGACAGTGTATGTCATGTGGACTGTGGGAGGAACGAGAACCCACACAGGCCCACGTGTAAACTCCACCTATGAAGGCCCCAGGCCCAGGAGTCAAGCCCAGAGTCTTCTTGGTGGAGGGGACAGAGCTGATCACTGCATCATGCAGAATGGCTTTGTTCACTCATTAACATATTGTGTCTCCTTTGTTGAATCTTTATACAACATTTATTTATACAACACAAGGAAGAAATAGAAGAGCCTTTCATTTTGAACTATGGAGAAAAACCACATCGGATTAATTATTGTTCGTAGGCCTCAAAGCATGTCTGGAGGGGGTCTGTAATGATTTATTATAGTTATGCATTATTGCATGGAATGAAAGTACTGTGTAATATCCTGTAAAAGGGTTTACAAATCAACATTTTAAAATTTCTATGTAAGAAAGCTACGGTTTCCTACACAATTCCTTTTCTCGCTCCTAACCCATGGATTAGAGAACCTCTCTGCTCTTACATAAGACACTGACCTTGGGAAACTACATTACCTCAAATATTTCAGAGGTCTGGTGTGAGTTGTCTTAAATAGAAACGGGAGGTATGTGGAACAAAATGGATTTACGTTTTCCTTCCTGATCTCTTCATTTATCACCGACTGCTATCTTAATGGCATCACAAGTTTTGCAGGAGAATTGAATACAGTAATGACAAAGATGCTGGCTATGAAAACTATGAAAAATGTTGACTTTATGTTTTGTTAATGCCTGATTTTTTTTGCCATCCCTCTTGAAATGTCATAAACCTGTGGAAAAAGTTGGTTGAGCAGTTTTCTTTTGCAAGAAAATGAAGAAAATGAGGTTTGTCAGTTTCATCACCTAATCCAGCTGTACACACACACACACACACACACACACACACTTTATATACAAATACACACAGACCTTACCCTCGATCTCAGCACCACTGTGTGTAACTCTAGCTGATCCAGGCTCCTCTAGCCGGCCAGTTGTTTTAGATGGGAGTGGTCTTCTCCCAAGGGGGTGATGTATCCAGGACAGGTTATAAGATCTGCAGTCTACAGTGGCCCTCTTGGGACACACAGAACTGGGGCCACATTGTTCACCACTGTCATTGTGCGTGAGGGTTTCCCATGGATCGAATGTTACAGACTTCAAACCCAGGGGTCTCAGCGCACTCGTAGCTGTTGTTCAATGGGCACGATGGGAGACGAGGCTGCTCACACACTGTTTCTCACTGATCTGAATGAGACCACACTGGATGTGGTCCCACTGGCTCGGCGTCCGTATGCGCAGAAGGAGTGAGGAGGAGGGTAGAAGAGAAGATGCTAGACACACTGATAACAACAGGACTGAACTGTGAGGAGACAGGGAGAGTGTGAAGGCAACGGAAAACACAGAGGAAGTCTAGACACTCAGTTACAGTAGCAGACTGGGCCAAGATGGCAGAGTTTACCACACAGGAAAACAAACTTCCCGTGCATGCAAACAAAAGGAATCAATTCTGTTCCACACTGTTGATGTGACAGAGCAAGAGGCAAAATGAGACAACTGTCGAGGGTTGAAAACACAAAACACATAATGTGTTTTGATGAGAGCATAATTGTACACATTTAATTGTGTTTGTATTGCCCCCCCCCCCAATTACATTTATCTCACATCTTTAGCAATCTGATCAGATAATGCCACCCAGCCTGGACTGAGACACTGCAATGATTCTTTTTAGCTGTTTTACAGTTTTAAAGGTCATGGGATGTTCAAATTTCATGTTAGTGGAATGAAGAAACTCTCTTTTTGTAACTTTTGATGACATCATGATATGATGATGATGATGAATGGTTGTCTCATCATGACAACAGGTGATTAATACTTGTAGCATCTGTTTGTGTCATAGCCAAGCCAAAATACATTCATAAGAAGAACATACTCATGTATTCTTCAGACATTAAAAATAAAGATTGTAACAGAAGTTGTGGTTTCTCCTCCTGGCTAGTTGTTGAGCCAGAATAGGTGTACATCTTTCCCTCGGTTATTCACTGATCAGTCATCCTGACACTTAATTGACCTCCTCCCTTATGAGGGCAGCAACAACACATCAGTGGTGATGGTTATTTTGAGAATATATATCTAATATATACTATAATTAAGTTGTGATTTAAAGATGAAATAAAAAATCCATGTGATGTACTGACTGAGCCTTGAAGTTTAGCTTCACAACACTTTGTGACATAATTCACCATGTAAACCAGTTACATACTAAACTGGAGTAATCTAATTTTGGTGGTCACAGAGGCGTCTGATAATTATATTACAAGATTAAAATAGAACCAGTCATGGCTTGTGAAAATAGGTAAAACAAGACTTTACTGTGAGAGCTGGAAATTGACAGTGAAAGTGTGATTCCCCTAAATACTAACTATGACTGTAACTATAACTTTGGTTATTTGACACATTTGTGTTAAAATATGCAGTGTAAATACTGCCAGCTGTATAACTTTCAGCAATGCTGACTCCTCCTTTAAAATCATCTCCCATAAATTTGACAGTATAATTTCAGATTCTGATTTCAGGTGACACAGGGGTTGAGTTTCCCAAATAATCTGCGCCCCACGGTGCCAAGGGGAGCGACCAGAAACCTGACCGTGTTTTTGTTAAAGATGTATTTGAGGTTCTCAAAGACTAAAATATGACACCCAGCTTTTTTGTGTTGTAAACAACTGGGCAAATAAGCCTGTCTCTCTCTAAATAAGAGATGAAAGTGATTAATGACAGCAGAATAAAAAAGGGAAAGACAATAGCATGAAGTAGAGACAGCTATCTCATCTCATCACGGCTTGGTTTCAGTCTCCACCTCTGAGCTGAACTTTCCTTCAGATGAACAGGTGGCATGCATGTTTGTTTTTTTTACTTCCTGCTACATCTTCATGTTTGGCTCTAACTGAAGACATGCCTTTGCAGACCTGACTGCATAATTAGATGTTATATAAACCCTGAGCAAAATGACCATAATGCACACAGAACACCATAATCCTAATCATTAGCTTTTCCATTTGAAATAACTAATGCACTTGAAATTCTTTGTTAAATGGTAAACTGGATTCATTATTTCACAAACTTTATCTGATTCCCCTTCCCTTGCCTTGTTTGTGTAATGCTTCATGGGTTTAAGGATAGATTCATTACCTCCATCTAGTGGTGGCAACTATAAAAGTGTTCCGGTTTGTACAGCAGTTGCTTTTCTTTGATCTTAATTGTATCTTTCCATCATATCAAAACATTAGTTATAAAAGCAAAAGCTATTATTGTTTTATTTGCTGGAGCTGTTAAATCAACAAAAGTGGAAACAAGCAAGATTGCTGTTTTATGATGAAAATGACTTCTATTTCAATAACCTAAAATGAACAGAAGGGCTTTAACCACTTAACAACAAATCTTTACACATTTGTCATTTCTTGGCCCATGGCATCAAGTTTAAGCCAAGTGGTGACATGTTTCCCCTTCCTCACACGGTCCAGACACCTACACATAGGTGTAGAGTCTTTGTTTGTAGGTGTATATGTATGTGTGGAGTGGAGTGTCTGTGTCAGTGAATATCAATCACACAGGTTCATCAATGAGAGTACTGATTATATAATTAGGACATTGGGGCCTGAATGGTCACATGGTTTATTGCATTAATCCAGACGAGGCAAGGAGAGAGAAAGGAGGGGTGGCTATAGGGGTTAAGGTGAGATTGTAGGCTGACAGATGGCCTCACTAAGCACCTGCAAATGCTGCCAGGTTTTATCTGCACGGTAAGTGTTTCGCTCAGGAAAATCAGCCTGAACAAGATGGAGGCAAAGCAACAGAAAGGAATAACGCAACACTGCAAATGGACCAACTCTGACGACCTCTCTTACATGATTTTGTAAAGAGTTAAATATACAGAATTTCTCTGGTCAGGTCTGGAGAGCGAGAAACCAGATGGAGCTGATGGATAATTTTCTAGAGGACTGGCCAGAATCTCTGGACATTTTTGGGTCGGTTTGGATGGATGCATTGGAGGTGTCCAGAGCAGCTGGAAACTGGTCCATCTGTCTGAATCTTGTGGAGCATCTGTGTCTGGGTCTGCTGAGCCAGATGGATTTTTTACTGGAAGACCAAGCTGTGTGTTTCAACGTACTGGGCCCACTGTTTGCCGACGACCCATATGTGTGGATGTTTCTCCACAGTTGAACTGGATTGAAGATTTGTATCTTTCTTTGACAATTTTCAGATTTGCTGCTTGGCAAATTTTTGTGAAGCACTTGAAGTACCTATAACATCTCCGGTGATTTTACTGTTTCAGCCAGAAAACTGTGGAAAAATGTATGTCTAACCCTAAAACTGAGTGAGTCTGAAGCAAAAGAAATTTCCAGTAGGCTACACGATGAATAATTCTTTTTGGATGAAAAGTGTCTGTGAGCATGGTTTTATTTTTTCTCCCAGGAGTGAATGAATGTGCATTTCACATGGATAATGGAGCAGAGCTGCATCAAGACTGTAGAACAATGGCATGTGTCTTGTGCAAGACCAAGACTAAGACTAAGACTTTGCAAATCAGTTCAGTTTGAACACTGGATATAAAAGAAATCTTAGAAAGCCACATCTAATAAATATGTGTTAATGTGTGTGTATGTCTGATCAAGCTGTATTGAACATCTGAAAAACTTGTTTTGTGTCATGAGTCTTTCTATGAAGGTGAAAAGAGATGAGAAACTGAAACAGTATTTTATACCACTGCAATAAATTGTCATGAATCTATGTGCAAAAGCCAATGATGATTATTTTATTACCATTAATGACTTTCATTTCTCTTTATCTTAATTGTTCCATAATTTACACACCATATCACCAAGCAATACATTCCTTAGCAGTATCAATAGAGGATATTTGGTAATATGCTTCAGTCCAAATGTAAATCCACAGATGTTGAGACAGGCTTTATTAATATATTGATACATTAGCCTATTTTATTGTATTCATTTATTCATTTTTACTTCCTTACTTACCGGTATTTAGGCCTACATACTTCAACCATTCATTTGTCTGTTGATTTTGAGGGTCCGTTCTTAGGGTCAATAAGCCTACAATACCCAGAATTCCGTGTTGCAGCAGCGTGAGCTTGTCGTTACGCTCGTTACGCAATGTTGTTTCAAAGGTTGTGTACATTCGCCGACGAGAACACATTGTGACAGCGAAATTCAGACGGTTTTATCAGTTTACAGGCTTCAGTCTGAGAGAAGCGGCTTCAAAGGTAAGATTCACGTCGACTGTGCTTCAATTGTGTAACTAAAAGGCTGTTTGTTGATAAAAACACACATTGTGGTTGAGAAATCAACGTTACGAGCTGCTTAATAAACAAAGTCTAATGATAGCTGTCACTTACCACGAAACACAGTGCTCATCCAAAATGTTCCTCGAAAATACGAGACTGAGAACAGACCTACAGTAACTGGAGGCTGATAATAGTTTACATTTTGGGTAGGTTAACAAAAAAACAAACGCTTTAACTGTGTAGGCTATTACACAAACCTGGCATGTTTTACTGTTTATTTTTGCTGTATCAACCCTTTTTTGTCATCCGTCCTAAATCTGTAATTTTAGATGAAAACTTTAATCATATTACGACAATAGAAAATAGGCTAAAGAAATAGAAATACCAGACTGACTGGGTTCAAATTGATAAGCTCTGATGTAAAATAGATTAGACTATAGCCACCATGTTAACAGTCCAAAATATTGCAAAACCACTTATAGCCTAGTCTATACAAACAGAGTTTTTTCTTTCTACCTCCCTCTAGCTGTTTGACCTCATCACTGGATCATGTTCAGTATTGCCCTATGGTATTGCCCCCCTGAGTGTGTTCAGCGTTATCCTGTAGATAAGAGCTGATCTCCAATCTGTTTGCAGTTTGTCCAATGAGCTGCTCCAATCTCCCTCTCTGTCTCTTGCTCCCTCCAGTCGGTCATCATGAGCTCCTGACGTCTGCCTCTTCATTCCTTACCATGAGTGGTGCTGCATTGGCTGTTGTGGTTGTGGTTGTCTTCTTCCTGGCCCTCTACCTCCTCCAGCGTTATGGAGATTTGCGGAAGCAGCAGCGGATGGTCTTGTTTGGGACGTTGCTCTCCTGGTTCCTCTGCTTCCTCATCATCTTCATCCTGCCCCTTGATGTCACCACGGTATGAAACTGTGTCCTGACCGGATAATCGGCCAAACGGTTTAGCCATCTGATTTGAGCTTTTCTCAGACATATCAGTATCAGTGTATGCGTTGGCCGATAAAAACTCATGTTAACAGTTACTTTGCAACTTCAAACATTGCAGGTGAACTGCAAAGTGGCTGGATTAGATTCAGATCTGACATTGGTTTTCCACTGCTAAAAATTAATGTTAGTGTTATTGTTCAATCATGTGCTGTTTATCTCATTTGTATAGGTTTGCCCCACACAATACTGTAGGGCTGATGGTAGCTTATGAAAGGATAGTGTCTAATGTTTCACAAGAGGCTTTTGCTGCTTTTTGTAGTATTTTATTGATTTGGTTTATATACAGGAGTTTATGGCAGTGCTGCACTGATTGTTAAACAATAAATTGTTGTCGCTCAGTTACATATTTGTATCGTCGATTTGAGAGATCGCTGCAAAAAATGTGTGTTCATGTCGGCTATACGTGAGGAATATCAGTCGATTAATCAATTATTGGAATGTTTTACTCCCTAATATTGATACTGGCATCAGCGCCCATATTGGCCGGGCCCTAAATGAAACCACTGCAGCTGTTTAAAGCACGTGTCAACATAAGGTCATTTTTCACTTCTAACGATAAAAACGTAATCAGCAGGATGTGAGTCTGTGTGTGTGTGCTCTGAGAACAATCTGTGTGTGAGTGGCAATGCAGAGCTGTGTGTTTACTTATGCTGCTCTTGCCCCGCCAACATACTTGTGCCATTGTAACGTGATGAAAAGGTTTTATCATGAGTGTTTACCTGACTGTGCAAACTCTGCTCCTCTCTCAGACCATCTACAAGCAGTGTGTTCATGACAATCCAAACCAGCCAGACCCTGTAACTCAAGCGAATCGGACCACAGCCGGCTCATCTCTTGATTCATCTGTGAGGTAAATAATATATTTGATTTAAGAGTACCAGGGCTACAGTTTGCTATTTTATTCTTACATGTTGTGTTTGTTTGAACGCCATCCAAAATCGTACACAGCATTTTACCATTCAGGTCGAAGTGGGAGGTTCCTTTGACATGGTTTTCAATGTATTCAGTTGCTTTAAAGAATAGAAATGACACATTTTGTGTGGTTCATGTGTGTAATTCAATTTGATTGTAGCACAGTTGGTCAGGCCAAGCATATTATGTCAACAATGTGTGTGCCTTTGTGTGTGGCAGTGTACTGAAGGTGTGTGAGAAGCCCTGGAGTTATATCCCAGATGGCGTCCTGCCAGTGTTTTGGAGAGTTGTATACTGGACATCCCAGTTTCTTACATGGTGAGACTCTACCACACATTCGCTCATTTGCTCAAACAAAGACTATAACTTCTGTTAGTTCCACACATTGTTTGTTGGACAGTTATATGGACAGTTTTTTTTGGAGGGGGGAGGATGTTGACTCTCTTTCTTCTGTGTGTGTCACAGGCTGCTGTTGCCCTTCATGCAGTCTTACGCACGATCAGGAGCTTTCTCCAGAGTTGGAAAGATTAAAACAGCTCTCATTGAAAATGCTATCTACTATGGCACCTACCTCCTCATCTTCATCTCTCTGCTCGTCTACGTGGCTGCTCACCCACAGTGGAAACTCACATGGTAGGTGAAGAGTGACCTGACCCACCCATATCCACCTCAAACAAAAGAAAGAAGAACAATTGCTCATGTTGCACCATGATTGTGTTTCATAAGTGGGTATTATGCATTTATGGATTGTGCATTGATGTAATACTTCTACTGTTGATTTACATATCTATTATCTGCCTTTGTAAAAACGTATTAAGGGCAGATCTGCAGACCATCGGTATAGCAGCTGCCAACAGCTGGGGCCTCTTCCTCCTGGTGCTGTTGCTAGGCTACGGCCTGGTGGAGATTCCACGTTCTTATTGGCTCTCATCCTCCCACGGTTACCTGTTGGCAAAGGCCTATTTCAAGGCGGCAAAAATGGCTACTGAGAAGGCTGAAGCGGAGGAGAACCTAGCAGATGTTATGGAGGTCAGTTTTATAAGCGGCTGAGTTCTGTAAGAGCTTTCAGAAAGTGTTAGATTGTTGTCCTTAAGTGTATGAAACACTAAAGAAAATAATCAACAACAAAATCAACATATCACCAGCATTTTGGCTTGTCTGGCTTTTACATTGAGAACAATATTATGTATTATCAGGAGGTGGCTGCTGCACATCAATCTGTCAGGTACAATCACTCTCTCAGGAAGTGTGTGGACACCATTTTGACAAAGGTGAGACATCTGTGAAGATGATTTGTTCCCTAGATCAAATGCACTCAGCAATATAATTTTCCCTTTTATATGCAGATGAAAAATGTAATGTTAACATATTTTACTTTAAATTTCAATTGAGAATCATTTCATTCCAGTGTCCCACTGACTACCAAGAGGAGATGGGAAGAAGTGTGGAAAGCTCTGGTGGGGAACCAAATGTCTTTCCCACCAAAAGAGGACTAATTCAGCTTCATAAAAAGGTAATTACTATGATTTAACCTTGCACTCTCATTTTAAAAGAGGAAATGCCCTGGGTGTCTGATTGTCTGTGTGTGTTTCAGGTGATCTCTGCAGTGCAGCGACACGGTCAGGCTCAGGTTCAGTGGTCTATCTTATTGGACCAGGCTTTTCACCTGGAAGACGTGGCTAAGAGCAGCAGCAGCCTGGTGCGACACTTTGTCCACAGCTTACCCTCAGTGCACCACCACAGCTGGATCCGTAGGTTCATCTACACTCCCACTGTGGGTGAGTTCACTCATTACCTCTATTTTGTGTGTGTGTGTGTTTGGGGGGGTGGGGTCCTGTAGTCTCTCCCATCATAAGTCCCCTGGAGCTGTCCCTATCTGCCCCGCAAATTGTGTGCGTGGTGCATTAAAATCGGAGGACGTGGAAAGTGGCCAGGTATCCACCTCTCCGTCCCCCGAAATGTAAGTGTATGCTACTGCTGTCTCATAGCCTGTCCCACCATGAGCCCCCCTGAACCCTCTCCAGTCTGCCCCGCGATGTGTGAGTGTGTGTAGTGCATAAACCCTGAGAGGTGTATGCTGGGCGAACTATGTGAGGTTTAGGAGGCCAGGCAAGTGTGGGTCCGGTCCGAACAGCTGTAGGATGGGACGATAGGAGCGAGACAGTGGTGCCAGCTAGACCGCGGTGCAACTTTCATATTCAAACAGCCAGTTTTTATGTCCAAGCTTTTGAGAAAAAACCTAAATAATGGCTTATATTTGTACATTTTGTTGAAGTAGTGACTTTGCAAAGGCCTAATTTATCCCAGAACTCCCCCAGTTAAATAGTGGTGGTGTGATGTCACTGCTGAACTGTGTTACTGTTGTTGAAACACAAATCTTAGGGAATCACTGTAATTCAATTCCATGGGATCTCAATTATTGGAAGCTTCAGTTCAAGGCCAAGATTTTGGATGTACCTGACCTGTACATGTCCATGCACATCATAGCAAAAAGTATGAAGAACTGTTGTATCACTAGGACTGGGTACAAGTCAAGACACACTTCAGTAACACAGTTTGCTTGTTTGTGAGTTCAGTATGTGAAATATTTAACTCCAATTCCAGTTTGAATGTTCCTCCTACATTTTTATTTACGCATGTGTGTGTTTGTCGTCCCCAGAGTGGTACTGGGAGTGTGTGTTCAGGCAAGGTTTCTACAAGCTGCTGGCTGTGCTCCTGGGTCTCCTCTCCGCAGCAGTAGTCTGGTCCGAGTGCACCTTCTTCAGCACACACCCGGTCCTCTCTCTCTTTGCTGTCTTTATTTGGATGGCCGAAAAACAATACAACTACATTTGTATCGAGGTAATCGACCTGTAGTCTCACCTCCAATATCTTATGAATAATCACTGAACAAACAAATTAAACAAAGATGTATTTCTACTCTCTTCAGTTGTGATACATTGAACTAATCCAGCCATCCTGTTTCTTTTTTCTTTTCCCCAGATGGCATGCTTCATCAGTATCCTCTTCCTGTGTGTGTGTGTCTACTCCACGGTATTCAGGATACGATTTTTCAACTACTATTACCTGGTGCCACATCACCAAACTGATGCTTACAGCCTGCAGTTCAGCGGCATGTAAATCCGACACACATCCCTCATGAAGTCACAATTTAAACACATATTTACTTCACATCATAGGCATAGAGTGTTGCTTCAGTTATTCAGTTTACAGCACAGCGCCACACTCTACACTGTTCAGTTCTTGTATTATGATTCAAGGTTTCTTCCTTTTACTTATTTTATACTCAGGTTGTTTTGTCGCCTGACTCCTCCATTGTGCCTCAACTTCCTGGGCCTGATTCACATGGACTCTGCCATCTCACACCAGGACAGAATACAAACTTCCTACACTTCTGTAAGTCACACATGCGCGCACACATGCATGCACAAGCCAACAAAGGCATTTATCACATATAAGTATTCATGCACCATAACAGAGAAGAGCTGTTCAGGAAATGCAGTGTTAGCACTTAAATGTACACAGATGGTCTCAAATGGAGTGATGCTATGTCTCTTTCTCTCTCTCTCTCTGTCAGATCATGGGCTCTATGCATCTGCTACCTTTCATATCTGATGGATTCTACATTTACTATCCCATGCTGGTTTTGCTGCTTTGCTTTGCCACTTTTTACAAGTAAGCCAAATAACCACGCTGATCAGATATTAGCTTATTGCAGATTTATCAAAATCAGTAGTATCATAACAAAAAAACAAGAAATAACTGATCAGAAATGGCAAATAAGTAATTAGGTACATTAGAAAGTACTTCTCCATTTCAATGTCCACCAGAGAGCATTGAAAAGTTGTTTTTTCAACTTGACTCGGTTATTTTTTGATGTTGCAAATAATGAAAATGTGTTTGATATTTGAAATTGTCTTTGTAGCCTGGGCTCTCGCTGTTTGAACCTCCTGGGCTTCCATCAGTACATTACTGATGATGACTTGACCTCTGACCTGGTGGATGAAGGCAAAGAGCTCATCAGAAGAGGTAGTTTCATCAGAGAGTTATATTTATTTCTGATGTATCTGTGTATCATTACTTGTTAATCGTATACTATATATTTATATCTGACATGTCAGTTCACCTTAAAGGACAATTCCAGGCATATGGTGGTGTATAGCCATCTGATGTTGTCTGTGAAACATCAGACAGAACTACTGCATAACAGGAGCAATTAAAAATAAAATCTTCAGATTCATCCTTTTAGACCTAAAACATTGGGAAACTATAGCCCCAGGTTGAATTTGCCTGGAATTGTCCTTAAAGTTGTTAAATATGTGAATTTAATAGCAATTTTAATGAGCAAATGCCTGTTAAGAAATTGTAATGACATGAACTTCAATGTGTTCCTATGTAGAAAGAAGGAGAAGACAGAAAGCTGAAGACGCAGAAAATCGGAGATGGGTAAGAAGTTTTTATTCTATCAATTAATTTCTCTCAGAGGCCAAGACAATCCACGCGATCTATTAGCTCACTGTTTTAACTGGTCTGTGTATCCAGGTATTAATGAGCCTGCTTTTTTTCCCCCTGTTTAAGGCCTGGAGGGAGCGATTTGGAAATCATGGGGCCACTGGGCAGAGCAGAGCTGGTTACACTGAGATAAAGGATGACAGCCCTGTAACAGAGACCAAGAAAAGTGGTAGGGATTAAAGAAAGCTACTATACCTGATGATAATATTAATACAAATATTTCTTGCTGTTGCTAACAGTTACTGAAACTGATATGACAATACATGTCAACAGGGGTTGGCTGGATGGCTTGATAATACATAGTACATATCCTCTTTGTCAGGTTTAGGTGGTTTTTTATAGACCATGTACTTACTGCCTGTACAGGAAAGTAAACAAAAGGCACCCCACCCACATAAGGTTGGTTGAGGCTTTGCACTGTGTCAGGGTGGGTTACTGTGGAATTTGAACCACTCATTGACTCCCATGTCCCAACAGTAACTTACATCTACGAGACATCTATTACAAAAAAGTAATTTTATAACGGCTATTCTGTCCACCAAAAAGTAGTGTTAATATCTGCATTTGTTGTCACCTCATATCTTTGTCACTTTGTTGTCATTAAAATGTGCATTTGTGGTTAAGGATCACTTAATTTCCACCATGAATACACCTATACATTGCTCTTTGTCATTTTCAGTCATAACATTCACCAGAGGAGATGGAGAGACAGATGAGCAGCAGACTAGTTTACTGCGAGACAACTACTCCAGTGATGAAGATTCACCAAACAGGAGGTATGGTTCTCATCAAATAAAAACACTTGGTGTTTGATAGGGGCTGAATGTCCCACAGAGCAGCCAGACATGTTTTCACTTACTCTGCCTCTCTGTGTTTGACATAACAGATCTACAGGAGGACGTTACCGGTCTCTGTCACCCCCTAGGATGGGCATCTTTGAAGATGTGTGATTGAGTGAGGGCATGGAGAGAAACCAAAAACCTAACATAAAATGACTCTTACACTAACACTAAAGTACTGTATATTTTCTTGACAAAGGGAATATGAGAATGTGACATGTACATTATCAAAAACAGATGTGAACTCTGTAAATAAAGGTTGTTGTTTTTTTTTTTAAATCTTGTCTGATTTATGGAACTGGTTTGTAGAAAGAGATTAGTAACTGTTAAGGGATGTTACTAAACCTAAGACATGCCCTGTTCGTATACAACCGATCCCCCTTGATAATCTCTTGAGCAACTGCAATAAGCAGGTGTACAGTAAGAGATGAGTGAAACAGTGAGAACATACAAACTCAACCCTGAACTCTCTTGCTGTAAGGACATGTGATAAAACACTTCACTGTGCTGCCATACATCCATTGCTTAGGCTATGTGAAAATTTAATATTGACACATTTCATTGATGAATTAAATGTTAGGCTGTGCAGAAAGGAAGACACATTAACATAACTAAATGCATTTGAACATAGGCCTATGTGATATTCTTTATTGATGTCGTTCGTTAATGTAGCCTCTCAATTTAATTGAATGACAGAAATAGTTTTATTTAGTTAATTAATTTACTTAATTTAACACAAACTACATAAAATGCTCATTTGCATCCAGGTAGCCTATCATACCACAGTAGCCAGCAATATGCTATTTGCACCCGTGGTCTGGACCACAGCCATGTTCATTTCCTGACCTATAGTTTTAGTGATTAATTCAGTCAACTTAGTGAGTAAAACTTTTCGCTTTTCACACAGGAATTGAATGCCAGTCTTTTGGAAGAAAGTGCTACCCTTGGCCTTAGCACCACAATACTTCTTTGTCCTATCTGACCCATAGATCTGACCTGACCACATAAAACCTTTCAGCTACAGAGGCGTTCAGTTCAGGAGCACTTTGCCGACACAATTTGTTTTCTCACATATAAAATCAGACAGCGGTTAGTAACGCTTGAAAGAAAATTCACACCAAAAAAAAAATGATGCAAAAAATAGCGATCGTTTCAACGCTTCGATTTTTGGTCGTTTGCGGCACCCGTACCGTAAACACAAGCGGAATGCGCAAGGGGAAAAAAACACTCGCCACTTGGTATTCAACACAGAAACACAGTCTGCCGTTTGTATGGCAATAATGGATACGAGCTAACTGGCCATCGCTGATAACCCGGCTACGTTTTTAGATATATCGACCAGCGTCACTCTGTGTGCAACACCTTGATATTTATTAATTCCCGTCGTTTCGTGTCTCTGTAATCCACCGGGTGAGTAAACTGTGGTTTGTAACGTTATTGAACAGCAGCTGTGGACAGGCTACGTAGCTAGCTCACCGACGCAGCCTTATGTGGAATCGCTGATTTGCTTTTAGCATTGACTCAGTTGGTCAAACTGCGCCTTTTAAATAATACGTATTTGTAGATTTTACCTTTATTTGTTTACATAAACTATATAGTCGCATGTATCTCTTGCAAAACCACAAGATAAGACCAGCTGTAGCGGACGACAGCCAGAAGTCAGTCTTGACCTGAGTTTAGCTGGTCCACCCTTTTGGCTAACTTAGCTGTTAACGTTAAATGTTAGGTTGGAGACAAGAGGCTCAGTCTTGTTACACTGTCAAACACGTTTTAAGAAGCTGAAGCTTGTAATTTAGCAGCACAGGCCAGAGTTTCCTATTTTTTATGCTGGTGCTTGTTTGTCAGCTTGGTCTTCCTGCGCCTTTAGCTTTTGCTAAACCTCAAGGATTCATTCATGTAGGCATCATCTTTTAGTCCCAAACGCACCTCTGTCTGCTCTCCTTTTTTCTTCTTCTGCCTTCTCTCCTTTTGTAATGTGTATATGAATGCATGTGCTACGAGGGATAAACAATCTCGTTGTGTGGTCATATGCAATGACAATGAAGTGTTCTATTCTATTCCGAATTCCGTTCCGTTCCATTATCACGACTGACTGTATCCGTGGCGTTTGATTTACAGCCGCAGTTTTATGATTTACCACCGTGAAATCAGTTAGTGCTTTAACCTATGAGAAACCTGCAGTAAGTCATTCATGATGTGACACACAAGCGGGTGTTTCCCAACTGGTTTCTAGGTTGTCGTTTGTATGGAAGCGGTCACAGCATGGAGATAGACTGGGGTTGATTGGACGTATTAGTTACATGGACAGTATGCACTGCCACCACCAGATAATAATAGGATACTGTAGCCTACTAGAGACGTGTGTGTGTGTTATGCTTGAATAGCATAGAGTTTCAGCACTCATATGTCCGTGGGAATGTCCTGCTAAATGAGGACTTTCTCGCTGTCTTGCAGGCAGATAAAGAAATGTCAGCATTGACAGGAACAAACTGAGACCTACCTGTTGAGTAATACAGTGAGTGTGTCTGTCATGAAGGTTCCTTAAAAAAGTGGTCCTAATATTTGTGCACTTGAAAACAAAATTGCACATACAGTATAGTTGATTGGCTATGGACTTTTTGTACTCAGCATTTTTTTTGTCACTAAAGACAATGATGCAACTCTCAACTGATGCCAGCAGAAGTTGCTCAGAGCTACTTGCAAGTCTGACAGCGAGTTTTTCCACATCGACCTGTAAAACCATAAATACCTTAGCCATAGCTGGCAGACAGAAATGACTTGTTTCAACAGGTCATTATAGAGTTAAGGGAAAGTGAGCTGACCCTCCCTGTGGTTTCTATTTCTCCAGTCTGTAGACAGCTATGGGTGGGCTGGGGAACGGCCGCCGTGGAGGAAGATCACCCCCTCTAATGATCGGCGCTCTGATCGCCTGCATCCTTGTTCTGGGCTTTAACTACTGGGTGTGCAGCTCACGCAACCTGGAGCTTCAGGTAAGTTAAGCTATCTGTTGTTTATGTGTTTGCATATCTTCAGCACAATGTACTCCCCTTTTTAAAAAACCAACAGCAATCTACTGGAAAAAGTCAAAAGTGGTGTGAGCAGTGCCGGACAGAGACTGTTGAAATTTTAACTTGAAAACAACACTGTTCCTTCACAATCTGCATGCCCCAAATTCATAGAAATGCATTATCGCTGCACTGACACAGTTGTGGTCTCCAGAGCTGAGAGGACGTGCAACCGGATACTTTAGTTGAAGCAAAAAAAGGCTTATGGTTAGCATCAGACAAACACCAGGCACATAAACAAAGTTAAGTTAAAGCTAGTGAGACCTAGTTAGCTTTTTTTTTTTATAATACTACAGTGACAGAAGAGAGGATTGTAGGTGTGAAACTGCTAACAGTGCAGGTAACGTTGCAGGTTTTTAGGTCTTCTTAGTTATAAGCTATAAGCAATAAGTTACAAGTTGTACGGATAAATGCCATGATACAGGGCAGATGAGACAGCGTACTGTGGCCTGGCTTCAGTTTGCTCTCTCAATGTTACCCACCTACCAAGCAGATTAACTCCTTTACAGAGCCAGGACTGTGCAGGGACACACGATGTCATGCTAACTGAATGAACAGCTAGCAGATCATAAGGACATATTATGTCCTGAATTTATTAAAAAATGATCGTAGAGTACAATTGCCCACTTCTGCATTTTAGTAATTTAAAGGATACCTTCACTAATCATACTTACCCGGTAATTTGAATGTAGCTTAAGGCCACATGACTCTGCAGTTCTTTATTCTTCTTTCTCATCAGTTATGTTCCTCATTTGGTCCCCCTTTTTCCTCAGGCTTTCACAGTTTTGTTATGAGAGAGTCTTTTTGTATGCTATGCAATTTTCTTATCAACTGTCACAATAGCCATCACCATTAATTTGGAAGACATCTGTAAGCAACTTTACTGAGGAACTTTTTATTTGGTTGTTGGAACAGGAATAGTGAAAAGGCTTGAGTAAAGATGTCCCGATCTTCTTTTGCTGTCTTGGATCTAAATAGCGTAAAAAAGACCCCCACCCCCAAAAAAACAAACAAACAAAACAAAAACAAAAAGACTACCTACAATAACGCTTTATATTGTGTTCCTATCAATTTTGTCTTTCTGTGTGTGATACAGACTAAGCTCTACGAGTTGGAAGGCCAAGTTCGACGGGGGGCAGCAGAGCGAGGAGTAGCAGAGATCAAGAAGAATGAGTTCCAAGAGGAGATCCAGAGGCAGAAGGAGCAAATCAGCCACATAGAAAGCCTCTACAAGAGACAGCTGGAAGGAGCCCAGAACACTTGCAGCATGGAGAAGGTGCAAACAAACGCCTTCGGGAGGTTAAATGGGAACAAAAAGCAACCGGAACAAATTGCACATAAAACTGTTGTCTATAAACAGCAGCCACAGTAGTTAATTTGGGACCAATTAAAACATTTCTTTCCTTTATTGCTTGCTCACTGTTTTTGTTCTCACTAAACTCATAAATCGAGAGGAGAAATATTGACTGAATATTGATTGTTGTCACTTTTTTTTTTACTTTTAGGGCACACTCCAGCAGAACATTTCCTCCTCTACCAAAACCATACTGGAACTCAAGGGTAACTGTTAATAATTAACTTCTTCATTTCAAAAATGGCAGATTTCAGTCTTGTGAATTGTTATTAAGATTTTATATTGCTTTAATATCTTGTTAGGTCAGTTAAATCAGCTGAATGATGACCTGGGGAACCTGCAGAAGGAGCTACAGGGTTGCCAAAGCAACATCAACACACTTGACAGCAAACTCACTTATGACATGTAAGAAAAAGATTCTTTGCTGTGGTAAAATGTATGCATGTTGATGGAAGAGAGTTAAAGATGAATTGTTTTTATCTTGTTTTATGGTTCATTCATTATTAACTCAACCTCACATACATCACATTAACACAAAGCGCTGTATAATATCAGCTCAGTCCAGTGAATAGAGTTTTGTTTGTGTGTGCTGGTACACATTTGCAGGACCCATTGTCAATCCCAGGTCCTGTCCCAGAAGGAGTTGTGTGATGAGAGAGTGGCAGCTGCAAAACTTGAAGTTCAGAAAAAAATGGAGAAGCGTATCATCCCTGCTGCAGGTGGCACAACACAGGTAGGTTGTTTGATAACATACCAGCCTCTCCCCAAGATTAGAATTGGGGCAGATGGCTGTGAAGTATCAGCTGTACAAGGCCTGATCCAGCTCTCACGCTTTGTTAATTGCAGTTTGAGAAAACCGGTTGTTATTAATACTTCACTTAGGGTAGAAACCATAGAAGAGTTTCTCAACAAAAACATGTGCCACTCACCCATCTTGGTGATGTTTTAATCCACCCACCTGACAACTTTTTCTTAGTTAGTTCACAGTCATTCTCTGCAATCTTTTTGCACACATGTTTGGAAAGGGGTCTAAAAGCATTGACTGGCTTTTATGTCACCTCTTTTTGCAATTATTGTTAAATCCAGCTGTTTGCTTTTGGTAATGTAAAAGATATATCATGATGTTTACCCCTCAACAGGAAAATGCAGTGGATGGAGCAGTCAAAGAGGACAGACCCGCCATGACGGAGGCAGATGGGGTGAAGATGGAAACAGTTGTTAACCAAACTCCAAGTTTGTCTCAACCCAAAGAAAATGAACCCGAACTTCTGACCAATGAGATCATTTTAGACAAAGGTAAAAAAAACAAAAAACATGGAGAGACTGGGAGGTAGTGGCTCTGTGTAGTGAATTGAAATTTAACTTAAAAACTTTAAAATAAGTGTTGTTTTTGTTTTTTTACTTAACATTTGATGCATTTTGTATATGTTTATATATCTACATATTTCCAAGTTCACTTGCAAATACAAATGTAATTCCTCACATTGCACTTGCTTCCTGCTCTCTTATATCCCAGATATTGATGCTCCTGCGGACCTGCAGGCAGTGAAAGAGTCTGTTGCCCCTGATGCAGAAGTCAGGCAGGACATTTTGCTACCACCAGAGGGAGCTGTCAAAACACAGGAGGATGAAGCAGAGAGCAACAAACTCTTGAAGAATAATCTGACTGAGCAGAAAGAGATGAAAGTCATGGATGCTCATGAAGAGGGAGCTCAGACAGAAGGTAAAGGACTTGGAGGATCGTACCATACGACATGCTCAGTGCATCAGTTGACTTTTTTTTCTTTTTCAAATTACTTGTTCTACATGTGGCATACCTTACATTACGCTGTTTGAAGACACAGTTTTCACAATACATCTAAACAAAGTGCTGAATGTGACTTTATGCCCACAGTTGCTCATAGCACTGTAGCTTATTTCCATAACACATTGACGTATCAGAAGTTGGTGCCATTCTGGGTCCGACTGAACATGTGACATGACACATGTTATTCTATCCTCAAATGCTTCTTTTTTGCAACAGGGCAGATAATATATACCGTACATATTTTTGATTTATATTTTTACAAGTAGAGGGCATGTATATCCTATGGATGCATAAGTGTCTGTTCCCTGCTTGAAGTGTGTAACGTATCTGAGACAGAACGGCAGTTCATGGTCCCCTCCACCTCATTAAGTAGCAGCAGTTAAACACAGTCATAGAGAAGAGGAAATTGTTCCTAAAGTTAAAACTCCAATTTGTTCTTGTCTTTTAGAGGCTGACCCTGGGATGGAAGGCATGTTGATTGGCCAGGGGAAGGTAGACGAGACTGCGGTTGGTCAGAAACTGGATGAGCCAGACGAGTATGATGGAGACGAGCAGATAGTGGGTGGAGTCGATTTGGAGAAAGATCACCAAAATAACAAGCCGGAAAACACAGGTGTGTGTTTGATAAAGTCCAAAGTGCATAATCTTTATAAAGTGCAGATTGACTAAGGGATAACTTGATTTAAAGAAATAAAAGTGTGAATGTGTTAATTGTCCTGTTTGATAGATATGGCGGAGGAGCTGGCTGACTATAACGGGGATGATGAGAATGAAGGAGAGTTTGAAGCAGACAAACAAGCTGAACTTGCTCAAAACTAAGGTATACACAGAACAATGCATTGTCTCCTGCACTTTCTTTCACTTGTTTTATGCTCAAACGGTTTTTATGGTGTAACGAAACTGACTTTGCATGTAGTCCTATCATATTTTACTTTTCGATAGCTGTGAGTTCCTATAAATCACTTCTGAGTATCTTTGCTGCATTGAAGGTTGTACATGTCATATTTCTTATGACATGTTCGGTTAAAAAAACAACAAAAAAAAAACTATATAAAGAGCATTGTCTGATGCAGTTTTTATTGTTGAACAAATTTTATCTTTTTGTGTTACATACAGTTTATTTCTCATACAGGGATGCAGCTGGAGAAGGATCCTGGACAGGACACCCGGAAGCAAGACCTGTTTTACACCTAAGCACAATTGCACCGTACAGGTTAACGCATCCCTTCAAACATAGGTGAACACAAAACAGACCCGGAGGGGAAGAATTACTACACGAAACACTTTTCATGAGGATTTACTCCCGTGTCTTTTCATTTGTCATATTAATTCCATCTCAGTCACTTGATTTTATTACATTTTGTTAAATATTTCTTCCTTCGGAATCATCTTCTCTTATTGTAGTACATATCCAAATCACAATTGAGTGCAATATGCCCACACACCTTTTTCCATTAGCATTCATTTCACTGTACATAAAATCCTTTAAGGTCTGTGCTGACATTCATTGCTGTCTATCTTGATGACATGAAAATACTTGGTACAAAGTATTTTCATATCACGTGCTTTGTAGCACATCATCAAGATTTGACAGCATTTCGCTTGAAAAATTCAACATACCTGGTAATCAGTGATAATAGGCGTATATTTGCCTGTCATGTCCACTCTGTAGTGACTGTACCTGGATGATAGTGTGCAGACCCCAGTAGGGTTACAAGATGTCGAATACTGAAGCACGTGTAAATGATCTGAGTGATCCCAGTGACCCACTGACTCCTTCAACAGAGGGCAGGTCTCCTCACTCCGAGGTTCAACAGCATCTTAATGCCTTAAGATACTTTTGTACAGTTTCCAATTGCGAGGATGCTAAATTAGGGAACATTTCATGCAACAAAATGTCCACAATAGCAGATGTTCTTCTTGAACTGTTGTTATTTTGATGTTACCCCATTCAAATGGAAAAAGAAACACAGCAGCTCTTTTGATTCCTCTGCAGCCAAAGATGCTAGTGTGCCACGTAACATCTTATGGAATATAAACTGCTGTAACTTTTTTCAGGTTTTATGATTGCTGTAAATTGACATGTATGATTCATCTCTTCTAAGGCATCACTTTGATTTGGTAGCATTATTCTCAGCTGCACTTCAAATCAAATGTCCTAAGGTTAAATATGTGCTGTTTTCCACATGTAAGATCAGTGACACAGGACAACAGGATTATGTTATAATGAAAGGAATACTCTGGAACATCTGGATATTTGTAAATGAACAAGTTTATTTTTATTATGATGCATGCCTTATTGATTCCGTGTGCACCAGTTTCCTCTACAGCCGTGTACTTCTGACTGTGGACCGGCTCAGATATTTGTGACGTTACTTTGTGGATACTGTCTCTGATCTGCTGAATCGGGTGAACTTTGTACACTTTGTTGAGAATGTGGAAAGAGTTTTCTATGAATTGCTGTAATATTATGAAGGACATTTCCTGGAAGTAGGACCACTGTGTTGTCCGTTAAGGCTCCTGGAATCCAGTAGATGTGAATTGGTCAGTAGGTCTATTAAAATGTATTTATCTGTCCATCTTGGAACTGTACTAGACTGGAAATTGTGTGGACGAGCACAAACCTGAACTAATTATAGGCATCGGGAGTAACAAAAAAGTTACATTTGTGGCGGGTTATTTTGTTGCCTTGTGTTTTATACAGATGTCAGATGACTTGTTGTATTTTTCAGCTATTCAGCTTCATGTAGAAGTGTTGAATGTGACTACAGACCCACAGTTACTCATTACACTGTGGTTGTATTTGCCATAATTTCCATAATGCTTTGACTTATCCAACAGAGAATAACTCACTAAAGCGGTATCTTCATAGAGTGCTGGTATTTGCCTAACTGAAATCTTTAAACACGTGCATGGTTGGTGGAATACAATGGTGTGAAACACAGTTCAGCTATTTTGCACATGGATGTTGCAAGGTCAAGTGTGCAGGAGAGAACTGAATTTTACTACAAGGATAAAGTCCAAGACAATGGTTTGGTCCTTCCTGATGTAAACCATAAAAAACTTGCATTATCAATTTAAAATTTTGTTAACTTATTTTTAATTTATGTTATTGTTATTGGTTTTTTAATCTGGGCCTTGTTATCATGTCATAACCATGTAAATACAGAAAAGCAAAGCTGATTTAACATTAATGGTGCAACTAAGATCAGTGATAACTATTTGACAGTTACAAAATGGGAAACCCCTTTGCCAGTAGGTTAAGATCAGCTAGAAGGCAGTCAGACCTGTTCACCGTCAGCACCTGTAAAGACCATAATCCCTTTTGTTTGCCTTTTATCTCCATTTTGGATGATGTTGCAGGGGAGGCTCCTGGGATATTTTTTATGATGTCATGTTGTTTCCACAGTTGCTGTTCTTCATTGTCTGGCCAATGTGGCAAAGCTTAGACAACTACTGCTTTGTTTTGTCTGAAACATTTCCCAGCCCAACTGTAAATGCTGAACTACAAGTCGATCTACCTGGAGAGAAAATGTATGATTTTTTTTTATTATTATTTAATAAATTTGATCAATGGGTTTGGTTGATTTGTTGATTTTTTTTTGTTTGTTTCATTCTGTACTGCAGAGGAAATTTGTGAAATCTCTAAATAACCATAGCATTTATTGAATAGAGAATAAAATAGTTTTTACTACCACCTTCAAGACTTTTTTTTAACTTGTTTGTGATGAGAACATTTTTATCTTTATCTTCTGAGGAGGAACTGCAAGATTATTGCAATTGAAGAACAAGAGAACACATTTAACACACATTAGACTATTAAGCTCTACTTCAACAGCAAAAAAAAAGACAATGTACAGTGAAATGACAAGGGGTATCTAAGTTTTTAATTTGCATAGATAACAAATACTTTCCACTCTTTCCGCTTGTGACAGTTGAAGATGACACTCAGTTGTTTTACATTTGTGACAGATTTCTGAAGAGAGCTAAGAAAATTAAAAACTGAGTTACAATTCACTACTCAAACACATTCAAGGCATTCGACAACATGTTTTACAGCTATTAATTACACTTTGCATATGTATACACAAATATGACTTGAGACAATACTGAAAGTGTGAAATGTAGAAGTGTGATATCTCCACATCTGATGAATTTGTAGGAAAGGGGCTAATTTTCGCAATGTAACGCTCCTAACACAATACAAAAGAAAAAGTGCAAGATATATATATATATATTTTTTACAGCTTTACCTATTGTGAAAAGTTTGCAGAGACCATTAACAAAAATAATGTTGTTGAACATAAATTTTAATATCAAAGCATTCAATAGCATAAGATTATAAATCGATATTTACCAACATGTTTTATTGATGATTTACTTACATTTGAAATGAACATTAATCATGTTTGTCGATGTCCTACAACTGAAATAATGTGGTACTGAGGCTTCAGCTACACTCTATAAATGAGAGTTAAACAAAGTGTTGAGTTTGAAGGAGGTGAGCGAATGCGTAGTAAACAGAGGTTTAAATAGGGTCTACATGTAAAAACTTAACAGATACCATTTTAAATGACAGCATATCCACAAAAACTTGTTTCGACAGACAGCGCAACAAAGGTGCACTGACCAGCCCCTCCTACTCTAAGGCTCATATCTGATGTTCGTGTGCATAATTATCTTTTTTTCTATACACTCTACTCTTTGTCCCACCCCAACACTTCATTCTGTTGCCTTACTAGGAATATGAAGTGAGGTAAGGACAGAGCTGGGCGGGGCGTACTCATGGTCATCTAACACAACTTTCTAACACATAATTGTTGCCAACCAAAGTGGAGAAAATATTAATCTGATACTCACTATATATAAGGCTGGAAAAATTGCCGAAGGGCCACATGATGTGGTCCACATCCCAAGCAAGCATGGTGAAAGTTGCCTTTGTCCTTGTGTTGGTTCTAGCAGGTGAGTTCCCTTTTCTCTCTTCTTGAAGTTATTTTCTTGTGCATATACCGCACTTAACAAGCAAAATGAGGAGTAGTATAATAGGGTTAAGTACAACAACTTTTAATATTTTGGACCCATCCAGGCTGAGGTGTGCCGCTGTTTCACATGATGTCTGTTCTGCTTCTATACATCAGATGCTGCATTCGGGACCATTGAGAAGAGGATTGTTGGGAGTAAGGCCTGTGACAAGGACAGGCAGTACCATGTGCAGATAGAGTCTGTACAGAGGGGGAAGTTCTGCGGAGGCTCTTTGCTGAACACCCGCTGGGTCATCACTGCTTCCCACTGTGCAGAACAGTAAGACACTGTCATTTTGCCATGTGACACAGCTTTCATGTGTTTACAGAAAGTCAACGCAAAGACTTTCTTAACTGCTGCCATAGTAAAGTTTCAAATGTCAGAACCACTGTATGGAGAGGAATGCATACTATTTGCATGATTTTTTTGACTTCAATCTCCTGACAAAAAGTTTCCCCCTCCTTTGTTTCTGCAGGCATGTGAAACTGAAGCTTGGCGTGAATAATGACGTGTCAGTTTTGACAAAAGCATGGTGGATCGTCCAAAAAGTATGAGCAAACCATTCCAACTGACCGTCAGTTTACCTACAAAGAGGAGGAGAACAAACATGACATCATGCTTATAAAGCTGATTACGGACATGCCTGCTGGCCTTCCCACCATCCAACTTCCTCCTGTTGATTGTACACCACCGGAGAAGGGACAGCAGGTTGAGATTGGAGGCTGGGGTGCCAAGAAAGCGGATGTGGAAAGTGAGCAAAATCTTGCAACTTGATTCAGTTCTATAATAGCTGATGTGTGTATGTGTATGTGTGTATACAGTATATTCAATATAGATATTCAATGAAACTGACATTTCTGTTTTGATTTAAATCATCAGACCCCAAAAAACCAAAGCATTTGAGATGTGCACAGACATCAGCGAATGTGGTGAAAATGACAAACCTGGGTCTAACTACTTCAGTGATGAATCTACCACCATGTGTGCCTTCAAATCTGGCGTGGAGGCCTGTTTTGTAAGCAACACATTTTTTAAAATGTATTTCTGAAATTTTCTGACTGACCTTTTCTTATAATGACTAGTGAATGACTACAACTCATCTCTCTCTCTCTCTCTTGCAGGGTGATGCAGGTTCAGCTGTGGAGTATAATAATGTCTTACATGGGATTATTGTTAGCAACCCTGTGGATAAGTGTGCAAACCCTATTGTGATGCTCAATATCTGTCACTACAGGAAGTGGATTGATGAAACCATGCGGAACAATCCATGAATAAACCTCATACATTAACACCCTTTAGAAATTGATTTCACCTGTCAAATTTGGTGCAATTTGGTATTTTACCTTGTGTATGGAGGCAAAGACATATATTCAAAGTGCTGTACTTGTTCCCTCTGTTAAATCAAACTTGCATAAATTACAACTGGTCTCCCAGAGTCTGTGTGTTGGCTGTTGAAAGTTTATTTGAATGTCAAATGTGTGGTATGCACTGCGTTCAACTTCATGCATCACTAGCTGCGTTTCCATTACAGATTTTCGCAAAATAAAAGCGATATTTCTGAAACTTCGAAAAAGTGCAATTGCTATTTGCGGGTGTTTCCATTGAAAGGTATTTTGCGAATGAGCCGTAATGCGTCTTGCGTTTCTATGGTGACGGCACAGCGATCTCAGCTGCCGACAGCTGTTGCTGTTATTGTTTTTAACAAAGACAAAAACAGCGCTTGATTACTGAAAGGCAAAGCCCGTGTGGCGCTGCAGCGGCCACAAATAAGGACGCACTCACACGGGCCAGTTGTTCCGTGCTGAAGCTCTAATGCCCCCTCCTCTGTCCCCCGCTGTCCCGCACTCACACCACCTCCAACCCAAGCTGCTCAAGCACGGTTGCCTCCGTTGATGTAGAGGGATTATTTGTTTACCAACACGGCGGATGTGCGCTTTAACCTGACTGCAGAAAGAACGGAGCCTTTTAAACACCAGCGGTGATGAGGCGCTGATGGTTGTGTGTGTGTCCACACACCCATACTGGTTTATGTGACTTAAGGTGACATTTCG
Source organism: Trachurus japonicus (assembly GCF_045865225.1). NCBI lineage: Eukaryota > Metazoa > Chordata > Actinopteri > Carangiformes > Carangidae > Trachurus > Trachurus japonicus. The sequence continues at coordinate 22,899,674 of NC_140915.1, read as the reverse complement.
GCGCAGGAGGGAGTGGGAACGTGGATGCGAGCCAGTCTCCTTCAACCATGCACGGAAAAGGGGAATGATAGAAAAGGTTTTTCTAATTTAATGAGAAACAATGCCCAGGTCAGCAATGCATTACAATAAACATGTGGTTCATTTGTCCCCTCAAGTTACATAAACCAACACAGCGTGGACACACACAACTCCGGTGACGTGTAGAAAAGCGAAAAAAGTGTTTCCACTTTTGCGATACACGTTTGTATCGATACGTCTCAAAAACCACCTCATGAGAGCGCAAAAACTTTTTTGCGATATTTGAGAGTTTTTTCGAAATGTAGGTGTTTCCATTATCAGTTTTTAATTTCGATATTTAGGTTTTGCGCATTTCAAGGGGTAATGGAAACGCACCTACTGTCTCTTTAGGGACTGTTCGTTATTTATCATCAGTGCCACCGGAGGGACTCACAGGACTTTTTTTTTTTTTTACATGACCCCCCTGTCGGAGTCAGTAAATTTTAACATGACCCTGCATTAAGCCTTATCAAAAGATACATGACCCCCCCCCCCCCCACCCCCCAGCCATCGACACGTGACATCGTATCACGTAGCGCGTGACACTACATTATTTCATTTTGACAACTATGTGCAACACCTTCTCATCAATCCATGCCATTTATCAGCTGTTATTAAAACCCAACTCATCAATAACAGAATCGCGATTTTGGACCAGCTCACATTACACAACAAGCCATTAACAATTAATCCACAACTCAAACCGAAGCAACAATAATGTGAACCGTACTCAACAACAACGTATTATTACAAGGTTTACGACAGAAATGACAGACAACTGTGTGTGTGTGTGTGTGTGTGTGTGTGTGTGTGTGTGTGTGTGTGTGTGTGTGTGTGTGTGTGTGTGTGTGTGTGTGTGAGAGAAAGAGAGGGAAAGAGAGAGAGATAAAGTACGTACAACCAGCTAACTGTTAGCTACCGTAGCTCAGGCGTCGGTCTCCCGTCAGGTAAAAGCTGCCGTTTATTCCTCAAATGTAGTTCATGAAGTTGTCTCCGGTACAGTTATCCATCACTGCAGTTGAATTAGCCGCTAGACTGCTGGACGCGAAAACCGAGGGGGCGTCTGTTTGTTTACAATTCATGAAAGCAAGGTGAACGTACGTGGTGCTCAGACTATGTAGAGTTACGCAATGAGGCAGGCAGGCAGCGTAGCCTCTGTACGGTACTGAAGTTAAACTCACTCACCCATAAAAGACGTGCTAAGCCGCGGGCAAAACCCTTATTGAGTTCTTGGCGAAGCGGTTAGCATCGTCGCCTGCGGTGCGGGAGACCCGGGTTCGAACCCCACTCAGGGCAGATCAGGGCAACATAAAATAACGTTGTGATTCGGGGGCCGTTGCTCTCATTGTCATCAGTGCTTGCAGCTTTGAAATGTCCCGTTTTTGTTTTGTTTTCTGCGGGCATTGCAGTGTCCTCCAGACAAAATGTTGAATGACCCCCCCTCACTGACCTTTTTTTTTAGTGGACCCACCCCTCAACAAAGAATATTATGACATGACCCCCCCCCATTTTCCTCCGGTGGCCCATTCCATAAATAACGAACGGTCCCTTATAAGGTGCCTTGGTCTAACGATATGTAACAATATGGCGTTCACAACATAGAATACCAATTCAGAATCATAAAGCAAATAAAAACAGACAGAGAAAGACATATCTAGCTGACAAAGTCCAATGGAATTGCTCTAAATCCTGCACATCATTTTTAAAAGACCTAATCCAGATCAGCTCATCTCTCTGCAGACCTTCCTAATATAAAAGTGTAAACCTCAGGGACAGCCGGTGAAAGGGTGCCATTAGAGTACAAACAATGATTACAGGTTTTAAGTGCAATACAGCCCCAGACAGACCAAGGATGGACTTATAAATAGATGCCATTAAGTGAGTCTGTGAATTAAGGGTCAAAGAAGGCCACTGAACTCTGACATACTGGGTGAGTGGGATCTTTACAGCCTGTGCCAGTTGTACACCGAGTTGAGCAAACGCAAGCACTGCACAGAGGTGTGCACATAAACCAGGTCACCGAAGGAAGGAACTCAACCTCAACATTTATTTTACTGGTTTAAAAAGAAAAACTCTCAACTCTTAACCAAGACTAATTTCATCTGACTGCTTTGCATTATATAGTCAAGGAGAGAATCACTGCATTAATTAGGCATACACAAGGATCACTATTATTTGTGAAGTGACCACCAGTCTCAAGAGTACCTATTTATGGTGGCTATAATTAAAATTAATCCATTAAAGATAATTGTTCTGCGCAGACCTATCTGAAGCACCAGATAATAAGTGTAAGATTCAGTGGGTTAAAGAGGTCTTTAAATCAAAACCCAAAGTAGATCACCTGTCAAGATGGTATCGCTGTACGGCAGCTGTCACATGATCTAGCCATATCTTCATTTCAGTGTCAGCTGGGTCAGAGCTGCGGGGCGTACTACTGTAGGGCGACTCCTATAGGTAAAATGTATCATGTTGTCGAAGTCATAAAACACAATACAGCTTTTCAGGGCAGAGAGCCACAGAGAACCAGCTCAGTGCATGTCTACCACAGCTAACATGTATGTATGTATGTCTAACTCAAGTGTGTCATGTCTGCTTTCAGTTGTATATTCTTTCTGTTTCTGTATATACAGTCAAGTGAAAACAAATCTCCCTTCTGGGACAAATAAAGTCCAAGTCTAAGTCTATAATCGATGATCCTTTCCACATTGTTCCACATTGTAAACTAGTGCTGTCCAAGGGTACAGGATTAAAAAAAATAAATAATTCAGATACACACATGAATACATAGAAAGGTTTCAAAATGGTTTAATGATATGCACACACTTTCATTACAGCAATCTTTTCAAGCCTTAACAAGACAGTTCTGGAGGTGGCTTATAAAAAATGTCATTGGCTAGTTTCTTTTTTTTGCACAAAAAGCACCTCAACTTGTGTCTGACCTGCACACACACAGACATGCACACACACACAAACAAGATTTTCACAGATGCAGATGTGGATATTGTCGCTCATTTAGGTCCAGTTGTGACTCTCATTCAGGTGAAAAAAAGAGTGGGTTGAAACAAACACTCCTTTACACAGCTTTACAGTTAGGTGTATAAACACACTCACTCACACACGCACACAATTGTTCTGACATGGATTGGATCGGGGCCATTGCACACTTGTTCATGTACGGCTGATGCACAGAGACTCATCCTGAGATACAGAGCACAGTCAGATAATCTTGACCACAGGGAAATACTTGTGAGCGGAGAAGTCAAACTCTGGTAGCACCTAGAGGACGCAGACATAGTATGTAATGAACTGTTACAAACACTACATAAAGGTCAGTCAATCACAGCGCCTGGTTATACACACATTACATCACTTTAAATAAACCAATCATTTCACAATTGTGTCCTTTCCCTGTGTGTGGCTGCTAAACACAACTTTTGTATGTTAACCACAGAAGTAAATCATTTAAATTTGAGAATGTGTATATTGTTACCTTGGTCTCCTTCTTGTGTCCTCCAGCCAGGAGCTTCATAACCACAATGTTGGGTTTGGCTACCTTCAGTATACGGTTCACCTGTTGGCAATTTTTGATATCTGGTTACTGACAATGGAAAAGGTAAAAAAAAACATGCAAAGAAACACTATATCTTAGGTTAGTGCCATGCAGCAGAAGAATATTGTGATCCTATAAAAGGAAAGTCATAGACCTGAGAAGTACCACAGGTCTTAGGGAGAAAAACTCTATTCAGAAATAGATTTTGATGACAAATAAATTGCATTTATTTAACAGCAGTTTAATGTCCTGACCTCTGGATCTGGGCTGGGCACATTTTCTAGGATGAGCTTGGCCTGCTGGAAGTGTTTGCTGGCTGCCAGGTAGAGGTCAGCAGAGCCTGGGGGAGGATTGTACTTCTTCAGATCAGACATCTCCTGCAGGAGGAAAGAGCAAAGTCAGGGGGAGCATAGAAAAGCAACGACAACAAGAACGAAAGGGATAAAAAAAAAGAAGGATAAGGGAGGATATGAATTACTCCCCCTTGCACAAACAGTACCTTGAACTGGATGTAGTGCACAGGTGGAGGGGTGACCACACTGTTGAAGGGGGCAAAGCGATGCTCATAGCGAACCTGCTCGCTGTCCAGCTCAAACTGAGGCTTACGCACCTTTCCATCCATATCCAGAGCTACCATGGTCTGAAGAGAGAGAGAGAGAGAGAGAAAGGGGTAAATTACACATCAGTGTGCAAGAAATGGGTGGGAAATGGTTGTGAATTTATGCCTTACCTTGTACATGCCAGCACACATGTTCTGGTAGGCTTGACTCATGGTAATCTCCTTACTGAGGGGACGAACTGAAAAGTAATTCCAGATATAATACCGTTATCTTAAAGATTCCACACTGACATAAAATGAGAGTATTTCTTTACACTTTTGAGCTGTGTATCACACACACAAAGAATCAACTGCAGATAAGGATGATGCAACAAAGCGGACCTTTTTTCTTCTTCTTGGTCTTTTTGCTGCTGCGTCCTTTCAGCTGCTCCTCCAGAATCCGCTCCTCTGCCATCTGAGAGGAGTCTGCTCTGCTCAGAGTGGACATCAGCCACGCGTAAAGGAACTCCGATAGGTACCTGCAGATAGAAAACAGGCAGATATTCACTCACAGATAAACCACAGGTCTGTCAGTATCTGCGCACGATACCGACATAATGTGCCTCAACCGAAGCAGCAGCAAACATGCAGGTGTGTGCTTACCAGTAGATGTAATAGTACTCGTGCATGCTGTAAAGCTCCAGTTCAAAGCCACTCAGCAGGTACTGGATCATGATCCTCAGGTTGTGGTAGAGGATCCAGGTGCCGAGACAGGCTAGGTGCTGTCGCTGGGGCTCAAGTTTCATTAGCAGGCTATGCAGCGCCGCATCGACTTTCTCTGCCTGCAGAGCACAAAAGAGGACTTCAGTATTTAATATTCTAATACCCTAATACCGGTAATTATCAATTTGTGTGGTAGTGGTATTGTATTTAAACGCTGGAAGGAAAAGAAAGGAGATAAACCACACAAGAAGCAGCCCCAGTTCACCTCATCCTGCAGCGTGGCAAACTCCTCAAGAATGTGTCCCAGCTTGTCTCTCTGCCGAGCTCGGTTGTGCCCGTGAATCTGGATCAGACTGCAGAATGGCTAAAGGGAAAGAATAAATATGTGTGAGGAGATTATATGTGTGTGAGAGTGAGAGTATATGTGTGTGTATGGAGAATATATGTGTGTGAGAATGCCAGAATGAATTATGTCTTGTACGGCCCCTCATAGGAAAATGTAAAAAAAACACACACAGTGCGCACGCAGTTACATTCAACATCCAAAGTACCAAAAAATCCTTTTAAAGTAAACTCTAAACTTCTTGTCCTTTCATTTCAGTTGATATCACGTCTCTCATCGAGCTCTTTTTATTAAAGCGATATTAAATCCCCCCTCCACACCACCTGTTTTTATTAAACTATTGGGGAAAAAAATGCTCCATTAAGCTCACTGGGTAACTGAGGTATTAAAATATATCAAACTGCATCAGATGCACAGACTGGTATGAGCAGTAACGGTGGCGGTGGTGACATACCCTGGAGCAGTGTGTAACAAAAGAATCAATGTAGTCCTTGGCCTGGTGGTTATTAAACAGACAACACCTGGAGAGAGACAGGTACAGACACGTATGCAAACACATCATCATCATCATCATCATCATCATCATCAAACTCAAGATAAAGAACAAAAACAATGACCCAAATTAACCAATGATGAAACCTACTTGTAGGAGAGGACAGGTGGGCTGACGAAGTATCTCAGAGCATCTTTAATCATGTCCTGCATCAGGTGTGTGCCAAACACCTTCTTATTATCTATCAGGAACGTTGTCTGGATTTAGAAAAAAAAAAAAAATCAGTTCAGTATTCATTTTTGCGACAACAACATGTAACAAATGCCAAGAGGTTTCTCTAAAGACACCAATAGTGATTTCTACTACACACAGACAGGAACGACTCACTTGAAGTAGAGATCTGGAGAGCACACAGGGAGACTGCTCACTGAATTCACAGAAGAAGTCCTTGTGAAGCCAGAGACACAATATTTAAGTCAACAACAGTTTCCACCTTTAATATTTACATGTTCTAGGTCAGGAGATTTGGAGACTTTTTTTGTATATGTGCATGTCTGTTGTTTTTTAACCATCTGTACTTACCAGTATGCCATGTAGGTTGGTGGTGTTGATTACGTCACAGACAGTCTTGATACGTTCAATAAGTTTGCTGAAGTAGGCCACCATGTCCTCCCTCTTAATGATCTTAGCATAGCGAGGGAAGGTAGGTGGCAGAAGTCTCTGGTTGACCAGGGGCTCAAACCCCATCATGATAGGGTGGTCTGGGGACATGCAGAGAAAAAAGCCCACAAAGGTTAACACAGGTCACATTATGTAGTTTGAATGTTCCCTATGAGTCTCCGATTGTAGAGCGACATAAAAATTAACTGAAGTTTTTACACAGACTTAGTTGTGCGTCTCTGTGTCACAATATTTCTTAAAGTAGAGGAGGTACACTGGAGTGGACACTGGATGTAACTGTCTGGGTGTTGCCACCACAACCTCTTCACTGGATGGCTGGAGAGCAAGAATGCGTATAATGGGTAAGCGATTTTGTGTGTGTGAGATACTGTTCCAGTTAAATATGTGTGTGTGCGCGTGCATGTGTGTGTAATACTTTAGTTTAGTTGTTGGTTTGTAAATTCATGCCAGGACAAATTATGGACTTGACTGGATGGCTGAAAAGTGTGTATGTCTCAATGTGTATGTGCGTGTTAAGTGTGTGTGTTACCTCCTTTAGTGGTGTCATTCTGGGACTGGATGCCGTGCTGAATACTGGAATGAATGGCTGATAAGAGGTCAGCTGCCTGAGCCACAAGTTTCTGGGCCTCGCTGACTGAGCTGGTCTGCAACAAAACACACATGAAACCAAATGTAAATAAAATCACAGACTCGATATATATGTATATAAATATACACACATGTGTATTTCACATGTTTTTAAAAAGTGTCTGTCATTAACTTTGTCACAGGCTTGTTTTTGTGTATTACCTCCTTTTTGGTAAAAGCAATCAGTGCAGTAAGTAGAAGCCGTGTGAACTTGATTCTATTGAAAAGTGCCAAGTACTGCTGATGCTGAAAAAAAGCAAAACAAAACAAAACATAGAGCAAAATTAAACAGGCACATGTATACATACAAAGCTATTAATACAGACACAAGAATTTACAAAGGCTGTTTTTTCCCCCTAACCACCCAGAATACGTCTATTTTTGGCTCTGATATTTTTCTTCCTTTAATTATGTTACTATTATGGACCGGCTGGAAATTCCAGTCTCTAAAGGTCATCTCAGGCCCACAGTCAGATATACAGGAGATGGGAACAATTTTTAATAAGCAAAATATTGAGAGGGTACATGTTTCAGTGTATGACTTAAATGTTAGGATACTAAATACTATTCCAAAAATGTACCTTCATCCGCAACAACAAACAAAAAACTATGCAACTTACCTCCAGCTCCACCTCTGGATCTCGCTGCTCACCCTGTCGACTACGCGTGCTCTGAGGGAGTGAAGGGTTTTAATTAGGAAACTGTGTAATATTCAGAATTATTAGCAGTTGCACTGGCAGTAAATCATTGAAACGGCAAATACAGGTGGTTAAATTGGTCATGAACACATACCTTAACTTTCCTCTGTAACTCATCCTCCACATCTTTTAGCATACCTGATGGGATGAACACATGACAGAGTTAAAGGGATAGTTCAACATTTTGGCAAATTGGCCCATTGCCATAATCGCTATAGTCATAGCAGTAGGTTCGTTACCTTTAATTGTAGGTGTAAGCTATTTTTAGTACAGCGGAGCGCAGCAGCTGGCTGCTCAGAGCTACGCTATGGAGGCTAAGGGAATTTCTTGGTTTCCCTCATTAAACTCATCAAATTCAACATCCCAAAACTCCACAGCGCTTTTGTAGACAAGTTGTGAGCTGCACAACCACCACGCTATGAGATAATGACGGAACGATACGAAACGGAGCCGTTTCGAGGTAAATTCATACAAAACCGCTGATGCGCGTTGCGTTCAGGGACAGTTTTTCAGCAAGCAGGCTCTGTATTTACCCTGTATTTACCTCGAAAACGGCTCCGTTTCGTATCGTTCCGTCATTATCTCATAGCGTGGTGGTTGTGCAGGTCACAACTTGTCTACAAAAGCGCTGTGGAGTTTTGGGATGTTGAATTTGATGAGTTTAATGAGGGAAACCAAGAAATTCCCTTAGCCTCCATAGCGTAGCTCTGAGCAGCCTGCTGCTGCGCTCCGCCGTACTGAAAATAGCTTACACCTACAATTAAAGGTAATGAACCTACTGCTATGACTATAGCGATTATGGCAATGGGCCAATTTGCCAAAATGTTGAACTATCCCTTTAACGTCAGGTATCTCTGGTCTGTTGAAAGAACTGGATGAATCTGGCACGGCTTCAGTTGTCCACAGCATGTGTGAAGCTGCAACCCTTATCATAATACAGTACGTGTACCTGTCACCCGCAGGTCTGTGACATTATTGGCCATTTTGAAACCATACGTCATGGCCTGGAAGTCCTCCTACAGAAAGGCACGAGGTCAATCATCAATAGCCCGTTGCAGTTTTATCTCATTATAAATAAATGTTAAGCTCAAACATTGTCACACACATTTGTAAATATAAAGCCTTCTCACATATGCACATGCACTGACGAAGACGACTGCAGACATCTGCTTACCTCTTCAAAAACAGCAGCCTTGTTGACTTTCTCTCGGGCGATGTCACACACCTTCAGGATGCCTAAGGCGAAAGCTTTGAGCGCTGGTTCCTCAATCAGGTCGGGGTTATGAACATACAAACAGGTGAACACTGTCTGCGCCAGGGAGTGGCCCTCTAGCCATGTGATCTAGGTAAACACACATGGTAGACACAAAAACATGCTCCAGTGTGGATTTCACAAAGATGGATGTAGTGAAAAGGGTCTCAGTGATCCAATGCTTATACTGCCCTGCTGTTCCACTACATTACAATGTTATAGCAAAAGGTCTGAAAAGAGGGTTTCATTGTTCAAGAGAATGAAACTCACCAAACAACAGAAACATGTGTCTATGATGCCAATGAGTTCAGGAAGACTAAGGTCTTTAACCTTGATAGCACCTTCCTGAAATGAAGATAAGAGCATTATACAACTGCAGGGTTGGATTTAGTGTTATGATTATAAAAACAAGTACAAATGGAGTGGTACTGCACCTTGATGGCTTGTTCAAAGTTGAGCACTTTCCTGTTGACCTGATTTCCAATCATTCCTGCATCCATCTTAGGATCCATCATCTCTATGGCTGACATGGCCTCGAACAGGCCAAACCTGCCAACAGAGAGCCACAGCAGAGAGTTCAGTGTACTGTACAGTGTATTATCAACAGTATATATTGTCATGTTCAAACAAGTTGATTTCAAAACGTTTTTTTTTTTCTTCTGTTTTTCACTGAAATTACATTGATCACTGGGTTTTCAGACAAGAAACATTTTCTCTACTAAAATCAACACTAATAGTACATTTTTGTAATTTGAGCTAACTGACCCTTTAAAATGTAAGTTTGTGAAAAGTGTTTTGCTTACTCACAGTTTGTCATGAAGCAACTCCCCAAGGTTCAGCTCTGCATAAATAAAACAGGATGAGGAGCAGGTCAGTCACTTTAGCAACTGCAGACATATCACTCACTCACTCACTCACTCACTCACTCACTCACTCACTCACTCACTCACACACACACAATCTCTCACCTTTGCAAGCACCCTTGAATTCTTGCGTAATATCAACCCAGTTGGCATTGTTCTTCATTTTTTCTGGGATGCCCAGCCCCCAGCCAGCATCATCATCCTCAACCGCTGACTTCATCACCATGGTGACCACTGAGGACACACAGAAGCAGGACAAGGTGTTCAGAATATATCAAAGCGTTAGATGATTTTCCACGACAGCATGCCTCATTATAACAGGAACTGTCTTTAAATAATTCCTCCCATGTCTATGAACCATGAACTGGAAAATACACACACACTCATTTACTACATCCCTTCACTGGACATAACCCCCGGCAACTTGGCACACACTTTAGTGACTCATCAAGCTTTACACATGTGGTGTAGTGGCTTAAACAGCTCACAGGTTCAGGCTCCATCTCTGTACTGTATGTGCACTAACCAGCCATCACTGCCGTGACACTTCAGTGTAGCAAAGAGTCTCTGAGTGTAGCCAAATGTAGAAATAAGGGCAGGCTCAAATGTAACTTGTTGTTTCCCGGCAGCACTACAGCCTTAACTCCAACAGGCAATATTGCCAAACAGACAGACATGGTTATTAATACCTGACCTGCACTCCTGGAAAGCTGAACAGGCAATATATTATGACCAAGTATTACAGCAGAGGATTAACATCTTGCTCTGTCAAATGACTTCGCCTAAAAAGGTGTAAATTGCATGTGTGAGTGCTCTGGAAAGTCTCTGCCTCTTGAATCAAGAACATGTCAGTACTATGAAAAGCTCTTCCTCCTCTGCATGACTGGTTTACGCATCCTTATCTGATTTGTACCTGTTCATTCACATCATTTTGTTATAGAACATGTACATCATAAGAATAATGTACGGTTAATTGACATTTCACCAACTGAGCCACGAGACAACACATTAAAATCAATTCGACCTGATCTGCCGGTTAAACAACCACAGATTTAAGAAGATACTGATGTTTCTCCCTCAGCCCTGGTATTCGGAAAGCATTTCAATGACAGAGAAGCATTTTAGTTACATGCACCTCACATACACAATGATACAAGGCCGTTTTCGCATTGTCCATTTACAACATTAATGTAATCAGTTAACTTTAATTTGTAAGTTACTGTTTAGAAAAACATACATTAACGACGTAAGTTACAAAAACAGCTAGCTATCTTCTAACACCGTGTGCTAACAGGCTAATGTTGCCCACAGGGGATGTTTCCTGTGAATAAAGCTCGAAAATCGCGAGTTTAATACTTTATTGGATTTTACCAGGCACACACAAAACGATTACTGTAATCGAAAAAGAAATATTTTCATTGTGAATTAGCACGTACCTTAGTATTTAGTGTTAACCATGTAGCTAATGAAAACCTACTTCGGAGACTGTAAAGATTGACGCACACATTCGACGTCAGAATCCACTGTCAACACGGGAAATGTAGTCCCTCACGGTCATGAGAGGACTCAAGCCTCCTAACAACAGCTTATAGCTTAAAATCGAGTGAGTGTAACCGTGAAACAACACTAAAGTAATCCTTTTGGTGAGGCTAGAGGTGCACTTGGCTCATTCGGGAGCTTTCTACCCGGCTGTTAACTTCGCTCAGAGCCACACAGATACATATTCTCGCGTTGTTCAAAGACGGGTGTCTGAGTGTGACAGTTGGGGCTGGTCTCATCATCATCACATCACAACATCAACAGGGCGTTTCAGGCAACGCTCACACACACATACACACACACACTGACACACACAGTAGCACTGGAATTGGTCCACCCTGAATGGGACAGCAGTTCCTTTCCATACAGGTACGTAAAATCCTCTTTTTTGTTAATATTGTACACACGCATTGCTGCAGCTAACATCGTCCGCTTGCTCTTTATTTAGCATTGCTGTTAGCATACACCACAGCTAGCCTGCTGCAGCAGACAGGCGGCCGTTAAATGACTGACTAGTCTAGCAGGTGCAGCGGACACCAGCAGTAACTTAGCATCTTGAAAAAAACAGCCGTACCTTGTGGTTTATCTTTGCAAATAAACGTCCACTAACCCGTTATTTCTTAGCGGGCTGCTGCAATGACAGAGCTTATCAAGTTTTTTTTTTTTAAATTGATACAAGGAGGAGGATAACGTTACTGGGTTGTGGGAGTGGGCAGTCATGTAGGGTTGTTGTTGTGGCCTGGTTGCCATCTGTCCTGTGTAAGCTGCCTGGCCTCCTCCATAACATGTCAGTTTTATGATCGCCTTGGCTGTTTATTGTCTGACCCCCTCCAGCTACATCTGTGCTCCCCCTCGGCTCAAATGTACCAGTACAGGGCGGGACCTTAGATCCAAGGGCTACCTGGTTGTACCTGTTCAGCAAAGGGAGGAGGGCTGTTGCAATCTGACTCTGCAATGTTTGGGCTCACTGAGTTGTAATAGCTAGCCAGTTTAGCTTCAATCTTATTTTAACTCAAATGGATTTACCATAATTATTTTGTGTGTAACTGTATCTAATGTTTTTTTTTTCCCTCTTTACTTTTAATTGTGATTGTGTTAATGGTTAAATGTGTCATTGTGATTTTAATTGTGGTTGTATTTTGTTAAACACAACCACAAATAAATCACAGTCTGGCACCACTGGTGTAAATTTTACAGCAGTTTATGACTCATCCACAAATGCTTCACTGTCTGACCTAATCCAAGGCTCTTGGGAGACCTGTGAAGTTGCAGCACAGCAGGCAGTTGCAGAAGTTTTCTCTTAAACTAGCTGAATGATACAGAGATTTTCTTTTTTCTTTTTTCTTTTTTGCAATACGTTTTGGCTCATTGTTGTTTATTATAATACAGCTGAGCTGAAACCGTGTAATGCTTCTTAACCTGTTGGATTAATTTGTCTGCGGCTCTTTTGTCTCTCAACATCTGATATCTGCAGCATCTTGGGCAACTCCTTTGTTCTGTTTCAAATCAGTCTGGAGATTATGTGTATTTGATAGTGGTTCGGTTCTGGCACGGTCGATATGAAGCTGCAGGTTGCCCCAGCATTCACTGCTAGACATGTACACCCCAGACAGGTCACTAATGCATTTCAGGGCTCACACATATTGACAGACTATACGTTTCACAGCAATTGAAAGTTTAGATTTAGCATAATCTGTTTCTAACTTCAGTTTCCGTTTGCAACACATGAAGTTTAAAAAGTGTGTTTATGTTTGTCATTGATTTCTTTCTTCTTTTCTTGTCTTGCAGACGACATGAAATGTTGATTTGGTGAAAATGAACAAGCCCAAAATGGCCACAGAGAAAGGGTGAGTTGCTTTGTTATTTTAGAGCAAACAGATGCAATTTCATTATGCTTTCACAAACACACATACAGGCTGTGATACCTGCATGTGTTTCTGTGTGAACCCTGCTATGTCACAACCATCTGTTTACACTCTCTGCTTTCCGGTATACCCTCCTTAATATGGTTCTGCCCCTTAACTGTTTTACCTTTGTATCTGTGTTTTCCCTGTCTTTCATTGTCTTTTCACACTGTGTGTGTGTTTAAGAGAGACAGAAGCCTTGCTGGAACTAGTCATACATATTTGTTATTATTGAAAACAACCGATATGTATAGTTAATGTCGAAACTGCATGGAAAAAGCTGTTCATCTGTGTTTCTTATGTAATGTGTGTATTTAGCCTGTACTTGTCCTTCAATATGTTTTCCGTTCTCTATTCTTGCATCAGTCCTTTCATCATTCTTTCCATTTTCCCAGTTTTTTCTTCTTCTGTTTGTAGCAGTCTCTCTCTCTCTCTCTCTCTCTCTCTCTCTCTCTCTCTCTCTCTCTCTTTCTCTCATTCCCTCTGTCTCTGTCTTTATATGGACATATGAGAAACTCAGTTGCACTGGGTACAATCACAGAGTTTTGATTCTCTCTCCCATGTTTGCTGTTGCTGTACCAACAACTGACCTATAACCTCGTGTTTCCATTTGAGCGCCACTGGGCTAAGATCATAGGCGGAGGTTGGGTCAGTACTCCAGAAATAGTGAAGCAGGAGGAGACCTCTCCAACAGTCAGCTTTATTAAAATATATTGAGGAGAGTTCTGTGAGTCAGACTCAATCTATGTTTAAACATGGGTTGCCTCAGTTTTTAGCTCTGCATTACAGAACTGTCTATTTTTGTCGATTATTACTCTTAGACATACAGTATTTGACCCACTGAATGAATTCATGATAGAATTTGCATATTGGGGTTGTTTTATGTTTGTTAAACAATGTCACCCAATGCTCGTTGCTTTCACACCCTTTAGTGAAAAAACTGGTCTTTCCTTCTGTGTTAATTCTAGATAGAGAGGGAAATCATGTCAAATTCCTATGCCTCAGAACTAGTGACGACCAGTGCCAGAAACATTATGTTTTCATGTTGTCTGTCTGAACATATTTTCCGTTCTCATGGACAAGATGCCTCAGTAGTGCCTCGAGGGAATTTCTTTAAATTTGGCATTAATGTTCACTTGGACTCAAGCATGAACTGATTAGACTCTGGTGGGCAAAAGTCAAAGTTCAAGGACATGGCATCTCAAATTGGGACATATCAGGAATGTCCAGAGGGATGAAGGATGAAGAGATAAGAATTTAGTGGTGAAAGGTCAATGTCATTGTGACCTCACAACATCTCGTTTTCAGCCATAACTCACCATAATTCACCTATACGATGATGACGCGACTAGACTAAAAACTAGAACATTTTCTCCCAGTCAATCATTCAAGTAACTCGTCTGACCTGCTCAGGGTGACGGTTCACCAACTTGGAAGAGACCTGCTTCACCACTGGTGGATGTCTGGCTTCACTCAACTGATCTGATCGTGTCATCCGATAACGAGTGTTGTTTGAGTTCTCAAGGTGGCAATTATTCTCAAGGTGGCAGTGATTGACAGGTGATGTCATGCCAGGTCGGGCCAAACCATCCCGGTATGGGGGAGACTCTGCTTTTTTCTTTAGGATAATGAAATTGAGTAGCCTAATTTAAGATTCAGTCTATGAACTAACAGTCTATCAGTCTATGAAATATTTATGTAATAATTACTTTAATTATTATTATTTTTTAATCTCACGTACCACCTGGATAGCCCTCACGTACCCCCAGGGGTAAAAACCCCCATATTTTAGACAAAGTCAAGGCTCATTAAGCATCTTTTTGACATTAAAGTGTAAACAATAACTATTCATAACTATTACAAAAATTTTGTTTAATAAACAGTTACATTTTGCTATGAGGCATTTTGATGCCACTGGTCAGGACAGATTGGGTCTGTCAGATAAACGCTATGATTGATCCCAAAACACCTGTCATAGCAACACGTCAGTGGCGACCATTAAAAAAAAAAAAAAAAAGTTGCCATGGTGCATCCCCGATTGATTGATTTTTAGCAGCTACTGAGCGAAATACCAGCTTTGTGGAGCCTCCCATAACTCTGACTTTGGTCGTAGTCTCACGAAAAAAAAAGCTTTTAACCGTCACTGTGTCTGTGTGAGCGCCAGGAGGGCTGTTTTACACACACACAGAGACAAGGCAGGTCGCGCTGGAAAGCTAATAAATGCTAAAAGCTAATCGCAGAATTTACACACCTCCTCCCTCCCCTCACCCCCCCAAAAAACCGGCTGTATCAGCCTGTATGGCTAGAGAGAGTTGTGAGGAGTTGTGGGCACACACAAAGACAGACAGACAGACAGACAAGACTCCAGGTCGCGCTGGAAAGCTAATAAAGGCTAAAAAAAGATCGCGGATTTTTCTGCAATGCAGTGGCCTCACCCCCCCCCCCCCCCCCCCCCCCCCCCCACACACACACACCACACACAGAAGCAGACGTGTATCGGCTGGAGATTCTTGAACAGGGTTTTGGAACAGTTTACATACAGACAAAATATATGTCGCGCTAACCTAATGAAGCTCTAAAAGCTTTTCGCCTCTTTCCTCAACTCGGGTTGACATGGCTCTGGTTGTGAGGACTAAGGAGTTGGAGGATGCGACCGTTAGCAGACGGTTTTGTTCGCCGCCAATCCCTGTGGCACGTAATTTATGAAGTGATGTAGGATTTATTGCGTGATAAATCCCAGAGATAACTCCGCCCAATTCAAACCTACTGTACAAAACCTTAAAAGACAAATATTTTCAATTTGGATGGAAACTTTTTTCTAATTATTTTTACATGTTTAATAATATGTACATAAGACCCTAAAATACATGGTTAGGAGGCTTTGGTGGATTTGGGTTTCCAGAGGCTTTAATCTCACGTACCACCTGGATAGCCCTCACGTACCCCCAGGGGTACACGTACCCCCATTTTAGACACAAGGCTGCACACGTAGTCTTTTTGTTTAACTTTACAGTGTTACAATATAACTTTACATGGCATTTTCAATAAAAAACTTTACATTTTTGCTACATTTTTAGGTTTCTGTAAATCTGTCCAAAACACCTGTCTGTCAACCTGCCCTCAGAGGTTGCCATGGTGATTTTTCCCGCTTGGTTTTTACTGAGCGAAATACAGTTGAAATGTGCCTCCCAAACTCTGACTGTTATCACGTAAAGTTACCTGTGTGTGTTTGTCTGGTGGTGTTTTACAGAGACTTCATATAAATGTATGGGAGAATGGGGTCAGAAATATCAGTGAAATAGTAAACTGCAGAGATGTTGGAGGAGTGAGTCCCTAATTCATGAAATGGTTTCAGCCTGTGGCTCTGGCCTGAAGCTCAGAGGTTGCCACAGTAACTTGAAGTGTTACCATGACAAAAGAAAGACTCCAGGCAGAGGCAGGTAAAAAAAAAAAAAAGAGGGTATTTTTCTGCCAATGCAGTGGCCTCACACGTTGACTTATTGTGACAAAACAGTAGCTCCTATCAGACCAAGAAGCAGACCGTGAGTGGCGAAAGACCTTCTTGAACATGTTTTTGCAGTTTATAGAAAAATATTGTGGTAACCTTCACAAGCTTCTGCTTTTCCCGTCTTTTCTCATCCGCTCCAAATTTTGTATTGGAGTTAGCTGCTTCATAACTAAGGAGGTCAGTGCCTCGAAGCAGATCCCTGTGGCACTAATTATGAAGTGATGTTATTTTGTATCCAACTGGTCAAAGGTGAAATTCACTGTAACATCAAAATATCTCTAGCCATATTTCACGCCAACTGGTTAGTGGGATACAATCAGTGTCCAGTCTCTGAGTATACAATATCCAGAGGATTTGTACTTTAAGTATTAGATTTCTTTGGTACTTATTACTCTTACTTGAATACATTTCCAAGACAAATATTTTTACTTTTACTCAAGTTAATTTCTAGGAAGGCTGAAAAGTACTCGTTACTTTCAGGTCTGCTCTTTTTTTTTCTAAAATACTATTGGACACAAGCTGTGTTTGTCAAAGTGCACAGTGCACGCTCTCCACTGGGATCTACGTAAAAGTGGAAATATGTCATCCCTCCCCATAAGGATACCCCCAAAGCAGCCACTCTCTCGACTGTGTTTGTCAACTCAAAACTATACCACGAGTTAAATTAAGGTAAAAATGTCTGTATGC
Organism: Trachurus japonicus; assembly: GCF_045865225.1. NCBI lineage: Eukaryota > Metazoa > Chordata > Actinopteri > Carangiformes > Carangidae > Trachurus > Trachurus japonicus. The sequence goes on along the minus strand of NC_140915.1, from coordinate 22,882,211 downwards.
TTGTGTTTTTAGTGTTCCCAGTAACTCCAGGGTCCTGATGCTCCTGGGCCAACTCGAGAGGATGAATGGAGAGGCCATGGTGAAGGATGTGGACACAGCACGACAGGTCACTGCAAAGATACTTCATCTCATACAGACGCAGGGTGAGAGAAAATACACACACTCACACACGTAATGCAACGTTTCAGGTTCTCAGGTCGAGTTGTTTAATTTGTTTAAAAATGGGAGTCCTCTGCACTTGCAGCGTAAATAAAGCTGTGATGGGGCATTAGTAGTTAAAGTGCGGATGGATGGATACAGTGTCTCTGGATGTGGTCTCTCTGTTTACGTTTTGAAAGGAGAGCAGGGAAGAAGATCTCACAGTGGAAGAGTGAGGCATTTGTGTTTCCCTGTCATGTAAACAGGCTGAAACATGAGTGTGCCTCTTCCACACTGAGCAGGGATGAATGGAAATCTCTGATGAAGCATCCTTGCTCTAGTGCTTCTAATAATTAGAGGAGTTAGCGTGTGGCAAACCGACAAAAAACGTGAACAGTTTTGTTAAATCGTTTGATGTTTTACATTCTAAATTTAATACTGTATGTTGCACATTGAACAAAACTGACAGACCAATTGATAACTTGCTGGTTTCAATTAATCAAGATCCTATCTGTGGTTTTTCATCTCTGAATGCTAACCCACAAATCATTTTCTCTTTTAGTTCTTTTCCCTGGAGCTAGTAGTTTTCAGTCAGTGGCATTTTCAGTGTGGATCTTTTGACCGAAGAAAACTTGTAATGACTCTAGTCATGCCTCGGTGGAATCTGTGTGAATATGCAGCGTGTGAAGAATTCTGCTGAATCATTACATAGTATTTTGAGCCCGCAGGCGTATTTTGAACATGCTTTGAACTTCCTTCCACTCAATTTTTTTCAATTTGTTTCTCCTCTTACCACATTTGTTGCGTGCTTCTTCTTTAAAGTCACTTGTAGTTAATCCATCATGACTTATGGGCGCAGTGGAAAGGCTTCTGTCTGTGACCATGTCAGTCATGATATATCAGCTGTTCCCCTCTAATCTACTACTTGGCGGTGTGTCACACCCTGCCTGCCCCTAGCCTCAACTTAAAATGTGTCTGAGTGAGACGCTGGTTGGGGGGGAAGTGGGGGAGTTTGTGGCCCTGTCTGTTGTAACTATACACCCCACAGGACTTTGCTGTACTCTTGTCTCAAGTTCAGTTATTGGAGCTTAGTAGAAGTCGAGGAATACCATGAGAAAGAACAAGGATGATGGTAGGAATGGAAAGTCAGGACTTGTAAGTGAAGTAACCTGAAAGTCAATACAAAAATACAAAAAATAAAATTAATTTACATGACCAGAGGGATTTTAGTTCAGTTCAGTGATTCAGTTTTGGAGGCAGCACTTCTCTTTTTTTCTCTCTCATTTGCTGTCAGAAATCCAGCGTCTGTTGTCGTTTGAGAGTTTTGGCAGCTCTCCCTTCCACCCAGTGCTGAGTCTGGGAGAGGAGGGGGTAAGAGAAAGAGGAGAGGACGCGTGAGGAGTATCTTATGCAGTTGGCAGTTCTCTATAGGAGCAGTCGGTGGTTTAGTTTTCTTGTAGCGTACGGGGGAGGGGGGTTCACATTTTCCTCTCACAGTCAGAGAGTAGTAAGATCCATCAGTTCAACAGGTTATAGCTATTGTTAGAGGGATAGAGAAATATGAGTAAAGTTTTAAAGGGGATTTATCTATTGGCTGTTATACAAGATCAAACTCTTGAGTGTTAGATTCACCGAAGACATGGACTGAACTTGAAGAAATCCAAATGAGGTGGACCAGGAAATTTGGACAATAGAACTTTTTTTTTACCCAAAGCTTTGATGAAGTTTGGTGGAACTTGTCTTCAAATGGAGTACCGATACAGCAGGACGTACCGTGAGCCTGTGGTCTCTCCAGACTCACCAGGTATGGTCTAAATCATGACAATAAACTAGAACAATATCAGGCATTTAATTTGGCAGTTGGCAGTTCAAGGAACTTTTGTGTTACAAATATTTTAAAGGTTTTCCTTGGTTGGGTCAGCCGAGGACGGAAAGAGAGAATTGAGCAACCATGCAACCTCAGGAGTTCATAAGCAGTGCTAACCCAGCAGTCAATCTCAGCTGATTAATAACTGGAATCAATAAAAGAAATATAAGCTATATATATATTTATATCATTTAATATAAATATATAATATTAAAGGGCAACAGGTTTACAGCTCCTTGCGCAGGTCACAGTTAGCTCTGCTTTATGTTGGACATATATCTTTCTCTTGACATAATTTAAAATTGTATTTATTATTAATATTTTTTTCTTCAGTGATCGTCTATATATAATAACCCATCACGCTTTTGTTTTTGAAGATTGGTGTTGAAATGCCATTTTGTTTTGAAGAGCTTTAAAAAGTCTGGCATGACAGAAATGTTTTAAGAGGTCACTGCTCTGCAAGGTCCTGAAGTGTGTGCTTGTGTGCTCAGATACAGTATGCACATTGTTGTGCAAGTGTGGAAAATGAGTTTGTGGAAAAAAATGTGTGTGCACACACATAGCAGTTGTGTTAACTTTCACATGCATTTTAGTAACGGGATCATGAATCACAAAAGCTGCACGCTTGACACTTTCCATCTCCCCCGCTGTTAAGATGCCTTCCTAAACTGGGACGGTGTTCAGTGCCAAACACGGACCACTTGTCACTAAGTCATCACCAAGTGATAAAATAATTCAGTTGTGGTACCAGTGATATAAACTGATCACATATCTGACATAATCTGCTGTCATATAAAAAATCTGACAACATTATTAATATCATTGTCTTGTAGTATTTCATATATTTATTTATTTTTTCAAAATGTCACATTTATCTATGATCCTCCACAATCTTCTACGATCTTTTCTCTCCTAATATAATTTCTCTCCTCCTACTCACGTGTTTGTGATCGGAAGGTTTGCATTTGTCTCAGGACAGGACAGAACAGGACCGCTCACTGCGGCCTTTTCAAAGAGGTCAGGAATTTGTCAGCTCCTAAATTACAGGGCAAACATAAGAGGTTGAGAGGTGAAGAAAGGAGGAAGAAAATAGAGGCCGAGTAACAGTTGTAAGAGGACCTCTTGACTTATTTCACGTATTGTGCAGTAAACCGCATGTGTGCAGAAGCTAATATGTGACACAATCCAACAGTGTGCTTCACAGATATAGTATCTGTTTATTGTGAAATACAGCAGAATATTTGTTTGTTAATACTTGTCTTTCATGGCCCACCTGTGAAAAAGCCCCTCAGCCGTGTTGCACATATACAGCACTGTTTATCGTCCCATTTTGGATCATTTTACTTTGTTTGTGTTACAGAGAAGAGCGGAAAAGAGGTGATGTCCAAAGGCTCCAGTGGCATGGAGGTCATCCTGGCTTCACTGGAGGTCAGCTCGCCCATCAACACAACCTGATAAAGCTACAAAAGTATCTTTAACCATGGCATGGGATTTTTAGGATTTTGCTTGTGCCCTTCAAAAAATGTAATAAAAAATATTTGATGTTTTTCCAGTAGCAACTGCAAAATATTAAACCATCAGTACTTGAAAAGGTGTATACTCACCTATCCCCCCCTTAATGCTGTCTCATTAATCATACAGACATCCGTGTTTTGAGCTTTGCCCAAACATTAGCCTCACACATTGCTTTATAAAATAGTATCTCTTTCCTCTACCAAGGTAGTGAGGTTTATTTGGGTGTATCTGTTTCTTCTGATCTTAGTCCATCATTAATCCAGTGGAGGCTGTCAGTCCCTTGACAAAACAGCCTCAGGAAACCCGGTGTCACATTGATCAGTGTGTTTGATTTGGGATTAGGCTGTTCACCTCGGATCAATGACATTAAGTAGAGTTTTATATTTCTCTCTGGAGGCAAAAAAGAAGTCATCGTGCACAACTCTATAATTTAGTAAACTGAACACACCGTTTTAACAAATTAGCTGTTTGTGACTTTGACAGAACACCCGCGATGTCCAGACCACCCTGAACATCCTGTACATTCTCAGTGAGCTGCTGACTGCGGGTAAGTATTGATGAGCCTCATTTGTAGAGTCATTAACATTGTCCCTCTCTCTCACACACAAATGGTCACTTCATCATTCATGGTTGTGACAGTTGGTAAACATTTTCTGATAAATTGTCCAGTGGTGGTAAATTGTAGAGAATGAGCTCTTTCTTAGGCTGAATGTCTCTAATTCCTTCTTTAGTTTTTTATCACATTTAAAGTTTGTTTTATTGGTTGTTTTTTTTCTTAGGCAGAGGTCGCAGGGTGGGAGTGTTTGTATCCAAAGGAGGAACTGGGATATTATTCCAGATTTTGATCACTGCCAGTAAAGAGCTGCCTCCCAGTGAGGAACTCATGCTGCAGCTTCACTCACTGTTGGCCAAGGTTGGCCCAAAAGGTATGTGTAATGTGCAGCTTAACACAAACACAGTACACTAGTATACACAATGGTGTATCAACTTGTGGTCCTAGATATTTAATGGCTTGTGTTTCTGTTCTCGTAGTTTGTGTGTCCAAAAGTCATATCAGTTGCTCTGTGCTGTTAGAGATGTAGTTTCTTTGTAATCAAATAAAACATCAATTTTTCATCAAAATGTACGTCGAGTGTTGCGTTCTAACAAACATATTGATTTAAGGTAAAAAACTAAAGGATGGAGAATTGGGGACAAAAACATGGTTATGTTGTGCGCACTGACTTTGCAGTCTCTGTGTTCAGACAGGAAGTTTGGCGTGAAGGCACGTTTGAGCGGAGCTCTGAACGTCACAGTCAACTTAATGAAACAGAACCTACAGAATACCAAGCTGCTTCTGCCCTGCCTGCAGGTTCTCAGGGTTTACTCTACCAACTGTGAGTAACTTTAAACTTCAAAACACGTTTCTCAAAATATTACCTCTTTAAGAATACAAGCAGATTACTACCAAGAAGTCTCTAATGAAATGCCTGTCAATATACTGGCACTGTCCGATACTGCTCTCGTCTAATATCCCACCATTCATGTGTTTGTTTATGTACAGCGGTGAATGCTATTTCTTTGGGCAAGAATGGAGTGGTGGAGCTCATGTTCAAGATTACTGCACCATACAGCAAGAAGAACACCAGCCTGCTCAAGTGAGTGTCTGTCTCTGCTTCTGCCTGCATCAGTGTGGCATCCACAGGCGACATGTCCCTGATCTCTTCCTGATGTAGTCCCCAATGTTTGTTTGATAGACCATGTAACCCATTTGCCTTGTTTCTAAATCAACAGGGTAGCTCTGGATGCACTGGGAGCACTGCTCAAATCCAGTGAGTAATTTTCTAGCACTGACTTTTGACTTATCGGTGGTATAGTGTAGTGATCTCTAATTTGTGTTTGTGTCCATGCAGCTTCTGTCTGCCTTCTCACACGTCTTTCATCATGAACCATTTGTTTGTCACCACTGCTGTAAACCTACAACCTTCCCTCTCATGTTTCTGCTTTCCTTTTCACTCCACAACATCCCACAGTTGTAAGGTGCTATTCATTTTGTGCTTTGTCCTCTTCTTCCAATCCCTTGTACAGAAACTAATGCCCGTCGTGCAGTGGATGGCAAACACGTGCCTGTCTTGCTTGCTCTGTACCTGGACTGGCATCGCAATGACACACGGCATCGCCACATGCTGATTCGCAAAGGGTTACTGGTCTGCCTCAGGAACATCACCAACATCAAGCTTGGCAGGAAGGCATTCATAGAGGCTGATGGCATGAGGATCCTCTACAACACATCCACTGTGAGTGAGAGTATGGCATGCAAATGGAAAGCAATTAAAGCATGCAAACATCATAAGTACTGCACATACACGCTGACTCTCGACTTCTGTGTGGTTTTCGTTTCTAGGAGTGTCTCCCGGTACGGACTCTGGATCCTCTCGTCAACACTTCAAGTCTCATCATGAGGAAGTGTTTTCCTAAGAACCGTCTGCCTCTGCCCACCATCAAATCAGCCTTCCACTACCAGCTGCCACACATACCTGCTGCAGGACCTGTGGCACAGCTGTACAGCCAGCCTCCTGGGGGTGAGAACGGATACACACACACACACACACACACACACACACACACACACACACACACACACACACACACACACACACACACACACACTTCATTAGAGTGTGTCCTAGCTTATTGCAGTGTATGCACATAGCTACCATTGGCAACAGACAGACACCACACTTGTTAATCGCAGTCATCGTTCGTAGATTAAACTCTCATACCACAAGACACACACGCACAAATAATGCTTATATCCATGGACCGACTAAATGGATAATGACAACATTCATGACACTGCTGCACACAATGTGCCTTACAGGAAGAACAAGTCATCAGCTCAGCAACAAGCCCTTAAAGAAGGGTAAGACGTACGTAAGACATGACTCCATCCTCCGATTACATAGACCTGGCACGTCCAAACTATTCCACAAAGGGGCCATGTGGCTGCAGGTTTTCTTTCCAACCAAGCAGCAGCAGCAGCACCACACCAGACTTGACTCTTTGAATCAGCTGATCTCAGTCTTTAGACAGTCAGTTGGTCAAACTCTGTGCTTTTGATTGGTTTGAACAAAAACCTGCAGCCACATGGCCCCTTTGTGGAATAGTTTGGGTATGCCTGACATAGACTCACTCACTACTGCTTTCTCATTCACCTCACGTCATATTCTAACTTCACTAAACTAACACATGATATGTGTTAGTAATAAAGATTTAAAACAGATGCTTAGAGCTTACTGCATAGCGCTTGCTTACTCACTGGTAGATGTCATCTACTTGCACTGTACTCGACTAATTTGCTTCCGACGAAATATCTGAGCCTCTGTCCTCTCCCTTAATCCGTCTACAATTTAAAAAATGTCTTATCGAAAATGTTTTTTGTTTTTTTTTACCTCACATATAGTTAGTTTGTTTTCTTCCTTTCTGTTTAAGAAGTGCAAAATCAAACAGAAGCTCTATAAAATCGACACCATAGTTTTAAGGCTCTAATTGGAAACACAGTGATGATGTCAGCCGTAGCATGAAGTCATGCTGACTCATGTATACCCCAACAAATGTCTCAGTGTTGTCAGTAACTCAACCATGGAGAACAGTGTAAAACTGTAAGCTACTGGTATTGCGCTGACTTGTCAGTGAGACCACCAGCTGAATGTACTGGAAGAAATATACTCAAAATTTCTTCTGTCTTAAAATAAATCTCTCACTCATCTTGTGATCATGGCTGCTCACATACTTTTGTTAACATTTTCATTCTTCCTGTCAAAACAACGCGACTCAGTGACCAAAAATCATCTGAGATCTGCTGGTCTGGTTATATACCACTTTTGATGCACATTTTGATATACTGAACTCCAGAAGAAAAGGAAAAATATCAGGTAAATCAGTTTTGAGGATATAATCATTAACGTGTGTGTTTATGTTTGTTGTACCAGTGGATGATGTAGTGGATGAAAGCGATGATAACGAGGAGGCAGAGGGAGACACAGAGAACGATTCTGAGAACGACGAGGATGAGAAGGATCATTGCAGTGCGGTAATACTCACATACACACACGATATTTCACATGGCAGCATTATCTGTTACACTTAGTGTTCAAAATGTTCTTCCTTTTGTTTGATAGTGGGTCTCCAACATTGCTACGTCTTCGTGAATGACCTTCTTAAAGGGTTGTGATGTATAATGTAATTTGCCCTAGTTGGCAAGAAGATTTAAAATCATAAAAAGGCCATTTGACACCTGCAGTTCTGTTCGTTTATATATTTAATATTACAATTACATGACTCATTTTCATTATACAATATTGAATCTCTACACATTGTGTCAGTTGAGGACAGAATTTCTCTGAGAGGTTTCACATTTTTTGCCAGTCTCTATTAGTACTTTCACACATGCACTGCAGCCCTGAAGCTGAGCTCTATGAGAGCAGACAAATGTCCAAATCAGTTGGATTGGTGGTTAAACAGACTTTACCCTGTCAGCTCACCAGTATAAAGTCTGTGTAATGTCTGATTGAGCCAGTGTGTAAGTAGAACGGATCATTGTCCGGAGAAGCAAGCGAGTGGGCGTGCTGATAATGCCACTGCTCTCCTAAACTGAACAGAGTATTTCCAGTAGGTGAGAGTGCATATGAGGTGGGCAATCTCCTGTTGTGTGCTGAAAAGGCAACAGATCAGTTCAAATCAGCTTGTGTGACAAAAGGGCTCATGTCAAAAAGTCAGCCATGTGTAATATATGTTTCTGATTATTGATCAAAACTTGGTTCTGCCCTAAAAGAGAGTGAGAGGGACTTTGACCCACCCAAAGTAAATACAAAATATGGGATCCTAGTTCTTAATTTAAAGTTACACATCACAATAAATGGATTTTGGTTGTGGTTCTCACAGCTCTCAGACTCAGAGCTTTGATCATTTCTCATCCACTGCAATCCTTTTTGCACTTGTTTCCTTCATCTCAAAGTCATGAGAGAAGCTGACTTGATTAGTAGTCCAAATGCATCTGCACAACACATTAAAATGTACACTTCTTTTGTGTCCTGTTAATCAGAATGATGACATTGAGACTGACCTGAACAAGCTACATCCCAAAAAGAGCCCTGGCCGTCCATACGAGGAGTTAAGAGTCTATGAGAGATTCTTCCTGGAGCTGTCTGAAGACTTTCAGGTCAGTGCTTCTTCCAACTGCAGAAAATTTACCAGAACAAATGTCAATCCAAGCTGAGAAAAGTCTATCGGTCTGTTAATACTATGTTGCGGTCTGTTGTCCTGTTAACAGTATTTGACAATATATTGCCACAGTACTGTTTTTGTGTTGTCTGGCTGATTGGCGTAGTCTCAGTTATTCATATTGTGTATTTTCTGGCACATGGTCAATTGAAAAACAATTGTTAAAGATTTCCGTATTTATCTTGTTCCTACAGGGGTATAACTTTGAGTGCTCAAAGAGTGCCTCCACAACATCTTCATCATCACCATTCACCTCCTCATCAGCCTCAAGCAGATCCACTCGCCCAATCATAGTGCCCACAGCTCAAGCCCTGTCCCCAAAGCACGTCCCAGTACCAAGTTCCCAGGAGGATGGCAAACCTACCAAAGAACAACACACTCAGCCTCCTCCCTCTGCTCGTGCTTCGTCTACCCCTGCTCCTCTAACGCCTCTAGAACTAGACACCATCCACCTTACTGAGGACCAAGACAAAAAAGAAGCCCACATTCCTTCCCCAGTTGGACCTGCAACTTTGTCCTCCGTCCCCAGGCCTCCTTCTCAGGGGCAGACGATAGAACAAGAACTAGCGAATGTGTTGGAGTGCGTCTCTCTTGAAGAAGCAGGAGCTCTGAACGCAGAGGAGGGAATAAAGGGGGTCAAACAAGAAGGATCTCCAGTTAACGCCACAAGGCACATACAGTCTCCTTTGCTCTTGGGAGGCATTTCAACGCGTCGTGTGGGAGGAGGAAGCAGCAGCTGGGGTTCAGATTGTGGCTCGGAGGGTGCTGAGGATGAAGGAGGGGAAGGAGCAGTTCTGGAGGTGCCGGACACTGCGTTGCTCCTCTCGTTGCACGATCCTGACCTTTACGTGGAGATGGTGAAGGGAACACACTCTGTACCCCAGTATGCTGAAGTGGCTTACCCGGACTACTTCGGCCATGTAGCCCCAACATTTAGAGAACCCCTTTTGGAGAGAGTTTATGGTGTTCAGAGGTGAGATATTTTTTAATTAAATTGGTGGTTACAAAAAAAGATTTAGCCAAAACATTAAGGCAGATATATAAGCTAGAATAAAGCTGAAAAAGTACATTAACAGAAGTATGCTGGAATGTTTTCTATTTGTGTTCAGATTAGTGCAAATATTTTACTTTTAGAATATTCTTTTGTTAAGTCTTTTTCATACACTGATTTAAACTTTATTTTGGGGCTCCAGACAGATGCAGACAGGCATAATTTGGTAAATATTAAATGCATTCATGTGGGTAATGCATGGCATTCCAAAAAAGGCTTTCCAAAAAAAAACCAAAAACAAACTTTGCTGTGAATTTTTATCCATTGTGTTATACATGAGTTTGTTTGTGGGTGTAATTCTGCAGGTCTAAGATATTCCAAGACATTGAGAGGTTGATTCATCCTAACGATATCGTGGATAAAGTAGTTTACGACCTGGATATTCCCAGGTGAGTTCATGTTACTGAGATGGAGATACAGTTTATTGTTTTTCTGGTACTGTTGAGAACTGTGACATTTACATAGCGTAGAGTATCTCAATCAATAATCATCTATATTTTAAGAAGGGTAACAACATCTCTGGACTGTCATTTATTCCTTATCACATTTCAGTTGTCCTGTGATTGAAGACGATGGCGAATCACTGAAGTTCAACTCTCAGTTTGAGTCTGGCAACCTCAGGAAGGCAGTTCAAGTTAGGAAGTAAGTATTTACTGTCACATCAGCTGCAGGGGAAGCAATAAGAGTCAACATTTAGATGTCCAGTAATAATCTAAATCACCTTGATGCAGACAACTTTTACTATAATTTAATAACACGTGGCAGATGTTTTGGGTAGGTAATGTTTGGGTCCATGTTCACAGCTTGTGTTGTGTATTTCTCCAGATATGAGTATGACCTTGTGCTGAATTCAGACATCAACAGTAATCACTACCACCAGTGGTTCTACTTTGAGGTGAGCGGCATGCGGGTGGGAACTACCTACCGCTTCAACCTCATCAACTGTGAGAAGTCAAACAGCCAGTTCAACTACGGTGAGAAGCAAAACAACACCAGCAACTCCCAAAACAAAGTCTGACAGTTGTCCACAGCACACATTCTTATCTGTTGTTGGTTTCCATTTATGTCTGTGTGTTTGTGTGTGTGTAGGCATGCAGGTGCTCATGTACTCTGTGCAGGAGGCAATCAGTGGCCGACCTCGCTGGATCAGAACAGGAACAGACATCTGTTATTACAAGTAGGTTCACTCAAAATACAGTGGACCCGGAAAATGGAGAGACGAAAAGTAGTGTTACAGATACAGGGGCAAGATCAGGGCCGTCATGAAGCATACTGATTTTTCCATACTACACCATGTACATATACTGCATCAGTCCTGATGATGTTACATACACCCAGTGGACATTTTATTTGACACATCTTTGGCATTGTGTCTCTAATATCATAGAGGTGCTTTTATTTTCTATTTTCATACATTAGGGTGCAGATGCAAATCTTTTACATTTTGCATAAGTCTTTTGCATACACTGATTAAAACTTCATTTTGAGGCACTAGACAGATGCAAGCAGGCATGTATTTACATACATTAGAACACACTTGGAACACTTCTTAATATTTTACAGCCCAGACCCCAATATCAATTTCAATTTCAATTTCAATTTCAATTTGAAATCACCAAAATCTGAGCATTATAAACTTGTAAGAATTCATGTCTGACTAATTGTAACGCATAGTACAGGTGTAGCTAACACAGCAATATGTAACACAGCGGTATGTGTTGTGGCTGCTACGTTTTAAAACATTTACTCAGGAAATGTCCCTCCTCCTCCACAGGAATCATTTTGCGAGGAGCACCATCGCAGCTGGTGGTCAGAAAGGAAAGTCCTATTATACGCTGACCTTCAGCACAAGCTTCAGCCATAAGGATGATGTCTGCTACTTTGCCTATCATTATCCTTATACATACTCCACTCTTAAGGTAGTATTTCACTTCCACTGTTTGCTGTAATCTGGACAACATTAGCAGTTAGTGGTGTACATAATATATCTGACCTTTAACAAATTTCCCCGGTCCCTTGACCCTAATGTCTAGTTCTGGCTTTCTCCCAGCGGAAATGTCAATTGTGATTTTTTTTCTTTCTTCCATAATTTTATCCTCAGATGCACCTGTCCAAACTAGAGGCTTTGAGGACTCCTCAGATCTACCTGAGGCAGGATGTCCTGTGTGAAACCCTGGGGGGAAACAGCTGCCCCCTTCTAACCATCACTGCCATGCCTGAGTCCAACTCCAATGACCACATCTGTCAATTTAGTAAGAAACCTGGCACGAACCTGTGTCATTGTGTCTTTCATTGCAGATCTGTCAGATCAGGATTTTTATATAACCTGGAAAAACTGCAAAACCTATGTAGAATCAGCAGTAACAGTGCAGCCATCAGGCAATCATCTTGACAGGGCAAGAAGTTTTTAAAATGTAAACTGACAATCTGGATGATGGTACAATTAATGCTTGACTGCTTGACATCTGCTGTGAACCGTGTTATTGTTTTTTTAACCATGACTCCAAAGAAAACATCATTGATATTGAATTGAATATTCTGCTTGAATTAAATAGATTTAACTGAGTCCTGGAACATTATGAAAAAAAAAACATAGTAAAAACTGGCATGCCAATATTGCCAGGGTTGTTGTATTTCATTGCTGTTCATGCTGTTTTAAAAACGACTAAATTAAAGAATCTTTTTCTTTTTTCTCATCACATCTTCCTCCGTGTTTGTGTTTGTGTTTGTGCTGCACTCCCCGTCTTTCTCCCTCCTCAGGGAACCGTCCATTGATCTTCCTGTCAGCCAGAGTGCACCCTGGAGAGACCAATGCCAGCTGGGTAATGAAGGGCACATTGGAGTTTCTGATGGGCACCAGCCCGCTGGCAGCCAGCCTTAGAGAGGCCTACATCTTCAAGATAGTCCCAATGCTCAACCCTGATGGAGTCATAAATGGAAAGTGAGTAAAAATATTCTAGTGATGGAAATAGATTGGCAAACATTCACAGCTCTCAAGTATACACTCTGAAGACACACATCTGCTGATCCTGGGCCTGCATGGTGGTCACAGCTTTATGAATATTAACACACACAAAATCTTTTCCTGAAGGATCCTCTAGCTGTAGCTCTGCTCTCCTCCACTCTGTTTCCCTTCTCCTCCTCTGCCATCTCCTTTCTACTCTAGTCATCGTTGTTCTCTGAGTGGAGAGGATTTGAATCGCCAGTGGCAGAGCCCCAATCCTGAGCTCCACCCCACCATCTTCCACACTAAGAGCCTGCTGCAGTACCTTGCACACATACAAAGGGCACCGCTGGTATGACCTTTAATTAACTGGACCTAAATTACTTAAGGGCATTTAGCACTTTGCTGCATCATCTTCCAGTGGCTGAGTACACGGAATATATTCTAGCATGTTGTTAATGGTGGTGTCATTTCTCCTGTTCAGCTGTGCATTCTGTTTGGCTGCATGTCCACTAAATTTCACATCAGTAAATCACCACATTAGTTGTAGGGCGTTAATGCAGCTACCGTAAACAACTGCCTAGGCTGGCCTCTGTGCTACACTTTGTGTCAGCAATTCAGATATAATGGGATAGTCCTCTTATGGGAGACTTGTTTACTGTGCAAAGGGTGACGACTTAAAGGAATGAAACAGGGTGAGGCTGCTGTGCTTTGTCTTCAAAACGACCGGAGATTTACTGCCAGTAAATCTACCAGTCATCTTATCAGCACGATAATGTATAAACTTGCTATAAGTTATTGGAACTGTGACTCCTGTCCCCAGCCTCCTCTTGCTTTGTTTGTTTTATGCATCAATTGAACATATTACTGCTTCTGTTTATTCCAAACACTCAACCAAACTAGTTTGGAAAAGGGGAGAGACAGATTTTGGTTACCAGAACCTACATACACACCTGCAGTATGTCCTAAATTAATAAGGTTTTCTTTGTCTGCTTCCTTTGTGTGTATGCATCCGTTTGTGTGTGTGTGCGTGTGTGTGTATATGTGTGTGTGTCTGTGTCTGTGTGTGTGTGGGTGCATATGTGCAGGTGTTCTGTGATTACCATGGTCATTCCAGAAAGAAGAATGTGTTTATGTACGGCTGCAGCTTGAAGGAAACAGTCTGGCAGTCGAATATCAGTGCTACATCCAGCGACCTACAGGAGGACCTTGGATACAGGGTGAACATGCAAACACACACACACACACACACACACACACACACACACACACACACACACACACACACACACAAACACACAAAAGTGTGCCTGGAACACACACAAAAGTAATGAACAGTCCTCCAGGTTGTTTTTCCTCTCTGCATGTGGGAATGCAAAAATATATTTTTCTCTGAGCAGAATGCTAATAAAGAAGCCAATTCAATAAAGAGTTTCCTAGTGGATATGCAGCTGCGGGCTCCAAGCCCACAGCAAACATTTTGGATTTCAGCCGTCAATACTGCTTTTTTTCCCAAAGAAACTGCTTTGCACATAAACCAGTCTCTGTTGGATTCCATTATTTGTGCCTACTGTAATATGAATTGTACTCCATAATCTGCCCCCCAATGCACTAACACACACTCACCTGTGCAGTAAACACTCCGACTACTAAAACATTTCCATGTGTTTTCAGGCACTTCCTAAGATCCTCTCTCAGATCGCCCCAGCTTTCAGCATGGGGAGCTGTAGTTTTGTTGTGGAGCGGTCCAAGGAGTCAACTGCTCGTGTTGTTGTGTGGAGAGAGATAGGAGTACAGCGCAGCTACACCATGGAGAGCACACTCTGTGGTTGTGACCAAGGCAAATACAAGGTAAGAGATATGGACAAGTAGAAGGCCTGGTCAGTGTTAAGAGGTTCAATCCAATAAACCTACAATCAAATATATAGTGCCTCTTGTTTATAGAGATGCTTCTTATTGGTTTATTTTTAAATTAACTGTCAGTGATGTCAAGGAAAAATGTAGCATTTTATCTACATTCAGAGTGTATTCAGACCCATTTAGTTTGATCCAGGGTCTCTGCAGCTCAGCCGCAGTGACCACCAGGGCCTTGGTCACCTCTGGTATCAAGGCCTTTCTTCCCAGATTGCTCAGTTCGGCCGAGGCAGCCAATCTCAAAAGCGTCCTGGTTGCAAAGGCCTCCCATTCAAAAAATTATGGAGGCCACTGTGCTCTTGGGGACCTTCAACTTTTTTTTTTTTGTAAATACCCCTGATCTGTGCCTCAACATAACCCTGTCTCTGTTCCTTCCTCCCCATGACTTGGTTTTTGCTCCAGTTTATATACAGACAGGTGTGAGCCTTTC
This sequence comes from Trachurus japonicus, assembly GCF_045865225.1. Lineage (NCBI taxonomy): Eukaryota > Metazoa > Chordata > Actinopteri > Carangiformes > Carangidae > Trachurus > Trachurus japonicus. The sequence continues at coordinate 22,867,090 of NC_140915.1, read as the reverse complement.
CAGGTCATGTGCAATCAGCTGAATTGATCACAGGTGGACCCCGGTCACTAAGGTGATCTTGGGAATGGGAATCACCCGAGTTGAAGATACTTTAGTTTTTCAAATTCCTAAAAAATTTGGTAGCACTTTGTCATTTTGAGGGATTGAATGTAATTACATGAGGAAATCTTTTTTTTTCTAAAATCGTAGCATAAGCCAGTTCATGACAAATGTAAAGCAATTGAATACAGCTGAACTCTGTCTGGATGCACTGTAATCAGTAAGCATAGTAAGTGTTGAGATGATAGATTATGATAGAGGAAGATAAGAAGCGATTTTCCTCTCTGAGAAAATCATAACATTACATGGATAATTAATTACTGGGATGATGCATTTGATTTTGTTGCTTTAAACAGATGTTTTTATTCTGTCTTATTTTCTTTCCTCCCTGTGTTAAGTGAGAGGGAGGTGCCCCATAAATCTCAAAGAATCCACCAGGTGGAGCTGCAGTTCTTCTCGTCTCCTCTTTGCTTTGTCTGTGTCTTTACTCCTCTTTTTACTATAACCCCTGTCTATCGCTTTCCTCTCTCTCTCTCTCTGTCTTTCCATCCCATTAGATTTCCTTCCGCCTGAACTCTGCTAATGTCAACATCTAACATATCCCACAGCAGTCTTGGGATGCCATTTTGGCTCCGATTTGCACCCCCACTGGTTTTTGTGGAATTATTTGTCCAGATGTGCAGGAACTAATGTGTACTGAACTCTGGCTGCATGTCTTTGTGGCCAGGCCAAGTTTAGATTTTCCTATCTTTGCTCTGGGGAAAAAGGAACATGAAAGTTTTGTGGTTGAGTGAGGGGTTAGCTCTGTCATTGTCTCCTTCCATGGGCGTTCAATTACTTGTATAATTGTACACTGCTGTGTAGACTTTGTTGGGTTTATAAGTATGGGTGCATATACATTATGCTCTAATGTGAGCGTCTCACACCTGAAATGTACTTCTATCACATTTCTACCTAAAAAGTTTCCTCTGCAAGTGCTTTCCAGCATTGAAAATTTGGGCGTTTGAAGATGGACAGTAGCTCCATCCCCAGGCTCCAGAGCAGTTATGGGAAAAAGAAACCCACAGGAGGCATTTTAAAGTACACATCTGTTGGAGTTTTGAAATATTTTAAGACTCAGCTCTGTATCGAGAAAGTGGGTGTACAGTACCTGCAAGTGTGTGTGATTGTGATGTCTTTGTTTGAGACGTTTTCTTCTGGTGAACCTAATGTATTTTAATCACTTTAATGCGCATGTGCATCTTCTCTTTAGGGTCTTCAAATTGGCACCAAGGAGCTGGAGGAGATGGGAGCTCAGTTTTGTGTGGCCCTGCTGAGGCTGAAGAGGCTGACGGGGCTGCGCAACCACCAACACCTGCTGGATTTGGAAAGCGACATCATTGGGACACAGACTAAAGTGGCTAGGTTAGTAATATGAAACACACTGTAACCACAACACACAGTCCATCTGGGTTCATGATGCTGTGAGACTATTCAGAGTGTTGTTTTGAGGGTTGGAAACACAACTCACAAACGAACCACTCACACGTGAGGATTTTTGATTTTGTAAAAACGAGAAGGCAGGATAAAACTGCAGATGTCAGATTTTCTTTTCTAAGCATTGTAACTGCAGTGTTGTTATCCTCATGCAATCTCCCTGAGATATCTGAGATTTTTAAAAGGTGTGCTCTCTCCCCAAACTTCTACCTGATAAAGAGCAAAATGGTTACAAGCTAGTTTTTGTTCTTCATACATACAAAACACCCTCATTACTGCCAGACACATCTCCCCTTGGCACTGTTACTCAACGGTGTGACTGTCACTCCTGCTCTCCTCTGAAGCACCATTTGAGAAACAAATGAAGGCCTGTATATATGCAGGGCTGCTATGAGCATCATTGAAATTCTTTCAATGTATTATGTGTGATGAACATAATGAAAACTCAGGAGTGAGAGGGGATTGGGCATGAATAATTGTTGGCAGGGTCATTTTTCTCTAAAACAGAGTAAAGCAGCCAGAAGATCTTTTTTTTTTTTTTTTCTTCCCTTTTGATAAAATAGTTTCCACCTACATAGTGGGGTTTTCCAGACAGTGAGCAGTCAGTGGGACAGGATGATACTGTGTGGATCAAACGCACATGAAAAATGCAACCACAATAGTAGTCATAGAACCACAGTGCGTACTAGTCACACTGACAAGTACTGTGCCCTGCTTCCCCATACAGTTGCTTGTGTTTGATACTGTACATGTCAACACAAAATAAGTAATAGATATACTAAAATGATCCTTGTCAGAACATGAGAACACAAGGACATGTCCAAGTGGCAATGGGAGAATCAAATGTGCTGCTGTAAGATGAGCACTATTCTCACTGTTAATATCTCTAGTCGCATTGTCTTGATCATTGTATCAGAGTTCACAAGTCAGTACTCTGGTCTCTCTGTGTCTCTGCTCTCACATTATGAAACATCTCACAACACCCCAAAGTATGTTCATATTTATAGTAATTTTTTGTGGTCACACAGACCACAGTTTTGTAAGTTCAAAAATAGTAATAAAATTGCAAAAGTGGCCGACAATTTTCTATCAAATTAGTGCTGAAATTATTGGTCTATTTAGTCATTTCTCATAAAATAGATCAACCTTGGTGTCAATGTGTCAATGTTGGTATTTATCAGAAAAATACCAAACATCCTCTGGTTTCTGCATCTCCGAGTTTGAGGATTGCGTCTCTGTTTAATAGCTCTGAACTGAATATTTTTGGGTGTTAGAGTGTTGTGTCATACTGGGTTGTGGGAAGTTGCCATTTACTCTCCCACTCTTTTCTCATAGTTTAGACGTCAAACAATTAAACAAGAAATTACTAAAATTTTTCAGTGGGATAATTCAATACTGAAATTAGTCATTACTTGAAGCGTCAGATTTATGTTTGTATGTGTATGGCAGCTTGTAATGAGCACCCACAATTGAACATAATGGGTAAGAGATAGATAAGGAAAAGCCATGTTCCAAATTTGAATACAGACTCATTAAAGAAATTCTTAATCCCCAGTTTAAGAAGTGGCATCAAACAATGAATCAGCAACACTCTTTGTCTTCTATATACAGTATTTACTCACGGTCTGCACAGATTAGACTCTACTTTAGTTCAACACCACAAATGCATTATTAAACTTGGTCAAACCCAAGCCGTGACCACTAAGGTTATCTTAATTTCTTTTTTATTTTAAAACGTCAACATTCACTCGTTTAAAGATTTGTTAAAGCAGCTCATTTGGAAGAATGGCTACATGCTCAAAACCACTTAATGCTCACGTCCTTTTCTCTTTGTGTCTCCTCGTCTCTCTCTCTTACTAACCTACTCTACTCTCATATTGATATATTCATTCATCATTTATGTGTCTGATCATTAAGGGACTCCAAAAGTGTTCTGGTGCTTGTGTGTGTGTGTGTGTGTGTGTGTGTGTGTGTGTGTGTGTGTGTGTGTGTGTGTGTGTGTGTGTGTGTGTGTGGTGTGTGTGTGTGTGTGTGTGTGTGTGTGTGTGTGTGTGTGTGTGTGTGTGTGTGTGTGTGTGTGTGTGTGTGTGTGTGTGTGTCCTTTGGGATTGGTTGCTCTCATCCCAGGTTTATGGTTTTATGCGTGGGGCTTGGTATTGTACCACTTACCGTTTAATAGGTCATCACAGCAATGATATTGTGGCCATTGGGAGGCGTCTGCAAATAACTGGGCGTCTCGAAGTGTGCAAAAGGGTGGATACGGGCATGGGTGTTTATTTGTGTGTGTGTATAAGGAAGACAAAAAGAGATGTTTGTATGTACGATTTTTAAAATATAGAGGTTTCTATGTACATAAATGGATCAGAATATTAAGATGGAGTGTGTACAGAGATGACTCTGACATTGTTACCCAGAGACAGGAGAGATTGGGTCTGGTATTTCTATAATGGCCTGTAATGGTTGAGTTACAACTCTTGTTTATTTGGAAAACATGCTGTCCATCCAGATCATTGCGCACATACACAAAAACACAGTCACACACATACACATTTACTGTCCATACACTGACGCACAATTTCTCTCTCTGCCTCTCTCACTCTCTCTCTTGCACTCACACACTGGTAAACTTGGTGGGAGATGATTGTCTGAGCCCCCTGATCGACTGTCTCCCTGGGATCACATTTCAGACCATTAACACCATTAAAAACCCACTAAAGCCACTAAAACCTCAACGAACCAGCAACCATTTAACCATTAAGACCCACAGGGAAAAAAAACTGCCTCACCAGTCAGAGCACACAGGCTTTGTTAGCAGCAACTCTGTTGTTATGATTTTAAAACATATCTTTTTGCTCATAATGCAGTTGATTTAATTTCTGTTGTTGTTGGGGTTTTTTTTTTTCATTTTTTCATGTCATTTAACAAGTAAACACGACTCTCAGATTCTCAAAATGTTCATCAGAACAAGAAATTTGACCTCATAGTCATTATATCAACAAATTAATTGATTCATAATTTTTAAACACTGGATAAGCTAATCAGTACCAAGAGTAATCGGAAATGAACATATTCACTGATATGATATGGACTATATGCAAATGACAATATGTATTTCTTCTGAAATACATAATTTATGACATCATTATCTTAAAATAACACATGCAGAATTAGGTTGAACATCATCCTGCTAAAGTTTTGAAAAACAGAAAAAAAAGTAGATATGGACTTTCTCTCGTGACAAACTTACAGCAGTATTTTGTTTCATTTTGTCATCCAGCAGCTGCTCCACTACCTACGTGTTGGATGAGGACGAGCCGTCCTTTCTGGAGGCGATAGACTACAGTGCTGAGAGCAACGATGAGGATGGAGAGCCTGAAAATGAACATGTCGGCGAAGTCCTCAAGAATCCGGATCACCTCGATCAGCTGTCCGACACGGAGACAAATCACAGGGACTAATGCTGAGGTGTTTACATCTTCTATACCTGGTAGTTTGAGCTTATTACCAGCCAATGCTTGGGTTGTCAGCTGATCTCAAATACAAAAAACATAAAACAAAAAAACACAACAAAAAGAATCACAGGTTAAATAACCAGAGCTCACAGTTCTCACTTTGACTCAATAAATAGCATAAAGTTACAACTGACCCTAATGACATGGCACGTTACGATGGTACATAGGTTACACTGGCACCATCCTGGTGCTTTTCTCCCAGATGGATTGATATTGTTTGCCCACTGGAGGCAACCGTGTTACTCTTGAAGGTGCAACTCCACCTGCCTTTCCTCTTAAATAGGCTGATATAAGCCCTCAGTAAGATTTCAATGAATGTTCTCACCTTCCTCCACCACACTATAACCTTCATGAACTGTAAACCCTGACCTCAGACACCGTATAGCCTCTGAGATTCACATATAGCTAGCCAATGCAGCAAACAAGCAGGCACCGCCGATCCTTAACTTGAACCCTTGTCCACTCGCTCATTTTTGACAGCCGATCTCACCCTGAAGCTGAAGCTACCTGACGCAGCTGTGGTAGTGTTGTAGAGCCAGTGGCCTCTGTAGGTACTGTTATTGAAACCCCTCTTACCCGTGACACTGTTTGATCAAACTGGATCTCCTACACTGACCAGCTTAGAGATCCAACCAACCTGCCTTTGTATTTCCTTTCCTTCTTTTTTTTTTCAGTGTCATCCCGCACTTTAAATTTTTACTCTCTCCTCATTTGTCTGGGCCTATCTCTATTTGTTTCTTTCTTTCTGTCCTCCTTTCTTTCCTGACAAGCTATGATATTGGTGTCTCGATGGGATGCAGGGTTAACCAAACAGCTTGCCTGCTGGTTAAACCCACTCAGATGCGACTATACTTGAGTTACAACCCCCCCCCTAAACCCCCACACCCCAACCCATCCCTCTTCGGTCACAGTGCGCATGGTACAGTAACCCACGTGCTGTTTGCCTTGCTTCATCCAAAACTGAAACTATTTATATCACTCAAATGTAGAATGTTCACGTATTTATTAAGACAAACCTTGTACAGTAAATGAAAAACAGATATAAACTCACACCACAAACTAACTAACACAGATTTGGTTGGAGTTTCTTTGTCACGCACAGCAGTAAAGTGTGAAGATACAGTAGAATATCAAATATCCACATGCACTGTAGGTGTTTTCATTATTTGTAATAATAAACAGTATTATAATGTTAGACAAAGCAGTGACGGACAAGACGCATGAGCTGCATAGAGCAGAAAACCCTTTTGCACTTTGAAGGAGCACTATACTCACAAAACTTAGATGGAAACAAACTAAATGGGAGAGAAATATCACTTTACGACATGTCACAGTCTGTGAACCTCAACTTCAGTCACCTCATTAGTTTTTAAGTTCTCAGAGCCCAGCCTCAAGCTGATGGTAACGTTGCTGTGATGTTTTAGAAATTATACTGGAATTTCATTTTATTTGAATCCTTTCCTCCACTCTGTGTGTACATTTTGTGAATTTGCCTAGATGAGACCCATGCATAAAAACAGATGGTGCTTTGTATTGAGAGTGTAAAGTCGTTTTTTGGGATTTTTTTTTTCCTTTTTCTCTTTCTCAAGGAGACAAGTTGAGTTTCTGTTGCAATTGTACAGCTAGCGCATGGCTCGTTTTTACTTTGTAATTTATTACATATTGTTTCTGGTATGCAACCTGTATTGTATATGAGGCATTTCAAGCGTGAGTGTAAGTATGTGTATGTGTGTGTGCGGGAGATTTAAATTATTCCATTATTCAGCTCATCTAATGCTCTTACTGTGTTTCTTCTTTCAATTTGATTATCCCCTCTCACTCTCCCTCACTCTCTCCAATCATTTTCTCTCTCTCTTCTTCCCTCTAAACCTCTTTCATTCCTCTTTTCCTTTCTTTCTCTCAGCTCTACTTCCTTTACAAATTTTTACTCATAAACATCCTTCAAACCCAGGGATTTCAATGCTCTGTGTGTTTGTGCGTGCGTGTGTGTATGTGTAATAAGGATATATGATGTGTAATGTAGCTGAAATAATGTTGGAACCATATGAGAATCTGTTTGTCTGTAGCACTTTATGTTGCTGGGTGCTGGGCTACTTTAGTTTTGTTTGTTTGGAGGTAAACAAGTGGAAATAGCAACTCATCTTAAGTCGATTGTAATGCAGAAAAAAAGAGTGAAGACATGGGAAATAAAATGTGAATGTGGTTAACCGTCTCCTTAACATTTCTCCTGATGAAAACCTTTCTCCCTTAATGTGGTGAAGGAACTGCAACTGATCCTTACTGAGATATGGGGAGACTTGGTGTGAAAATATTTTTTAAACTACAGTTTATATGTTTGGGAAATATGAATGGTTACAAATCGGGTTTTGTTTATATAAAGTACCCAGAAAATACCCAATACATACATTTGAAGTTCATTTTTGGCTGCTGCATATTTTGCTCCCATACATTCTCATAAAAACCTGTCCTAACACAATTTTACTGGAAGTAAAGGCCAACAAAAGCCACAGGCCTCATCCTGGGTAAAAAAAAAATATCATCAGTTTAACAAAAGCTAATATGAGGCTTCAGTAGTCCAAGTTAGAAAAATTTACTCTTCTCTACTATGTTATCCTTCACCAAAGCTCAGCACTGGCTGGTGAAACAGAGGAAAATGTGATACACAAACAGTGAAATTTGGAAGATATTGACTTGATTTTCCAGACGGCTGAAGCCTAATATTATGCATTTTTGTCCCTCATCTCTTACACTGAAATTGCTTCAGAGAGGGATTTATTCACAGCCAGCATGGACAGAAGGAGCAATTACAGCGAGCAATAATTCTTTCAGTGGAGATAAATATGGGCATCTGAGTATTGTTTGAGGACAGATGTGAAAAAATATGAGCCTAACCTTTAATAGTGTCTTATATACAGTCACTTATTCACTGCCTGCAGACTTTGGTGCTTTGTAGTAGACTTTGTAGCTCTCTAAAACACAGAGAGGAACTTCCACACTCTCAGATTCGACCTGATCTGCTTCCAAGATCAGCAACATGTCAGGTCTTATGGGATTTCCCTCTTCTATCTTTTCCTTTTAAATCTTTTATCCATAGATCAGTATTGATTCTTCCCAGATATAACATTTTTATCACCATTTTAATTTTAGAGATGGCTGTGTGGTAATAATCCAGCCTTGCAATGGAGGGTGCAGCCATCAAAAACATGTTTTTTCAAGCAAATCATATTTAACTCAGTTATTTTAAAGCAGAAGCCAGTGATCCGGTCGTTTTGGCTAACTTTCTGTCAGCTGATGGAGTTAGCAGTCCCCGCCCTCGTCCCTACGTCACCACATTCACGCGCATCCCTTGGCTGCACACACAGAGAGGACCGCCCCTTTATGCCGTTCTCTCTCCTCATTGGATAAAGGTTGTAGGATACAAGGAAAGTTTTCTTACAGCAGAGCAGAGTGACTGACAGACCCGTGTTTCGGACCAAACACTCTACTGTATATAAGTGATTGCTGTCGGAAGATATAACTATTTAAGACTTAAATTAACACAAACATTCCGCTGACTTCTGCTTTAACCAATATCTGGAGGTAGAACTACAAGTAATTTTCTCCTGCTACATCTTTAACTATCTATCTATCATTCGTTTTATCGTTCGTTCTATCTATCTATCTCGTTCTATCTATCGTTCGTTCTATCGTTTGATCTATCTATCGTTTGTTCTATCTATCTATCATTCTATCTATCTATCTATCATTCTATCTACTTTGTAGTATTGACTTACTACAAAGATAATTTTCTTTTCATTTCTCCAGACAAATGCAGCAGTTAAATGCTTCAAAAAATCTGATGATGTAATGCTTTGTCCTCAATCAGCCTCTATGAGTGCAGCGGCTCAAACATTGAATATGTTTTTCTCCACAGAGGCTTTTTCTAGTGGTAAAACTGTCTTGTTTTATCAATATTATGACACTAATCTGAAAATGAACCTATGGGACACAAAATATCCCTGGTATCAGCACCTCTACCTGGTTATGTCTGCAAGTCACTGTCTGGGTTTGGTTTGGTTTGGTTTGGTTTGGTTTTAGCTGATTTATTTCTGGGCTAATAGGGCATAAGTAGCTATTCAATCACTTCATGTCAGTGGCACAGTTGTATAAGCATTTGTTTAGCCGTGTACCTCCGCTTTAAGTGCCCTGGGTAACCTAATCGTTTGCTTCGGAGGAAATGGACAAGGCGAGAAGGGGGCAACAAAAAGCCAGCACAAATGTCTTTAAAAGAAGTATTGTATGATGCTGAATGTAAATGGATATAAATGGACAGAGGACCGCAGAGGAGGAGGAAAGTAAAACATGGCAGAGGGAAGAAAAAGAGTGTAAGCGGAGGAAAGGCAGAGTGGAGGATGAGAGGAATTTGAAGAGGTGGAGGAGAATGTTAATCTGAGGAAGGCAGCATAGAGAGAAAAGCTCTTTTCCTCTCTGAGCCCCACGCCCTCACTTCCTGTCCCTGCTGTCAATCAGAGCAGCTGAAGTGCATCAGACAAAAAGACACCCCCCCCCCCCCCGCACAACACACACAAACGGACACACACACATACACCTTCCAACCTCCATCACAAACACCAGAATCTACCAATCAGCTACTCCGGTCAGAAGATGGCAAATGTGCGTGCATGATTGAGTGCATGTGTGTGTGTGTGTGTGTGTGTGTGTGTGTGTGTGTGTGTGTGTGTTGCAGGGTGTAAGGTTTTGAACCGCTTCTGTAGGTTTCTCATGTCCATCAGAGATACCTAATTAGAAATCTCTCTCCCTCTGACCCTCTGTCTCACGCATTCACGCGGGCACTGTGCCCAGCCTCCATCCCCACACTGACGAGCTTATTTCTGTAGTCTAAGTGTGGCTCTGTGGGCCTCTAATAGCGTAGCCAATTAGTGCCAGAGTCCGACTTGGCTGTTGCTCTAACTCACTGGTGGTCCCACTGAGGGACAGAATGGCTCCCCTGAAAAGGTACAAGCCCACAAAGAACAGCCTGACAAAGAAGTGTGTGTGTAGGCTGCATGTCACAGCAGCACACAAGCCTGGAATAACCGTGTGTCTATATGTGTGTGTGCAAGTGTGCATTTGATCTCATTGCAATTCAGCATTAGAAGTCCTCAATAAAGAGTTAGGCAGTATAAGCTGTTACACATTATGATAAGGAGAAGTGCTTTTGAGGATGGTTGAATGGTTAAAAACGGTGCCACTGACACTGAAGGTACCACACGTCCACGTGTTTCAGTCTGACACCTGCCACAGTGAATTTACACTTGTAATTTCACAACATATGCCTTTTCCCCCAATTCCAATAATAGTAAAAATAAACACTTTGATTTAAAAAAAACTGTTACAAAGTGAAAAGAAAAGAAAAATGTCATTTCAATGTTAGTTTTAAAAAAACAAACATCACCACAATACAAGCTAATGCACCTCACATTCAGATAAGATGCAAAAACAAGTTCAAGATTCCAGAGGTATAAAAATAGCACGTTGCCACGCTGACATTAGCGTTTAGCTGGAGGCAACACTGTGCCAAAGTAGGACTTCACAGTGTGGCTAGCATGGCTGTGGGCGGTCAGTCCTCTCACTTTATTTCTATGACTCTGGAACCTTGAACTTTATTAGCATTTTTGTATCTTAGCCAGATCCTGTCTTTATTATTCTGTAGTGCAAGAGGGATGAGTTAGTGGAGCGGGGGGCATGATAAATCCTGCATGGAACAAACAAACTTTGAAGAACAAACCATTTTTGCTTCCCTATGCCTCCCTGTGTCTTGACAAAAGCAGATGTCCCCGCTGACAAGGTGACCGACATAAAACAACCCCAAAAAATACAGAGGTCCTACCGCATGGCAACAGTGTGCCATAGATTGTATCTCTCACTAGGGGGAGTCACTCGTGACTGTGTGTGTGTGTGTGTGTGTGTGTGTGTGTGTGTGTGTGTGTGTGTGTGTGTGTGGCACGCGTCTGTAGAGGATGGAAACTGTGACTGGTGATAAACTGACTGAAGGCAGTTTGACACAGAAAACAGATGCACACACACCGCGTTAAAATAAAATGCCTTGCAAACATTTTTGCAGAAGCTCACATGGACCTGCTCTCTCTTTTGCATATCAATAGCCCCCAGATAGTAGATGCACACACACACACTCAGACATAATTGGTTACGTAGGGAGCAGAGCCAACTTGCACCTCTCGTTGCCATGGTAACCAGAGAGGCTGATTTTTCTAGAAGCACTTACTCACATCCCGTCTGTTATTCACTTGTTTGTTCATTCATTCCTCCTTTTAGCCTTTCTTTATACAACACTCTCCCCCCTTTCTCTCTCTCTCTCTCTCTGTCTCTCTAGGTGCTTTTCAGCCCATTTTCGTTCCCACCTCTCCTCCAATAAGATGCCCTCTCTTAGCATGCATATGCAAATGAGGCAGACTTGAAACCAATTAAAAATTATTGAATAACGAACAGCATTGTGTCCCCAGAGGCTGGACACAGAGATAGTGGCTCAGACCCACTGACACATCTAAGCAGTTACTACAATGTCTGTGTAATTTACCAACAGCAGAGCGTCAGCAGAGGATGTGGAAATCAGAGCAAGTCGCTTCTCTCATGGTGGAGATCAATTCAAAGAGCTCACACTGTTAGCTCGTTTTAACAGCACAATAGGGACTGATTTGATGATTCCATCAAGTCTTTTCTTCACTTATAACCCAAATGTGGCGTCGCTGCACTATCCCATCTCCTTCTACTTCTTTCCCATCTCATCCTTTGCCTTTTTTCCTCCACTTCCCCCTTTACTGCCCCCACAGCTCTCTCCAGGGTGTATCAGGTTATCATTGGCCAACAAAGCAGGAAACAGGAAGTATATATTGCCCCATAGACAGAACTCTGGAGATACTACTTGGACACACACACACACACACACACACACACACACACACACACACACACACACACTGAAGTACTATTGCAGCATACCAATAATAAACAGTTTCAGACAAAAAGACAATATTTAATGAAATGTCATAAGTCTGTGACATTTACAACTCAATGATTTGAGATATGTGGGGGGGGGGGGGGGGGGGGATACAGTGGAGTGCATGACACACATTGACTGATACAAAGTTCACTACTGCAATGTTTTCATTTCACCCTATGTGAAATATTTTTGACTCAACTAAGACACATTTATTTTACCTGCAATGCTCTCGGTGACATTAAATGAAACAAATGAAAATTGCTGCAAGATTGAGCATACAAATGGAAAATCAGGGTGTAAAGAAAGTGGAGAGAGGAAAGAGGAAAATAAATTGAATATAAAGAATAAAAGGTAAGACTCAGATAAAGTACTTTGACAGAGGAAAAACAACAGGAAGAAAAAGATGCTGAGAATGAGAGAAGAAGGGAGGGGGCAGCTCTGTATTCTTGTGTCAGCTTTCTGTCAGAGAGAGAGAGAGCGAGTAAAGAAAAAAAGAGACAGTGAGCTCTAATTTTTCCATGTCAGCGGCCAGTCAGTCCTCAGACCAGGGCGACACGGGGATGTCGATGGATGGACGCCAGCAAGGTCGCCAGCCATAACCTTCAGGTTAAAACAGGGACTTACCACACACTAAACACATCATGCAGATGCGCGCGCAAGGCACACGGACACATTTACCATAAAGCATAAAGCATGTTAAGTTCATGGGAGAGTGCACATATGGTACTAATGAATGTGGTGAAACAGTGAGTGAGTGGTGATGATAGATCCAGAGAGAAACACACGCAGACACACTGGCACACACACTGTCTCAGGAGTGTAATTAAGGTGTAGGTTAAAGTATGCCTGCTATAGGAATGAGAGTGGGGATCCCTCTGTGTCCCGCTCACTACACCCACACGCATTCTTTACTATGATGAACACACAGGGTTAATAGCAAATTAGAGCTGTTCCGACACAGCCACCGGTTTCATAAATGGCTCCAGTAAAATACTGTGTTGGCTGTCGGTGTATGCAGCCTTAACACCTTGTAATTAATTAGTTAACGTTATGGTTTCACACATTGCAGTTTTCTTGGAAAATTAATTATTCGTTTGGACTATAAAACAGTATGCCTGTTCTAGGGAGTCACACTGTGCAGCCACTGGTGACCACTGGCATCTACTGTTTTAGAGAAACCCCTTATGTCTGTATGTAGCTTTAATGGGCAGAGATAATTGCTAAAGGAGAAACAATGATGAGGAAACTGACAATGGTTCAGCAGCATCAATGAGACATTTGGGAACTCATGTGTGTGACAGGTGACAGACAGGCTTGAGCATCCCTGACCTGACAAGTAAAAAAAACTGCTTGTCAATGTCTAAACTTTTTCTTTCTTTTTTTAACATGAGGAGAAGTTATGTTTTCCTCCAGTGTATTTCTTTAAACACTGACAACACATGACATATTTTTCAGCTAATTCTGTGGCCTCTCTCTCTGGATCTCAATCAAAGCCTCTCTGATCCATCAAAGGTGAAAATATTTGACCTCCTCTGTGACCCTTAGGGGTGAGTGACTGCTGAGTGACTGCTGAGCCGCGCTTCAAGGTAATGGGTAGCTTCCAATCCCATCAGCAAAGAAGCTGTGTTACTCTCCTCCAAGATGTAGAGGATAATTTATGGATTGAGGCAGGCATCCGCTACTAGGCTGTTGCAATTGACAAGAGAGTTGTTATCAATACAGAGGGCAGAGACGGGATGAGGAGTGAATTCCTGACTGAAAGAGGCTCAAAGCTGGTTGGAATGTTAAGAGTGAAGACACATGGGAGCCTCAGCACAACAGCAACAGGACACGCAATACATGAACCAGGCTTGTTTATTAGCTGATGAACATAGCTGATGGTTTTTCACAAGCCTTTTGCATATATAAAATATATAAAAACCCTTATGTATGATTTGTTGTGAATTCGTCAAACGAGGAAAGAAACACATGAAATAATTCTATTAATATTCCAGGTGGTAGGCTACATAAATCAGCATAGACAAAAAAGACTGAAAACATCCTGGTTATTCAAAGATGAAAAAGACAACCTGAAAATTGTATTAATTAACATATTGTATTTTGTTTATTTAATCAGCACAGAAGCACACATGTAAAAGGGGCAAGCTGTGGTTTTATGGGAATTTATAGTAGAAAAAAAAGAGACAGATTGACTTGTAAGCTCTTATTGCTCATGCAACAATATGTTAAAGTACATCACTACATTTCTCTTTGAAGTTCTCTTACTTTGAAGCAGATCTCTTTGTCAGCGGAATTTATTTTTTAATTCTTTTATTTTGAAGATGTAATAACCCATACAGTAATATCCTAGTCAGTCATGTTTGAACAGCCCAGTTTGAACTTGTCATTGTCCTAATGATGGCTATACATTAAATGAAGAGGAGGAAGCAGTTTCTTTTTATCAGTTTATCTAAAGTCCATGTTTGAAGTTTTAGAAATAATACTCCCCACAAAACTTCCTATTTCTACAGATATTGTATCATATCACGTTTCAAGCTTTTATTATACAGGCTCTGCAGAAAAATCTAATCTAATCAGAGTCTGTACATTCAGTAAGTTGTTTCAGAGTCATTAGGTTCTGTAAAAAGTAATTCTGAATACTTGAGTATTTTTTAAAAGCAAATACAATGGCACTTTAATCCAACTGAGCAAACTTCCCAGTAACATTGACTAGGAGGATCTATACTTTGTAATTTAGACTCTGTTTGGGTTTCCAATAGCTGTTAAGTGCCCCACCATGCTCATCAGCTATTTGCAAACTTTAGATACAAAGTTTAAATGAGAGCTTTTCTTCAGCAGCTGCACCTCTGCCTGTTGTTTCTGAAAAATACTGGTTTATAAAAACTGTGAGCCAAAAGACAAGATGCTAAAATACTGTGAAACTGAGAAAGCCTGTGGTGTCATGTACTAATGCCCTACGTGACATATTAGATGCAATCTTTCTTTTTCAACATCACTGTAATATAATGTTATAATTAGTGTAGCTTTTAAGTGAAGCACCTTGGTAATGGAAGTGTAACACTAACGAGTAAATGACAAACGTTTTCCATCTTCGCTAAGTAAAAACCCAAGCAATAAAATGACATGTATGTCGCATGAATCAAATCATACCTTTGAAAATGAATACAGTAAGTGTCTGTGAAATGCAAACATTTAATTACATCCACTGTATTAATGCTACATTCATGTTCAACTTAATTGCAACCTTTTCATATAGCACAGTGTCCCTGAGAGCTGTGTTGTTGTTTCTTCTTTTGTTTGCAGCACATACCAGTATGTTATGAAAGGAAGATGGTTTCTGAATGTGTGTGTGTGTGTGTGTGTGTGTGTGTGTGTGTGTGTGTGTGTGTGTGTGTGTGTGTGTGTGTGTGTGTGTGTGTGTGTGTGTGTGTGTGCGTGTGTGTGCGTGTGTGTGTGTGTGTGTTGAGCTCTCAAGGCCATCGTATTTTCAGGAAGAGTTTCAAAAAACCATAATCCTTCACAGCACAGGATCTGTAGTCTGGCTCAGGTGGACACATGTAGTAAATAGTAGTAATATAGGTCACTGCTCTTCAGGAAAAAACAGTGTCTGGATGGAGAGACACTGCCAGGATACAGAAACACATACGTATCATATTCATACTACATTTAGATATACATTCGATCCTTATAAAGTCACATGATACAGGGTTAGTGTGTTTGTTTACCCCTTTGCACCTGTGGCTTAGTCACACTAATTACATCCATTCATGGCTCTCTCCTCCTGCGTCTTTAGAAATGACAGTTAAGAGTTTAATTAGTCCTCCATGACCCTGATCACAGCCAGTCTACCTCAATAACAGTCACCTCAATCAGAGGCAACAATAAGCACATGCAGGTGCACACAAATGCAAATGGATGGGACCCTCCAAGGGGGTGTACGTACTGTACAAGCACTCTCTCTCTCTCTCTCTCTCTCTCTCTCTCTCTCTCTCTCTCTCTCTCTCTCTCTCTCTCTCACACACACACACACACACACACATACTCATTGGGGGCCAAGGTCCCCTCAGGATTAGTCAATTATTAAACGGTCTATCCCTCTAAGAAAGAGTGTTATTGATTGATTATCACTATAGGTTTAATAATTTAGCTGTTTTAATAGCAGAGATATGGAGACAAAGGAGAAGATGAACAGCTTAGGACAAGGGTGGAGCCACAGGAGGAGGACGAAGGGGAAGGGGACAAATCATAGAAACAAAAAGCAAAAAGAATAAGAACACAGGAACACAATACTTATTTAATTCCAGCAGGTATTGTTCACTTTTTTTTTTGCTTACAAATTTAGATTTGCTTCATCAGTGATATTTTTAAAAAAATCTGACTAACTTGTTTTGCAATTAGGGCCATGGTGCCTAATCACACTGTCATCATCATATCATCTGCACGCAATTAGCATCTCCTTCAGTATTCTACAATCAGCATCTGTGAAATTAATGTCAACACAGTTTGAAGTTCAAATCTGGGAGTTCATGGAAATCATTACTGGCTGTAATATAACCAAACCAATATGCTCCGCTATTATGCCAATTTTATTTTCTTTCTTTAATGTTGACACTGAATAGAGGGTGAATATGTGTCCTCCCTCTTTCTATTTTGTCCTTCATGCTTGTCTTTTGGGCCTCTATTTCAATTCCTCTCGTGTTTCATCTTCTGAGACAGGCTGTGTGAAAAGGGTTGTGTGAATTGCAAAAACAGTAAGACACCAGGTCAGCTATCCTCATACCTGCACTTTGAATCCATGGCATTTTGTCCGGTGTGTTTCTCCTTGTTAAAAATGTATGAACTGACTGTACAGGAGAGGCTCTTCTGCCCAAGAAGTGCGGCTTGTCTGAAAAATTCATGAAAAAGGGTTTTTATCCCCCCACTGTTTTGTGGAGGTGGAGAAGAAGAGATTGTTGTCCCATGTCGTCAAGCAGTGCATCCTTGACCCTGTTAGTCCTGGACAAAAAAACATGTTGATCCTGATGCTTGCACACACATACACATGAAACAATACACAGGCAGGTAGCAGAAGACTATAGAGCTAAGGGACCTTATTTTTGTAAGAGGATTTTTGGCATGACAACATTCAGTAAAAGGTTGTTTTTTTTGGTAAGAATTACAAGCAGTCAGAGGATCAAACAGATGTTACACTAACCAGCCAACAAAGGAAATATTAGCAAAACAAAAAACAATCTCCAAGGTACAAGTGTGTGCAGGATATCATGTGGTCTTGTGCAGATGAAGTTTGCCTAGTTAGTATAGAGTTACGCTGTCACTGCTCTCAGCAAGAGACTGAAAACGAGTCAAGTCAACCTTGAACTGAGATTGTTTTTTCGAAACAACTGAGAACAGATGCTCTCAATTGTTTCAGTAAGGCCAAGAAATAAAACAACGACAAACCACCGCTGTTACCACATAGACATGAAAAAATATAAAGCAGGGTTTTTTTTAAAGGCAATTACAAACATCTCGATGATAGCCTATTTTTAAAGGACTTGTTGGGTCGACTGTTTTTGTCAAAGTCAAGAATTAATCAAGCTCAAGTTTAAAACCACAGTAATGGATTTCCTTTTTCCTTTTGGGGATCATAAACAAATGTATGTAAATCCAGTATCCATTCTCTTTTAGCTTCTCTTTTAACTCAGTTTTTGGTCTGCACCAGGCAGGGCACGCTGCTCCACAGTGTTCACTGGCTAACTCTGTGAATCTGTTTGGTGCTAAGCAGATACAGCACAATGGATTTTGGAAGTTTCTTTTTAGTTTTTCTTGTTTCCTTTCGGTTCTACTTCCCAATAGTCTGGTTTAGATCGTCTGGCTTTGTTGTTGGCTTCTTTACAAAAGCTTTGATCATCTGACTGTTTCTTGACCCCTTTGGACTGTTGCAATGCCTCATTGTTCGCAACTCATTAGTGAGGACAATGTTGTCATAGCTGATAGAAGCGAGAAAGGATAGAAAACAGACATAAGACCCAGGTCGCCAGTATCCACACAGTCGTGATTATTATGAAATAAAACAGTTTAGGCTCATATCCCCTGTCCTGGTGGTCATGGTGGTTTAGCCACGGAGCTGTGAGCCAAATCAACTAACTGTTCCACTGAGGCCACAGAGGTTCAAAGCCCAAATACACCATGCACTCTCCTCTCCTGACCACAACTCCCAGCTGCCCCAACACCACTCACACAAATAAGACACGTCCACAACTCCTGCAATTCATGAAGCAGGTAAATGTTTGGTCCTTAACACTCACCGCACTCACACAAGCCAGCGCATGCAATGCATACAAGCAAACAAACACACACCACATGCACAAACATCAGCACATCGTCCCTCCTCCACTGGCTGTACAGGAGAGTCAGTGGTGTGATTGCATTATTGATTGCCCTGGATATGTTTTTTTTTCTTCCGTTTTAAAAGCATTTAGCAATCTGGCAATTAGTTAGAGCTTAATGTAGGATGTCAAAACAGTGCTATTGATCCAGCAGAGCAAGGAGGAAAGATTGATCAGTCAACTCATTACGTTGCTGGCGCTGCCTCGTCATAAACACTCCAGATGAGACTCCATCAAAAGCCCATCCCTCGCTCACTGACTGTCTTCTTCTGCTTGCTCTGTCGCTCTCTCTGCATCACTTTCCCCCAGTGTTTTCTGTTGTTGGCTCCTGATGTTTGATTGCACTGTCTGCACCTCGTTTAAATCTGGCCATATGTTTTGTTCTGTTTATTATTGCTCCTTGCTGTTTCTCCTTTATTTGTTTGACTATACCTGAAATGATCTAGTCCATTGTCATGTTGTCTATCCTGCCCCTTTTTTCTTTGACTGTCATCATAGGTATTATAACCTATTAGCAAAAGATTTATTATTTCAGTTTGTACCGTCTGTCTCTTTCCACCAATGCTCCTATACCATCCTTGACATCCAGTAACTCTACTTACAGAGAAGAGACATTTTGCACAGTTATCATTAAAATCTCAGAAAGGGCAAATGAAGCCGATTGCATTTGGTTTGTATAACTCACATCAATTCATTAGTCAATCATATGAAAATCAGGCAGTTGCACACATACTTGATTCGATTTGCAGAAACACATGGCTCAGCAGTCATTTTATAGAGTGTCGTTTTGTTCAATGGACAGATGCTAAGCTCATTAAAGGTAGTCCAGGCTGGAAGAATAACGAGTGCTGGCATTTATCAAGCTCTTCAGACTCCGAATTTTGATTAAAATTGTATTTGTCTTTCACACCAGTAACATTAAATAGTCAGCACATCCCTACAGAACAGATGGGGTTGAATTTAAAGTCCAAGTGATAAGTTTATAGACAACACTGCCATAACAAAAGTCTGGACCTGACAATTAAGACAAATGAGTTTGGTTAGTTTACTGGCCTTATTGTTGAATTTATCTTTCACACTGAGGCATATGTTCATTCATTCACCTAAAAATCCTCAGATAAAAATGTTGAAGTATGTTGCACTGTACTTTTGATAAAAGACAGAAATTCTAGTTTCTCCATGATTAAATTGACTTTTAACTTTTGTAAACCTTCTCCAAGGTTTTATTGTTTTTTTTAATGCAATACAATTATTGGGAATTATAACTGGCTTTCTGTTTAAATTGTTTATTTTTTATTATAAAGACAATCTATATCACAGTAATTCAAAGAAAACTCTTTTTGAATTAGTGAGTAATTATCTCTATGTATCCTTCAGTTTAAAAGGATAATAAAGCATAGATGCCAACCCCCTTTGAGTGTCAATACTCCTGAGAGCTCAGTCATCAAAATAGCAATGGGACAATGCAGATGGACTCCAAATTTTACTGAAATCTGTAAGATTAAAAGTTTTAAGCCAACAACGATGAGAAGTGCTTGGGAAAAAACAACCAACCAAACAAAACAATGCATTTGAACATTTGCAATTACTAACAACATAATCAACTGTTGTACATAGGTTGTTTTTATACATTATATTCTATTATATTTCATCTTATTTAATTTTTTCTCAAGTACTTAATTTATATTCTATACTGTTCATTTTAAAGGTGGAGACAAACTGGACCCCCGATGCAGATCAATGCAAGAAAAGTGTTTATTTGCAAAAGTGCAGGTGCTCGATATTTATGGTGACTACTGAAAACAAAAAACTGTAGCAGCTACAGCGGGCAGGAGAGTAGAGCAGATGTCAAGGGAGTAAGACAAGACAACAGGAGGGCTGGGCAGCGAAGAACTGAGGGCAGGCAGGTGGCAGGGCACGAGAGGTGGACGACAAACTGGCAAAGAGTGGAGAGTGAACCCAGGCTAAATACTGCTGCAGTAGAGGTATAGGTGCATGGCGGTCAGGACTGACTGGCAGCTGTGAGGGAGAGAGACTGCAGGAGAACCCAGAAGCCCTGCCCAGACCTGGAGAATGACAGACATGAAGACCAGACCACACACAACACAAAATAGAGAGAGGGAAACAAAATGTACGGAGGGGAAGACAGGAGATGGGCCAGATCCTTTTTGATTCTTCTGTCTGTCCTGGATATAAGGAAATATAGAGAATTGTCAATAAAAAAAAATCTTGAATCTTGAATCCTCTGCTGAAAACTCAACATCACAACGACATAAGCCTGGAGATGAGATTAGTCAAATGTAGTATGCAGCATTGTTGAGAAAGTGCAACATGGAGCTCAACTTAAAATCCCAATCATGTTGCTTTTACATTTCTTTTTGATGTCACTTCAGGCTTGGCTAGGTGTTTCCCCTCGCCTCAAGCATGTACATGTATGCTAAGCTGAGCACAAAGCCTCCTGGCTGCAGCTCTGTACTGAGGCTGATAGTAGCACTCATCTAATTCTGAGCCTCTATGAGGATTATGTGATCTACAGTACATATGTTATATATGTGTAGAAAAACAACTCTGGCTGTCCAGAAGCAACATATCATGGGACCTGTGTGATTTGTGTGCTGTTCTTGTCTCAGCTTTCTGTCTTCCATATCATTCTTTTCCCAGCAAAGAAATCTGAAGTGCGAAGGATAAGAGTGTCATCAGGAGGGATCGTGTAATAGAGCAGCTGTGGCTGATGGACTTTGAGATTCACCTCATTTTCCATTTATCCAGTCTGGAGCCCCTTTATCTCTGCTGCTTGTTTTGAGAGAGTTTCATTTGATAACAGCATTCAAATGCGATATCAGCGCATTTAGAGAGACAAACAGAAGGATCATAAAATATATTACTGAAGATGGTCGTTTGGATCAGGTCTAGACATCTGCTCTTACCAAAATCCTCTTTCTCTCTTCATCTCTGTCGCTTTCTGTTGCTTTCCCTCTCACTCTGTCTCTTCTTTCTCCTTTTGTTGCACCATCCCTCTCTCTCTCTCTCTCTCTCTCTCCCTCTTTCTCTCTCGCTCCCTGGCTGCTTCCCCTCCTCTCCAACCTCCCCTTGTGCCCCAACAAGTGTCTTATATTTCCAATGATGATTTAGCTCATAAATCTTGATAAAGCCATGGGCTGTTCCGTCTTGGTGGAACAGGAAACTCTTGCAGGAGCAGACAGAAGATGAGGAATGGCTCTCCGTTATGAGACTGTCCTGTTTTTCTGTTTTTCCATTTTGATGCTGTCCTCTGGGAGAGGCCACTCCTGTGCATTGCGAGCACCTCTTTCACTCGAGGGATTTGGAGAAGTGTTTGTTTGTGATCATATCTCTATTTGTGCAGCCACCTTAATATTTGTATCTGTATCTAATCCTTTTTGTGTTTGTTTGAAATGAGCCATTGCTTCCAGTCATTTTCCAACCACCTCATGCATTTACCTGTTGTAATTAAACCAGTCAGGAGAAAATCTCTGAAAAACAAAATGTCTTTCTGCCTTTGCCCCAGCCTGGGAAGTGAACAGTAATTAAACTTTTTCTCCTCCTATTACATTTGTATACTAATTTGTTTTGCAGGAAGTAACCACAGCCCATTATGGTGGCCAATGTTAGCAAACTTTAGATATTGTTGTGGAACTAATATGGCTGAGTTGGTTTGATGACTTCATGACTTTTTCTATGTTTTAATATGTCACACACTCAGATTCAAACCGTTATCACAAAAATGAAAGACAAACTGAGAGAGAATGTGGAAAATAGTAACATGAGCTATTACATTTCCATCCAAATAAAGTTCAAGCTACTACGTAATTTAACTGAATTTCCACAAAACCTGCAAAATGCAAACAATGAGAGTTGACGGATGTTAAATTGCTGATCTAAACTCAGGTGGTGTAGAACCAAGGCAGATCCGCAGGCTGCTATGGGAAGAGTAAATTAAAAATGAGCCAGCCA
The DNA here is from genome assembly GCF_045865225.1 of Trachurus japonicus. NCBI lineage: Eukaryota > Metazoa > Chordata > Actinopteri > Carangiformes > Carangidae > Trachurus > Trachurus japonicus. The sequence continues at coordinate 22,844,723 of NC_140915.1, read as the reverse complement.
TACTACATGTTAAAAAACTGTGTAAAACATGAAGGAAATTATGTATTTCAGTTTGTTTCATGTATTGATTTGAGGAAAATTACAGTCTCCTCATCACCTCGCACAGATTTGAAGTTTTCATCTGCTGCAATTTGTAATCCCTTATGTCATGATTTATTTGTAGCCTGTTTAATGTCTTATACACAAACTTTTCCATCTCACCCAGGTGTAAGACATTTTTTCAGCATTTCTAGTGGAGTTCTTTTTTACACGCCCAGTGAAAATGTGTATAAAAACCGAAGCATGAATAATGCACCTGCTTCAACCCAAAAGCACAATCTTTCTCTAAGCTGAACCAAGAGACTCAAGTGCCTGAACGAAACTATAAAAACATTAATCAGGTTTCACTTTCTGAATGGGTATTGTCAAGAAAACAAATAAAAAAGTGTTTTGCAGTTTTGCAGATAGGCTTACATTCATTAAAATGTTCCTTTATTATGTTGGCAAAGTCATTTTGTTGGCATTTTATTGTTTAAGTGTAATTGCTTTGAAGTAAAAATGTACCAGTCAGTTGTAAAGTTACTCAACTATAATAAAATTCAAGAAGGAATATGGCTTCATTTAAAAAAAGAAACATCCATTATGCTCCATATTGCTGTGCTGGGAACAGCTATAAATCACTCTCACACAAGCAGATGCTCAGATTCGTGAGGCAGCACATCCACATAAACACTCCTCCCTGTGGCGGTGATGATGTCACTGTGCAGGTGCAGCGGTGAAGGATTAACCGCTAATGACTGCCTGTCACTGCCTTAAAAATCTCTAATTGGTCCACGTCATTACGAGGCAGCTTTGGCTCGCTTCGCCTTTGTCTCCACTGAAACATTGTCCTGTTGTGTGTTTTCTCTCCGAGCCTGGGTTTCTGTTATAATGACACATTTTCTTCAGGCAACAGTTGCTTTTCCCGCTGCTTTTAGATCTTCTGGGATGAGAGTATGGCTAATAGTATAGTATTAAGACAAAGACAGGCTATAGTTAGTAACAGCATTACTGAGGCTTTGATGTGTAGCCCTCTTGATAGAAACTCTAAGCCTTGGCTTGGCGGCAATTATTTCTGTGGCTGGAAAATGATGAAAAATGCTGGGATATTGTTCTTCAGTCACTTGGGTCAGGTGACATGTTACCTTCTCCGACGTCTCAGCACTCACCTCACAGGCTTTGTTAGGCTTTGAACTCAGGATACATTATCACAGCCAGGTAATGCAATGGAGAGTTTCCTCCTCACAATTTGGTTCGTCTGTCTCGTATCAAAGCACACAAAACCTTGTTTGCTTTTTGTTGAAACTCACAGGTATTTATCAGTGACTTGACGTTACACTCACTGTTTTCTTCTGTGTTCCAATCCAGCTCATAGTTTCAGAATCAAACATTGCTTCATAAAACCTGCACACAGGCGATGTTTGGGTTTCATGTGAGAACTTATAGCTCAGTCTGTCAGTCTGCACAGTGAAGGTCAACCACTGATAATAAGCAAAATACATTTTTGAGTGGATCTCAGCTACAGACATTACAACTAATGATGTGAGAAATTGAACCTCCCAGTGCACATTCACTAAGAATGAATGTTTCATTGAAAACAGAGAACTGATTATCATATTATTATATTGTCAATTTTTCAATGAAGGAAAAGGAGTAAATACGTAATACAACAACTTTCTCTTCATTCAAGGACTTCTGTCTGAATGTCTGCTACATTTTGATTAAGGTTAAGGAAAATTCGTGGTTTTGGAAAAATGCAGATTTATATTCCCAGTAAAACTACGAGTGCTGTTGCAAATTAGTTGTATATAAAACAGAAATAATGATCCTTTCTGAGAGACTGGTCTGATCTGGGGGAGCTCCGTAATGATCCGAGGGTCAAGCCGTATTTACAACTCAGCTCAAGGCCTCTGAATCTCAAACCTCTCACTTTACAGGCTGCCAAAACAATCTGCCAGAAAACAGATTAGTATTACTTAAATATGTCCTTAAAGCAAATTTAGTTTTGATTAATAAAAAATTCCCAGAGGAAATAACCTCTTGGTCTCGCCCACAGTGGCACATTCTCAAGAAGCACAGTTTTAGACCAGAATTATTGAGGTTAAGCATGTACTAATTGAGATTGAGGGTGTGGTAATACTGTCTCAAGGCGGAGAGGAGGCTCAGTGTTGTGACAAAGATGATTAGCAGGATTTAAAACTCAGGACGTTTCGGTTACTGCAAAAGAAGCGCTGATATTGCCCCAGGCTTCTGAGAGTGGCATCAGCTCCTGTATTTGTCTTACCAAGACACACAGTAGATGAGAGTTTACATTCCCTCATTTCCCTCATCCTTACAACTTGTGTGTGTGTGTGTGTTGTTATTTATGAGCTTGAAGTGCTGAGTACAGGACTTCTCTACTGTAGTACACAACGGAAAGCACTACTACCACTTGATCTTTTTTTTTACACACATAAACACACGCATGCACACTAAGGTGAATTTTTTGCGCCTTATGCATTTCTCATTTCCTTTCCAATGACGTTTTTATTAAAAGATAAATTGTAGACAGAGCTCTGTGTAAAAAGAACAGATTAATTCAGCTGTTGCTTAATTGCATCAGGGATTTAGGGGTACTCTTCTGTCCAATTTGCTTGTTCTATTCCCTGCAAAAGCTCTCAGCCTGTTCCTAATCTGCAAACCAAGCAAGTTTTTTTTTTCTTTTTTCTCTTAAAAGACACTGGATTTATACTGGGATTAATAGAATGAGAGAGATGTAGCATCACTCACACACTCCAGCTCTATCACTGAATTCAATTTAGCATATTTTCCTGTTTCTCTCACACTGCCCTGAGCACGCCTGAGTACTTCTTCTGTTACTAACAAAACCTCTCGCTTTCTTTTGCATATTCCACTTTGCTAAGTGTGTATGTGTGTGTGTGACCCTTTCTAACACACACACACACACGCACACACAATCACACACACAGCCAGTCATTATACTTATTTACAGGAGATTTGATGTGACATAACACTTTTTATTAATTACATTGTATCACGACAGACTGGTCCACGTTCAGAAAAATCATATCATCGTCATCATCATCACCATCATTGCCAACATGACTCACTATGATCATTTCCACCACGCAACTGTATGACTGTACAAGTTCCTTCTGGTGTGTGTTTCTGTGTTTGAGTGTGTGTGTGTGTGTGTGTGTGTGTGTGTATGAGAGAGAGAGACTGAGTGTGTGTATGTGTGTTCGCCAGCTAAGCACAGATTGGTAGCATCAAAACTTTTGATTTATCGAGGAACAACCTGCTTGCAAAGACAGAACATTGGCTGCATCCGACAGACTATTCCCAGCTTTTAATTACCTTGTGTGCTTTGCAATAGCTACAGCTGCTTCCAACATTTTTGAAGAGTATTTTTAGGCATAGAAAAAACATTTTAACTTCTCTTTTAACACAGAAACCTTTACAGCGCTTTGTCCTATTTTAAGCCTCTTACAATCAAAACATCCAAAAAACATCCAAAAATCCTCCCTATTTTCTACCACAGTGGCAGCAGTGAAACCTTTTAACACAGAGACAAATAGCACAGAATCAAAATAAATAAAAAAAAAATAAAAAAATCTGGCACTGAAAAACAGAGATACTGCATATAGCAAGATCGGTTCCATTTGTTCTTTTTCCGGTTTTTTCTTTTCTTTTTTTTTTGCAGAGTAGCAGTTTTTTTGTGGTAATACATTCCTCAGGGCTCCACAAGCATCCAAGCACAAAGGTAATCTCAGAGTTGACCTTTATGATATTTCAGCTCTAATAGCTAAGACTGTGATGTTAGTGTTGGGAGAGAGACGGGAGTAAATGTGATACGGATAATAATACTCCTTTAAGTTGAGGAGACCAAACTCATTTAGAGTGAGGGGAAAGTATCTGTTAATATTGCTCATATATTTCTGTGAGTCCCAGGCTTTTTGTAAAATATGTAATGTAGAGAAGAAGGCTGATTTTCTGGTCGTAAATAAAACAATTGAGTGAGTCCATAAATCTTAGCTGCCATAATAACAACCTCAAACCTACACAACTAGGTTAAGTCATTTATCATGAATCTGTGAACGACGACAACAAATCAGTTCCTGATTCCTCCGTTGAATCTCTTTGCATTTCAACAGGGATTTCACTCGAGTCTGAACCCAGCCTACGGATCCCTCCTGACTCACTAAGGCATCAATCAGCCTTCTCCAAACACACACACACACACAGACACACACACTCACACAAACACACCGCCGGGAGAATGAGCAAACATCGCTCTACATCCCGGGGGCTGCTGTATATCATTTAGTGTATTTGTGAGTCCCATGCAGCTTCCCAATTCTCTGCCCTCCACTTGTAAGACAAAAGAAGAAAAGAGTACAATCTAGATACCGACACAGTCTCGGACACAGCAGTTAGCGACGCTTATTTCTTTCAGCAGCTTATTCACATTTGTACATGTATTTTTGTTCATTCCTCTTGCTTTTACTTCATTTTTACAAAATAAAAAAAGAAAAGAAAAGTAGCACTTCTAGAGACCAAAGTTTAAGACTATCACATACAGTATAGGCAGCATAGAAGAGGAAAGTTGGTTGAATAGTCTATTTTACAGTAGGTCACTTGAATAAGAGAGAGAAAGAGAGAAGTCTGTGATTGTCAGTCCCTCCTTTTCTGAGATATCCATTCATACAGCAGTTGTTGTTTCGCCTCCTTTTCTTTGAGTTTGACCAGAACCTTTGATCTGAGGCATCGATGCAAAGAGAGCTGATCTCCAGCCACAGTTGTGTTAACAGTTCACACAGCGCTCCTGCGTTGTGCTGACAGGTCTTCATCATAACAAACATCCCTCTTACTAGAACTGTCAAGACATCACTGCCATCCAACTCGACACAGTTCATTATTGAAAAATCAAATAAATAAAAAAAAGGGAAACAGCAAGTACTCTACTCTTTTGACATCTGAGACGTTCGTACTGTGTTTGTTTCTCACAGTTTTTTCCAGCTCACACACAGGCCCTCACGCGCCCTGCCCTCTGTTATTGCACAGAGATACTGTGTGGCAAGTTAGTGAATGGAGTCGAGTATGCTCACTTAGTGCAAACTCTACTGGACTGTACAGCAGGGATGGATTTTGGAGACCCTGTAAGCCTGCACCGTCAATGCTGCAGCCGTTAACCCTTTGCGTTGTGTGCTGACAGGTGACAATAATTTTTGCAATACGGCAAACTAAATCTACAAATGTGACAGACCGGTGAAACATCCATCCCTGTTGTAGAGTACACTGTACATGAGGACAGGCTAGGTAGCTGTTAAGAGGGAGCCTGACATACAAATACATAATACACTCAAGATTATCTTACACATTTGCTAAAATGTAATCAATTAAACCAGAGTTCAGTTTCAATCAGTTTTTTGTTGCAAAAGGCAACTTTAGATATAGAAAGAAATGTACAAAATGCTTCTTAATTTATAAATAATAATACTATAAATCAATAAAATCAACATTTTCAAGTTCACAAACATCAATACCATCAAGTGCTGTTTTCAATAAACAAATAAGACTTATAATTCCAGATTGATGTTTTACATCTAGTTCACATGGCTGTTAGTGAAACTGCAGTGGTTATGACTTTTTAATATGTGTGTAGAGTAAAATATGCCCCCGTAAAATGCAAAAACAAACATTAAATGTGTTTCCTTGCATGCATGTGAGCTGTTGTATATATACAGTGTGCCTGGGAGTGTTTGACCAGATATGTGAGCTGTACTGTAAGTGAGTGAAGCGGTTCTCCATCATCAGGATGTGTGGTGCATTATTGAGTTTATTTTCTGTTTAAGCTGTTGGTGGACTGCCAGTAAAGTGTGTGTGGAGAATTTGTGTGTGTGTGTGTGAGAGTGAGAGAGAGTGGTTGAGGGCAGCCATAGGAATGTGACGGGAGCGTGAAGTTGAAGTTGCGGCTTATGAGAACATCTGCAGGCTCCAGTAATGATGGATGCTCACTCTCACTTTTTCCCAAAGGACATTCACACCTCCTCTCTTTCTCTCTCCCTCCCTTCTCTTCTCTCCACTGTCGACCCTTCCTCCTCCTTCATCTTTTTCTACACGACCCATTCCTGCCTTCTTGCTCCCGCACCATCTTCTCCTTTCTACCCCATTGCTTCTCTGTTCTTGCTCTCCATTTCTTCCCCCAATATGCGTTATTACCTCTGGTCTTATTTCTCCTCTCCACCGTTCCTCAGTCCTCTCTCTGTTTTCTTCTCCTTCCCCTCTCCATCCCTCCATCCCTCCTTCTCAGCCATAAAACAATAAGTCTTGAATGTCTGTGAGGAGACTGTGCTAATGGAGCCCATTAGGCTGTAATGAAATATACATTACACCATTACAGAGGACGGGCCCTGGCTAAAGCACTGCACCGCTCAAATAATAAAACATGCACAATTCAATTTCCTTCTCGGCCCGTTTTGAGTGTCTTTCAGTGTGTGTGTGTGTGTGGAGATGGAGGGATGACAGGATAAGGTATACAGTGCGTGTGTGTTTGCCTGTATGTGTGTGTGTGTTTTGTGTGCAACCCCTCTAGCACAGATGTGGTTTTCAAGGATGTCTGAGTGCTGAGAGCCTTGATGATTTAATATGGGTTGACCAAATGAACCACACCTTCTACAGCGCCGCCGCCCACACATCTGACCGTGATCTGACCATTCAAAACCAAGTCTCCCACAGAAACCTTTACCACCACCACCACCACCACCAGCACTACCTAACCCCCCACAGACCCCCACCAACACCAAGGCCTTCAGCAAAATCAGACATCTGTGGACAAATGAATCAATTGACCTCCGACACGAGTGCTTGACATCACAAGTGCAGCATCTGTCACTTTGGTGGTGAAGGGGTGGGCGTGAGAGAGTGGCGGGGGGCGGTTATCATGTTACCATGTTCTGTATGACAGTGCAGTGCAGTGCAGGCCTGAGCAAAGTAGGATGTAACAGAAAACAATGGAAAAATGCAGTGTGCAGATGTGAGTGCATACATCCATAAAATTATATCTATTCAACGTGTTGCATGAGGAGATATTGTAGTGTTTTTTTTTGTAAGTTGTTTTTTTACAGATCTCAGAGTCGTCATTACAGTGTAGAAAGATACCTTAGCTTTCGTTTCTGAATAGTTTCTTCCACCACAGCACGTCAGTCGAGCCTCAGTTGACAGTGTTATTGTTATTCTTATTTTATATTTTTGTAATCGGACCAGAAATCATCCCAACTCCAGATTTTATCGTCAGGAAGAGCGAAAACCAGGATGTATTTAAGTTCCTTCCCTTTTCTTTTTTTTTGGTCAATATTCTGTTACACTCAGTCTACGATATGTTAACCAGTGTGTTAATTGTCACGTGTGTAGTCTTCTCCACAAGCCTTGTTGGATGAATGCTGACATTAATACTTGTGTATAGTTCTGAGAGACAGACAGAAAGGAAGGACGAACGGACAGACAGACAGACAGACAGAGTGAGAGGGGAAAACACAGTGTCTTTATGGCTCAACATCTCGCGGAGCCACTTCCTCTGAAACGTCTCACTGTCGTTCAGTCTCTTATTTACACGCAAAAGGGTTGAAGCTTCTGGAAATCCTTCCTCTCTCTGCTCCTCCTTGAAATTTCCTGATGCTCAAATGAGTCCTGTTGTCCAACAGGCAGCAACGAATGAGTCACTAAATTTAAAGTCCCGTTAATCAGGTTTCATCAGTTTAGCCCCAGTCAGTTTAAAGCATTTGAAAAGAAGCGAGAACCTTTTTTTTTTTTCCCCCTCCAAAGTTAAATTATTCTTAGTAAATGTCTCTTCGGGAAGGAAGGAGGGAAGGAATAGAGGTGCACAAAGGAGAGGAAATTGGTGGGAGGACAGAAACGATTGGGGACGGTTTGAAGAACTTTTTGATTGCCTTTTAGAGTTTGATAATAGCTTCACATCCTGTACAGCACTACCTTACACACACACACACACACACAAACATCATTCAGAGGTATCACCATATCATCACTAACATGCGCACATACGCACACACGCACGCACGCATTCAACTTCAAATGTGCATACACACTTGGATGAAGTAACCATCCTCACCATGACATCTCTCTCTCTCTCTCACACACACACACACACACACATACATACACACGCGCACACACACACACATGAACCCAAAACTCTCTTTTGTCCTCTGCCTGTGTTCAGCCGAGTATATCCAGGTATACAGGCGAGGCCTTAGCCAGGTTGAGGAGCAGGCCGTGGATTTCTTTGATGTTGAGTCTCATGTGGGGCTCTCTCTGCCAGCAGCCCAGCATCAGGTCGTACACTTCTTTAGGACAGGTCCGGGGGCGCTGCAGCACCCGGCCCTGGGTTATACACTCTATCACCTGCACAGAGAAAGGATAGGAATGCATCAGGGGTAAAGTCAGTCAAGGTCTTCATGAACCTCGGTTGCTCAACAAAAGGCACAACCAACTCAATTCGAGCTAAAATCCATTGCTTTCTGCATTTTCAAACCCCAGTGAAGATGATGGAGCATCAACTTTGTGAAGCTGTTTCACCTTGCTGCAGCGGCGCCCAGTGAGAATGTCAGGGTGAATAAATTATTTACCGAATTGATGAAATTACACTGCACTGGAGCAGTCATCCAGACAAATCCGAGGCAGGAGAGAAAAATCTCCTACTGTATATCCTATAGATTTATCGACATAAACTTTACAATGAATGCGGTGTCTCAGCACACTTTTCTCTGGAATAAATGCAAAATCTACTTTAGATGAAAATTTGTGACATTTAACACTTTTGAAACCTAGCTGCTGTATGCAGTGGAGTATACATCACCCTCCGGCAGCAGTTTGGGAAGTATCTACACTGTTATTTGCCTGTAATATGACTGAGTTTTTATCATTTCCTCAGACACTTAAACACACCCTGCTGTGTGTGTAGAAAGAAAACCAATTATTGGCTTCTATTAAGCCCCAAAAAGCTTGTGTGTCTTTCAAATTGCTAAATAACCATAAGATTACTATTTGATACCTCTACATTACTAATGATCCCATCAGTATCATCCTTTTGCTAATCAAGGCGTCACCAGCTCCTCCTCCTCATTCTGCTATGGGAATCGTTTTGTGAGAGTCGATACATAATGGAAATCTCATTTTGAAACAAAAGCCTGTATCCTGTAATGAAGATATCTGAGAATCAGATTTGTGTCAGGAGGTGAGCGAACTGTGAATCAGCAGAAATCTAATAGATGTAAATGATAAAGAAAAGGCTGGAAGGGGGTAAAGGTTAATTTTGGGATGAAAGGAGTCAAAAGAAAAGGAGTGGCTGGCATGGGCTGAAACCAGAGTTGAGGTCATAGAGTGGTTCAGCTTGTTGAGGTTAAGGTTAAGGTGAAGGGTTGAAAGGCCCTGACACAGCTGAGTTTACCGGAAAACTGGGTCAAGACCTTGACTCTGGTGAAGGGAAGATTTGAGATATTAATTATTCAGAAGCAGCAGCCAGTTGTTTACTTATTTATGTAATGCATAATAAGAAGAATTGCATTTAATACAGCATTTCAGATTGATGGATTTGGTTTCCTGTTATGTTATTAATCTGATAGTAATTTGAGGGAGTGTTTCATAGAGCAGAAGCGATAAGTCAGCTGATTAGTCAATCGACAGAAAATCTAAATAATTTCCCTATTATAGTTTCCTAATTGTAACAATAATCTTATTTCTCACTATCTGACAGCATCAGATACATTGTCCCAGCTTTCATGGTGTTTACACTGAGTGAAATCCTTTACTGTAGATACACAGTATTTACACATTTCCCCAGAGGTTCGGCCTCTTCACAAACATGTTTTGCTTCTTGGTGTGAGTCTGTATTACAGTAACTAATCCATGGGCAGGTTAATGGCTGCAAGTGGGTTTAAACGGCAACTCTCTTGGTAAATGGTTAAAGGGACAACGAGGAGTTTCTATTCGGTTATAAAAAAGTCTCACGTTAATGTGGATGAATCTCCGCTACCCACACTTGTTAATGGGCCCATTTTCGATAAATATATCGTTCTGTCTCTATCGTTATTTTGTTATTATTAGTGGTGGCGGAAATGCTGGTCGAGCCGACCAGCGTTTCCTTACTTTCGGTTTCGTGGCGAGTCATGAGAATAACGCCGCCGAATCACCGTTTATGGTCGGAACTACGACGGTATGTGAACCTCTTTGAACCTCTGACTTTAATTATTGATGAATGAAAACATGAGTCCGTCTTGCGCCGGTCAAAGAATTTTACGGTGTGCGGAGGCTCATAAATGTAGTGTGAAAACGCTTCGCTTTTCCAAAACTCCTCGTTGTCCCTTTAATTATTTATATTTGTCATGAGAAACACTCACTGGTTCCAGCTTTGCAGATGTGAGGATTGGTTTGATTTCTCCCGTTTATAATATTATATTTTGTCATTGTATATTGTGTGTCATCTTGATTGGCTAAATTAAGCAGTTGGGAGATTATGTTCTTTAACAATCTGGCACATTTGTCACTATTTTCATTTTTTGGGATCAAAAATTAAAAAAATAAAAAAATAAAATAAAAAAAGCTGTTCTTGCAGCACTTATATTTGATATGTATCCTTGGTGGAAGTCCTTATTCAGAGCCAAATCGACTGGCTGTGTCACTGTTTGCTGTTCATAAAGTAACACCTGGGGAACACAGCCTCACATCCTGAGCAAAAAGAATAGACACTTAGTTGTCGCATTGCCACCAGACCACAAAATCCAGAGTGATCCATGTCAAAAAAACAGGAAGAGGACATACTGTATTGTGAGTCCTTTTCCAAAACAGCCTTTCTACTCAAAACACAAGACACATCTGCTCCTCCAGCCTGACAGCGATGCCAAAATCTGGTTCCCCAGCTCTGTGTCTCACCTTACAATTAATTCATGACACGACACGCCAAAATGATAAACAACTTATTACGTTTCCAAGTCAGGTGCTTAAGCTTTACAGTATATAATGAGATGACTCAGGCCAAAGGACTCACAGAATGTATACAGTGCCTATGAGAAACTTGCTCACACAACTGATCAAATATTTAGTTTTAGTTTTACCGAAGGGCTGTTTCCTCATATCTGGGGGCTGCAACATCTTGTCTGGCATTACTTATTAAGTTAAAAGTGCTTCCAGGGTAACATCTACATAAAGTTTCTGCTTTGTACTTTTGACTACACTAATGTTTTGTTGTGATGGATCTGTTATCTTCTCTGCTGGCGTACTGTATTTAGAAGTGTTCAAAAAAGATTGTGTGATGTATAACAAGAGGCTGTATTGTGTTCTGTACCTCATTGTTGGAGAGCTGGTACCAAGGCTGTTTTCCATAGGTGAAGATCTCCCAGAGAACAACTCCAAGACTCCAAACATCACTTTCCGTGGTGAACTTTCTGTACATGATGCTTTCAGGGGGCATCCAGCGAATTGGCAGCATAGTGTGACCTCCGACCTTTTATTGCATACACAAACAGGGAGACAAGGAGAGAGTGTCAGTATAAGTAAGTATAAGTCAGTATAGCATAAAGTGAACAGTGGAGCTGTAAAGCATCTTCACAGTCATCCCTTCCTCTGACAGACAGGAATGCTCAATATTCAAGTCTCTTCTCTTCATTTTTATTCTAAGGCATCACGCGTCTCGAATGCATGGTCACGCAGCTTTTCACATTTCTCACCAAGGTTCGCTCAGAAATTTCAATATAGTTTAAAGTGGTGCAGCAAACATTTCATTCCTAAAAAAAATGCTGCCAGAGGCATTTAAATAAGTGAGGCTTTGTGGTATGGCACAGTAGATTGCATCATCTTCTTGGCTGTTGCACACCTCATTCCTGATCAGAATATAATTTTATTTAACTGAGGTCTAAGAGAGTATTGCTTTACATTCCCCTTGAACATCAACTGGCCACAGATCACAATTAAATGGACCGCACTTTATAGTGCTTTTCTAGTCTTATTGACCACCAAAGTGCTTTACACTACAATAACATTCACCCATTCACACTTTCATAGCTTTTAAGATGATTGTTAGAAAATAATGAATAGTCTATAATCAGCCAGTGGATCAAAAAAAGGAAGGTTGTCGAGAGAAACAGTCACATTAATGCTGTGAAGCCAGAATAAACTATTGCAAAAATGCAGCTTGTGCACTGCCAGAGTCCCATGCAAGTGAATTTTAAGTAAGAAAAATAATTGAATTTGTTGCATCAAACAATGTGATGAGTCCCAGTGACTCTCAGTTCTCAGAAATCAGCTGTGGAGGAAGTCACAGGCACTCTGAGAAACTGTTGGTCATTTCATTATTCTCTAATCTGAACTGAGCCTTTGGAGCCTGTTTGATTGTTGTATTCATTTGATGTTTGTGCTGCTCATAAACACTGACAGCTCATTTCAGACTCCCACAGACTGTGACTGTAGCCTTGAATGAGGTTAATGCTGCAGCGGGGAGGGGGGGGGGGGGGCGAGCGTGAACCACTCTCCATGCTCCAGCGGTGACCAAAGGTGAGTGAACACCTCAGCCATAAACTATCATGTAATTATTACAGTGCTATGTTTGCATAGAAGCCATTGTGTCTTATGTATTAATTATGTCTCAGAGTCAGCTGTAAAAACAGAAAACAGTGCAGTATGCTCAACCATTGAACACAGAATTTCCCTCCAGTTGTCCTTCTGCGTCAAATTGACCCAATCTGTTCCCTTCCTCCATCCTTCCTTCTTTCCATCCTCTTTTGATCCAATTGACCTGATTTGTTCCCTCCCTCCATCTTTCTTTCCTTCTTTTTTCCCTCCCTCCCTTCCTTCCTTCCTTCCTTCCTTCCTTCCTTCCTTCCTTCCTTCCTTCCTTCCTTCCTTCCTTCCTTCCTTCCTTCCTTCCTTCCTTCCTTCCTTCCTTCCTTCCGTCCTTACTTCTTCCTTTATTTTTGACCCAATTGACCTAATCTGTTCCTTCCCTCATCTATCTTTCCTTCCTTTCCCCTTCCTTCTTTCCTCCCATCTTTCCCTTTGTCCTTCCTTCCTTCCTTCTTTCCCTTCGTCCTTTCTGCCTTATTTCCTTCCTTCCTTCCTTCCTTGACCCAGGAGGAAAACAGGGGAGTTAAGTATTTTTAACTAGCCATGTAAATGATATGATCTTTATAGCCATTCAGCAGGAAATATTCTAAACATCTGTTATTCACCACCAAATCACCAAATCATATTGATTGTCATGGAAAACATGGGAACTAAATTTTGAATCTTTGAACAATGTTTTGGCTGTGCAGCATAAATGTAATGATGCGCCCTCTGGCAGGTCAGTGAAGTTCAGGGGACTAAAAGTTAAATTCAGTCAGCGCTTGAATTTTGAACCGTAACCTATTTAAAGTGGAGCTGAGTGAAACCTAACCTTGTATTCTGATGCTGATCTCTCTCGTACCGAAACTCCCCTCTCCCTTTGCTCCGCTTCACATGAATCTACCGACCAATCTGCGCTCCATTGCTCCACACAGACAGCACGATCCATTCTCTGAGGTTTATGCCTGTTATTAATGGCTTGGTATCCACACTTGGCCTGTTTCTATGTTAGTCAGTGGGTTATTTAATGTAGTAATAAAACGTGCACGGTCACATAGATAGCCATCAGGTTCACTGGTACGTCCTGGGAAACATATCTGCCTCCATCTCTGCAGCTCTTACTCTTCATAAGCATGCCCCGGCTTTCCTCCCTGTTAACGCCACCGTCTCCCTCTCCCTTGTTTGTCTGTGTCTCATTTTCCTGTTTCTGTCAAATTCACGTGTGATTTACTGGTGTAGCCATAATGAAGGGATATTCTGCCACAGTGATGCAAAAGCTCTGTGTTGTGGGTAAATCCGACACTGAGTTTATGATAAAAGGACAGACAGTAAATATGGAACACCATAATAGATGGTGATTTTGGACAGGGTCATTGTTTATTCGGCTCTGTTCTATTCTGTACTATAGACAGTATTTATTATTCACTGATGTGTCTGAACCTGCTCACATCCATTAGTCTTTTTGTTTTATTCATCATTGCTGATCATTTCCCCCTGATAGCCTGAAATATTAATATTGGGCTCTTGAACTGCTGTGGTACATTTCTTTATGTTTCATAACTTTCTCTCTCTCTCTTTCTTTGTGTGCGTGTGTGTGTGTGTCTAATAGAGAGTATGAGGAGAAAGTTAAGGCAGTCTCTTCATCAAGGCTATAACAAGGATTAACTGAAAGAGAAAGAACAGGAAAGAAAATGAGTGCAGGAGCAGGGAAAGCCTCACGTCAAACCCTTTTTCTTTTTTTTACTGGGATAGGGAGGGGCACAAAAAACTAAACGAAACGAAGAGAGTCCCATTTACAATGGAGCGGCCTGGAGACCACGATCCTCCCTGACGGAGCTCCGGCTCTGTCTCTGTTTTCTTTTCACTGTGAGTTGCTTCATCATCAGTCTTTGTCTCCTTTTCTGTTCCTTTCCACCTCCCTCTCACTTGTTCTCACCTTCTCTCACCCTCCATAACCTGCCCGTCCCCTCTCCCTCTCCCTCTCCCTCTCTTTCTCTGTCTTATAAATATGCATCATTTCAGCTAGATCACTGCCTGACTGTTCCAGGAAAGCCTAAATCAGGAGGAAAAACAAAGCAGAGGAGGCTGTGGGCTCTGTAGTGACCTGCTGGAGGCTGTGGTATCCATGGGAACTGGTTTGGTTAAAAAAGAAAGCATTATGGGATGTGGCGTAGGAGGAGGGGCCTATGTGACCAACTCCTCCTCCTCTTTTTTTTTTACACAGGAACCCTACCTTAATTACCCTCTGTGTTGCTATGGAGACGAAGCTATTTCCAAGAATGCTATGCATGCATACAGTATGTGTGTGTGTGTGTGTGTGTGTGTGTGTGTAGCGTTACAGTACATGACCTGGTGTTGTTCAACCCTGTCCCTTTTAGCTCATTCATTTGTAACACTCATTAGTTTTGAAGGGCAGGTGCTTGGATTGTGTCATACACACACATCCTAAAGTTATGTTATTGAATTGAATTACATATTTTTTTAAAGTAACAAAAGTGTCCTGTAGACAATAAAAATGTAAAATGCTGCAGTAAATTGCTATTTTACAAATTTGAACAGATTTGATTTGGGTGATTAAGGTAAATTTGTGACTACGCATTTACCTACGTTTCAATTGTTTTTCCAATATGAGAGTTGGGACGTGATGTGATCAGTTCACAGTTTTTTTTTGTTTTTTGCTTGTTTGTCATACAACATACACATGTTTTTTTATTGAAATGATATTAGAAAAGGAAATGATATGAAAAGGAAAAATAGCTGATGGAAACTTTTACAGATTGATCAGTGAAATCTGGTTTTTATTTCAAATGGAAACAAAAAGAAAATGTGTCTCTATTTGTCAGGTGTTGACAGTATCATCTTTGTGCTGGTGTGTTTTGTCTGTCCATGTGAGTGCTCACTCCTGCACAGATAACTGTTCCACTCTGGTGTCTCCAGGTGAGCCATTAAAATGCTGTTTGTCTGTGCCGGTAGGGACCCAGCAATGGTTTGGAGAATAGAAAAAGAAAAAAAAAAACTTAAAGAGCCAAATTACTCTGCAGAGATTGTTTAGCTCTACTTTGTTGCCAGCGTTTCCCAACAGCCTGTGTCAGCAACATAAAACAGTCAGCCTCCAACAGTAAAACGTAAGCAGACAATTAATTTTCTTCCTTCCTACACATTTGGGCATGAAATCCATTTAGGGAGAAAATGCGTTGTATGTATGCCTTCACTCCACCCACACATCAAAAAAACAAAAAAAAGGCTGCATGGAAAGGCTCGTGGTTTGCATCCTTGTCTGCCTTCTGAAGCATCTGTCAGGTTCATTGTGTAACAGGGGATTCAATGACGTCACCACAGCCCCTTCGGTCCTACGCCTCTGCTTCTATTTCCTTACACCAACACATAGATAAGCACCGAGGGGGGGCCTCCGATTCCTCTATGACTCATCTTTGCTCCTGTCTGACGCAAGAGCATGACTGGGTAGTGGGTACCTACACATCATCCACACACACACACACACGCATGCACGCACGCACACCTATGTGCTGTTTTACCTCCCACCATCCTGTACCTCTCCAGCTTTGCTGTTTTCCGCCTGTCTGTCTGTGTCTCTGTGTCTCTGATATCCTGCTCTGTGGCTGTGTGAAGAAGGCGCAGCTCCTCTGTGTGTTTCAGTCTCAGTGTACGAGGTCTTCTCTGCGATCGGCCTCTCCTCCAGACACCTCTCCTCTCTCACCTCCCTCAGCATCTCTATGTTTCTTTATTGCTCTATTACTGCCTTCACTCATTTTGTATTTTCATTTGCATTTTGTTTTCTCCCCTCCTGGCCTCCCACTCCTGTGCCTTCTGCTTTTTTCTTTTCCTGCTGCTCCCTCCCTCTCTCTCTCCTTTTCCTGCTGCTCCCTCCATCTCTCTCTCTCTTCCTGCTCTTTTCTCTTCCCCTCGTTTCTTTACCACCTTCCTTCCTCCGTCTCCCACACTTTCATCTCTCTCCCTCTCTCATACTGCCACAGCATACTAAACAGAACTTCTCTGATTACTTTTCTTCCTGAGAAACGTTGGATACAACTCTGAGGCTCACCGCCACTGCCTTCGGCCGTTGCTATGACTACAGCCTCGGCGCTTAGCTTTATTGAGGAGGGGTGAAAGGAAGGAGAGGAAGAGGAGGAGGGGGAGATTGCTGTGTGTCGTCACACAGAGATAGTACAAAAGAAAGCCGTAGAGGAGAGACCTTAATCTTTTTATTTAATTTGATGTCATGTAGAGCTTGTTATTCCAAACTGAATCCGAACAGTATTCAGAAAAAAGTCCTGTGAAAAATAGTTTTTCCATGTGATACTGTAGCTACAGATTGAATGCAGATTGAATTTTGAATATCTACCATACTGTAGGTCAAGTCACATTCTCATATTGGCATGCTACATTCATGCATCTGCACCATCATTTTAACACCCTCATACATAGTAGTTGTGTATATAAAATGGTAAATATCAACCACTACTGTCCCTCAAAATTATGATTGAACAAATTATTTTGTTTTGTGTGTTTTTCAAAAAACATCACTGCTATTGTGCAACACAAAATGAATGAATCAATGCCATTACTGAATTATACATCAATCACATGCCCTATGGATCATTGATATCTTTCTTTTTTCCCAGAAAATGTCTTTAATGAGTTTCTGCAGACAGCACAGGAATTGTCATGTTTCTGTATATTATTGTTAAAGGTATTATTTGTTGAAAATTGAGTTTTTTCTTGTCATTGAATGGTTGCTCCCTTCCTCTGTCTCTCTCACCCTCCTCCCCTGAGCTCTCTGTCACTGTCGCTACTGTCAGTTTGTCACCGTGGACCGGAGAGAGGGCAGGAAAAATGGACAGTCACTATCAATCAATCAGTACAATTTATTAGATTTCGGCCTTTTGGTAAGCTGACAGA
Source organism: Trachurus japonicus (assembly GCF_045865225.1). Classification (NCBI taxonomy): domain Eukaryota; kingdom Metazoa; phylum Chordata; class Actinopteri; order Carangiformes; family Carangidae; genus Trachurus; species Trachurus japonicus. The sequence goes on along the minus strand of NC_140915.1, from coordinate 22,827,170 downwards.
TTACTGGCCAGAAGAGAAAAAAACACACTCTCAGCTGTCTCTGGTACCAAGGTGTTTCTTGACATTCGCAGTAGAGCTTCACACACACACACACACACACACACACACACACAAAATACATAATCCCTTTACACTTCTCTTTAGAAATGCAGCCACATTTCCTCTTTCCCTTTTGCAGAGCAACCCTTTTGACACCACACTTTAGAATAGGTGCACGTCTATTATATCACACTGCCTGGGACTTCCTGCAGTGTGAATAGATATGTTGAGTACAGTATTGTACATTATTGCATAGTGTGTTGTGTGATATGGCACTCTATTTACTGATTATTTCAGGCTGTCACACAAATGACACATCTTCAGATCTGACAAAAAAACAAAAGAAAATTTAATATTCAATCGTCAAGATTACTTGCTGTCAATTAGACCCCTGACGATCAATGACCAAGCTGTAGAGTTAGTGCAGCAGTATAAATATCTTGGGACAGTAATTGACGACAGGTTGTCCTTTGAGCATCAGGTTGTTGCCGTGTGCAAAAAAGCCAACCAGCGCATGTACTTTCTTCGAAAGCTCAGGAACATAAACATTGACACCAAGTTCATGGAAATGTTTTATTCCTGTTTCATTGAATGTGTCCTGACATTTGCTTTTATCTGCTGGTTTGGGTCAATTAACCTCAAAAACCGTAACAGACTCCAGGGCATAGTTAAAGTGTGTAGTAAAATTGTTGGCACTCCACTAACGGACATTTCTCTTCTACACAAAACTATACTGTAGGTCCCTGAACAAAGCAGAACTTGTCCTGTCTGACCCTAGCCATCCTCTAGCACCTGAATTTAAATTGCTTCCATCCAGACGCAGATTTCATGTGCTGAGATGCAGGACAAATAGATTTTTTTTAAAAATCCTGGGTCCCAGTGGCTGTTGGCCTTCTTAACAACTGATTAGCACTGTGGTCACTTGAACTCTCTTTTCAATTGTTGTCCCGTGTCGTTGTCCCGTGTCTTTGTTGTGTATTATATCGTCGTTCTTTTAATTATTAGTTCCATGTCATCGTTGTGTCACTGTTGTGTATTTTACTGTTGTTTTGCTGCTGGCTGCACTGCAAATTGCCCCCCAGGGACAATTAAGATTTCTTGAACCTCTTAAAGACTACAAGATTACCTATTTTATATTATTATATTTTATACATTAGTTACCTTAGTTGACTTTGTGCTGTTGAAAACTGTGCTAAGATAATTGGAATAACACAGTCATTTTGGAAAATGTATGATAAGTAATAGTAATATTTTTGTTGTGTTCGATTGGTTGTTCAAAAAACATCAAACCTTTTGGGAGGAGTTTGTGTTTTTATCTTTTAAATTTTTTTAAATTGTGTCCCTCAGTGTATTAAAATGTGTCTTGACATGTACTTGTAATATTAGCCACATTTCCAATGCATTGCAGATAAAGTGCATATTGTATACAGACAGTACAAGTGTAATACTGCAGTACTTACAGTATTCTACTACACAGCTCTTATTTTAATCTAACTATACCTTAAACCCACCTAACAAAGCATGCAACTTATTCCCCTTCTCCTAGAGTCCTATCAGTTACATACAATATACATTTCCAGAGAGCCATTTACAACTACATGTATGTTTAATTCCCCCACACTACACTATGTTCAGTCAACCACAGCAAGCATCTTACTGTAACTCTGGCAGAGTCCGTCAGTCATGCCCATGCAAGGGAGGAGCAGCGAGGGACCCATGCAGCAGGGAGGAGGGAGGCAAAAAGAAGGGCCAGAAAAGATATCGACACATACACCTACCCTGTAGTAGTCAGTGCTGTAGACGTCCCTGGACATGCCAAAGTCTCCAATCTTTACCAGCAGGTTCTCACCCACCAGACAGTTTCTGTTGGACAACAAATAAGCATATGCAAACTAAGTACAGACATGTTTGTTTTAGCTTGAGTTTTGATGGCAGATTGAAACACAGCGGCCAATATGCAGATTTGATGTAGCTGAGTTGAATGAAACTGCATTTTTATTTAGTTTGAAAGGAGCCACATGCCTTTCCTATTTGGAAACTATATTGTAGATGTAAGCCCATTATAATGCTGGGCAAACATCAGATGAAAGAATCAACCCATAAAGATAACAGCTTAACAGGTAGCCAGAGGAAACATGCCTGTGTATTCTGCTTTCTAAAAAATATAAGACAGTCGTCAAGATTATCACTATGATGCAACTGTCTTGGTTTGTGCATTTACCAATAATGTCCAAGTAACTGAGGAAACATGATCCTTTCTATTTTATTACATTTGTGGAAATGCTAAAAACAAACATACAACAAAATGCTATGTTTTCACTTCATTATCAGGTATGCAGTAAAATATAGAGGGTCTGGACAAATGCCCCAGCATGATGACATGTTATTTGAGACCTGAACACATAAACACACTGTAGTAGGAGTGGCAAACCTGGTGGCGAGGTCGCGATGCACAAAATGCTGTGATGCCAGGTACACCATGCCAGATGCTATCTGCTGGGCGATGTGCAACATCTGAGACTGGGTCAGCTCCACAGGTCTGGTGGTCTGGCCCTCTGCCATCAGGACTGCATCCGGACCGTGAGCCCTATGCAGGATCAAGGAGAAATGACATGCACGTTCAGTTGCTGTCACGTTGTTTCCTGTCGTTTCCAGTGTTTTCATTGGAAGTGAATGCAAAGTTTCTTAGCAGTAACAGGTGCCATGTTGATGAAAATATTACACAAGTAAGAATAGAGACATGCCTGAGGAACTTGTTGAGGTCTCCATGCTTCATGTACTCAAACACCATGATGAGAGGGTCACTTTCCACGCAGACTCCATAGAAAGTGACAATGTGTTCATGTTGGAGGTTGGTCAGGAGCTCAGCCTCACGGTGGAAATCCTTCCTGGCATTTTCACTCGCCTCTTTAAGCGTCTACACACACACACAAACACAGAGGGAGAGAGAGTGGAGACATTTTATAAACTGACAAATGAAAACTTGCACATTATGCCACGCACACTGTTGCCAATTAGTCATTTTCACAGTGCACCTAGGCGGCTCCAATTCATTTGGCTGATGTCCACTGTGGAAAAAAAAGTCTTGCCTTGTAAAAGTAAGTTACAGCCACTGTGCATGCATGGTGTGAAATTACTGGCACTGAACCACGACTGATACAATGGCAGAGCAGGATGAAGTAGAGACATTTTATATTAATGTAAGCCATTACCGTGTACAATACTGTTTACATTAATTAAATTCACTGCTTCCCTTTGAAACTAATCTTTGTCTCCTTTGCATGAATCAGGAAATCTGTCAGGCAGGTTGTGTAATACAAGCATCTGTGACAAAGACGGAAAAGGAGTGTGTCAACGACAGAGAGAGTTGCAGGGAATGAATGTGATATGGGGTCTGTATTAGTTTCACATCTATAGAAGGAAAATATAGAAAATTCCTCTTGTCCTACATGAATAATTGATTGTCTTCCTACTAATGTATGACATGGATATACGTTCCTTCTTCAGCTTGTGTTCGTGTGTTTGTTTGCCTGTGTACCAACGCTGCAGGTAGAAGCTCCTGTTACAGTCGTACCGTACAGTCGGTCTAAAGGACAAGGAGAAGGAAATGACCTGTGATCTTTCATCCAGAACGTTGAGATGCCATAAAATGAGATGGACTGTGACCCCACCCACTTTTTTTTAAATTTTTTTTTTACACCAATCATGTATCACGACACAGAGGCTTGGTCATGTACATTACATACAGTAATGTGATACGGCTTGATACGATAATGACTTGATGGAGTTACAGTATAGATACTGTATCAAAGCCAATGCGCTGAATTCAGTTTGAAATGTGATAATGGACCTTTGTGGGAAATCTCTGTTTTGACTTTCCTGTGATGAGTTCTCACGTATTAGGGGTGAACGACCTTTCAGTTTCACTTTGTGTGACTACAGTAAATACCAGCCTGCTCCAGATGTTATGTCTGACGTAACTTTGACAATACATATGACACCTATATAAATGATTTAGAAATTGTAATTTTGAGTGTGATTTATAGTTAATAAATAATTAACTGACCATTAGAAATCACTTGTGTTTCATTATAGACATTAGTAATATTAACATTAAAGAATTGATTAAAAAAAAAGTGCTACACGGTTTCTAATTTTCTAAGAAGCCACAAACCTGCAGTCATGAATGTTAATAAGTCTTGAACCCAAAATAAGAGATTAAATGATGAGATAGAGGGTTACTCATGTAGAACTAAAAAGATAAGATGAAACTGGAAAAGGATAAGACACAACCTGGCAACACAGATTCCTTTCTTATAACGATCTATAACTCATGTGTAAAGGATAAGTGAATATGTAGAAATCTACAAATTAGCTTACACAGAGAGCGCCTGGTAAAATAGAAATCTGAAATACATAATATATTATGTGCAATGCACCACTGAGCTCAATCAGCTAACTGAACTGTTCAGTGAATCAAATGACCACTGCCACAAAACTATTCATACTGAGGAGAAGATATTAATGTTGAACTCAGGAACGTTACAACAGAGACTTTCCTGTGAGCCGGAAAGTCTCTGAACTCAGTGTTACATTAATTCTCAGGCAAAAAAAAACCATAATATTGCACACTTGCACAGTTAGTCATCTGGTCTACTCACATTCAGGTCCCTGGACAAATAAAAAGCAATCAGCAACCTCCGGATTGGGGAGTTTGGTGACTCACATTTACATGTGCAAGGCAATGCTATTGGATGTAGAGGGTGTTCTTGATTGATGGCATGCAGGAGTGTACAGTAAGTGTGTTTGTATGGATGTGTATAAGAGTGTGTGGGTATGTATAGGCCAGTGTGTATTTGCATGTGTTGAAGCGTGCCTGTGATCGATGGCAGCTCAGTGTATAATGTACTGTAATAGTAAAACTTGCTTCTGTATTATGGCTGACTGGCTGATTGATAGCCGACTCCAAAATCATGACCATTAAGCTCTATTAGTAGTGTAGTCTATAGTAATGTGGTGTACAAGGGAGAACATGTTCCTCTAATGTACTGTAGCATGCATGCGTGAGCTTTTGACTGGGAAAAGAGGTGTGGTGATGATTAAGTGCACTGACAAATCTTGGAGCAACTTCATGTGTAGTACATCATTAACGGAGTTCCATCAAAATGTTCCACTTTTTTTTCTCCAAAAAATGAACAAAAGAAAATGCAAATTACTGTTCAACAAGATTACATAACCTAAAGGGTGCCAGGAACACAGCATTTTAGTTCTTCATTGAATTAATTTGTGTAGGCTATTCATTGTGTGTTCATTCAACAACGGCCACAGAAGCACGCATCAGCAAAGGCCTGGTGCTGAGAAAACTAAACTGTTAGTTCATTGAGATCACCAAAAACACAGAGATTCTCAGATATAGTGGTATCGTACCACACGGTCATGGACTGAATTGGTTTTCGACTGTAAACCACAGAAATTCCCGATGAGAAATGACACTGATTTACTGGAGCTGGTGGAACAGAGGCTACTGTATAGGACATATGTCACCTGTCGTGCAGGTACTATGTTTATTTGAACACGCAGTAAATGACTCGCTTCATGTTCTCAAACACCATGACAAGGGATGGACAGGCCCAAACAGGCCCAAGGGGGTCGGAGGGCCCCGGGGCCAGAGCCACTGCATTAAGTGACAGAAAGACAGGACCTGACCACAAACATGCAAAATGACTGCGAGGATGAAAGACTATAAAGGAGGAGATGCGAAACAACCATAAAGAAGAAAAAGCACCATAATGAAACACAAAATGTCCATAAAAAGACCAAGAACCACACAGGGACTCAAAACGACAACAAAGGGATGGTACATAAATAGTCACAAAGTGACTTTTCAAAATATGTTTTCTGGTCGTTTTGTTGTCTCTAAATTGCCCCCTCGGAATAAATAAAGTTTGTTTTTTTTAAATTAAATTTATCACACTGGGGGTCCTATACAAGAGCAGTGAGGGGCCTGTTTCATGTCTATGCCTAGGGCCCTATTTTACCTTAATCTGTTCATAACCATGATGTAAGTTTTAGTTGTAGTTGTCCTACTTTTGAAACATCTCCCAGAAACAGTGTTTTTCATTTATTATGGATTATCCAGGGTCGTCACCGTTAGTGTATGAACGACGTTTGAGCAAAGTAATAGTCCTTCTTAGTTTGTTTTGTATTTTGGATGAAGTAGCCCTTTAAATAAGAACAATCGTTGGAAATGTCAATGTTTATTTGAAAGTCTGTTTCCAGCAGCCTTCATCACTTTTTATCTGTGTTGATGCAGCAACAAGGGGGAGGAAGAGACAACGGGAGAGAAATGGTGAGTCATACCGACTGACAATAAGACGAGGCCGAAAAGAGCAGGAAGAGTGCATAGTACACTCTGTAAGCAAGTGGTACATTAGCTGATTGAAAAGAAAAGTGTTCAGAGACTTAAATCAATGACTTGACTCTAATGACAAAATGATTCATCTTCATTCATGACTATATACAGGTGCAGTTTTAGTCCAAGTGCTGGTTATATAACATGTTTGACATGCAGTCAGCAACATACAGCATTTTGTTCCATAACCAAGAACTCCTTTACCCGGGATTTTCAGGTGCATATTTTACAGAGTGCACAGACTGAGCTGAGACTATAAGCTGGCAGCAAACATCAGTGGGCCAGCAAGCAGTTTAGAGCTAAGCTGGAGGGAAACAGGAAGTGTAGGAAGTGAAATGAAGGTGGAGGATTTGAGAAAAGGAAAGCATCTGGAAGCGTCAGGAACACAGAGGAGAGAGACGAGAGTCGGATGATAAGTAGAGTTAGAGGTGGAGGTATAAGAAGAGAGAGGAAGTGGAAGGGCGGTAAAGGAAGATGGAGTTAGTAGCGAGAGGGGGTGGGGATCTTGCAGGTCATGTATTGTTAATGAGACGTTCTTCACCAATCAGATCCAGTTTCACCGCAGACCAGCAGAGAGAGCACGCTTGATGGGGAGATGGGTGGATGGATAGACACAATGAGAGGATGCGCTCTGAGAAACCATTCAATTTGACCCCGGAAGTCAGTGGTTTGAGTGTAATTCCACCTTTTGCTTACAAAGCTTTTGAAAGGAAGGACTTTCTAACAATAGCAGAGGACGAGGATGTGAGGAAATTGCGAACAAAGAATCTGAACTCTGGACAGATGCCATATGATATAAGGATTGCCTTTCAAAATGCCGTGTGTACGTTTCAGGAACAGAACTTTATCTGCTGTAAATTGTTCAATATTTTAAAATGCAGTTCTGGTCTCAGATCTCATGGCAAAAGTAATGTAGCAACAACTTCCTTAACCTTCAATCAAAACAACACGTTTTATTTTGGTTGCACCAATCAAAATATCTCCTCTGCAAAAGTCAGCAAAAATTGGAATAGATTATTTTAATGGCAAAATAGATGGTATTTATTTCTTTTTACAATCTATCCTACAATGTGTGCTCTTTGCGGTTATGTGTTTTTTATTCCTCAGTCGATTGCACAGTAATGTCCCATTTTAAAGATGATAAGACAGCAGCAAATAGTCACATTTAGGCATATTTTGGAGGTCAGGAACTCTCTTAACATAGAGAGCATGCTGCATTTTACACAAAAAAACCAACTCCTTACAAAATTAGGTAAGTAAGACCATGCAGATGTGGGTGACCAACAGCAGCTTCATACGTAAGTGTTTCCCATGAAGTTTAATGGGACTGGAATCATCTACCCGTAGCCAGAGAAGACATTCACACATCCTCTGACTCACATGCTGACTGTGTACTGCTCATTATTTTCTCTTTGGTGCTGAGCTCACAAGAGTTCAGTCACACTCTACTTTTAAAATAATGTGTCTCAGGGACTTTCAGTTTTTTAAAAAAGGGATCAAGATTACCTTGACAGCCACCAGTATCTTCTCCTGGTCGGGTGAGAGGTTGTAGCACTCGGCCAGGAAGACTTTTCCAAAAGCTCCCTCTCCCAGCTCTCTCTTCAGCACGATGTTGTGTCTCTTAATATGTTGGACGACTGTTGGACAGGGAGAGACGTTGAGTTCACAAATGTGTTAGCTTCAAGTACAGAAACTCTACAGGTCATCTAAGTAGGTCATGTAAGCATAAGTCAACAACATATCTGTGTGATACATTAGTCATTCAACTACAATATAATGTTTTATTATAGATTTGCTTTATACCCTTAAATACAGCCCGCACTTTGCCTTGTAATTTTGCTGTATGCTTTAGGTGCCAATAAAATACTGACAGGTGCCCGCTGATGCTTACAGAGAGAGAAAACAAGGCTGTAAAGTACAAAGGAGTTACAACTCGGCATTTTAGCTGAAAGGAGGAATGAATTATACCTCTGTTTTTTGTAAAACCTGGGTACCCACATGGCACAGCGGTAGGTGACAAAACTGAAGATTGTGAAAAATGGTCTTATCAACCCTTTTCCTCTTACTCTATAATTACAGATAAAAAGGGGAGAACAGCCACACAGTACATTACAGCCCACATACCTGGTTCTGACCACGTGATTGAAATAAACGAGATAATAATTACTAGGTTCCTGATTGAGCATTAAAGATTAGTCTTCAATAACTGTACATGTACTAAAAGTATGTTTGTTTTCCTTCCACATGACTGTGAGGAGCGAACTTATAAATAAAGTCCAATTTCTCACCTCATACTTATTCCAACTCATATTATTAAGTACAGTAGACATATTAACAAATCCCATTGTGGGTGGTAATGGACTAATTTGCATTGTATCATCTCCTACACGCCACTGTTCCCACATTTTTGTTTTATTACCCACTACTGTACCCTAGTGCCCAATATTTACAAAGATACTTGAAGTTGAATTTATCCTTTTTCTACCATGCTCAGTTGTTTCTCCTCTGTTCCCCATAGTCATGCGTTCTTCCACTACCACTACCCACATTTACATATCTGTTGGAGCCTGTCAGTATTTCATTAGTACCTTCTTCATACAACAGAATTACCTTGGCAGGGCTGTATTGTAAGGTGCTACTGTAGATTTTCCTCAAACATAGCTGCAGGATGTGCAAACCGTGTAGTGGAAAACATGTGTATGATATCTTATAATTTCTTTAAATGTTTTCTTGTCACTGAGAATCCACACACTCCTGAGGGCATATTTCTCTGCCTGCCAATTTTATTTTATTACCCAAGTCAAATTGGAATAGGGAAGATCATTAGTTAATTCTATTTTCTGTATGACATAAATTTCATGGTGTCATACAGTATACATGATATGAATTTTACAGTAAGTAATTAGATTCACTGTATACTAATTTGATCTCATTTCTGCTATGATGTCAATTTAAGAAAAAAAAAAAAAAAAAAAACGTGTTTCTTAGTGTGTTTCATGAACGTAATCTCTTCCTGTCTTCTGCTCACCCACAGTTGGATCAGAGTCAGTGAACCTGCTCTCTGTTGCTAAGTAACTCGTGACTCCATGCCAGCTGATTTTTTGGGAAAAATTTGGCATCTCACCACGGTGATGATACGAGGTTTTATTCTACAGAATGATTAACAGTGTGGTGCCCTCACTAAGCTAAACCCTGTCATTCTGACTGAGCGCCAGATGTTCAACTGTCTGCATGCAAGGAGACACACATCAACCCCGTAATACATGCACTTGGGTAGCCTATCTCTTCAACACACACACACACGCTCAGAGGACACCAAGAGCTGAGATTTATCTGTGATGTGATTAAGAGGTGCATTTGAAGAAAAGCTGTCCACTCAGAATATCACATTAAAGCCCAGCTAGACTCTCAGAAGCTGCATCGATCTACGATGTAAGCTACTGAGGTCCACCATAACCCAATATTGTACAGACAGACAGGGAGAGGGAGAGAGAGGGAGAGAGAGAGAGAGAGAGGGAGAAGGAGAAGAAAGAAGGAGAGAAACAGAGAGAGAGAGAGAAGGAGAAGAGAGAAGAATTGCTGGTCTACATCAGATAGCCTAAAAGCACCTAATTTTCAGTGTAAGATTGAGGTGGAGCAAAACACACCCACCATGCTGTGCGTGTGTGTGTGTATGTGTCTCTAGGCTTTGAACATGTCCAGTATAGAGTCAGTTGTGAAGTGAAGATCAGTTTCAAGGTCGTACATAAGTTGTAGTTCTGGTTAAATGTTACTGTTATAAACAGCTTAAAATTTCTGGTTATTTAACCCAGATGATAATCGTTCTCAGAGCTCTCTCTTCAGAGGAGTTTCCTGAGGCCTACTGTAAACACCAAACTTAAGTTCAGTAAACAGAAAAATGTAGATGAACTATTAACATTTTAAGATTTGGCAGCTTCTTTCATTAAACATGTTTCCTAATTATGTCAATAAAAATATAATTCATGCAAGCCATTTTTCAATTGAAGTAAACACAATATCTAAAGGCGACAGGCTGAAAACCGGTTGTACGGTATCTACGTCCATCAGTGTGGCTGAAGTCTGCATGCACATGGATGATCTATTGCTCATGATGTTAAGGCGTCAGTTAAAGAAACAATGGAGGCAGGTCACAGAACACCCACAACTCCCTGTGCAGCAGCAGCATACAATAAACCCACATCCCCACAAGACAACTACTGTACCCACCATTTAACCAGCTAATTACCTCACCGCACCATTTCCTACTGCAGTTGTGTAATAAGCGTTCACCCATGACAACGCCTCGCACCACTTCTCCTTAATTAACGCCCTCAAATAGCAAATAAATTGATGTGTGCAGACCAGTGCCTCCGCTATTGCTTGATTTTTTTTTCTTTTGGCAGGAAGATTTGGTGTGGGCTCATTGCACGTCATGCCATTTGTGTTTTTTGTTTTACCTTTATTGTTGGATTGTTAGATGTCACTGTGCCATTGCAACTCATTTTACATTCATACATTCAAGAAATTTCCATTATTACACAACTAAGAAGAACTTTCAAAATTAAGTTATATTATTTTTACATCATGATTCCTGCTTTTTCCAGCTTTTACATTTTACACTCCTTTTTTCACCCCACTTTCATTATAAAACTGTATCTCTACAGTATGTGCCATGCAAAACATCACCCCCCTGCTCCTCAATCAGTATCCATAATTAAGATCTACAGAAATATTATTCCCCATTTACCAAACTTTGCACTCTCATTCTCTGATATTTTTCTTAATTAGTACCCGTTTTCCATGCTTATCGTGTTCGCTCATTTTCCCTCATTTAGCATCCCTCTATCCAGCCTCATTATCTTCCTCTCACTTTCCATATTTCGCATGTCTCTGTTCCATCATTTATTTCTCCCTGCTGCCATTCGCTTCAGCTGCTAAACCTATCACTTTTTAATCAACATCGTCTAAACATTCACATCCAGGCACATGTTCTTCCCCCCATTCGGTGGCTCCATCAGTCTTTTTCCATCACCTGTTTATGACAGCGCTCACAACATTAACATCAGGGGGAATAATATTTCCCATCAACCACCTCCTCTCTCGTCTTTTCCATCTGTCCCTCTGCTGCATCCTCCAATCTCTCAGCGCCTCCAGTCCTCATATTGCCAACTCTCACACCTATTCCCCTTAATCAGCGTCTTATTAACAAGCAAAGGAATTAATGTCTCGGGACGTAATTATTCCCTATTTGCCATCTGCCTCCTCTTCTCCCCCTCCTTTCACTCAATGGCCCAATATCTCTCCATGACCCTGCTGACATAAGACAGCTTGAACAACTTGAGAATTGTATGTTTGGTAGTTGGAACCAAGCAATGTGATGGGTCAAAGCCGCAGTCATGGCGGAGATGCCTTGAAAACAGAGACCTGCTCCGCTACACCTTCTTCTATGCAGCCACATCTCCCAACTATGCACCGTCCTATCAGAGGGCGTAGCTAATTGTGACCTAAATTTTCATAAGCTTAGTGTGCATGTGAGTGTAAGAGTGTGTGTGTGTGTGTGTGTGTGTGAGCATGTCTGTATAAATGGGTGTTTTCATACTGTACGCACGTGTGAACTCATGAAAAACATTTTCCAGAACATTGTTAATCCTCATTCCCTAGAGACGGTAAAATACATGCTGGGATGGAAACTGTGGAAAAAGTGAGAGACACTGTTCACAGAGGCAAGAGCAAGATGTAACACAACATAAAAGACAAGGACATTGAGGTAAAGTTTTTTTTTTTGTTTTTTTTTAAACCATCTCAACAATTTTGAGACTCTGGATAACTTTAAATTTGACTCATTTAAGGAATAGTTCGACAGTTTCCGACATCGGTGTCAATCTTCCAGTCAAATTATTCAATAAATAAATATATAATAATAAAATAATAATAATAATAATAATAATAATAATAATAATAATAATAAAAGATAGAAAAAAAATAAACATATTTAATCTCAAATTCAACATTTATACTTTATATTGAAGAATAAAACATGAATTCTCCAAATGTGAACTGAATAATTTATAATTACTTTGTTAAAAACAAACAAACGGACAAAAACAGAGACTTGGTTTCTGGGTGGGTCTGTTTGTGGGATGTGGGCACATAATCTAAGTATTTTTTAAATCCTGTCTATGCCCCAGCTCCAGTGTCTTGACACACGTAAACAGGCTGTGTATGAGGGATTAGGGAAACGTAATAACAGAAGTTGCCACCTATGCATTTACTGTGACTCTTTAATAATGCATGTGAATTGCTTTTCAGCATTGCTTAGTCCTCTGATGTTATTATTGTTAATGAGGTGTTCACTACAGAAGTGAGCTGCACAACTGAGGCTTTGCAACACAGCGAACAGTTCCCATAATCACACGTGGTTCCTTCATCTCTGCAGAGTAATTGTTGCTTTATTGCTGCCAGGAAAAGGTCTGTGCCACCTTTTTAGTAGAAACGTGTACCTGCTACTGATTCCTACGTTCAATATTATAGGGCCACGAGCTAGTTAAGATCGCTGTTTAAAAAGAGTTCACTTCCTGGCATACACCCTAATGTCCCTTTGCCAAAACTGTCTCCATCAAAAGCTATTATACGAGTCTGAAAAGGCAGAGTGCCAAATAATCTGTCAGATACTTTCAGTATTTATGCTGCCTGTCTGTGAGTCAAAGAAGCACGCAGAGTAATAGTTGTAATGGCTGTAATATATTAAAAACACACACGTAGGCTCATACACAGCAGTCCCTTATTGACTTTCATTGATTCTGTGCGCTTTCGTTCTCGTCTTTGGGCTGTAAATCCCGGTCTATCTTTTAGTTATATCGCAAGACTGAAGAGGTCAAGTCCCGATCCCCCATTATTATACCTCCTCAACCTTGCCCTCAGCAAAAAGAGCCTGATGGTGCACGCATACACACACACATGCGGCTCCATAATTTACTGAACACAAGGCCAAAGCTTGGAGGAGCTTTTATTACTTGCCAATAATCATAATGTCATGTTGATGGACCAGGTCAATAACCTTGTGTGCTCTCTGTCTGTTTGACTGTTGCTCTTTCTCTCTCACTGTCTCTCTCTCTCTTGTGTCTCTTGTCTTCTTTTCCTGTTTGTCTCCATCTCCTCCGCACTTTGACTGCTTTCTCTTTATGATTCTGTTTGCCTTGCTTTGGGAAATTGTGTGTATTTGTATGTTGTTGGATAAACTGACGCCATTCACACTCAGAAAAAAAAAGAAAAGAAAACGCTTCCTCCTGCCTGTTTTGCTTCCTTCGGCTCTGGGAATATATATGTGTGTATGAGTCACACGTAGAAGTCATGAATTTATGAATGGATTTGTACCTGACATATGCCTGGACACACACATACAGACACACACCCACACACACACACACACACACACACACACACTGCATATAAATGGACTTTCTGTTTCTCCCTCTGAATTGGAAGCGCCAAGGTTATTGCCATGACAGCAAGAAAAGATGTTGCTGTGGTAACGCCTGTGTATCACACACACACACACACACACACACACACACACACAGAGATAACTTGAATATTTGGAAGGACAGTTCTCACAACTGATTGATAAATGTTTTTGTTTTTTTCCAGCATTGTTCACTCAGGTACACATCTGCAGTTTCTTTCTTACTTACAGGTGTCCGTTTTCAGCAGACTGTTTGTGCTCCTGAAGTACTGAGGGTTTTCTATCACTGGGATCTTGGTCATGCCGATGATTACGGCGTCTGGGCCCATCTCTGAGGACGAAGGAGTGTTGCTGCCATTGGAGACGTGGTGAAGAGGAGAGGCCGAGTCATCATCGTTACTGATCACCGAGGACGGTCCTAAGAGAGCAGAGAGATCGGAGGGGGAAAAGCATTGTTGAGTTTGTTTATCTTATCTTAATAGTGATCGAGAAAAAGATGGAAAAATGTTTCCACACACACGCCAACCATGTTAACAGCAAGGACACAAGAGAATTAATTATGTTGTTAAGTTGTTATTAGAAGAGATTGAGGCAATGAGATCATAAAGTGGGGAGGTTAAGCTTTTATTATCGATCATAACAGACCTCTAAGAGAAGGAGCAGGAGATGTCAGCCACATTTTACAACAGCACTTCTTTGATCATATATTATAAATGAGAAATCTGTTTGAAGTTGCGAGGTTTATTTCACACCAACTTCAGAAAGATTCCTCATACAATGACATAATCACTTTCTGTGTGTACTGTACAAACAAGTGCAATGACATTAATTCCTCTGAGAAATGATTGCCTGAGAGTGTACGCCATCATCCCCAATTGAACTGATTATCAAGCCTCAACCCCCGATGTCAGGCTTTTCACCCCAACTCTGACAGTGACTGTTCAGAGCAGCTATAATCGTTTTGCATGACACGTTGTACAAACCAATTTGTTTTGAGCATGTGAACGTCTGCCTGTGATCACAGAGACAGGCTTTGTAACTACGCAGCTGCGTACAGACCAAATTTAGAACTAATTCATTCGAATGAGGCCACTTCATTGGCTAAGGCAGATGCAGTGTCATCCAACAAGGCACTACACACCAATCTAATACTTGGAAGCGAACATTCCCAGTATATCACTTTGTAAAGCAAATGCTGTTTTTCTACTGGTCATTATGTAAAATAGTCCTTCTTCAGAAGATTATCAACAGTTGAAAAGTGTTTTTACTGCTCATAAGCTTCCTAACTCATCTTGTGTCCAAGACCTAGACCAGCAGGTCCTCAAAAATGCACCCCCTTGCATTATTTTACATAATGTATTTTGGAAAATTTCTAGGGGGCGCTGTTGAGCCATTTTGCCCCACCCATGTCGTACGACTTTAAAATACGTACATTTTCGCCAGTCCCTATGTGTACACCAAAAATCACATGTTTTCGAGCATGTTCAAGCCACCAAATATGCAATTTATTGTTGCTAAGAAGAATAAGAAAAATAGCAATTTCAATAGGGCCTTCGCCGCCTACAGTAAATACACCCCGATGACTGTAGATAAGTCAGGACACACCCACTTATACCAATTGTTACAAAAGGAGGTGGAGGGAGCTACATCATTGGGCCCACCTGAAATCCCCAACTTACAGGGCAACACACAAAAGAGGTTACACAAAGCCTGGAGTCAAGTCATCCATGACAACGATATTGCTTTTAGGAAACGTGGATGAGCAGCACCAGGAGCAGCGCTCGTTGAGCTGACCTAGATGTTTGGATGGGGAGAAATTTGCAACTTTCAACGGTAAATGAGTGACTAAGCTCATAAGAGTCCCATTAGAAGGCACCTAGGTACAGCACTTAGTCAGATGTGGTTCATTGATGGGACATTTATTTAGGTCAGGTTCTGCTGCATTTAATGATGGAGTCAAAAAAGAGAGCAATGAAAATGTATCTCTACAAAGCCAGAGGGTAACCAAGGAAATCACTGTATACCTTCAAAAAGACAAACGACAAGAACCCAGAAACCTGGAGGAGGAAAAATAAGCTTTTCTGTGTCAAAACTCAAAACTCAGACCTCTCTGTTTCCATGTTAGCATAAGACCTCTTAGTTCATGTGTCATATAATGTTTTTGTAAGCCAAAAATAGATTGACAACATGAAGCTGAAGAGAGTGAAAACACAAGAGGTGGGATGGTGTGTGAGTCACACACTGAGCCCAACCCTTTTACAGAAAATAGTTTGTTTTGGCAAGAAGACGGAGGTGTGATTAGTTTCCAATTAAGACAGACAAAACAGCACATGACGCTGATTCCATGTTTGTCATTTGCAGTAAACCGCCATGACATTGTTGCTAATTTTCTTTACGTTTGCTGTAAGTCGAATGCCAAAGCAAACAAACAATATCCATTTTATCCGCACACAGACTATGGCTAACATCAGGTTCTCATCCTCTCATGTAAAGATCAACACACATAGAGATAAAGCTACAAATACTATAATGATCTTTGCTCTATACTTATGATATTAAAGGAGAAGCCCACATCCATATACTGTACCTATAGTTACATTGACAGAATCAGAATCCTTTTACCGGCTTCAAATGAACCTCACATGTCAATTTGACACAAAATGAGCGGTTCATTGCAGCTTCCAGTGTAGCTGATGTGCAGTAGGGGCGTTAGTCTCAGTACAGTAGCTTTCACTTATCAAACTGAATGATCTCATTCAACAGCAGGAAAACTACAGTACAGTACTGTATATTGATGAGGAATGAATTCTGTTCAGCTGCCTTAGATTCAGTCCTGCTAGTCCTGCCATTGTGTATGCTAGCTCATGATATGTTCACCATCCTACTCAAATGTAGGCTGATTTCAAGTGGCCAGACGTTACTTTTTACGCAGTTTCAGCTTTGATGTGTGATAAATGACGGAGCACATCTTCATGTTTGTGTGTGTAGTAATGAGTATGCGACTGTACTGTAGGTGTGGTCTTGTTTCATGATAACAAAGCTTAAGAGCTTACAGAGATTGGAAGACATATGCCAAAGCGGTGACATCTTCACAGTCCCATTGGGCAGAGTAAAAGGTAAAAGGATGCAGGGTAATGGCTCCGATGAATTTTTCATTCCCTTATTTCCTTATTTTTGGACTGGCTTGTATTTTTGTAGGCCCGTCATCATGGCGTCATTTCAACTCCACCCGAGTTTTTAGTGCTAGTGCACAAAATGAGAACATGCAACACTTGTAATCACTCAGGTGCATGGAGGGCTTAGTCAGTAACTTCTTTTCAGTGCAAGTGCTGTGATAAAAGCATGTGAGTGATCATCTATTTGATGCTTGTGACTCTGTAACGTCACGTAATGTATCATTTCCTCTCTGATTTTGGATGATTTAGCAGCGTGAACAATGACACGTGCATGTTTGTGTGTGTGTGTGTGTGTGTGTGTGTGTAGGTGTGCAAGACTTGTTTAAAGACCATAATTGGATGCTTCCTAGTCTTGGTCTTTCATCAGCTTTTCAACACGTGTCAGTTTGAGAAAAATAGCTGGAACAGGCCAGAGCATGTCTGGTCACAGACATGGAAGCGTTATCCAGCATTACACACTCACACTCCGCACAGGGAGTGAGGACAAGGAACAGTGCTTCTTCTAGACCTCTTCAAGACACAAGTATAAGCCTGCAAACACTGTATTATGAATTGAGATTGATTTCCCTTGAGCATAAAATACAGCTGATATATTCCCTCTCCTGGTCAGTTGTGCTGAATTATAACACTGGTTGACATTGTTCATTTCCTCTGTCCCTGGCCTCATATCAGGCACTACTGCTGCTGACAGGCCTTGATTAAGAGGGAGAAACTGAGAGAGTTTGTTTGTGTGCGAGGATGTGACTGTGTGTGTCTGTGTGTGTGTGAGATAGAGAGAGAGAGAGTGCGTGTGTCTAAAAGAGCTGGCGTGTGTGTGTGTTGGTGACTCGTGAGGATTGAAAAGGCCTTGAGAGAGAAGAAGAATGGGAGCGAGAGCACAATAGTTTATTATTTTGTGTGAAGAGATGTTCAAGCCTAGTGTGCTGTGTGTGTGTGTGCATGTGTTATGTTACCAATCATCGAAAATCAAGTTTTAGGGTGAATTAAAAATATTCTCTGTGACTATCGCTTGTGACCAAATGCTAATTTTCACACGTTACAAACTATTGATGTAAATCACACATTTGATATTAACATTATTGCTATTATTACCATTATTGATACATTTTATGTGTGTTTAGGACAAAAACTTATCTTTATAATTGTGCTGTAGGACTGAATTTGTAGTGTATTTCATCATTTGCATGTGTTTTTTTTTTTTTTTAATATTTCTTATTCAGTGCAGGTGTTGTGAAGATGTTTTGTGAATTTGCAACATGTTGTGTATTTGCATGTGTTTTCTGTGGCAGTATGTTGGGCTCTCAGGGCCTCCATAGCCTTTATCTCAACTAACAAAGGGAGAAAAAAACCATGATGCACATGAGAATTCAGGTTATTGTCTGTCAGCATGTGTGTGTGTGTCTGTGTCTGTGTGTGTTTGTGTGTGTTTGTGCTGGGAGGGGCTGAAGATCATTAACACAGAGAGGTCCCAGGGTCAGATCGTTATAAATACCGTTAAGCCGAGGGGCAACAGGAGCCTGTGTGTGTGTGTCTGTGTGTATGAGACGTGCAGAGAGGTAGAGGTGGCAGTGGGCCCACAGGGAGTGACTTGGTAAAAGGGGGATGAGAAGCTGTGGGAGATGAGAGGCGGCTGCAGGAAGAGAGAGATGGACAGGAGAGGTGAAGGTGTAAGTGGGGTCAGGTCACGACTCACGACCCGACACTGTTAATGGAACTGATGTTTAAACTGGTGGAGACTGGTGGGGAGAAACCTGGGTTAACAGTCAATAAATTACATTGCCTTGCTTTCAAAGTTCAGGTCATGAGTGAGAGGGAGTGGCAGGAGGATGAACATTAAAACCGCCAATTACTGCATCTTAGCGCTTTCAAGTCTATTTGTCTTTTTAACAACAGGAAAAAGCAGTGTGTTGTGACCGTTTAGCTTCATGAGACACCGCTCTTGTGAAGTAAATGTGGGGAATTCAAAGGGAAGTGTTATAGATTGTGGATTTTATTAACAGAGGATTTCATTTATGGGCAGCTTGGGTCTTGTATTTTTTTTTTGACATATTGGTAATAATGACACTGGACTCAGCAAAGGAAGCAGGAAGTGACTGCAACATCGCTACAATGCAGTCCTACTGTATAGTAAAGTCCAACCAATTCAGCAGGTTAGCTACTACCAAAGAACTAATCCCTAATCATTCATTAATAACCCCTCGTTTGATAAGAACACAACTGTAAGTGCTGTAAGACAAGTTTAAGAAGCAGAAAGTCACAACATAAACTCTGACAGACATTTAAACAAATATTTTGATTACTTCATTTCCTTGCATGTGTGTTTGATCATTTAACCGCTTGGTGCTCTGTTTGTGATTCGCAGTCTATGCTTCTGCCTATTTGCAGCCAATGCACCTGCTGGACAGATGTGAGCTGGAAATAATGAAACATACACACCAAACGTGTATGGACTGTTGTCTCTTGTCTCCATACATTATCAATTGAAGTCACAGAGCCTCACTGTATACTGTATATATGCAGATTTACATAAATTACTTCCACTGAGGTCATGTTTGTGTCCATGTGTGTCACTGAATTGGCCTGATAAGTAGTCAGTCATACTCTTCAAGTCCACATGGCTTGTTCTCTTAGACATTTATATAGAGGGCTAGAAATGAGCAGATGTTTCAGATGTAAGTTAATAATAATAATGATAAAATAATAATTAAAAAAACAAAAACAACATTGAACCTTATGGAGACAAAAAATACTTAAAGTGCACAGGGCTTCCAACTTACTGTATAGAGGAGCAATGCAGCTAATACTCTAATACAAGTCTTTCCATTGCTGCCAGCAGGACAGAGCCAACTGTAGCAAGATGTGAGGACTTAAAATTGAATCCCATAATTCATCCAAAATCCAACCTTGAAGCTTTCTGCACAAACTCAGACATATTCCAGCCGTTGCAAAGAACTTGGGCCATGGTGAAGCTACCGGAGCTACACATACAACAAGTTAAGCAGTGTTACACATGCTATGATATGAATATGCCCATATGGATGGACGGTCCATCCTTTAACTCTTTCAGTTGTTACTGAGGCGCCGGTGTTGTTGTGAGGGCCTGAGGGGCTTCAGGCTCTGGGCCAGAGCAGGAGTTTTATGGCAGGAGTCTTACACCGGAGCAGAGTTAAAACAATGACTGAGTGACTGTATCAATCTCTTTTAGGCTCTCCGGGTGCACCTCAGACAAACAGAAGCCATTTACTGCTGGATGTTGCTCAGGGCAATGGACGAACAGGGGCTATTATGGGATTTAAGGGCATCAGGACCTGTCAGTCAGTTTGTTAAAACAGCTGGGTTGTCTTATGCTCGGAGAAGAACAGCAAGAACAGTTGTTGTAGCAGATAATGGTGGATTTGATGATTTGAGCTTACTTTATTGGTGGTGGTCCCAGAGGTCAGACTGTGAGATTGGTCAATTAACAGGGTTTGGACACTTTCAATTCAGAAGAAATGGACAATGTGGACATCTGGTACAAATCAGCAAAAACAAGCAATTGTCAATCTTTTGTTTGGGTTGTGTTCTTGGCTCTAGTTGCTGAATGAATATCATGTGGCACAGCTGAAACTACTTTTCATAATTTCACAGGCACAAACACTTGGCCACATTTTCAACTTGGCTAATGTAAAAAACATTGCCTGTTGATGAAAAAATAACTAGTTACAAATTAAAAATGCAGTAAATTCCCTCATGTTAATCTTCTCGTTCTGTCTCGTTTCAATGTTTATTGGAATTGGTCACTAGGATTTCAGTGCAAGAGCAGGACTGCTGCCTCCACTGACCCCAAAGGCCTCGGTGACCCCTCGAGCCCTTCACAATATGTGCAAACACACACACACACACACACAAACGCACGCGGATGACTGGTAACATAAACCCCATGGTCTCTAAATTTCGCTGTCACCCCACTGAACACAGGAAGTAATTTATCGATCCAGGATGAAGAGGAATGGAGGGATGAAGTGGAGAGAGACAGACAGACGAGAGACAGGAGACAGAGGGGAAGTTTAATAAAGCGTAAGGAAAGAAGAGCAGCAGATTCACCGAGTGGCTGGCTGAGAATGAATTCCAAAAAAATAAAAAAATAAATCTGGAGGAAAATAGTAGAAGTGTAAATGAGATTCAGCTTCTTTTAAGGAGCACTCGTTGGTTTGAAGTGAGGAAGGTCTGAGGTGGAAAAGAGTGATGTGACATGTGTCTGTGCACCAATCAGGAAGCAACATCTGAACCACTTGTGTGTTGTGTTGCCTTCAATCTAATCAGATCAAACAGAAGCAGATCACTGTTTCTGTGTGTGTGTTAAACTCTACTAATTTGGATGTTTGACCAAACTTAAACTGTGGTTACTGCTTATTTGATCTTCAAACAATTGGATAAGTGTCTGCATGAAAGCACAGCT
Organism: Trachurus japonicus; assembly: GCF_045865225.1. Classification (NCBI taxonomy): domain Eukaryota; kingdom Metazoa; phylum Chordata; class Actinopteri; order Carangiformes; family Carangidae; genus Trachurus; species Trachurus japonicus. The sequence goes on along the minus strand of NC_140915.1, from coordinate 22,805,643 downwards.
TGAACAAAAACAAGAGCCCTCCTACATACACTGTCTTGCTGGTCTATTAATCTATTCACAGTGTTGTGGTCTGTGCTTTATTCTGTCTGCTTCTCATTCTTGCATTCGTGAGATTTACATTTATCTACATCAGCCACAAAAAATAAACATTAAAATGATCTGCCCTTAAATTCCACATGAGTGCATCTCCACAATATGCTTAAAAGGCTTTTCCCTGGACACTTTTGATTTTCGTTTTTCAAAGAAGAGAAACTGAAAGATGTTATTCATCAGGGGAAAAAAGCCAATTACAACTTCTTCAAGTTCATCCAAGTTCATGTCTTAAAATGTCTTGTTTTGTTTGATTTAACATCCTCTCCCCTCTTTGTAATGATCAACAAATGGATTCATGAATTGACAATTGCAGCTCTATATTTTATTCTATGACATCTATCAATAATAAGCTTTACCTATCACTGTACAAACTAAGAGAAACAATTGAAATACTAACAAAGAATTGATTGTATGTTTCCTGTGTAGAGGGGCAAGGACAAACAAAAATGAGAGAGCAGAGACACCAAGGGACAGATACAGTGGATAGAATTTCCTCTACACTGCAGTTAGGTAAATGTCCATGAATCTGCCTGTACAAGCCAGAAATCCTCCTCCTCTCTGGCCTAATGCAGAGGCCTATCACATTCCCCTTTCCTCTGTTCCATCCTCCGGTAAAAATAGACATTTCCTCTTCTCCTCTCTCTCCCTCTCTGCTTCTGTCTCAAATCTCTCATCTTCATGCATATGTCTACCACCCTGCTTTCTTTCGTCATCCTCTTCTATTTTTCCCACATCCTCCTCTCTGTTATGTCCTTGTTGCCCCCACAGTCAGATTTTTTCTATAAATAATATTCAACCCACATTCACCTTCTCATATGACACACTAGTGGGGAGGATGCTTGTTTTGCCAAGTTGAAAAAACGTGTTTTTTTTTTCAACCCCTCACTGTTAATAAATCAAATCAGAAATTAATGATGATTAATATATCTCAATATTCTGAATCAATTGAACCGACTGTGGAGGAAAGTAAAATAATAATCCATTTACCGTACCTCCTGAAGTACAAATCATTTCCACTTCTGTTGAATATTTCCGTTCATGCCATTTTATACCTAAAATATTATTATAGCTCCTTGGACCTAAAACAGTTAAGTTCAATTGTGACGGTGGGAGCTCATCACTCACAGCATCATTGTCAAAGTATTGGAAATTCTTGCAGATGTGCAGTACTAATGGAAAAGCCATACTAAATGACAGTAATGACGATTACATATTATTGCTTCCTACAGTCAAGAGATGGACTGAGAAAGCGAAGGAGGGAATAAAAAGATGATTTACAGAGAAGAGGAAGAACCACAAAAAGAGGATTTGGATGCTGCATTGATTTCAAAGCCAGAGTGGACACAGATTTATTCGTTTTCATTTATTTTGCCTGACTGAGCCTTTTGTTCCTGATAAAGAAAGGAAAACTCGGTTTAAAAAAACAAAACAACAACAACTATGCATTGACATAGAGACGCACGCCTAAAAGCTCTTGCACTTTCAGATGAAAAAGACACATTTACACACAAGGGACGCCAATAAATGATTTCTTTTATTGAAAAGAGAAAAAAAACCCTGTCTTTCTTCTGAGGAAGGAAATATCTTTTTCAAATGAGCCTTTTAAGCAATTATACAGAACAGTCTCTTGAACGCAGCTTTAATGTCAGTTTATGGAAGAGGATCACGGCCTAGAAGTCCTGCTAACTAGAAATGTAGCTATTTCTTTCGGTTTAGCTTTGTGCTTAATGCTGCCCATGACATGACTTACAATTCACACATGTTTTTGTATCCTGACTGTGGAGAGGTATAAAGGTCATCATTGTGCAATTATGTAAATGTATTTTTCTCTGTAAAAATGCAGGGTGATGCTTTACGGATGTTGCTGCAGTTAAGGGACAGACCGAGACACATAAAAAAATGAGGTACAGTAATGTGTGTAACAACCACAAGATGATAAATGGTCACTTGATAATAAAACAATAATACTGTGTAACAGAATGTCCAAAGGAAATAAAAAGGACAAATAAAATAAAGATAAAACAACATTCACTTTCAAAGCCTACAGTATTATACTGTTCTGTCCCAGTGTTAGCATTTTTTCATATTATAGCTCAAACATCTTAAATACAAGAAAATCTAAAGTTTGCGATTAACAATGGTTGAACAATCAATCATAAACTATGTACAATTGTGTGCGAAAAAGAAAAAGAAAAATCAAAGCAGTTCAACCCTAAAATGAGCCTAGCATCCTCGAACTGTAAGGATTTACAGGACAATAACTCATAGCTTCTGAATTGCAGTGTGCTGTATTCTGTTTAGATGTAAGGACGAACAACGACTACTTAAACCCTACGTGTTAGAACAGAGATAGATAGTTGCCTGTAATAATTCAGTATTCAGCTGAATTATTGAAATATAAAAAATATATAACACACAGTTAATTGAAGCCCTCAGTTTAAACAAATCCTGATTAATCTTGTGTAGAAATCAACCATTTAAAGGAAGAGTTTGACATTTGGGGAAACGCAGCAGCCATTTAGCTTAGCTTAGCACAAAGACTGGAACAGGAACGAACAGAGCTAACTGGCTACATCTAGCTCTAACACAAGCCACCTACAGTACTAGCACCTGTAAAGCTCATGAATGAACCCATCACATCTTGTTTGTTTAATCCAACAAAAAACCAAAGTGTATTTCACAAAATATCCATTTAATATTCCAATTCCTTTAAGCTGTGGACACAATAAATGTCATTTTAACCTTATAAGCCTGTTATTTAGGCCTCTAGCTCAGTTCATTCTCATCAGTAAGTTTAAATACTAGTCATGTCACATTTGGTAGCTGCTTTAATCATGTGTGGATGATAAAATCCACTTTGCACTAGTATGCAGACAAATGTGCTGCATACCTTAGAAATGATTTTGTCATAGTAATTGATCAGGATCTAAGCTGCTATATTTCTATGTAAAAAAACAAAAACAAAAACAACATAGCTTCAAGTTCACACTTAGAGCAACAGCCGCAAATCTGAACTGAAAACATTACATTCATGTTGCTGAAGAAGCTAAAATGTTTGAATATTTCATAAACAGACTGTTGAAACGTCTGGATGAAGTTTTCTTCTGTAATTCAAAACACACACACAGACACACACTTTGTGTCTCAGTCTGTCTTTCCGTCTGTCTTAAACATACACAGTCTGATCTATACACAAACACACTGTCCATGTCACCACAGACACACAAACACACACCCACATAACCCAATCTTCCCCCCTCCATTCACTTTGACTTTTATCATTAATTGCCTCTGGGTTCTTTTTAATTGATTTTGTTCACCTTTTGTTTTTATTTATTAATTTTGTTGCATTTTTTAAACATTATTCACTCTAAGGGGTTTTTGATGTCATTTGGTTTCTGATGCCTAATTACCAGTTTGGCAGATTGATTATTTTTTCCCTTTCTTCTTAGCGCCAAAGGGATTGTAATATGGGGTTTTCTTCTAATTATGAGCTTTTCACTCTTCTTGTATGAATACGCAAGTGAACTAAACCTTCAAACTAAACTGACTGTAAAAGTTCAACCAATCAAATGCTCCCATTTGCTGACAGTTTCATAATTCTCCTATTTAATACAATCAGTCTAATGGTACAAAGGCTTCAGAGAGCTTTGGGAGTGCATTTCAGTGTTACACTGACCTATCATTTCCCTGGGATTAAAACACCATATATTTCTCAGAAGTAATTTAAAGGCATTCAAAAATCACTCTAGCAGTAAAGAAATGAACATTTAAACTGAAATATGTAAAGTATAAACACTATGTGCAGTTTAAACACCATGGTCAATGAACACCACTTAAAATGTGGGGTTTTTATACATCAGTGAAAGTGCACGGCCCCCTTTTTCCTTATTAATGGAAGTAGAGGCTACTTAAGAGCACATACTTCAGATAATATGATTTGAAAACATCAGCAATCTGAAAAACTGAAAATAAGATGGTACTTTTCTTTTTTCTTCCTCCGATTAAATTTACTGACCACTTTGGCTGTCTGGATTTGGGATAAACAAGGTTGTACTCTATTAAACTGTGACTTCTTCTCTCACACCAGTGTCTGAACCCTGGAGTTTTCTTAATCAAATATTCCGCATTCATCTGCCCTGACCTCAATCTCAGCAAGCGCTATGCATTTTTCTATATATTTATATACGTGTGTGTGTGTGTGTGTGTGTGTGTGTGTGTGTGTGTGATAACACAGAGTCATCCCACTGACTTCACATGTGCAAGGAGGGTGGACCGCATGAAGTAAAACTCTACCTATATGTGGACTTGTCATGCATAAGTGATGCACTTAAGTACTCAACATGTGCATGCAATTATTAATTTATGTGTGCATTTGTGAATATAAGGATCCATCTGTCTCCATAATGTAACTGAGATGTATCACATTGTATCTGTTCCTGTTCCTCTAAAACATGAACACATTGAAGAAAGTGCATTAACCTTTTAGATATAGTTATGCTCCATGCAGCTCAAACTGAACAGGATATACTTGTATGTTTCTGGGTCTCTTTCTGAACTATGTGACAGTGTGAACATGTGTAGTATTATAGACAGATGTGCATGCATGGCTGCATCTGTCTTTCAGAGAGGAAAGGTGGGTGGGAGGCAAGTGATGATTAATTTAACAGAGACTTCAATTTATGATCTTGTGTTTTTCACAAGTGTGTGTGTCTGTACTGGATCCTGAAATGGTGTTCACTATCTTCCCTAATAAGTTACAGACAGGGAGGGCAAGTAACATCTTAAACATCTTGAATGATAAAAGTAACCCCCCCCCCCAAAAGGAAGTTGCAGCCAACATCTTTTGATTTATTGAAGCACAATTTTTCAGTATAACTGTGCGGCTGGCAGGGGAGTCTGAGGAAAAGAAATCTGTTTCATGGCGGATGTGTGGGATGTTTTGACAGGTGTAGTGAATACCTGCAAAACTAATTTGATGGTTATGTTTAAGAGCGCAGTAGCTTCCAAACTGTGAGGTAGTGTGCTCTGCCACTCCTGGTGTTAACAGTCTGTTAATAAATAATTTCAGCAATCTGTCCAACTCTTCACATAGATCTCCTTTTTAGCATTAAGATGCACATAAAAACGAGCTGATTGGAAGTGAAATCAGCTCGTTTTCTCTCAGACTCATTCACATATCTCTGATCACTTTTATTACTTAGCTCTAACTGTGACTTGCAGCAGCGCAGGCCACTCTAACGGGAGGATGCTGCCAAATTCAAACAAAATCGCTTTTCTTCTTCAAAGCCACTTTTTCTTCCCCGTTCACAAAGTGGTATTGGTACTCACTTTAATGAGCCTTCTTCAAACTGCTCTGCTCTGTTCTTTCAGTTCAGCAGGATCACTGAGAGCCAGCGCGACGGTTGAATGTCTCTGTGTTTGGATGTGGTATACAGACGATTATTATACGCGGAAATAGAGGGTCTAAACAGGGATGACGGTCTGAAAATAAACAACACAGCTGTGTAGTTTGCACGAAGATGATCTGGGATGAGCTGGGTGAGTGCTCAGGTACAAAATCAGCAGTAGTGTGTGTGTGTGTGTGTGTGTATGTGAACAGAGGTGGGAGGCATGTGAGTATTTGGGGAAGATGTAGGTTAATGGCTGTCTCTGTCCCTCCGATCTGAATTATTCATCCAATGGGAGGCTTTTATGTGTCTCTGAAGAATCTCTCTGATTGGTTGACCAAGCTGCTGCACCCCAGAGCTCTACCTGCTTCTTCTACTTTTAGAGATTCATAATGGACACTGTCCACCTGAGCTCTGTGTGTGTGTGTGTGCATGTCTGTATGTGTCTGCACAATCTTGTAACCCCCTACAGAGACTACTCCGTTCATGTCTTATACATGTTTTTGTTTTGTTGGTTGGATATGTGGATGCCCCTCTCCCTTATCGTCCCCCTTTCCCATTTTCTCCCTCCTATTTTCTCCCCCACCCTCAATTCTCTCTCACAAACACACACTCTCACACACAAATACTGTACACACACACACACACACACACACACACACACACACACACACGCACACACACGCACACACAAACACAAGCAATCTTTCTCTCTTTCTCCTAGTCTCTTGTGTGTCCGTCTCGGTTAACGTGAGACCACCTCCACTGGGATGTTCTGAAACAACACACAGCCTGAAGGGAAACACAAAAAACATAAATAATAACAAAACCAAAGACAACTGTAAGAAAAGAAAACAACATAACTGTGAAATAATAATAATAATAATAATAATAATAATAATAATAATAATAATAATAATAATAATAATAAAAGGTTACAAGAGAGGTCAAGTAGCTATTAGTGTCAGTACCACAGAGAATTGTGTTGCTTAGTATTTGTTATAAAAGTTGTTTATTAAATGTTATACTGAAGGGAGGAGAAACAACTCATGTTTTTTTGTTTGTTTGTTGCTTTATGCTTTCATAACTGTGCCATTTAGACATGTTAATCCAAGATAAGCAATGTTCTCAGGGAATTAATGTCAGTCTTTCATCTACAGTTATTTGTTAATGACCTTGTGTTGTTTCTCCACCCTTCATGCAGCCAAATGTAGGCGACTGTGAGTAAAACATTTTGTAGGTTAAGAAATCTAGTATTAGAACAGAGAGGTTTGGTAAAATAACCGCATATCATTCACAACACACCAGATTTTTTTGTTGTCACTATGTTTGAAAATCTAATACAGTATTTATCATATCTGGTATCAACTATACTGTAGGCTTGGAAACAGTGGCTCCATGTGCACACACAGGACACAAGAGGCTACTATGGTAGTTTCTGTCTGACAGTGTCAGTGATGAGGTCAGATGTATGGTTGTGTTAAGACCATTGTGATCCAGTTTTAGCTCAGTTAGTTGAGGTCCATATGAGTGGGATTGTAAATTGGTGCACCCTTATACTGCCAGTTTGAAAAAGTGAAAGTCCCACGCAAACAGCACTGCAGGGAACAAACAGGCACTCGAAGGCAACACCAGGAATCACCAGCCACGCAAGCATCGAGGTTTAGGCACAGTATTACACTGCAGTGAGGGCTACAGTAACACGCTGATATATAAAGCAAATATATTCTATTTTATGTAACAGTCAATAGTAAAGGTAATTGTAAAGCAGCCAAATGAGATCTAACCAACAGGTACAGACAAACCTCATCAAGAAACTAGGTGAGCCTGGTTGTTGTGCTAGTTGCACTAGTCCTCACATCCTACACACCATCTGTGTGTGGGACAGTGTCTATATATATATTTACAGTATGTATCAGTACTTTAACCAAAAGCACAGTAACTGAATTTTTTTTATAGATCAGAGTAGCTTCACAATGAAGTCCCTACTTGTTTAAAAATACAACGATTGACTCACAGTAGTGGTAAAGTGGCCTTTTACCAAAACATGAACAATAAACTCATTGATTTGAACTTCACTTTATAGCACTCAGGCCTCCCACCACAACCCAGTCAATGGCCACATTCATACCCAAATGTATTGTTACCTCAAACAAGAAAACACAAAGGGCTGTTTAACATATGGAACTGTTTCAGCTTTTTGCCACATCTATGTGCAAACACACAAACACACAAACACACACTGTATATGATTCATAAAAGATAATCAGCTGCATGCTTTAGAAATTGCAGGCTGAGACCAACACCTGGTCCGTCACTGGGGGGCGAGTCTGTGCCAGCCAAACATAACAGCCTTATCTGTGCCGGAGGATTATGTGTACATTACCAACCTGTCAGTTTATGACAGAGACTGAGCCAGCCAAAAGAAAAAAGAAAACCTGTTGGCTGAATCTGACATTAATGTTCAAATACATTCCAAATATCTGAGTGGAAATAAGAAATGTCACCAAAAAAGAAGGAGAAAAAAAAGTTTGTGTGAGAGAGAGAAGTGAGTCATGTCTGGCAAAACATCAAATGGCTGAACGGGGAGCGATAGAAACACAGTAGAAAGAGAATAAAAGTCAGATTCCAGGTGTGTCACAGCAGTGGTTTCAATTTAATTCCATGTAGCAACCTTATGTCCTCAGGGTCTCTGTTACATCTCAACTGATTTCTTGCTGCAGCACTTCAGATGTCTAGCTATAGAGCAATGAAAACAGCACTTCTTCTCATTAGGACTACACTAATTGTTTGCCTTTGTACCTCCCACTGTGTTTTAGAACGATTGACATTCAAGCATTTAGTTTAACAGTGGAGGTTCTTGTCTTAGGTATATGTCACCTTTCCCAGAGTGGGAGTTAAGAGGTCTACAGCTCCACTTCACTTTCTGTAATTATTGAAAATATCCTATACTGTAGCATTAAGTGCCTGGGGCTTTGCTCAAGAGACATATTTAATGAAGGAACGTAAACGTGCGGGTATAAAACTACGATTTTTTACCTTAAAATCTGATAAGACTGATAAGGGTGTACTTTGTCCCAATTTTAAGAGACAAATTGTCCAAGTGGAATAAACGCTAAACTGAGACAGATATACAGGACGTACTGTAGAGCAGTATTTTCCAAATTCGGACTCTACAATATGAGCATGGCAACAAGGTAATTGTTTAAAAAAATAAAAGGAAGGTAAACAGGTAAGTCGAATGCCCATTCAATAACTCAAACTTTCTATCTCAGGTCATAAAGAGCACACAACTTTCTCTGTGAATGTTACAAGTGAATAATGAGGTGCAGATTTGTTCACTAAGGATTTAGTGTAATTTTGCATGGGCTATGGGATGAAGTCCTTAAATTAGACTGAAATAATTAGTGTAACTCCTGTAGCTCCTATCCAGAAACTAATGAGGACCAGGGGTTAGGAGAGTCTGGGATAGTGGTGATATCCATCCTCCATTAGCATCTGTGTTTGCTTGGTTTGAAAAACAGCACTAATGAATAAACATGCAATACTGAGGGATGCACCCAGATTGTGTTTTATCACACAGCAGCTGAAAACATGCGTATTATTGTCTTGTCCCGAAACAATTTCACCACTGCCGCTGCAGGTCTGAGGAAGACGGATGTGTAATTAGGCAACTTGCACAGTGGAAATAAAGTCGGACCAGGCGAGTAATGGTTGAGTCGTCTGTCAGGGCAGGAATGTAAAGGAGAAAACCATTCGAGGCAGCTGACAGTTTATGACTGAGGACACGGTGATGCGAGCCAAAAACAACAACCTGCTTTCCCCTTTAAGCTGCCTGTGCCTCATCATTTCTGCTTAGTGGAAGCTGAGGCAGAAATTTGTAGATTGGCAGTAGACGAGAACTTAACAAGACAAAACCAACAAACTCATCACTAATACTCATTTTAGTGCCACTACAGGCAGTGACCGTGGAGACAATACCCACACAGTGTGGTCCCCCCGAAGGCTTCTTGAGATTCCTGACTGTGCAGCCGTCACACAGCCACCTCATAACAAAACCACCAGAGACCCTCTTCCAGCCTCTAATTTGTACCAAGCTGCTAAGATGCACTGATTCAGCTGAATACTTGTGTGTGTTGGCGGTGTAGCCTTGGTGGATAAACAATCCCAGGACACGGCGGAGGAATGCAATATCAGAGCAGTTTATTGGTATCACAGGAGGTTTCCATGTGATGGTTTATGCATTTAACAAAGCCAGAACTGGGTCAGGGCTCAGATTCTCAAAACCAATATCAGTCCAGAAAAGTTACAGTACAGGTTCAGACTAGACTGCACAATGTTAAGTGGATTGAAATATTGTTGATGCCGGAAAGTAACAGACATCACTGAGCTCACCTCATTCCAACTTTCAGAGGTGAAGAGGTTAAGTCGCCAGAACAAACTAGAAGTGAAAACCTGCTGTGGTATACAGCCTGAACAGAGCAACACCACTGACGAAAACACACATCTGGTCATATCTGTGTGTTGTCCATTTACTTTCTGTCCTGTAAAGTTGTCAGCTTTCTATATAAAAGAGCAGTAACTCCTGCACTGTTGCTCTGTTGTGAATATAAACAATCTGATAGTAAACCTGCATCCTCATAATCCGACTTCATGATCACAGTTGTAAATTTAGAAGAACGGAGCCAACACAAAAAATATTCACTGCACTCATACTTCCAGCTCATATATTCAACTATATGAATCATTGGCCACGTGCTGAGCGTTTTGAACAGTCCTGTTACAGGGTGTCAGATGTTGAATCATTTGTAGCCTATAGCTACAGTGGCACTGACTGGTCCCTGTGTGGATTTTCTCCCTCCACCTCATACTGTGGACCAGTAGCACCTGGTGAGAGGCTCACAGCAGCAGCTGGCTGGACATACTGTTCAATATTTCAAAACAAACACATTTTGCCACCTGCTGTGTCAGATTTTTGATGCCCAGTATCTCAAAAGCAGCACACCTCCCTGATTTAAAGTGCAATTTCATCCTCAAAAATCCAAATCAATGTCACGTCTGGCTGCCAATCATCCCTGCGGTCCTTGTAGGAGGAGTGAGGACGGATTTTCACTCTATGACTCACAATCATAAATAAAGCCAGTAAATGGGGCAAAAGATTTCTCAGCTGGTGGCATCAAGCTGCAGTAATGAACACTGGCTTAACGATTTGACGTCTTTTGTCTGCTCCATCTCAGTCTCGACTGCTGACTTTAGTCAGTCCCAGGTGTCGCTTCATGTTGCCACGTGTGTGTGTGTGTGTGTGTGTGTGGCTTACTCTTTTGTATGTGCGTCTGAAGGTAGTGATTCACTCCTCTCCCAGACTCAGCTAGTAATAATGATTTAGTTTTAGAGCAGCGCAGGTTGGCAATGACGTAGGTTGCCATGGCAACAGCATGCAATGGGCAACGGAAGTCGACCATGTCACGCTGCAGACCTTCTGATAACTACACACACACAGACACACATCTTCCGTCTGTATCTCCCAAACAGACTTGCTTTTTGTCTCTCACTTTCTCACTCCCTCCCTCTCTCTCTAACACACACACACACACACACACACACACGTATGCCTGAACACTGTAAGGACAGTCATTGTCACAGTGTTTTTCAAAGCACCTTACCCTAACCTTAACCTTCACGACTAAATCCTGATCCTAACCCGAACTTTAACCCTGAGCATGAAGAAAAATGTCTTCATTTACAAAAATGTGTTCATTCTGTAGAGAAAATACTTACATCCATCTTCACTATGTAGCATTTACCACACACACGCACACACACTTTAGCAGCCAACTACTGCACAGTTCATTTGTCAAAGCTATAGGCTGTTTACACAGGAAAGTGTCGAGAAGCAGCTTGTCGTTCGGTGCTGCACACAACACCGGTCGGAGGATTCGCCTTGTTTCACTTTTAGTTCATTCACTCTGATATTTGTCAACAAAAATATCTGTCAACAATAAGACTGTGAAAAACACTGAAAAATATACATCTCAGTCTGCCATTTTCAAAATCCCTGAATCCATGAGACAGCTACAGTACAACACAAGTTATCAGTTGTTGACCATTTACATCAAACCATCATTATTTTCTTTCTTTTTTAATCAATGCATTTTGCAGCACAAATTTGCATTAGAACTGAAATGATATGCTGATTGACAGGATATTATTTGAGAACTGTTTTCAAGTCAAATTAGTTTTTGTGTTTGGTTTGCTAAATGTGAATATTTGCTTATTTTCTAAGTATCCGCCCAAATATCCATCTCCATGCTGTTGTTTGGACAAGAGAAGCAATTTACATTATCTAGGGCTCTGTGACTATTTTCTGCCAAGACCAGAGTATTCATTAATTAATCAAGACAATGAACGGCAAATTTATTGATCATTAAAATAAATATTTAATTTTAAGGATTGCTTGTGTGTATACGTGCACAAACACACACTTTTCCCCTCAGATTTGTGTGTACCCTCTGTCAGCATTTTCTCAGGACATACATTCTGTGCATGTCAGCCTCCGGCTGCTTCTTGCTTGGTCGTGAGTCTTTTGTGTTGTCTTATGTCAGCTAAGAAAACCCTGGGTAGCTCAGCAAAATCGTAGGTCTTGGCACTGGACCATGGACTGGACCTCAGGAAACACAGTAATAAATCCAACTGGCTGCTCTCTGATGCTGCCAACACACAGTATGAGCTGGTGTACCAGTCGGGTTTGTTTGTCCTGGAAATTAAGACTCAGTTGCACAGGTATGAGCATGTGCTTGTGCATGAGGAAAAACAATCAGGCTTCTGACTGACTGACTGCTGCCTCTCTCAGAAACACAAACAAATATTTTAAAAGCTGAAGAGTAGAAGTGCAGCCTGGAAACAAAGGACTTCTCTTACTAAGAGGGTGCTCTTTGGTTATGGACTAGTTCAATGCAAAAAAAAAAAGTAACCAAGGCTCATCTTCATGTAAAAAAGGCATTTTAATTTTTACATCAAGATGAATGCCTTTTTCCTGTTTTTTGCACAAACAAGACTTTTTATTTGACAGCCTGTCACTTTCATTTGCTGATCTTTTTCTTCATCTTTCACAAACCAAGATTGTCCCTAGTTTTTTTTCCCCCTACAAACAATCATGTTCAGACTGTGTGTCTCCAATGTCTCCAATCTCCTTGAACACATTTTTCCCCCCACTCACACTGTCCGACCCTCTCAGTGGAGCTTATTGTGAATTTGAAACCTTTCACTCAAATGTGACATAAAGAGAATGCAATCTACAAACAAATATACACGAGCCCAGTCGGATCCTCATCAGTATATCTTCAATTTGAAGATTAAGTTAATTTCTGAATGAGCTTAGTCAAGGTCACACTGACTCAGTGTCAGATCCAGTATCTATTCTGTTCTCCATTTTCTGTTGAGGAAATAAAGTAATTCTGATAACCTCCTTGATGAGCAATAATAATAAACTATCACTCAGATATTTGATCTTTACTATAGTCCAAATATATCACAGTCACCTTTATCAATGTTTACACACAAAAACTAAATCCCCTTTGACTGTAACATCTGTGTGTTTAATCAGCATGTTCTCAGAAAATATGTTGGTTGGTTTTTCTGGGCAGGTCAGCTTTGTATTGTTTCTTGTTTGGTTGTGAGTCAGTTGAGTCAGTAGTAAAGAAGAAAGTAAAGAGAAAAAAACATGGAAAGCTCAGCCAAATTGTAAGGGTTGGCTCTGGACCATGGACTGGACTTCAAGAAACAGTAATAAAATGAGGTTTTTCTCAAAGCCTCAAGCAAATACTGCTGTACTTCGCCGCTCTGAATACAAGGATGTTGTGAAAATGAAGACCTCTCTGTGGGACATGGTACAGGTAGGAACATGTGCTTTTTGCATGAGGAAAAACAAAAAAACACAACTCTGATTGACAGTGTGCCTCTAAGACAGGCACAACACAAAACAGAGGGCGTACTTTCTTGTCCTCCCTCTTTCTCTACTATTAATTCTCTGTTTTTAATTCTCTCTCCATCCTTTCCACACCTGCTTTTACCCTGTCACTCACATACAAATTTCCTCTCCACGCACACACACACACACGCTGCAGAGCAGAGCTGCTGACCTTAGCATTAGGCCGTGATGGGAAGGCAGGGCCAAGAAGAAGAGGCATCCTGGCTCAGTCTGGACAGGCAACGATCAATTATCCCATCAATATACCTCTATCTGTAGTGCTGTTCCCAATCACTCACTCACTCTCTCTCTCTCTCTACACCACACTCCCACTTTTTTTTTACTCCTTCCCTGCTGTGCAGAAAATGCAGCACAGATGCACAAGTATACAACACAAAAACTGCCAGTGAGAGTAAATGATATTGGCATGCATCTTTGCCAACTCTAATACATATTCAGGAAAACTGGGGACTTCTCGTGTGTGTATGTTTGTCTCTAAGCTTCTTGAGTATCTGCCTGAGTGCTGCGCGACTAGGTGCTGATCGATAGCGAAAGCCTCATTAACATTAGACCGTGTCATACAGACATTCACTGTACTGCCAAGAAAAAGCCACATTGATGCAACATGCACACCGTCTCTGGCAGCAGTGGCATTTACTGAGCGAGGCTTCAAAGAACAACACACCGTCATACTGTCTGAGAAAAAAACCTCACACTGACATAATGTACACGTATATGTATGCAGTGCACACACAAATACCACAGTAGACTCACATGATTTGGCCTCAGGTGTGATGAGCTTGACTTGTGATTTCAGCTGATTTTTGACCGGCAGCGACTTGACATCCGCCAGAAGCAAAACTCAAGATTGTCATTTACTATATAGCACCATGATGTGTAATTTCAGCATCACATGCTGCTCATCTCTAGGTTTTATATACAAGTTGAGGTAAAGATAACGCTGCAGGTGAAAACTGCAATGTTTCTGTCTTCTCAACAATAGGAAGTACATTATTATGAATAAACCTTTACATTTAAGATATATTTCACTTTTTTTTTTTTTATAAAATTTGAAAGCTGAAGAGGAATTGTTTCAATAAGACGGTCAAAACAAGCATCAGATTTGAACACATACTGTAATACCACACTATGGCACATTTGATTTGCTTTGTTACAATATGTACTTTATTTATTCTGTAAATTAATTAGATTTACTGGCATTATATTTAAAAATGTAATCTTCCCAAAATGACTTGTTATGGGGCGGTGCGTGGCGCAGTGGTTAAGGCGGTCGGCCCCATGTAGAGGCTACAGTCCTCAACGCAGGCGTCCTCGGTTCGAATCCCGCGTCGGGCAAACCTTTCCTGCATGTCATTCCCCCTCTCTCTGCCTCCTCCTTTCCTGTCGATCTCACTATGTGCTATCAAATAAAGGCAAAAACGCCCAAAAATATACTTAAAAAAAAAAAAGACTTGTTACCTTGTCACACAGTGTGTGTGTTACAAGTGACACACCAGGGCATTTTACTGTGCTGTCATGATACATAAAGGGAATCGCAGACTACGCATGTAAATTATGTGGTACATGTTGTAGATGAAAGTAATTTTTCTTACTGAATACTATATTTACTATCATTAAACCACTGACCTTCACATAAATATAACCTATTCTTGTTTCTGAGACAGCCAGATGCATTTTTTTTCTACAACTTATTTTTTTATCATCTTATAAATGAAATAATTTTCATATTATGGTGGATCCCTGAATTCATTGGTAGTTTGGTGCAAACAGTGGCACCTATGATATTAGCCAACACACTTGAGTAATGGCTACATAATTGATTTAATCAATTTATTTATTCATAAAATACTTTCCAAGAAATTGCAGCTGCCGCCAGAAAACCTCACATCCCAGACATTAGTATCTTCAGTGTACTAAATATGTATATATGTAGATGGTGCATGTGCTGACCAAGCTTCAGGTTTCCTTAGTACATAAAGTCCATTTATGTTCTCTAACATGCATGTGGGTTGTCGATGTAAAAAAAACAAAAAACAAATAACGTCACACTAAACATTTGCAAATGCTTTCTTGAGTGGAGAATAATTAAATTCAAAAACTCTCATATTTCAGAATGAAAACAAATTCTTAATCCTCAACTGCGCTATAATAATTTCATCTGAGCCCTGCACAAATTGTACATATACATAATGCCCTGTTCCCACACTGCACTCTGAGTTTCAGGCAGCTATCTAATTTTTCACTGCTCTGACTGTTCACAAAGGTCAGGCCGACCAATACAAGACAGGAAATGATGTGTGGCTGCACAATGGACTCCCTGACAGAGACGAGAAGAGGGAGAGACACCAACTGATGGTCACTGCCAGTTCTTTGACCACAAACACTTCCTCCTTTCAAAATAGACCATCAAGGCTTTTTATTGTCTGATTCCTCACATGGGTGCTTTCATGTCCTCTTAAAAATAATAGAAAATGAAATCATGGGGAGCTGTTGAGATGATCACTAAACCTCGCTATCAACTATTTCAACTAGGTTTCATTAGTCAGTTTATTTACAGGCAAATTTTTCCAAAACAGCATTTTTCCAGTTTGTTATTCTACAGTAATTAGTGACAGGGCAGTGAGTGGTATGTTTGTTCAGTCAGGTGCAGGAGCGTTGGAAGTCTAAATAATTAGAGAACTTTTCAAATTGAGCAAATCTGAAATGATGCCCATTACCAGCAAATTCCTATTCAATGTTAACACAATATGCAGAGATGTGTTTCCAAGCTGCTGCAGACAGTAATTATCTTCTACATTTTCTGGCTTCACAATAGACATAGAAGATAAAGGAATTAAAACAACAATTTCAGAAAATGGCTGCAATTCCAAAAAGAAAAGAAGACTGAAGAAATAAAGAAACACAGAAGCTTAAGAAACAAATCTTGGGCAGCAACTAATGCAAAAGGTGCATTAGGGACAAAATACAGACTCAAATGATCCAATCAGAATCTGGATTTCTGGAATGCCCCGTTCAAGGGACACATGCTCAATAAGTCATTGTGAAAAGGAGAAAAAACAATCTCTTATAAACTGCTGGGTGCGTGTGTGTGTATATCTGTGTTTGGCAACAGGAAAATCTGCAGTCAGAGAAGAGCACAGACAAGATCTTTAGGCAACATTTCACTTTGGAAAAGAGCGGTTCCCATTTTCTGAGCATTCGACTGCCCTCAGGATTTGCCACAGGCATTTAGACTTTTCATCCTTTGGCTCTCAACGTTAGTATCTGCAAACAATCAAAACTGCGCCTCGAAAAACTTGATCCAGGACACAAAGCGTGATAATAAACAGCACCAGGACTAAAGCATTCTTTTCTATTGATCGATCCCTCCATTTATGTCCTACACCCAGGGGTCACACGGGTCCAGGGCCTGTTCCAGCATGCAGTGGTAGAGGCACGGCACAGCTCACAGGGTCGTGTCTATTTGCCACTCTGTTCATTTAAGAATAAAAGTAGTAATGTTCAGTAACAATGATCACTGAACCTATTGCAACAGCGCCGAATACAGCAAAAACTGAAGTTCATTTAAACCTGGGTCGTATTTGTCCTTGTAAAATTGCCAATGGAATCAAGAACATCCTCTTATTGTAAGAAAAACCTATTTGTACTGTACTGTTCTCCTCTTTGTGCTGTTCTTCTCCTGCTTCTGTCTAGTTGCCATAATCTACCCATCGGATTTGACAAAGGATTTTGATAAACAAGTTGAAGCACAAACAAAAGAACCACCCTTTGTCTTATTAAATCTCCATATTTGGTTGTTTTCACAGACAGCTTGACAGTTCCAAGACGAACGGCCATGGCAGCTCAAGTACCGTATGTATAGTTTCAATGCAGCGCTTCAGTGACTCAGACTTGTTAAGGCTTTAGGCCATT
This sequence comes from Trachurus japonicus, assembly GCF_045865225.1. Lineage (NCBI taxonomy): Eukaryota > Metazoa > Chordata > Actinopteri > Carangiformes > Carangidae > Trachurus > Trachurus japonicus. The sequence continues at coordinate 22,788,261 of NC_140915.1, read as the reverse complement.
TACCTAAAATAACCCACTGACCTGCAAACACGTTACAGCTGTGGTGGAAGAAATGTCAGTGTAAGAAAAGACCTTGGCACCCTGGCAGACTTCACTCAAACGTCCCCAACCAGCTGACCTTTAATATGTCCTTCTCATTTATCATTGGCTAAAAGGACACATGGGATTTTGTTGACTGGTATTGTTAAGGCAAAGAGGCTTGAACGCACATACACCAACTGCAACTGTCACGGGGAATCAGGCCAATATTCTGCGACAACTATAGGATGGATATTTATTATATTTTGTAAAGATGTTCAAACCTACAAAAGTAGTTAAGAAGCATAAGTTTTTCTGGACCAACAGTCCACAGCTATTGATGTGGATTGAGATTCATGACCACAAGATGACGACTGGTACATGTACAACTGACCTTTTAGGTGCGGTCATCTTCAGGTCAACATTTCTGTTTAGTACTTTTGGTTTGCTTTTGGTTCATTAATAACAACCTTTAAGGCTGGTGTCATCCTCAGTTGTATTCTGTGCTTTTGAGCTTTGTGTCTTTTCAATTGTGTTTTACATTTCTACAAGTCAAACTCTTAAGCTCAAACTCAAGACAAAGACACACTTTGTCTGAAATAAACTTTTATCACAAATTGCCATTTAAAATCAGCTCTGATCATACAATACAATAAAACCAGTCTGACCAGGCTCTTGAATGCACTTGCTCATCCTTTTGTAGTGCCGATGAAAAGTATTGACATTTGATACACAGTGCTAATTTGAATACAGATGACTCTTCCTTTCATCCTCTTCACTTTATGCCTCAACTCATTCAGTTTTCCTCCTTCACAAAAGTTTTGTGGGTGAGCAGTGTTCATCAAAAACCTCAAGAGCTGCAGGCAGAAGAGGCTCTTCTGCAGGGAGAGGAGGATGAAGATGGAGGAGAAGAAGAAGAAGAGAGGAGGAAGAGGTGATGGTGAGCATGCTCGGTGGTGCCTCGGGCCTAAAGTGGAGCTCTGCTGACCTTGAGGGTGTCATATCGATTGATCAACCGTGAGGAGCAGTGTGTGTGTGAGAGAGGGGGAGAGAGATGAAGGCGTGCAACTCCACCAAACAAGGAGAAAACTGAAACCTGCGCTAATGATGAATCACTGATAAGTGGACAGGAGAGGTCTTTCTCCATCTCCTTCCTTCTCTCAGTTTTTCTTCTCCCTTTTTCAATATCCACTCTCCCTAAAGTATCTCCTATACTCCCCCCATCTTTTTCCCCGCATCTACAGTTCCTTCCTACGCTTTCGCTCCATCTCTGTCCCCCTCTCACTTCCTTGCAGGTTTTCTCTGTGTTTTTCTTGCACTAATTCTTGTCAAATGTCAATTTCAGCATTCGCTCTCTCCTCTTCTCTGACTGTCTCTCACTTTCTCCACTTCACATTTACTGTTTTGCTTTTTTTTCCCCTCCCGTCTTGACATTTCTGTCTAGTTTCCGCATCAGAACTCAGCTTTATGTTCACGTTTCCCTCCCTACAGGTGCTTCAAGGGCACAAACGCATGCTGCTACAGCCTTCCCTGTCTCGCACTCCGCTGTCAGAGATGTTTTCATTTCCAGGAGTCTGCTGTTAGTTTGGGAGGATCGTTATGTATAATTTTATGGAAACTGTTAGGCCTCCAATTTATAATAATTTTCCCTGCTCTCATTGGTTCTTCCTTTTTCAAGCTCTCTGTCTTTGTTTCCATTTTCCATCTTTTGTTGTCATATGTAACTACGGTTTCTCTTAGAATATTAGTCTTGATATCATGGAGATTTTCTAAATGAATACAACTTAACAGACATCTTTGATTTCTCCATGCGCCACATAACTGCTTGTATAACAACCCTCCAACACCCCTGTTCATTTTTGTCAGCACATCAATTTGAATAACAGCTGCTGGCATGTGAATGACAGTCAGGATCCAATCTGTGGCAAACAGGATTCATCCAGGATACGGCTCGAGTTTTGGCTGGGTGAAACCTTTACTGTGGTATTTTGGGCCCGAGTCAGGTGAGGTAGTTGCTTCCTCTTGTGGCAGACCACATCATGGACCACGTAGTCTCACTAAACCTGATTTGCTTTCTCTCCGGGAACAGAGGGCTGTATTGATCGGATAGGTTTGGCCTAATCTGTGAGCAAGTTGGATCTTAAACAACACTGACAAGCACCGTGAAAACTAAAAGGGCTGGAGAATTTTCACCATTCAGTGTCTCCATTTTAAATCAAACCCTCTTTCAACGATCCTGTAACTTTTAAACCATCAATAATCTAACTGCGTGGTGCCTGAAAGCACTATGTCTCTCCAGAAACAATTGCACAGATACTCCAGATAACACACACCTCACTGTGCTTTGTGGTTTTATTTAACAGTCATTCAATAGAAATTGTTCACAGGAAGGTCTTCGGATCGAGTGTATATATTAGTTTCTATAAAGAGTAATAGTTTGAAGAAATCTCATTAAGCTACATTATATAAGGGAAGGAAGAAGTCAATGTATTCCTAATGTTCCTTAAAACTTAACATTAATATCCACTTGCTGAAAATGGTGGTGAAAATCTTAAAGTTGCCATTAGAAGGTCATCCTTAGATTTTCACCATCTCTTAACTGGCTCTGGTTTTATTGCCACCAACCGTCTTTGGCTTTTTACTCCCTGCTCTTATCTCACTTCCAGCCACAGCAGCATTTCTTTTGTCCAACATGGTTATGACTATGAAGCAGTGAAGGATTGTGCACTGGACACACCTCCATCATGTGGCTGCATACTGGTCTTAAAATGAATCATATTCAGGTTTAATATCAAGCTCAAAGACAAGCAAAGGAGCTGTAGACAGTGTATAAAATAGCCATCCAGTGTATGTCAAGTAGCAGAGAGGAGTGTTAACCTGAACCAAATGTTTCTGACAAGAGAGACTGCAAATTAAAGCAGTCGATATAAATAATGTAAACCAGCTCCAGCCTCCAGCCTTTTTTACTTGACTGTCAGATATGATAGAACAGCATCATCCGGTGTCTGTGAAGTGGGCGGACTTTCCTCATGCACACCTGTCCAATATGGCCCGTTCTCTCTGAGCACAAGTTCATCATCGTCATCAACGCTGACTGTACTGATGTGGGGGTGTGCGTGTGCATGTGCGCGTCTGTGGACATGTGTTTAAAATTTGGAAAACTGTGTTGTCAAGGTGAAGTCCTGTTTGTGTTAGATTAGCAGCAATAATGTGCTGCCATCTGCAGTTATATTTCTGTTGTCGAGGTGGCTTTTGGTCAACGTGCTGGTGAAGGAAATCTTCACAGCGGTTATGTGGGCACGACTGGTGTTGCTGTGGATTACTCACAGCTCTCAAACTTTCTGTCTGACTCTGCTGGTCATACTGACGCCGCTATCTCTCTCCACACACTCGCCCCCAATGTCAACATGCTGCAGGGCACATACATCTGGATCTATGTGGAGCATGAGGGCGGGACCACATGGGGAGAGGAAGTTATCAGTGGAAAGCCATTCATACCGAATGCAATTACCTTACTAAATTCATGCTAATTCAGAACCATGTGCACCACTTTTTATTGATAGTGTATTTATTGAACGTTGTGTTATTTATTTACTGTGTGCTTTTGTGAAGCCAAAGACAAATGTCCACACTGTGGACAATAAAATTATTATTATATTATTAATCAGAAGGGCAAAACTGTAATGTGACCTAACATCCTACACAAGAACAGGAGTACATACACGTGCAAAAATGCTTAGGAAGGAAAACACACACGCAAATAAAGAGTAAAAGGAAGTAAAGAGAATGCCAAGAGGTATTAGAGTAATCATTTGCCTCAGAACAACCTCATTCACCTTTCCCAGAGACCAACAACAACAAAAAAATACACACACATGTACACAATGTATATATAAGCCACTCCATCTGTCTTCCACCCCTCCTCTCTGGGGAGCTGTATATCAATCACTGCCAAAATATTGTGCCTCAACAGCGCAACCGAGAGTCACACGCATAAATACAAACACACTTTTAATAGGTTTTTCTCTACATTTGCATTCACTTTTTAAATTTGGTCATTTGAATGTAAAATGTGAACCTTCACTGCAATGAATGGTTCAAGCATTGGCAAAAGGTTATTAATTCCCAAAACAACTGTGTCTTGGAACAAAATAATTACTTCCAAATGACGTTGAGTCTTAAGTTTGCTTGTCATGAATGCATGAAGTATTTTCAACCAAAGTGAACTCAAGTCAACTGAATGGACAGAAGACTACAGCCTACATCCACCTTATGTATTTTGGGGATTTTCACACAGCTAAATCTTCTCAACCTGGATCCCACTTTAAACAGACAATGAGTCATTAGAAGGTGAACATACGTCCGATTGCAGCTCTCAGGCTTCAAACTGAACATGTGTGTATTTCAAGGTTTGTGCTTATGGTAGTGATGTTCAGTGGTTATTGTTAGTTCACAAAGAATAAGAAAATAACAGCCACGTGTTAAATTGTCAAAATGAGTAAAAACAGAGACAAATCTGTTGTAGTGAGTCAATTTAAGTTCTACAAGAGGAAATAAATGAGCAGTGGTAGCCATTCCAGGAGTTAAACAATGAAAACTGTGCTGTAAAAACATTGACATTACAAAGATGACATGAGTTCAGTTTAGTCAACATGCATGTTATTTACCAGCAGCATTGAGACACAATCAAACTCCGTCAAACAGCTGTTTTCACCTCAACAGGATGGATTCATGGACACTTTATGGTCTGCAGATTAAATGAGACCTACATATAATCTTTCATACAATTTTAGTTCCCCACGCCCATTTAATGCATGGAATAGCTTCAGATTCAGATTTTTGCACATCATTTTTGGGGCATTTCCGTGCCTTTACTAGATAAGGACAGTGAAGAGAGACTAGGGGAATGACATGCAGGAAATATTATCACAGTCTAACCTAAAACCTTCTGACAACAAAGAAAATAGCCAAACTTTTTATATATATACTATATAGTGTATATATATACTGAGCTGAACTGGCACTAGTAAAATGTTTAACTGGTAGACTGAAAAAAATTTGCTCCTCAAGAGATTTAGATTACTTAAGAACAGACCAGTGACACTATCATAATGATAAAACAGATTTAGCTGTAGAAGGTATTGAAAGATTTCTTTTTTCTTTTTTTGTAATGTATCCATGAAGCCACCCATTCTATTCTTAAATTATCCAAGTCTTTGATCTAGACCTCCAAACATCCTTCCCCACAGGGTGGATGCCGCTGAGATAAAAGTTGTAAGTCTTACCTTTGATGCCAAACTTGGAGTTTCCTCCGAACTTGAGAATAACCAACATTAGCAGAAAACCAGTGAAGGCAACAGCAGCGATGCCCACCACCACGTACACCTGCACAATGAGAGAGTGGAGTTATACACCTACTGAAGAGATGAGCAAATACACACAGCCACACAGAGCTAAATACTATAAACACCAGAAAACAAAGAAAATAGGCCACAGAAATAGATCCAACTTGGGTGTTTCTAGAGAGGTAAGACAAATAAATGACGGCGACACAGTTCAAACAGTCAACAACTGACAGAGGCAATCCGCATAGAAACAGAGCTGGAGGAAAACAGTGAGATGTGACTTACAGCGACTCTATCCTCAGGTGGTTCTACAGGGGGACCGTCTATTCAGGAAACAGAGAGAGGAATCAAGAGAGGAGAACAACCATTCAAGAAGTGACGTGTGACAGAGTGAAGGTCAGTTTTGTACTCTATTTAATTCAACATTGTCAAAATTTCTTACAGTAAGTAAGTGAAGTAAATATCCATAAAAGGATCTATTGGTCGTCTGCTTTTGTCGACAGTGAACAATGGAATTTAGATCAAGGAGCAGTTGTCCTGTAGCTTAGCAACTTATAGAAGATCTGTAAAACCTCCTATACATGCAAGGGGATGTATGCAATAGCAGATTATGGATTTTACAGAAGCCAGTCTTGTGTCAAGCTCTGTTTTCCTGTTTCCCTCTCGTAGGAACAGTTTTTAGTGCCCTCTTGATTAGGGTTTGGAGTTGCTCAGAAAACTGGTTAGGGTTAGAGTAGGGTTAGGTTCAGTTCAAGGTAAGGGGAAACACATGTTGACAGAAAGACAGTCTCTGATCAGTTTTACATTAGAGGTTCTGCCAAACTTTATTAGATTGGGATAAGTTGAGATTCCTTTCCATTAACATCAGTCTCAAACAATGTATTTAAGTTAAAAGGCTAAACAGCTCCACCTTATTATACTCACACTACTTAGACTGGCCATGCTATTTTTTATTTCCATGTCCATGGATTATGAATCAGTCAGAGAACTAATTGTTGTTTAAACATGCAGCTTTAGCCTCAGTGTTTTAGCACATTATCATGGTGTATGTGGCCTTCCAGTACCAAAAATCCCATTTCACAGGGCTCATTTCAGCCAATCAATACTGCTGATCAAATGTTACTGGCTAAAAATTTTAATTTTGCTTTTGTCTACCTCTGACTGAAATAAAGGAGCCATTGTTCAAGTAACAATAAGAATGTTGTTGGTAAATCTGACACAATGTAAACTGAGTGTGTCATGCTAATATGAAAAGTTTGACAGGCGTAGCTAAGGGCTGAGTCAATTAAATGTCAATTTATTAAAATATGATGCTTGTACGAGTGAGTAAATAAAAGGCATGACAGTACCTGTGATTGGATCTGCAGGAGTGCAGGTGGGTGGGTTGTTGGAGAAAGACAACAGAGACAAATTAGCTTCTGAGCATAACGCCATATCTGAGTTTTTTTGACATGCACCTCACAACGTTATCTGTCATGCCTGTTCTCTGAGCTTGTTTAAAATACATATTTATTACACAAACACAATACACAAAGCTACGGACAACATATATTCAACATGCACAACTTGATGGTGTGTAAAAAGACATAGCATCCACCCTAATCCCTAGCTGCAAGGGTGTGCAGGTATCTAACTCACCCTCAGCAACTTGAGAGAAAAAACAGAAAGAGAAAGATTTCTAAAATGTAATTTGTGTTAATTGAAGAAAATGGTGAGATGTTAAACACACAAAAGCATTGATCTAAAACACAAACACTCGGAATACACTGTGAATTTTAAACCTGACAACACTTTTAGATTTGTGAATATTCATTTTACTCACCATAATAGTAGGGTTCCTTCTCAGTTCCTGCACATTAGGACAAGAACAAAATCTTTAAATTAGACTGAATGTTTCGTTAGATCCATTATTGCATGGACAATATCTGCACAGGAGTTTAATGCTATGTGGAAATACTAGATACTAGATTTCTCTGGTTGGTTGAATTCAACATACTGTACAGTATATGCTTAATGTTTGCCTTTGCCTGCTACACCCTATTGTGCAGAAATATTGCCTTTAAAGTGCTGGATGCTTTATTCCGGTGTGTAATCCTGATCTTCACCATTTTGATACAATTATCCTGCACACAACAGCCTTTCTACATCTTAATGAAATGCTTCATGCTCATGTACTTGAACATACCTTGGGCTTTCCTTCTGACATCTCACCCATAATCATCCATCTATGCAAAACTACTTGTATTCATTAATTTTATGTCAAACAGCCATAAGAACTAGAGAACTAGATAAAAGCACAGCTCACCGTCCCAGGGCTTCTGCATGAAGTGAGCCTCCATCTCCCTTTGGTCCGTCCCAAATTTGTTTGTAGCCACCAGCCTGTACCTCCCATTGTTGACGTGTGTGGGGCCGTCCAGCTGCAGGCAGCCATGATACTCCCGTTCTGTGATGTCGTGGATCATGGTCATGATGAAGAGCCCTTCTGTCACTGGCTCATCATCTTGATACCACTGTAGGGTAGGTTCTGGGTTTCCTGCAAAGGTTGATGATGATGATGATGTTTGTAGAGTAATCCCTGTGATTAATGTATACTATGACTATGAAGGGATATTATTATGGATGTCTCTCTCACCTGACACACTGAAGGGGATGCACCAGTGATGATCTGGGATTGCATCACTCAGCTTAGTGATTTTTGGAGGAACTGAGAACAGCAAAGAGAAGAGACAGTGCAACACAAACAGAAAAGACAGAAACCATGGTAAGATTATAGAGGTTTAAAAACTGGTGAAACATGTAAAAACACTGATTACAAGGGAAGGAGAAGAATCGTCTCCTCTCGCTTGTAATTCTCTGTTTCAAAGACTTAACCTCACAGACAGACACGCTGACACCTTAATCTACATTGAATCAGGGATGCCTGCAAGAGGGTCAACCTACAGAGTATGTCCAGCAGTAGAGAGGACTCCTTCTCTCCTACAATATTCTCAGCCGTGCAGCTGATCTTGCTGTTGTGGTCCAGCGACGACAGGTTGGAAAGTCGCAGCATCGAAAGATGTCCAGACGTCTCGATCTTAGGGTGCAAACACAACCATATGTTAGCAGGAAGGCTTAGTTATTTTCTCAACACAAACACATAAGAAACCACTTTTTATCATAATATGACTCGCATGCCTTTTCATTATAAGATGATGGATGTATTTACTGTACCAAAAAAAATCTGTAATGGTGGCATTGTGTGAAACTGCCGTGAGAAATCGTCTCTAAAGATTTGAGAGGCACAAGATTCAGTTTGTAATACCAGTGAAATCATCACATGTACGGAACTCTATACAGCTGGCAACATCGTAAAACACTGCCGGCAGCAGGTGGTAGCAGGATTGACATTATTCATATACTGCATATCTCACAGAGAAACAACAATACAATAAATGTAGGCATACTGAAAAAACAAGTATCCTTACTTTTAGGGAATTGTACTATTTTTTTTTATTATTATCACATGTTGCTAGAGTTAGACAAAGTCACTGATTCCTTTCCAGATTATTTGCATGTGTGCTGACAGCTATACTATACTATAGCTGAGCTCAGTTACCAGTTAAAGGTGATCAATGACTTAGGGCTGCAACATTCTTTATCATTTTATATGATTGGTCAGATAATACAGTAGCCATGCATTAAATTGTACTTTCACAAAGGTTATATGGATTAACACGTATATTTGTTTGAAATTTTATTGAGACAATTACTCAGTTCTCAAAATTATTTTTTCTCTAGATTGGCAAGTCGATTATTTATTGACTAATTGTTTCAGTTCTGTAAGTAATGTATGTGTGTGCATGTGCATGTGTGTGTGTGTGTGTGTGTGTGTGTGTGTGTGTGTGTGTGTGTGTGTGTGTGTGTCCTAACCACATAGTAGGTGACCAGTGACATTTTCCAAATCAGCTCAGGTGAGGGCACACCAGAGGTCATACAGGACAGCTGCACGTTCTCCCCCTCCATCACTGTGACTCTGGGTGGGCTCAATGTTGCCATGGGAACCTCTACATACAACCACGGAGTTTGGAGGAGGGGAAGAGGATGAGGAGGAGTAGGAGGAGAGAGAGGGAGGAGGGTACAGAGATTCAGAGAGGGGAGAGAAGGGGGGAAGGAGAAGGGAAGGAAGCAAACTTAGGATTCATGGCCAACTCTTGTCCTTTCAGTTGAAACACAAGGCACGTAACAACCTCGACAATAAGAGTGGAAGAGCAGGCAAACACGCACACCCACTACCACAGAGTGAAAAGAAATGCACACAAAGACAGGCCTCGAATTCAATCTCCCCCTCTCTCTCTCACACTTTCATTTAAGTACACTCACCCCAATCAAACAGTCAGACAAAGAGACAGAGTTCAAACACAGTGATGGTTACACTGATTACTAGTGCATGTCTTCAGCAGCCCAAGTACTAAATTGATTGGACACAGTCTGAATCCTCTGTCAAAGCAAAGACACTGGTGACGCTGTGTGTGTGCATGTGTGTGTGTGTGTGTGTGCGTGTGTGTGTACAGTGCTGACCAGGAGGTGACCTGAGCATGACCAATCAGACTCAATCAGAGTATTGCCACCCATGTCCCCTGTCCAATAACATCGTGGGTGAAGAAGAGAAGAGAAGAGAAGAGAAGAGAAGAGAAGAGAAGAGAAGAGAAGAGAAGAGAAGAGAAGAGAAGAGAAGAGAAGAGAAGAGAAGGATGGGACCAAAAGGAAAAGAAGAGAAGAAACGGGTGTTGACAGCTGCTGAAGATAAAACTGGACCGATTCCTTATCAAACCTTCTCCCCTCTGCTTCCAACCTTTCTTGTCCGTCGGCAGAATGCTTATCACCAGGGCAACCCACTTATCACTACGGCAACCCTCTCAATCATCATGAGACGCACTAAAAACCGGTCATTTCAGTGGTAGCAGGCCAGCTGCCATATCACAACCACATATCTTAACAGACTCTCAGTAAATCAGCTTTCTGCCGCTACAACAACCAGCAGGTCACACCACACACACTTCCAGCGGTTATTTCAGGTCAGACATCCGTAATCTAGGGCTGTAATGTAAGTCCCATATGGGAAAAGGTACATGTATGTTGATTAATGGGCTTGGGGCACTACATTTCTTGTTCAAGTTTGCATGTCATGTACTGAATGTAGATCTCATTTAATATACAGACTCACACACACACAAAACGCCAGTGAATCAGAAAAAAACCTCTTGGAAACCTCTTTGGTTTTGATGTGATTGCAGTTGTCATGACCTGTCAACACAGAAAATTATTTCCATGTTCAATTATTTACAAGCACAGCTTTGGTAGTCAAACCATCCATGACGCTCTGTGATGGTAATCCGTTGGCTGCTTGGATGTGTTCAGAATCAACAAGTAAAGACTGAAGAGGAATTTGCGCTAATTAGCATGGGAGACCAGCCTGTGTCTGTGACAACACATGAGTCATTGTATGGAGAGGTTTCACTCTCATATGCTCGGCCTACCTACAGCCAGCGAATGTATTTGTGACTTTTGAACAGTCAACAAACATTTCTGGAGAATTATGAAGCACCTTGACCCCGTGATGTGCTGCATTACTGCTTTTCTAACCCAAATGCAATGACTGTACCAAAAAAATGTAATTGTGTATTTAGCTCCAATTATGTGGCTGTTCTCATTTGAATTACAAATATGGTAATCAGAGAGCTCAGCTGTTATCAGCTGGCCAGAAATATCTGATGAAAGCAGAGCTCCAAAACTTGGTGAGTAAATGGAAAAACATATGAGCATCTACGATACATGTGACATATGATAGGCTACACATGAAACACAAGGTCGGGAAGGTTCTGCTTTCCCATTACCATAAGTTGGATTCTTCAGTGTCGGTCATTCATGAAATCAAACAGACCCTTTAAAAGCACTGATTAAAGGAGTTACACGTAAAGTCAGTGTTTTGCCCACACTTTTATGAAACATTAAAGGGGTTATGAGCTGAGACAGGTGCTAACCTTTGTTTTGGTTATCTCTTTGTTATACACTTTGTAGTTGTAAAAACAAAAAATAACCTATTCTGGGGGGTGGGGGTGGGGGTGGATTCAACAGAGAGAGAATTGATCAAAATTATAACACTGAAAACCCTACCATATGAAACCTATAGAAGAATGACTATATGAATAATACATCTCATTAGTAGCATATATGCCAGTCCTTGACACTCCTTGACTCAATGAATACAGATTGTCCTCATTCACCAGGAGCCTGTTCTCTGAATGGGCTGTGAATTACAGCACATGTGGCACTGAATAGTTGCTCACAAGTTTAAAAAAAACATTGATGGAGGTGTCACTGTTGTCAGCTCTCATTAAGGGCCACAATAGGCACGTCCATATCGATGTATAGACTGTTTTAAGTGCTCACATTTACCTTCCACCACACCAGAAACGCCATGACTTGTGGCAAGAGGCAGAAGCTGACGAGAGGGAGAGAAATCTTTGTCAAATACACAACAGGGAGTGGAGCGACGGTGATGGGGAGTCACACAGCACAAATCTGTCCCTGAGTTTGCCTCTGCATTGTCCCTTTGTTCAAGCACAGTGAAGCCTGTCAACACAGTGAGAGGAGGATCACAGAATATAATTCCTCCTCAAAGAACTGAGAGAAACGGGGAGGAGAATGAAAGCTCAGAATCTGTTATAGATTATTGATTTTCTGACTAAACCTATTGTGGATCAGTCTGACACCTGGCCTTTTCTGACTCAGATATGTATTATCTTTTGGATTATTTGTAGAATTAAATTTTCTTCAAATGCGCCAATATCCGCCTTGTTTGTGCCTGTTGCCCTTTTATGGTTTTAATGCTACATTCAAGTTATTGTGGAAAGTCACTTAATATTGATGTTTTTTAACATATTTATCAATTTTCCCCATTGTTTGATGTGGATTTCCTCTATTTAATGAGTTGTTACCGGGCACAAGCACTGGCATTGGATGATTTTGCTAAGGATTCTGCTGGGTTTCGAGGGTTTGCTTTACTACTATTATTATTGTTTGTTTGTTTTTATGTCAGATGTAAGGCATGTAAAAATGATTAAACAAGTATTACTGGAGAGGAAATACTGTAGTTATGGCGTTATCATACAGTTAAGGTTAGCCAGCTAGAGCTGCGTTAATGAAAATGTGAAACTTTGGTGTCTTGCATAAAAGCATCTCCACATACACAATTACTTCCTACTTCTTCACATGAAGGACATGCTTCTCCTTGTGGTGGTTTTGGGTTACACATAGTATTCTATCTTCAAAAACAAATGTTCAACCCATTTCAAAAATCTTAGCACTTAGTCTCTTCTCTTTCCCATAAAGATGATTTACTGAAAAGGTTTTCACCAGCATTGCTTATCTGTTTTTATAAGCTGCCATCCCCGGCTGCAGCCTTTTGTAAATGACAGCAGCCTGGCCTTAAAAGGAAAGCAGTAGACCCAAATGTAGGTGGGATGGCACTAAACGCCATGTCCATTACTTTTAACATACTTAACAGTCACATAAAAACATTAGAGTTGCAAGACATGAACACCGACCTAATCTATCTCTGTCAATCTGCTCCGCACTGATTTGTCTGTGCTTTTTAACTCCTGTGTTGATTCTTGAAGTTGAATATTACAGCTTTTATGTCTTAATTCAATTGAAAAGGACACACGTAGGAGAAGGAGCAGAGGAGAGAGAGAGAGAAAAAAAAGTACATGAATACAGTAACAATCAAAAGACAGAAAAGGGGATACTGAATGGCAAGGCAGCCTGATAGACAGTTACTCGAGCCAAACAGAGACGGAGACAGATGAAGACAGAGCGCAGCAGTGCTAAGATGCGACCAGCAGAGATCTGGTGATCCAACTGCTGCCATTTCCACTGCATATGAAAAAAAGCACCTTTGTTCAGGACAGCTGGTTTCAATTAGTAACATTTAGGCCTTTTGGGACATAAAGCAGAAACATCAACCCAAAGAAATGTAAGGTGTGACGTGTGTGATCATAGAAGGAACTTCACAAGCTTGTAATCACACAACTTAAGGAAGAGTTGTTAGAGGGAATTAAACAAGAGGGGGCTGGTTGTGGGTTTTTATGAGTTTTTTTCCACCTGTTAACAATAAACAGAGTGGGAGTGTTTTCACGCCTTCAGCTGGTTGGACCCCAACATTTTTGCTGAGTGACACATTTCGGTTATCTTCATATTGCACAGACATGGGACTGGAGTTACATCAGAGCAGCACGTTTTAGTAAAGTTTCGTATCAGTCAGCAGTGGAAATGGCCTGTGTTTGCCAGCCTTTCCAGCAGAAAACAGTCCACAGAGAGAAACAGAAAAAATGAGAGCGAAAGAGAGAGAGAGAGAGAGAGAGAGAGGGAGAGAGAGAGGGAGAGAGAGAGACATATGCGGGTGGCCTGAGAGATCAGTGTCGGCCTGAGGGCATGGTTGGGTACTTCCTCCCCTTTGTGCTTTCCTCATATGTCACTCAGATACGTTCAGACATACAGAAGGAGAGACAGTCATACATGAAGCGGACAGATGGGAAATGAGAACGAGAGAGGGAAGAGAGGGAGAGGCAAAGGAAAAAATTAAAAAATGACAGAGAAACAAAAATGCCAACAGTTTGGCCAGACTCGCAAGTCTTTGGGTGTATCATTGTTAACCCTGGGGCATTATTTGGCACTACTCGCCACCATGTCCTCCTCCTCATATGTCACTCTGCCAGGGGGTCCCCTGCCCATCTCTCCAGGGGCCCTCCTGTAACTGTGCTAATGCCAAAAATAACCTCCACTAATGGAGGGGAGGCGGAGGGGACGGATCAATAGGAGTTATCAATGACATTGTTAGCTTCCTGAAAGCTAACTTATTGTTTGTATCCTGTGCGTCCCGACTGCCCTGAGCTATTTTTGCCCAGATCATTTGCACTGTTAACAACAGAAATGGCAGAGATACTTTCAGATTCATGTTGCGGTTTATCTGTGAAAAAAATAGATTATATTTCAATTTAGGCCCATAAAGCTTTTCTGACTGATGTTATTTAGCTTTTCATAAATTTAAATCAGACATGAAGTGGGTAGTAAATGTTCATGTTCATTTTATAGAAACAAACCAGATCTGACTGGACTTATCCCCCAAAGGCTCAAACTATTTAAGTTTCATTTGTTTACTTGGGTGAAGCTTAAGCTCTACATTATCAGGCTACTGAATGTCAATTTCAGCCACATTTGTGCATATAAAAACTTACAAAACCAGGCCGCGGTTTTTGTTGAAAGAATAAGAGCAGGTCAGAATCAGACTTTCAGAGAGCGGTCACACTGTAATCTGACCGTGTTTATGAATACAAGACAGTCCAAAATAGAGATGTTCATTAAAAATTCATGCAGGACACACAGAGGGGTGACGAATTAAAAGAGAAACCAATTAAGTGTCTTAGTAAGGTGTTGCCCCACCATCACCACCAGAAAACGGTGGAAGAAGTATTCACAACCTTAACCTAAGTACAAGTACTAAAAACAACAATGTAAAAATACTTTATAAAAGCTCTGCAAGAATAAAAACATACACCGATCAGGCATAATATTATGACCACTGACAGTGACAGGTGAAGTGAATAACAAGCCTAAGGATTTGCTGAAAAAGTTAATGCTGGTTGTGACAGAAAGGTGTCAGAATACACAATGCTCTGCAGTTTGTGTATTGTTTGTGTATTCGGCTGCAAAAGGGGGACCAACACGATATCAGGCAGGCGATCAGAATGCTATGCCTGATTGGTGTAAATATTAGAAGAAAAACTAGAGTTGCATCTAAAGTGCTGGTTTGGTGATATATTGATAGATATACAATGTCATTAGATCATTAAAGCTGATGGATCAGTGTGCAAGCAGCATGTTTCTGTTGGAGCTACAGTTTTATCACAAGGACCAGATAAATCTGTGGGGTCATCAGATGGTTAATGTGAGAGAAGAGAAGAAACCAGAAAAGATGAAGAAAGAAAACAAAACAAATCTGTTTCAGAGTGACTTTTATCCTAATGTCTGATTTTGTTGAGATACTAGTACTGGATTATTGGTTTCACGGTTTTTGCACCAGTGAATTCTGAAATGTGCATTCATCTTTGTAATGATGCGTTTATGCACTGCAAGTCTAGTCTACTATAAAATCCCTCTCAGTCTGACTGCTGGCAGACAGTTCCTACTGACCAAGTCTGATCACGTCCTCTATTGACACCCTCAGTCACCTGAGGAAGAGTTGATCTTCTGTTTGTCTTTACATATTGTCTGAATGCACAAGCATCAAGCTCATCCCAACCCTATTTACCAGTGTCTTTCCCACACATCTGAATGCAGATGCCACTGTTTCCACTGAAACAGCAGCCAGCTGAGCAGTCTTTGTGACTGCAGCCTCTGTCATCTGTGTCCCAACAATGGACCCTCTTTCAAACTCACTTAGATCTTTTCCTTTGGCCATCTAGATACAAAATGATAATCAGCTGGGCCTGTTCAGCGTTCATGCCACAGAGTGGATCTGTATTCATTATGTTTTTTCCACTCATTTCTCATTTACTCAAGTGTTTAGCACCCATCAGTTTGTCGTAAAGAAAGAAAAAATTAAGTGTCAGTTATGTACTGACATTTCTACTCTGAGGCTCTGTAAAGACTACAGTACATTAACCAAGTTCATAAAAGGTTTGTGTTCTGTGGAAATGTGCTTTCTGGTGAGTTTGACATTACACTGATGCACCGGGATAGGTTTAAAAATATTTTGTTGTTTGTGGACACTATTCCTCAATATGGGAATATTGAACCAATCATTGTTCCTTAGTTTATCACAATCAAATATGTAAAAAAAAATAAAAGCTCAAAATGCTGTTATCATTGCTGAGCAGATTTCCGTAAATCCAGAGACAATTCTTTCCTCATCAACTGATAAATGATGATTCAGAGAAAAGGAAATGAAATCTGCTGTGTGACAGCAGGTCATCGGTGCTATAGGACAGAGTGCAGATGGTCTTTACTTCATTTTACTGTGATACGTGCAGCAAATTTTCTCTACTCAGCATCTTTGAGACTCAATGATGTCATCTGTGAGTTCAATCACACAAATGCTCCTTCGCAGTAAGATATGTCTCAGCTTCCATGTCCTGTGCAGTGACCTTGCTACATGTACAAGCAAATGTCTCAGATGACAGTAACCAGCCTATAAAATGACATGACCTGTCATGTTGCGCGCACACACACACACACACATGCAAACACACTCAGTGCGTGACACATTTCTCGCTCACATCTCTCATCTAGCGGCTAATCTATGTATCATATGAATTAAATCCCCACAGCTCAGAGATACAGTCAGCCTGTTAAGTGTCTGTGGCCTTTCAATAACACCCTGCAGAAACCAAACTGCACTTTTAATCTCTCTATTAAAGCAGTATTCTGGGTGTGTAGGCATGCAGTCATGTGATTTGTTTGTTCATGTGTAAGATATTGTCTGGGTTTTTTTGCACAACAGTGCGTCTTGGGAAATTATGATATACAAGCTAGGCAGAGCCCTGCAGAAATGCAGAGCAGTACGCATAGTTTACCCACAGTGGCCAGTAGAAATTCACATACCAATGGCTATATATTACAATTTACACAGCGGCGGCTCTCAGGGCATGAACTCTGTTCTTTTTACATTGATTCTCAAAGGTTTTGACAAAAACTTTCGCCCACACCTCCTCTGAGATCTGACAAAACACTAAAGCACACTTGTCTTGTGCACGACCACGACATGCAAAACTATGCACATACATTACAAACACATGTGAATGGAAAGTTTTCTGTTAAGGGAATCATTTGGATTTTTCCTCCAGGTGTGTCAGTGCTGCTGCAGCTTATAAATGTCTTCTGCAGCTTCTTACTCAATGTGTGTGTGTGTGTGTGTGTGTGTGTGTGTGTGTGTGTGTGTGTGTGTGTGTGTGTGTGTGTGTGTGTCCTCACCACAGTTAGGGAGTGTCAGTCTGGACAGCAGCTTGCGTCCTTGCCCATCCTCAACGCAGCGCAGCTCCTGAGTGTCTGCTTCCTCCCCCAACAACAGTTTGATCCACATGTTCTCACAGGAGCAGTGCAGAGGGTTCCCTGTCAGGATCCTGGACACACACACACACAAAGGTTTGAGAAAAGTAGGCAACTGAGTTTAAACTACACATGTAAGTGAAATTATTTGAGATTTTTTAAAACTGGTTAATTTGGGGCGTTTGGGTGTTTAGCTCAGTTGGTAGAGCACCCGCCCCATGTGTTGAGGCTATAGTCCTCACTGCAGGCGACCCTGGTTCGAATCCCGCGTCGAGCGGCCCTGTCCTGCGTGTCATTCCCCCACTCTCTGCCTCCCATTTCCTGTCTCTCTCTCAACTGTCCTGTCCATTGAAGGCAAAAAAAGCCCCCAAAATATCTAAAAAACAAACTAGTTTATTTGCTTCCGTTCCCACAGCTCGATAAGAAGATTGATACCACTCTCACACTCTGATGTCTGTCTGTTAAATAGAATAGAATAAAAACATTAGAGTTACAAGACATGAACACCGACCTAATCTATCTCTGTCCATCTGCTCCGCACTGATTTGTCTGTACTTTTTAACTCCTGTATTTAAAGCAGAAGTAAGCGATCCGGTCGTTTTGGCTAACTTCGTTAGTTAGCAGCCCCCGCCCTCGTCATGGATCTATTGGTCCTCTTCCCTATACGTCACCACATTCACGCGCATCCCTTGGCTGCACACACAGCCCTTCATGCCATTCTCTCTCCTCATTGGATAAAGGTTGTAGGATACAAGGAAGTATACAAGAAGTTTTCTCCTCGGCTTACAGCAGAGCAGAGTGACTGACAGACCCGTGTTTCGGACCAAACACTCTATGTAAGTGATTGCCGTCGGAAGATAACTATTTAAGACTTATATTAACACAAATATTCCGCTTACTTCTGCTTTAAAAAAAAAAAAAAAACTAGTTTATTTGCTTCCATTCCCAGAGCTGGATAAGAAGATTGATACCACTCACACTCTGATGTCTGTCTGTTAAATAGAGAGCGACAAGCCAGCAGTTGTAGCACAGCATTAAGACTGAGTGGGTGAGTGGTGGTGGGGTGGGGGTAAGTGCTAGCTTCTCTCAAAATCTGCCTACCAGCATTTCTGAAGCCCACTAATTAAGATGTTATATCTCGTTCATTTAATCCAAACAAAAACCAAGGTATAAAAATAATGAGGAGTTCCATGTGTCGGTCCAGCACATAACACCCCCCTAAACAACAATGTGAACATTGCACAACTTTAAAAAAGCCCTGGCACATACGACTGGCATTGATTCTCTTCGCCTAACTCTTAACAAGAGAGCAAGTAGGGGTATTCCTTTAAGTTGCAGTTTTTCAACTGGTTAAATACCTAGCATGAAAAATACACCAGTTATGTAGGCCTACTAAGCAACTGGGAAATGTTACATTTCTGTCTGTATTACTGTATGGGAGACTGAGTAAAGCATATGTTTAGGGAACATGTTTCCCTTTATTTATAAATGTCATAGCCAATGACGCTGAGCCCTGGTGCTTTATTATCACCTCAGATAATCTCTTCATTATGTTGCCTTAATCTAAATTTAATAATTTTCTGCCTGCTTGAAAACGCCAGATTGCCAGAAGCTCGCAGCTTCACATCATCATCAGATCAAAAACCTACAGGTGACATCACATATGCTATATCCCATAAGGTCTATTTTTTTTTTTTTTTTTTTTGAGTGTGATGATAACCAGAGAGAGCTGGGAACTGATAAACAGAAAGACAGAGATGGACAGACTGATAATGATAACTGCACTGAACTCACAGATAAGAGATGTTGAGGTGTTTGAATATCCTCCAGGACAGTGATGACAGGTTGTTATCTTTCAGATTCCTGGAAATTAAATCGAACATCAGGGAATGAGATTGCATTTGTAATACCATGACAAAATATTAACTTGATGTCACAGCAACTAGCAGTATATTTCAACATGCATCCTACCCTAACCCTACCCATTAAAAGTTTTCCTCTCTAAGGATTGTGACAATTAGCCTTAAGTGGTACATCTGATCAGTGTAATAAGCGTCACACTTTAATTATATTTACAAGGTCCCTACGTTTGACAGTCAATTACAAATGCTGTTCACTTTGAACCTGAACTTGCCTTCATTTTCCATCAATCTCACAGTCATTTATTTCTTGTTACTCTAGAATCTATAGTATTACATACTGTAGGCTACTGCAATTTTGCAGTCTTTAACCCAAAATCTAAAACATGAATAAAATGTCAATAGATACAGTAAATTGTAATCGAGTCACTTAAAGTGATAGCTAATGGCTGGACAGCGGTCCCCTTCACAGAAAGCTAATATACTGTCTATTATAGCATGAGATGAGTGTTTACTTACAGGTACTGTAACTTGATGTTGTTTTGAAAGGCCAGCTTTGATACATATGTTAGCCTGCTGCTGGTCACCGTTCTGATAAGAAAAACAGCATCATTAACATCTTCATGAACAAAAGCAGTAGGATATACAGTACACCAGTAAAAGGACATATCATACCATATCAAACCAGGAAATATCATAATCTGTCAATATTAATAAAGCATAAGTATTACAAAAATTCCAACTAAGGATGAGCACATAGGATTTGTTACAATTGTGGCTTAAATGTAGCATCTTAATGCCAACATCAGAGGACAATGGCAACATTATATGAGTTTAATGTCCTCACAAGTAAAGCAACATATGTTGACAATCAGGTGACAAAGCCCCCTAGCAGCCACAGTAAATATGAATTCATGCAATGTTACGATACAGCAACAAAAACCATGTATGGAGGAGGTCGCTGTGACCATATGGGTCAACAAAACATCTCATCTTTCAAGTTTGCGAGCACCATTTTAAACCAGCAGTCAGTGCTGTTTTTGTTTTGTTTTTTTAACCATGATTGTTTGCTAACCCTGACAAATTAGTTGTCCTCCCTAACCGCCATAAAATGAATTTGTGACAGTTTTGAAAAGGCACGAACAAGAGATGATATCCTTGGAGCAACAGATGAGAAAATACTTCTACAAGGGTATGAACACACTACATATTTCATCAAGAACTTGATGCATATGTGTATAGGCAGTCCAAAACCTTTAGATATGCAGCTTTTCATGACACATGATGAATAAAAAACTTCTCATGTAAGCAGATGGAAATCATTTCACTGGTTTAACTAGTGGAAACAGTTATGTTGCCTCCCGTGAATATACATGGTGGTCGTTTGGGGTCGTAACAACCAGTATTACTGCAGATCTTTTTTTCTATCAATCCTATATAACTATTTACACGCTCATCATATTTATATAGCATAACTGTAATCTCAATAGATGTACAACAACATCTTAAATGCCAGGTGTACAGCTGTACATCACCCACTCACAGCACTGTTAAAACTAGCTGCTCACAAAGTCTGTGCCTTTCATCAGCTGAGGTGAGGCTGTAAGATATTATCATTATCTGATATGAAATTATGTTCTGTGACTGACTGATGTCTGAAATGACTTGAACCGAGCAGGGATTTTCATTTCACAATGTCAAATGATTACTATAAAAATATGAATTTAGTTAAATAAAACTAATATTGCACAGATTGCCACATATAAAACCACAGTAAAAATCACAATCAAAACCACAGTTATATCATATACACCTGCAGTGCATAGCATGTGTTGTATTACTAATGGAAATTAGCAGATTATTGTGTTATTAAAAGAAAGTGCTACTTCCCTTTTCTAGATTCAGAAACAAAATGAAACAGAGAAGCATAGCAAAATGCAGCAACTACAAACACTCTGGGAAACAGTGATAAACACTGAGGGGGTTTAAAGCAACACAAACAATACATTGCCTTAAGAAAGAGGATGATGTGGAATTATTGGTGAGAGAGTAAATCAATATGTCTCATATAGTGGACAATAACAAGCTGCGTAAGAAATACTGTTGAAGTGTTATCAAAATGTGGTGAAACTGCTCTTCCACCAGCTATAAACTGTATCTTCTCATAGTGATCATTATGTACAGCCCAATATTAACAGGTGGTTTACAGAACTGCCATATAATTTTCCAAGATGAGACTGTGTGTAATTAGGACAATAACAATTTATAACTCATTAGTGTTTTTCTTGTAAATATAAGCCATAAGAGACTCACAGGTTCCTGAGATTCTTGTAGTAGTGCAGGTCTTTGTCGTTGATGGAGGAGAAGCTGCTCTGGTTGGCGATGTAGCTGTCAGGAGAAACAAGTGTGTGTCAGCGGGCTCATTTGTTAACGGAGGGAAGCTTAAACAGAAACATCTCAATAAGACAAAGGAACATAATAAGCCTCTATAATTAGAGTTCAAAATTAAAAAATGAACTCCTGCTGGACTGCAGCTAACATATGGTACTCAGGAGGAGCTGGTGTATTTTTATTTATTTTATTTTTTTTTAAAGTGGAGAAACAGGCACAGCTTTTCCTCTTCTCCTCGGCTGCGCTTGAGCTGGGCACTTGACCTGACAGTGTTTAAAGGCCAACAGGAGAGACGACTGTTGGCAACTCCCTCTTGTGATGGGCGTCTAACTGTGCGAACAGGTTCAGAAAAACAGTACACGTACTTTTGAAATATCACAGCTCTGGGATCAGATGTCTGAGAACATCAAGGGGTAAACAAAACCTCCAGAGTGAACCGGGAACAACCTCTCCTTCAGAAGGAACACAAAACTGTCGTAGCAGAGCTCTTTGTCCTGCACAAGCACTGTGTCTTCCCGTTGCATGAATTGTTCGACAAAACCACAAGGTCATTAAATAATGTCTTTTATGTGGTGGCATACTAATAATTTCTTGCTTTCAAATATCATTACAAAGTTTTATATTTAGTCAAGTCAAGTCAACATTTATTTATATGGCACATTTGATGTGACAAGCACAGACTCAATGTGCTTAACAATAAATGTTAGCACCATACAGGAGAAAGGCAAACACCAGACAGGCAGACATTAAAAAAGGAAAACTGATTAGGATACTCAAGAAAAGAATCCGATAAGAAGGTCAGAGGAAAATTAGAAACAGTAACACGCTTGCGCAAAAAGATAAGACTGCTTTTAAAAGACGATACAGCGAGAAACCTGAGTTGTAGTGGTAGGTTTTTCCAGATACAGATTAAGTCACCGAATTTATACCAGAAGTCAACAAATTGACAAGGGGTTGAAAGGACAACATCTAACCATTAGAGCTATTTCACGAGGGTTGTCTGATGGCAACATCCCAATTACTCAAATCCGGTCGGGGACCGTTGTTGCATATCACCTCTCCTCTTTCTCCCTCCATTTCCTGTCAGCTCGCTGCCTTCACTATCAAACAAATGCAAAAAGCCCAAAAGGAAAGCTTTGTAAAAATGTGAAATATATCTGCCAGTCAATAATCAAAGAAGCTGACCCAGCATGTCAGTATTTTTCACTGCTTTACACACAAAGGAACCTATACTCTTTGAAAAGCAGCATCCTCGACCTTCTCCAAATTACCTCATGAAATTGACAAACATCTAAAACTCAATAACAACCAAATGTTTTGAAGGTAACAGCCTTATTTGTAATCTACAAGAAATTGCCAATTACACTGTACATGAGCGACACAGACAGAAGAGGCAGTGTTTCCAGCTCCAATAAGACTGCTGAATAATAAGCACAAAGAGCATGCAGATAGATCCATCTCTGGTTTGTCATTAGCTGTGATTAACCCGTCACTGCATGTTAGTCTGAGGGCACAGGGGTGAGTTCAGCTTATACACCCACATTTGTCCATTATCTTAATGCCAGTGGGCAATTAATCAATATTGTGACACAGACATAGACGTTTTCTGTATATTTAGGTTAAATGTCATCTTTGCTATCTTTATGAAATGCTGCATTAGCCTACCTATAAAACAACGTCTTGTTTTTCTTGTGTTAAATTGAAAAGGAGCCAACACCCACAGAACATTGAAGTTGTCAGTCAAAAATATTGTCATTCAACTTCTCAAATCTAGAGGAGGCAATTTTCTTACCAGATGGGGGATAAATCTGATTTGTTTGACTTGGCTTTTACACTTGTGTGAGACATCAACACGAAGTAAAGGAGCATTAACACCCATTTAGTTATTCACACTGACACTGGATGTCCATTATATTCTGTCAAAATGTGTGGTTTCAGTGCAGATGTCACAAAATGAGGGTGTGTAATCAATTACCACAGACTTGAGTTATGCAAAGATCTCCTAAATATCTGTATTTCTTTTCTATTCTTTTTTTTGGCAAGGTCGTTTGGAAGCAGAAGTCGCACGGTCATCAGTAATTTGTCTGTTTACATGAGCCAAGCACTCAGTGAATGCTTTTCACCAGTCTGCTGGCTCATTTAAACAGCTTCCAAGGTTTCTCCAAGGCCGCCGATAAAGATTGTTTATCTCCGACAAAAGTCATTATCAACAAGGCCGTTTATCTTTGCCAACAATGATATTGCAGCAGTTAAATAGGCTATCGCAGTCTCCGGTTTAAATGTTCACAGATACAAACGCTTAGACGCGTTTCCATCAATTTCTTGGCCAAAATGCTGTTTTATGACATGACAGTGAGAAGCTGGAAGGGAGGAGAGGGGGTTTGTCTGAGGAGGTGGGGGGGCAGATGTACAGTACAAATACACTACACATTTTGTGTCATCTTGAATGGAAATCACTGTCTAGTCTTCAAGTCTCGCACCTACAATGTTGACACTTGCTGCAAAAAAAAAAAAAAAAAAAGATCTCTGTTTTTATGTCTTCAGCATCGATCTTTTCTGCGCGTCTTCGGTTAATCTAAATACACTAATATAAGCCATCTTGGGAAGTGTCTGTGCTAATATTTGGACAGCGGTGTTTGGTGAGCGCGTGTCTCCGTCCGCGAGCACACGCGCGCACGCGGTCGCACACAGACTGTTTTATATGTCTTTGTCGGAATTAAAGTCTATTAAACTGCCTTTATTTTTAAATGGGCTGTTTCCACGCTGCCGATGAAAGACTGATGTGCCCCATGATGTGAATGAGTCTGTTATGCAATGTAGGTTACACATGATGCGTGTCTGAGCCAAACCCGTGCTGAATAAATGAATGTGACTTAGCCCATATTTAATGTCTGAACTAGAAGCTACACTGTGGTGGATTCGCTTTCATTCTGCGAGAGAGAAAAGATTTGCGTTGAAAACAACAGGACCCGGTTCTGGCTCTTTCTTTGCGGACCGTGTCTGCCAGCTCCAGACACAACTGGCAGAGGAGGGGTGAGGGAAGACATCCCTTTATTTGTAAAGTGTTGAAAATGCAGCCACCTTGAAAAAAGCGGGACAGGCTTACATGTGGATATTTTAGGGCCACATATGAATCCGACATCTCCCCCTGTGTGAATCTGATGCTTAAGAGACACTCACATTTCGGTGATGTTCTCCATCTCCGCCTCGCTCTGCAGGACGGGAAAGGCATTAATACCCCCCTCCGGATCCACGCAGGAGATCCTGGTGCTGCTGCAGGAACAAGACCGTGGACATGCCTCCGCGGACAGCCAAGGATCTCCCGAGCCCGCTGTCACCCCGAGTGCCACGACCCACCACCACCACAGGGACCGCCACGACCCAGACCCTCTCCTCGGCGAAGAGAGAGCCCCGCTCCCGGGTCTTAAGGCGCTCATCTCGGGTGCCAACTTCAGCTGTAAGGCTCGCCGAACAGCACCACGGCCCGGCCCAGGTTGGCTGGGATCAGCCCCGGTTTAGCCAATCAAGGAGAGAGAGGGGGGAAATAAAGCAAAAATCCGATGCTGAGGTGGAAACAGGCGGCACAGCTAGAAAACCATCACCGTCCGTGACAACGATGACAGACAAGGCAGCGAGAAAGGTGTGAAAAAACTAAACAAAACAGGAGTGCGTGTCGTCCCGTTCCCGTGCGTTTCCTCCAGAAACCCCCGTCAGTCAGTCAGCCAGTCAGTCAGTCAAAATCACACTGCCACACTGACGGGTGTGTGCCAGGGAGGATCTCTCTCTCTCTCCCTGTCTTTGCCTCTCTCTATCTCTATCTCTCTCCCTCTTTCTTTCTCTCTCTGACTTTGCCTCTCTCTCTCTCTCTCTCTCTCTGACTTTGCCTCTCTCTCACTCTCTCTCTCTCTGGCCGATGATGCCTCCTTTACACAATGTTCTGCTGTGTGTGTCTGTGTGTGTGCGTGTGTGTCCGGTGGTGGTTGGTCTGGTCGGGTGGGTGGAGGATAGGACAGAGAATAAATGACAGTCAGGACGGGAGAGCCGGTGCGATGAGCAGGGGGTGAAGAGAAGATGAGGAGAGAGGAGGAAGAGGAAGAGGACGGGTACCAAGGCAGATCGTGTATAACGTGATACCTCATTGATCCCCCTTAGGGAGACGCTCTGAGAGGTCTGGGGGAAGGGTCAGGTGCAGAGCAGGAGGCGTTTCTTGCTCCAGGGCACATGTTACTTTCCATGGATGAATTTGTATTTTGTTTTTTCTATTTAAAAAAAAAAAAAATTATTATCTTTGGGTGGGGGGCACAGTCTGTGACAGGCTTTAACGGCCTTGCCTTGAGTTGTGAACAAGGTGTGAGTGTCCTTGTCTCAAAGAGAGGGAGAGAGAGAGCGAGAGAGAAGGGGGGGTAGAGAGGTGGGAAAGACTCTGTTAAAGAGGTGATTTAATTTATCCGGTTGCTGGCTTCAGATTATGTGCCTAAATGAGATATAAGGGGCTATCAATTTGCAGGCTCTAATTGTCATAATCATTCCCATCATCACCGTCCTTGTCATTATAATCATCATCATCATCTGGGTGTTACACTTTGGCGTTTCAGAGGTAGACCTGTATACAGTTAATCAGTGAAAAACAAAGCTGTCTGACAGTGGTTAGGAAGTCACTTAAGTGTCACATTATATTGGGGAATAGGGAAGAAAAAAAAAACATTTGTGCACATCAAAATTAGTCAGCCATTTCCCATTTAACAGTGTTGATCCTACAGGTCTTTTTCACTGTCAGCTGCCCTGTTTACAGTGGCTGCCTCCAGTGTAAACAAGATATGGATGTAATGTCTAAAGCGGCACATGAAAGAGAGTGAGAGAGACAGAGGGAGCAATCACCAATCATCAAGTCTTTAGTTGGCTTGTACTAGACCACGCGTCATCTTATTAAATCATTAGACCATATTTCATTCTTCACATGGGGCTCCCAGCCAAAACCAGACCTGAATCAATAGGCTGTCATCTTAGAGTGGAGGCTATATACGGCTGTATGCCAGTCAGTCGCTCTGCTGCTTCCTACTGCTGGATGCATTTCTGACACAAAAGTTGTTCTGTCTTTTATGCTGTACAGCCATGGGGAAGTAGAGCTACCGTACTTCTCCTTAGTTTTTCACGAGGTATGTATGTGAGAGTCAGACAGTGACAGCATCTGCCTGTGAGCAGCTACAACCCCAACACACCACAGCTGTGAGGAGCCCTCTCCTCTCCTCTCCTCTCCTCTCCTCTCCAATGTCCTGTCCCCCATGTGCAGCTCTAATATGACGTTTGCACTGACGCACAGGCAGCGCACTGAATAGAGGAGTGTAATTATGGAGCCCTGTCTGTGTCTGAACCAATCTGGCGGATGCCTGCTTCAGACACTGGGCTGTACACATTCTGCTCAGAATGGGTGTACCAATTAAAACAATGTCTCACAAACAGAATATTCCAATTACTCTACGCTCCTTTTGAAATCTGACAGAGGGCACAGCTTGTGTTAAAGGTCTCTGACATTTTAAACATGTAATCACCCTCTTGAACAACCTGTCATTCACAGACAAAGCATCAGGCGGGATATGTTTTATCCGAAACAGGGGGCATAATATAATATGTCAAGCATAATTAACTTCTTGCAAATTCATTCAATAATGTTTGATGTGTTTACTGCAGAACACCAGTTTCATAGTATTGACACTGTAAATACTAACAGTGAACAAAGTTCTCTGGTTGTTGACTGACTGACCTAGGTGTCAAAGTCCCTTTTCGGTTGCTATGCCATGTCTTGATAACTTTGCAGAGTAACGTCTGCACCTGCAAATATAAATTTGTGGCTTCTCGAAAGTCAGAGCTTTAAATACTTGCTCAAAATATATAAAAAAGGAACAGTGTAGTTTGCCTAAAGCGACTGCAGCATTTGTTTCTGGATGAGACACAATAAAATCTGGTCACAAACAAAATCCGAGATGTATAACAGTGACACTAAAAATGGATCCACTATAATTGAATTCAAAGGTATGAGCTCTGTTTTGCAGGGGAAAGCAATATTGATTCTGTAGGTCAGATGGCTGGTGTTTATTTTTTCATATGATGAATTTTGTCTCTGGCAGTGTGATGAGTGGTTCTATTTTGCAGATCACAATTTTGTATATCTATGGTCACCGTCACCGATGAGTGTTCATGGTTTTTTATTCTTTGATTAAACTTGGGTTGTTAAAAAATGATCACTGAAATTTTTCTTTTTCGAATTTTACATAATATATTCAATTAGTCCGTCTCACATTCCCAAACCCCAAAATATTTGGCAATTTTTGCATGATTAACTTATTTTTGATTATCTATTTCATAAAGACATCAGAACCTCCAGTTTCTGTATCATAACCACAGTTGCTGTCTAACAATCACCTATTGTTTTATCACGGGCATCTATCAATGCTTGGTCACCCATTGAAGTATCTCAGTCATCTGTTGTTGCATCAAGGTCACCGTATTGTATTGCCATCACCTATTCTTGCATCACAGGGACCTGTTGTTGAATTACAGTCAAACAATATTGCATTACAGTCATCTATTGCTGCATCACACTCACCTATTGTCTCTTGCATCACTGTCACTGTTGTTGCCTCGGACACCTGCTCTTTTCCAATTGTCACCTGCAAAGTCATCAGTAGTTGTTCAATCAAAGAAATCTGTCACTGCATCACAGTCATGTATTGTTTAATCACAGGACACAGGACTTTGCTGTAATCAGTTAAAGACTTCAGCGACACATAGGAGGATCTTTTAATGTTCTCTCTCCCAAAATGAAAGCTTTGTACTTGATCTCCCTCTTGCAGCTTTTTTTTTATGGGAGTCAACACTAGTTTTCTTTTTTTTTAGCTGTAAGCCCAGTACAGGTCAGGAGTTATGCCATTCACTGTGATATGTTTTTTTTATTCTTCATATTTTACTCTTTTTTTTACCTTTCTGGCCATTGTTTTTTTACAGTCTTGTCAAGTCTATGTCGACCACAGTTTTTTCAGTGATGGGTTACACGAACTACCTGCTGCTGCTGTAGCCTATGACACGTGGGTACTGAGCTGACTCGCACTACAGAAAGTTTATTTCTCTGTCTCACTTCACTGCTGTCTTTTTATGCTGTGCCTCTGCAATCAAACTCAGGCAACGTAAGGCAAAGTCAGCCATAGTCTTGCCAATGTTTTTCCTGCCAAAGTGTTAAATAAATCCTGTATTTAATTAATGTAACTAATCAGGTAGGTTCAAGCCCAATATTTATCAGCCCACTTTATGATTATTCATGTGATACTGTATCCACAACCACATAATCTAAATATGAATATGAATAGAC